>NC_067398.1:120523053-121723053 GCF_016432865.1 Antechinus flavipes | reverse complement strand
ACTACCTCATACTTTAAACTTGCTCACATACAAAAATAAGAACCTTCAACCCTGACTTTTCATTGTCCAGAGGATAAACTAAAAAACAAAAAGTGTTACAGTTAACAAAAAGAGGCCAGACATAGGAGTGCTGTGCTAAATCCCCTTCTTTTGGATAGCCTAAATGATAAATAATGTAAATAATCCCTAATTAGAAGAAACTTTGTATTTCTCTGCCAACTTTAAATGCATCATGTACAAAGATTAGCCACTTACATTGAGAAGAAGGTAGGAAGATTTGAAGCAGAAAAAAGTGGTTTCTTAAATTGTCGGATGTCCCACAGCTTTAAAGTATCATCCCCTGAAAAATAAATGAGAGGAAAAAATTAAAAACAATGTCCAGTTTCATGACTTTAAAAAATTGTTCATACATGTAAAATATGTATTATTTTTCTAATGCATTTGTTTAGGAGAATGGACAGATAGGTAACTCTTTAGTAAGAAGATATTAAGACATTACTTTCCCATTTTTAACAGTATCTATAAGATAAAAAGAAAGCCTCCAACAAGTGCTCTCAAGCCTGATTTTCAAGCAGATGTGTTTCTCCCCAGGGCATTTCTGCAGGACATCCTGCTTTCTTCAAAAGCTCTTAATTGACTAACCATCAGGACTAAAATGCAGTCCAACTCCTCATAGACTCTCTCTTTCCCTAGAAAAGTGTGGCTAAAGAAATTCATTCAATAACATTGATAACAATGCTCCTAGTCAATCCTCCTCCACAATGCAACTATTATTTGTTGCCCGCTAGTGTACAGCACCTTTTCCTAGGTGTTTTAAGAGTAATGAATTTTTTAAAGTGTCACATTCTTATATTTCTATCAGGCTACTAATTCCTGACTAGAATGACAGATGGAACTTATACAAGAAACATCTTTGTTGGTCATGTTCCCTAGTGCCTACAGCTGAGACCTGCTTCATCTCCCTCATGTACAACATGGAATTTGCATCAGATGCAAGTGAAGTGAACTGAGATTCAATAAAAGTCTCCATTCCCTCACCAGTGATCTTTTCTTTGAAGTTCAAAATTTGGCAGGTATGCTGATGAACAACTGGTTGGATTTCCATCTGCTTTTATTGGGTTAGATCCAAAAAAAAAAAAAATTCACAATGGAATATTAACCTACTGCTTCTATTCTTAACAAAAAAATTACCAATAAGACCACAACCTGCAATCTACAGAAAAACATTAATCTTTCACTAAATAGTTCAGCTGGCCAGGCAAAAACTAGAGACAGAAGAGTGATTACAATATTCTGAGGACTACTGGTTGAGTGGACTTACATTGTGAAATTATACAATAATACAAGTATTTATCAAACCACCAAGATGTCTATTTTTAGGATGAACAATAGGAAAGAGAGAAAAGTGTATAATAATTATTTTAGTGATCATTCTAAGAATTATCATTAAGCATTTACTAATATCAACATGGCACCATACTAGCTTTTTAAAGATTTTAAAGACTTGTTTAGATGTAGTTTCTTAACATAAAGTGCTTATAATCTCGTGGAGAAAAGAAAGAAGAAATATATGATATGATATTCTATATAAAAAGTTCAAGATTATGCAGATGCATTAATAAAGTGAGAATAATTTGGGTGAATTCAGATTTAGTCATTCAATTCAGAAAAGGAAGTATTCTCGGAAGGTTCTGACCTGAATTCTAATGAAATGACAAAAGAGATATAGGATTGTCTACCTAAGAGAATCAAACTGTTCATAAGATCATAGAATTAAAGCTGGAAGAGACCAGAGAACCTTAGCAATCATCACCTCTAACCTCTCCTCTCCTCTCTCCCCCATTTTACAGATAAAATGAGTAAAGTGCAGAATGATTTAATGGCTTGCTCACTGTGATCCCACTAGTAATTCCTGGATTCGAAGACCTGAAATTCATCACTTTTTCAGCCAGTCAATAAGCAGTGATTAAATGCCCACAACATGGCAAAGACACATGGCAAACTCTGGAGACAAAGGCAAACATACAGACCTTGCCTTCAAAAAGCTTACATGAAGAGAGACAATCTGCAAATTACTATGAACATGTCAGATGCACCCGAGTGAATGGAAGGCAATCTAGAAGTAACACACTGGGCACAGAGAATGGGAAAAGTTTCACTGGGATGCACGGTTTGGGCTGAGCCAGCCCCAGGAAGCTGAGAAGGGAGAGTATTCCAGGGGGCAGCAGCCCAAACAAGTTCCCCAAGCAACTTTCTCCACAGGGACTAGAAAACATACCATACCAAATTAGGATCAGGAAAACCAAAGTCACAAAGTCTTGTTTACAGACTGGACATTGGGAAATAGAGATACTGGCAGACTGGGGATGGGAGTATACCGAGTGTACCATGAGAGGAGCATTCTAGTACCTGGTGACTGAAAGAGGAGCGAGATTGAGCACTAGGGATAGAATGAGGCCATGGGGGATCCATTAGCATGGGGAACAGGAAAAAGTGACTAAGGTCACATTACCTCAAATAGATCACAGGTTCAGGGAAGAGAAAAATGATTGCAAAAGGACATATATATGAAGCAAGAAAAAAATTTAGAAGCAAACAGCAGTTGAGGAGTGGAACAGGCACTTGGGTCTTGCCTCCAGTCCAGCATGGGAGCCTGCAATAGAACAGGCAGAATTTAGGAGTCGCAGACCGAAGGAGAGATTCTGAATCTGTAAATGCTCTCAGCTGGCTAACAGTGGCCAAGTCCATTAGCTATCTATGGAAACTCCCACCCAGAGATAAGTCAAAAGATCCAAAAGTGAAGTCTGAATGTGCAGAATTCAGACCACAAAGTCAGCTAACAGACTTTACTCCCTGACAAAGTCAGTTTAGGATCAGTGAAAGCTTACAGGACTGTCAGCAGAGGAACATAAGGAGACAGAAGCTCAGTCCAGATAGTTCCCCAGAAGGGCCCAGAGCCTGGCACTAACATAAAGACTAACCCCAAGGAGTCATAGATCACACATTAACTTAGCAGCCATCACTATAAAGAAAGAGAGAACTTGGAATATAATAAAATTTGCAGTTACAACCAAGAATAACTTATCCAGAAAAACTGTAAGTACTTTACTGCAATGAAAAAAAAAATGCCATTTAATGAAGAAGACGACTTTCAAACATAGGACTTGAAGAGCCTAAAAAAGTAAACCTGAGTGAGCAATCATAAGGGAAAAAACAAGATTAAACCATTTAAATTGTTACTTGGGGAGATACTATGTGTAGCCCCTCAAGACTCTGTCATCATCAGGAAGTCCTAAGGGAGTCAAATTAAACATATCTCTGCATGATCTCTGAAAAATGAAAAGAGTAAAGAACAAGAACTCACTAAGAGAAGGGAAAAGGAAGAAAAATGGGAAAAATTATATGTGTGGATGAAAACTTTGGTAAGAACTGGACATGGATAAGAGGAATCAAAGAAGAAAGATAATACAGCAACATTTTATTTTTTAAAATTCTGAACTTGAACATCACTAAAAAAGCATTTCCATCCACACCACAGGAACATAAAAAGAAGATTCCACATAGAACCTTAAAGTTTCATTTCACAATTTCTGCTTTTAAAAAAGATATATAATAAATTCTACACATTGCTTTCCAAGAAGTCCTTGACTGTACTTCTTTTGAAATTTTTTATCATTCTTTTCCCTGCATTTGAAAAATGTTTCAATTGCCCTTTTAGGAGCTATTACTAAATAGTCCCTAATATCACTATTGTTGAGCTCTTCACTCTGACTCCATCTCCTGAATTAATTGTAAAAAAGAAAGGAAAAAAATACCCTTGTAATAAATATATTTATTAGCACAGTCAAGTAAAACAAATCCACATAGCTATCATGTCCATAAATGTATGTCCTTGCGTGTATTCCCTCTCTGTTAGGGGGTGGGTAACATCATAGCTCTTTTCTATTATTGATTTGTTCAAAGTTTCTTGAGTCTTTCTAAATTGTTCTTCTTATTCAACTCATTTCATTCTTCATATTTCATCCTTCATCCTTCATCCATTCATACTTCCTTTTCATACTTGCCCTTTAAATACAATTCTTTTTTTTTCTTCCTTCCTCCCCTCTTATGATCTAGAAGTATGTTCTGCATGTGACTAATTCATCCTCAGCATGATTCTTTCTTTAACATTGCCCAAAACTGCTCTGTTTCTAATAGTCTTGGGCAACTTTCATTTGTGATTTCCTGAAATACAGTATCTAGGCTTTTATTTTTTATCATGGTTTTCAGGGAATCTAATGATTCTTAAATTACTGCTCCTTAAATTGTTTTCCAGATCAGTTTATTTATATATATGATATCTTCCATTTTCTATTATCTCTTGATTTTTGTTCTAATATTTTTTGTTGCTTCAATCTTTGATTCCTGTTGGTCAATTTTAATTTTCAAAAATTATATTTCTTAGATTGCTTTCTGTTATAAACCATTTATTCTCCTTCCATTTTTTTCTCCAGAGCTCTCATTTTATTTTTTAATCTCTTTTTCTAGGGTTTTTTCTAAGCATTCATGTAATTCTTATGGAAAAATCCATTTTTTCCTTGGAGATTTGCAATAATTTTTGACACTGGTTGGTGGAGTTTTTATGTTTGTTGTTTTTTATTTATTCATCTTTCTAGCTTTTGGCAGCTGGGTAATAAAGGTAGGTGAAGCAGTAGAAAGAGAATATCATGCCTGGAGTCAGGAAGACTCATCTTCCTGTGTTTAAATCTGGCCTCAAACATTTACTATTTGTATGATCTAAGGGGCAAGTCACTTAACACTGTTTGCCTCAGTTTCCTCATTTATAAAATTAGAAGACAATGGCAAACTACTCCAGTATCACTGCCAAGAAAACCACAAATGAGATCATGAAGAGTTGGACACAACTAGAAAACAACTGAACCATCTTTTGGACTAGAGTGGCCAGCCCTACTAGATCTCTCACTGAGCCCCTGGGTTCTTCTGCTGACTAAATTAGCCACCTACTGAATCCTAAGATTCAGAGTACTAGATTTTCAGGGCCTTCTCAGATACCCAAGACCTTAGGTTCCCTCAGCCTGGGCTTTCCCATTCTGAGCATTGCAATATGAGTATTATGGCACTGAATGGGGTAACACTGGGCTTTTCACACTTCTGCTTCCTTCCCCAGGTTGCCGAGGAGCTTACCTAGGGTGGTCTGATAATCCTATGGCTTTTTCTCCAGGGTTTTGCTCATGCTGCCTCCAGACATAGTGTTTAACAGGATTCAAATGTCATGTCTCTGGTCAAGCTGGCACTCACTTTACTGGAAAAGGTTTATTGCTTTGGGGCTTCTAGCTAACTTCTTATATAAGCAGAATAAGTCACTTGTTAATAATAAGTTAATAATAATTAGTTATTATATGTAAAGGGCTAAAACTTTTGAGTTCATGCACTGAGGTTGGACAACAGAGCACTTAAGGCTAACTACCGACTGGACAATACTCTATTAGCATATGCTTGGAAAATGGCCCGCCGCACTATTCTGTGCTGGCTCAATCTGTTGGTATATACAGAGAACTGGAGGAGGGATTAGAGGATGAAGTAAGACATGCGAGAATTACTTTTGGGGGGGAGACAAGGAAGAGAGGTGTGGAGATTCCTATGTCCATTCCTCTCATTACGACCAAGAATAAAGACCAAGGACTTTTGCTTCTCCTGACTCTGGCTGATTCTAAAGTAGCTAGGATGTTAACTCAGTCTTCACAATTATATATAATTATTTAATTATATTAAATATAATTATATATTATATATAATAATAAAACAATATAATTACATATTATATCAAAATAATAAAATAAATATTTAAAATATATATACATATATATAAAATAATAAGTTAATAATAAGAAAATGCTTTCTCATTATATTTCTTTATTATTATTTAATGTGATGCAAAATTAAAGATTTTGCTAGAGTTAGGTACATAAGAACTACACAGCTTGCCTTCCATTCAGCAGGCCAATTTAGCCAGAAGTGCCAAAGACAACATGTCATACAGAACATAGGACCAGTTTTTCCCAGTTTTGTGATGTTAGGCAATCCCTTCACTTTTCAGGATTCTGGTTTACTCATCTATAATACAAGGAACTTGGACTAATTCATACCTCTGATATTTTCTAACATCAAATTTAACAATTCAAGAATATTAGGAAGACAGAGTTGGATAAGATTAATTGGAACAAAGTCACCAAGTGATTCAGAGTCCAAAGATAGGAGTCTATACTTTATCTAAAACTCAACTGTTCATCAATCGAAGGTTCTGAGGAACTTGGTAATATGATCAATCAAATCATCCAGACTGTTCTACAGAAAGAGGATGTAGACAGGAAGTCTCTGAAGTTTATAGTGTTCAAAGCACAAAATGTAAAAAAATCCCAGCAGCCTGAAAAAAAGCATTAAAAGTGAGGGATAGAGCGAGACAATGAAATATATGTGACATGATGAATAAATAAGGATAAAGTAGTGATCAAAGATTTCAAGTAGGTTGATAGGAGAAAAGTCATTGCTGCCAAAAGCAAAAAAAGCCTTTCTAAACTGCACATGGCAGCAAGAAATAAAGTCAATTCATAAGGGGTAGAGAGGTGAGGAGGTAGGAGAGAGGGGAAGAAAATAAGCATTTATATATAGCCCCTATTATGTGCCAGGCACTTTGCTAAATGTTTTGCAAATATTATCTCATTTGATCCTCATAACAACATTGCAAGGTAAATGCTAATATTGTCCTCATTTTGCAATTGAAGACACTGAGGCAGGCAGAGGCACCTGACTTGGCCAGGATCCCAAAGTTAGCCCATGTCTGAGAGGTTGTTTCTGAAATCAGTTCTTTCTGATTCTAGAATCAGTCACTATCCACTGTGCTATCTGTGAAGACAAAAATATCTCTTTTTTAAAAAGAGATTTGGAGTAAAGCAGTATTTTGGAATATGATCTCTATATTACCAAATACAAGAAAGTACAATTTTATGAGAATGAATACACAGAGAAAATGGGGAGAACTCAGAAGAATATCTAAAGAAGAGAGAAAGGAAAAGTTGAGATGACTAAGACAGTAAAAGGGGTTTACAATAATGGAAAAAGTCCTCTAGAACTAATGTTCTAAAGGAGATATTCTGTCAGGGTGCTGACTAACTCCTAGACAGAATGACAGCTAAAATTTAAGCAAAGCTGCCTTATAATTTATTTATGTATTTGTTTATTTATGCATGTATTTATTTATTTATTTGTTTTTTGGGGTTTTGGGTTTTTTTGCTAAGGCAATTGGGGTTAAGAGACTTACCCAAAGTCATACAGCTAGGAAGTGTTAAGTGTCTGAGGCCAGATTTGAACTCAGGTCCTCTGGTGCTCTATCCACCATGCCATCTTGCTGCCCTCAGCCTTATAATTTAGAGGGATAAAGATTGAACCTGTAGTTTCACTGGTGTAAATAATTCTGGGAGTGTAGGTAAATCCAAGAGAACTAGGTCAGATGTGACTACTGCTTGGATGGGCAGTTGGATAATAATGGACTAGAAAGAGAAGACAGAATGATTTAACTCATTTGATTTCTATTTCTTTTTTGAAAGAAAAATGACATTACGCTTGGTAAACCCCTCCTCCCCAAAAAATTAGCTAATCCAGAATTCTAATAAAAATGTTGGAAGGACTGTGGGAAAACAAGCACACTGACCAAAAAAACAAAAACCAGCTACTGCCTTTGATAAGCTAACTTTCTACTGAATAAACATATATACAAGCAATTAAATATAAAGTAATGTCAATAAGGAAAGAATATTAATAATTAGGGGAATGAGGAAAAGTCTCATATAGGACAATACCTGAGTTCAATTCTGAAGGAAACTAGGAATTCTACAAAGAGGAAATAAAGAGGGATTCCTAACTCCTAACTCCTAACAGTGGTCCCTTCTTGTGCAAAGTGGGAACCACTTTTGCAAAGGCAAATAAGAAAGAATTAGAAAGTTGTATAAAGGGAAATGCTAGCAAGCCAGCTTGACTGGAATAGAGAGAGGAGGGAGAAAAGAAGAGAGAGATTACAAGGTGAAAAAAATGAGATACAATTGTTAAGAAAATCAGAAGCCATATTGTAGAAGGCTTTAAATGCCCATATGAGCATTGCACAATTGATATATGATTCAAGAACAGGCAGTTTTCAAAGGGAGAAAAATCCAATCTATTAACAATCATATTTTTAAAAATGCCCCAAATCACTAGTAATTAGAGAAAAGTGAAAAAGCATCTTTAACTTTATATCTCATGCATATAAGGCTGACAAAAACGTAAAGTGACTAAAATGACAAAAGTTTGAGAAAATAGGAGTCTCAATGTATTACTAGTGAATCTATAAATTGGTCTGGTCATTCTAAAAAGCAATTCAGGACCATGTCCTCCAAAATCACTAAAGTGCATATTCATCATAGTCAGTCGACTGAGCATTTAAGCACGCTACTAGATCTAGACTTTAAAGAGGTAAAAGAAAAGGACTCATAGGTACAAAAATATATATCACAGCTCTTTTTGTAGTGGCAAAGGAAAAAAAAGGGAGTAACCATCAATTGAGAATAATTGAACAAATTATAGGACAGGTTCAAAAAATCTAGTGAGGAGAATGAGAACAATTTACACAATACAATATTGCAAAGATAAGAAACTTTTACAAGACTTAATAACATTGATCATAATTCCATTGGGCCATTTACTGATTATTTTGTCCCATACTATTTAATAGAGATAATGGACAAGAACTACAAAATAAGAATGAGTATTATTTATATGTCTCCTGGAAAGCAAAGTAGATCTATGTGGTTAGCCACAAAAAGGAGGACTCTCTGGTAAGACACAGTAGGGAAAAAAAGTGGGAATACACGACTTTTGCTTAGAAAGTTACAGTTATAGGGGCCCTGAAGCACCAGCCCTGAAGTCAGGAGGACGTGAGACATTTAACACTTCTTAGCTATGTGACTCTGGGCAAGTCACTTAACCCCAATTGCCTCAGCAAAAAAAAGAAAAGAAAAGAAGAGAAAGTTATAGTTATGTATATTTTCTTTTTTTGTGTGGGTCCTCTAGTTGAAGATGACATAATACTACAGTTTTGCAGAGAAGAGATTGAACTGCAGTACCTATAGAAAGTATAATTAGAATATTAGCAAATAATTAGCAGAAATACAGCTCATCCTTAAAATAAATTCTTGAAGATTTTAAAACTGTTATGAAAATGGCAACTAAAATTGAAATTCAGGCAAATCAACAGAACATTATTTTTCCTTGATTTTTTAAATAACCTATGTTAGCATACTAATTAGTTATTTTAGTGAAGTTAGACTAATATAATACTAAATATAAAAAACACTGCTAATTTGGATCTTTCCTAGAATGTTAACTTTTGATTTTAAAATGTTAGTTTTGAAAGTAATGCCCTGAACAACATATACTGAAAGAATTTTTTTTTTATACTTACCTCCCCGAGAGGCAAGGACAGTGCCATCATAGGAAAATGTCACACAGGAAGTATCTGTGCCAGGATCATGAGCTTGTCTGCAGTGGAATTTGGTATGAACCTGTTTGTAGGAAAAAAAAAATAAGTTTTTTAATTCAAATGAGATCATTGTTGTGGTAGATATGTAACATACTTAAACATTTCCATGTATTTTAAATAGGAGAGATTTCTCAAAAGTCTTTTATATTACTTTCATTACTGGAAAATGATGACATGATATGCAATAACAGGTCACATAACTAATAACAACAGCTATCTGTACTTGCAAAGTGTTTTACATACATAATCTCATTTGGTCCTACATCAAGCCTAAGAAGTAGATGCTATTATTTCCATTTTACAGAGAAAGGCTAAGAAAAGTTAAGTGACCTGCCCAGGGTCACACAGTAAATATCTACTTGTTGATGTTCATTTAGTCAGGTCTCACTCTTTATGACCCCATTTGGGATTGTCTAGATAGAACTATGGAGCCATTTGCCATTTCCTTCTCCCCCTCAATTTACAGAGTAGGAAACTGAGACAAACAGGGTTAAGTGGCATAAGTCACAGAGCTAGTGAGTGTCTGAGGATGGATTTGAACTCAGGAAGCTGAATCTTTCTGACTCTAAGCCCAGCACTCTATCCCACTGTGTTTAATAAGTATCTAGAGAGAATTTAAACCTCGATTTTCCTGAGAGCAAATATGGCACTGTATCCAGTATGCTACACTGGCTTCCCCAAGTTAATTATCTTATACTTAGCTTTCTTCCTTTTAAAAAAAAAAGTTCAGAAAGCTAAATTCTTAGTGAGGAAAATGGCAGAAGTCATGATCTTATAAGTTAAGCAATTTTGTGTGATAATCAAAGCCAAGGTATCAACATGGTTACAGGTAGTTTGAAAGGAATAAATATAAAAGTTGCTGGAGATGAGGAATAAAATGCCTTCCCCCCCTCCCCCAAGTGGAGGGTAGAGTTGGATAAAACTATGAATAAGAAAATAAAAACCATTTATATTACAGTGATTTGGTGTTCAGAAGGTAAAATTGTCTATATCTACCCAGATTATTCTCACAAAATTACCAACAAGATAGAAAACTAGATATTTTTCTAATCCTCTCAAACCTTTTCTTAACAGAAATTGTGATTTAGATAACATAACTTCAATTGCCTCAATTGTCTAGGATATCCAAGATCCAAAAGAAGGAAAACAAAACAACAAAAAAACCATGAAGTGATATCTACCTTAAGCACCTGTAGTACCTACTCTCCATCCCACCGGATATGATAATTACAGTAAGACTGCACTAACCACTAACCAAGATGATTTACAAGGTAGTAAGAAAACCCAGACTCCATACTCTAGTATCCCCATCTTCTTCCCAGTGCCTTAGAGATCAGACTTCCAGACTATGCAAGTTTTGGGGACTTAGATGGAGCAGCAGCAGCTTTCTGTGCTACTAAAAAAATCTCTGCAAAAGAAAAAAAACAGGGCTGAACATGGGTTTGGGCCTGAAATAGAGCTGTCCTTCCCAATACCTCAGATATCCAAATTCCAAAAGAGTTATAAAAGCACCAGTGTCGAAGTGCTCTATACTGCTGAACAGAACTGAGGAATAGAGAAAATGGGAATATGTGTGGATGGGCAAGAAGGGCAAAGAAGGTAATCTGGCACTCCAATAAGTCTGAGGGAAAGAGCTCAGCATTTAGCTTTAATTCTGTCCCTCCAAAAATCACTTTGGGCAGAGACCTGGGCTAGTGAATCATGAACTGCCCAGTTGAAGTGTAAGCTGTGAAGATTTGAAAAAGGGTTTGCTTGTATTTCTACAGATGGAGAAAGAAACTGATGGGTGGCAACAAGCACCTGGAGAGAGCTAGAAAAAGAGAAAAACCTCGAAACAAAAGAGAAGACCTAAGAAACATCTGACACTGAAAGAGCATAGCTGATAATGAGACTGTTACAGAACTTCAAAACCCTCAGGAATCATTGGATTCGCTGAGATAAAAAATTGTTAATGAGACTGTTACAGAACTTTAAAACCAGCAGGAATCACTGGATTTCCTGAGATGAAAAATTGTTGATAAGACTGCTGCAGAACTTAAAAACCATCAGGAATCATTGGACTCCCTAAGACATGATTAGACTGATGCAGGACTTCAAAATCTGCAGGAATCACATGTGAAGTAATGGACAATAGATTCCTTTGGGACTATTTCTAGGACTTGTGGACATGTATAATTCCTCATGTTGATTCATATTATTTGTCACATCATTACTAGTCTGTTACTATGTGCTTGTATAATTTATGTAATTATGTGTAATACCTCCCATATTGATGGATTTATGCATGCCTGTTTCAAATAAGACCCTCCAGAAACCTGCTAATCTGATTTGATTCCCCATTGTCTTTGGCGTTTTCATCTCCCTTCCTGAGACATCAGGAGGATGTGATCACTTCATTTTATGGTGTTTTCATCCCTTTTTTGAGAAGTCAGGAAGGGCGTGATCACCTCCTTTTCTGGGGTTCTCACTTCCTTGAGAAGTCAGGGAGAGTGACCACCTATGTTCTAAAAACAAAAGAAAGTGGGAGATGTTATGGGTCAGAACTCGGAACTTGAAACATAGGATTCTTACACGGTGCTAAGTCAGTGGAATTGATGGAGACAATGGTTATCTAATTTAGCATGGTTCAGTACGAGTGATTTAATCTTATAACAAATAATGGTTTCCTAGTGATATAATGATTAGTTTATACTCAGTATGGAGCATATAAGCAGGGACTGAGAGCTGCAGAGGAAAAGCTTTTCAGAGAGCAGAGAAGACAGGCAGGAGCTCAAGCCTTCGGAACCAAGAACAGACATTCATTGGATCTTCAGTCAGGCCACTGGTGGCAGGCTCTCCTCCTGCATTTCTCTATTGAGATGAAGGCTGATCGGAAAGGCTCTCCAGAGAGCTGCCCAGCTGAGATTAAGGAGAAATGATCAGACCATTCTGGAAGAACTTAAAGTTTACAGGACCAGAGCCTGAGCTGTCCTTAAGACCCTGGAATAACATAGCACTCAATATATCCCAATAAGAAGCAACAGGATCAACTTAATATTTCCCTATAGAAGTGGACAGAACCTAGAGACGACAATAAATCCAAAGGAAGAAAACAGACTGAAACAATGAGGAAACAGAAGATTCCATTTATAAGATTGGTGATAGGGCAACTAGGAAGTGCAGAGGATAGAGCACCAGCCCTGAAGTCAGGAGGAGCTGAGTTCAAATATGGTCTTAACACTTCCTAGCTGTATGACCCTGGGCAAGTCATTTAATCCCAATTGCCTCAGGAAAAAAAAAAAAAAAAAAAAACAGTGACAAGGCACCTCAAGATGTAAACCTTTAAGAGAATAATTTCAAAACATCTACAAAAAAAAAAGACTTAAAAGAAAAACATCTTGCATAAATTCATTAATTTAAGTAAAATTCCTGAACGATAAAGCAGAAAGAGAGAGTAGAAGGGAAAGAAGGAGAAGGAAGGGGAAAACAGAGAGGAAGGAGGAGAAAGAAAGGGAGAGGGAGAAAGAAGAAAGTAGAGAGAGAGAGAATGGGTTTTCCCAATGAAATGAAATGGCTAGAGGAAAATATTAGAAAAGAAATGAAAGCTACAGAAGGAAGAATTGATAAAGGAATTAACAGATTGGTAAAAAAGGTATAAAACCATGCCCATGCAAGATTTTATACCTTTGCCTATACAAAATTCCTAAAAATTAGAAGGGATCAAATAGAAACACATGACTCTGTGAGACAGCAAGAAATATTAAAAAACAAATACCAAAAAAAAAAAAAAAAAAAAAAAAAAAGAAAGAAAGAGGGAGAGAGAAGAAAATACAAAGTATCTCCCAATAAAAATGACCAACCTGGAAAACAGATTAAAAAAAAAAACCAATTCTTAGACTGTCTGAATATCATGCCGAAAAAAGAACTTATACATCATACATATTTCAAGAACTCTTAAAAGAAAACTGAGCAAATCTCTTAGAACTAGAAGGTAAAGTAGTCTACCAGTGACTGCACTTCCTGAAACCCCAAAACATAAGCCATTATATTGTGAGATAGTCTCATTTCCTCTATACCTATTTTTATGTTTTTTATTTCTTTTGCTTGCTAATTGCTACCACTAGTATTTCCTGGTCTATATCAAATAATAATGGTGAGAGAGGACATAATTGTTTTATTCCTGTATTTGCTGGGAAAATTTCTAGCACATCCCCCTTTCATGTGATTCATTCTTTTGGTTTTAGATGGTGGTTATTTTTAATGATGATAAAAGGAGTCCTTTATGTCTATACTTCGTAAGGATTTTTAACAAAAATGTGTTATACTTAAAGACTTTTTCAGAGGACTTACAGCCAAGATGGCGGAGAGGATACACACATTTACTTAATCTCCATCTTTGCTCTCAGAATTTATTTCAAGACAAGGCCTCAGAATTAGTGCCTGACTGGGGAAAAAATCCACAAATAATTACCAACAGAAAACATCCTTGAAACTCACCAGAAAAGGTCTGTTTCTGCTTCTGGGTGGGATGGTCAGATCGGGGTGGGCTGAGGGAAGGCAGTGGGAGTACAGCAGGCAGCTCATACTGAGCAGACCTGAGGGGGGTAGGGTGTGATCTCAGCCATTTCTGCAGAAAGAACTTTACCACAGTGTGGATACTTTGCCCTGGCAGCAAGCCAGTAGACAAGCTGAGAAGCTGTAAACATAGGAGGTAAAGACAATAACTCTAAAAAGCTAGGATCTCTCCAGACCTGCCCACATCCACCCAGAGTAATTCAGCACACTCTCAGAGTCTCAAAGCACAGACGCAGCGCAGCCATTGCTGTCCTGCTAGTGCCTCACTGCTGCCCCCTGCAGTCTGTAAAGGAAGCTTGGTAATACCATCCAGCCCCCTCCAAAAAAGGCAAACTATATTTGTTTTTTTGCTAGTTTGTCTTTTTTGATTCTTTTCTGACAAAATGAGCAAAAAATTAAAATGGACTTAAACTCTTGATAGCTTCTATATGGATAGAAAGCAGACTTTAAACCCCAAGGAGACTAAAAACAGATTGTCTCCAGATGAATCTCCAAAACAAAGTATAATCTGGTCCTCAACATACAAGACTGTCATAGAAGAAATTAAAAAGCCTCTCACAAGAGAGCTAGAAGAAAAATGGGAAAAGGAAAGAAGCTTGGCAAGAGAGTCTAGATAAGTCATCCCTCTCATTTAGAGTGGATAAAGAAATCAAATCTTTGGAAAACAGATTGGTGACCTGGAAAAAGAAAATAGCTCTCTAAAAAATAAAATTGGCAAAATAGAAAAAAATTCCATAGAACAAAACAACTCACTTAAAAACTCAATTGGACAATTAGAAAAAGATATTTAAAAAGTGAGTGAAGAAAAATAATTCATTGAAAATCAGAATCGAACAAATGGAATTGCATGACTCGAGGAGACACCAAGAAGCAGTCAATCGAAACCAAAAAAATGAAACAATGAAAAAAAGTGTCAAAATCCTTCTTGGGAAAACAACAGACCTGGAAAACAGATCTAGGAGAGACAATCTGAGAATTATTGGACTCCCTGAAAAATATGATTGAAAAAAGAGCCTGGACACTATTTTCCAGGAAATAATCAAAGAGAATTGTCCAGAAGTTACAGAAACAGAGGGTAAAATAGACATTGAAAGAATTCATTGAAAGAAATATAGTGGCTAAATTCTAGAACTATCAAAACAAAGAAAAAATATTACAAACGGTTAGAAAAAATCAATTCAAATATAGAGGAGCCACAGGATTACCCAGGATCTAGCAGTGTCCACATTAAAGGATCAAAGGGCCTGGAATATGATATTCCAAAAAGCTAAAGAACTTGGCATGCAGCCAAAAAAATTTATCCAGACAAAATGAGCATTTTTTCCCAGGGAAGAAGATGAACATTCAACAAAATAAGTGAATTTCATCTATTTCTGATGAAAACCAGGAACTAAAGAAAAAGTTTGATCTACAAATATAGAACTCAAGAGATACCTAAAAAGGTAAAAAGAAATCTTGGGAACTATATTTCTGCTATAAAAATATATAAAAAACACATGTATATTTGTTCTAGAAACTAGAGGTGGAAAGGAAATTGTACCAGAAAAAGGGTAAAATGGGGGTACTGCACACATATATTTTTTCTCGAATATACTATAACATATTTAACATGTATATATAAGACTGCCTGCCATCTAGGGGATGGAGTGGAGGGAGGGAAAGGAAGGGAAAAATCAGAACAGAAGTGAGTGCAAGGGATAATGTTGTAAAAAATTACCCATGCATATGTACTGTCAATAAAAATTATAATTAATTAGTAATTTATTGCTTATTTATTTATTATTAATTAGTTATAAAAGTTATAATTTTTTTAAAAGACTTTTTCAGCATCTTATAAGTTTTGAACGTTTTTCTTTTAAAAAGAACTCTCACCATAGACAGCTTTTATGGAGAGAGAGAAGAACAGATCTCAAATCCTGAGGTTCCTAAAGGCAAAGCAACTCCAGAAGAAGCCAATACACTAAAAATTAGAAAAAATTGAATAAATGCAAGTGAATAACTCAATAAGACTTCAAAAATCAGTCAAACAAAAACAAAAAAATGAATGTTTTTGTTTTGAATATAATTACACTGCAGGCATGTAATATAATTACATTGCATGTATGGCATAATTCAAACTTGGTTATATTCAATTATTTCCTGTAGAAATCACTGTAGTCAGCTAGATAATAGTTCATTGATGAACTTGGGCTATGGTTTTACACTTTTTTCTTTCTGGATTTAGGTAGCAGAACTATATTAGTCTCATAAAAGATATCTGATGGGATACTTTTTTTTTCTCTTCAATTTATTACAGTATTTTCCTTAAATGTTTGAGAAATTTTTATTGTTTATGACCATAAGTTTCCCTCTCCATTCCTTTTATACTTCCTTTATAGCCAGTTCTATTTCCCTTTCTGAGATTGGATTATCTACCTGGTCTTCTTTGAGTATTTTATATTTTTGAAAGTATTCTTATGTTCTCCATTTTGCTAGCCTATAACTATGTATAATACACTCAGTTAAACGCACTTTATTTTTCTGATTTTTTTGTAATTTCATCTAAATCACTTCAGCTGAAGTGATTTATTTTATAAGTAAAGTCCTATATGTACATAAGACTTTCATTCAAATTTAACATCAATTTTTAAATAATTTTTTTAAAAAAAATCTCAATATTATTTCTTTAATGAAAATTAAAGAGGTCAAATTTAGAAATCAATAAAATGTTTAAAGGAGTAGTTAGTTACTATATTATAGTTAATAGATAAATGTTATTCATAAAAGCTAGAAAATGTGAATACATGTACAGAAATATAACAGAAATGTCAAACATGCATGATTTGCCAATTATGTTTCTATGAAATGTCCTATAAATTACTTTTAAAAGCTCATTCTACTAAAAAGGACTGGAGTCTCAATTATTTATTTGGAATGCACAAAAAAGTACATTCTACAAAGTTTATCTCCTGGATTCCACTCCCATTTTGGGGAGGGGAGGAGGAAACTATATTGCAAAATGGATTTATGACTCAAGAAAAGCCTTTATAAAATAGCAAAATGACATGAATTCAAAATTATTTTTTATTACATTTTAAAGAGCACATTATAGTAAAGGTTCTGAACGTGGTCTAGAATCATGGAAACTGGATAGGTCATAAACTCAATTCCCAACTTTATATATTTACATATAATAGTGGCAACAATAAGTTTAAAATATTCTAAAGATATATTTCTATCTTATATAAACAATAAACCACTACTATAGATAGCACTTTCATGTTCTGGTGAAAGAAATTATTTTTAGTTTTAAAATCAATCTCAACAAAAAGTTACTAAGCAATTCAGATTGGCACAATGTAGGAAATTTGGAAGTGGCAATGTTCTTCTTTTGATTTTTTTTTTAATTTATTTTTTGAACAAGGCTGTGATGCAGAAACTTCCACTGACTACGCAATTAATTGTCTTAAGGAGTTGACTGGAGTAGATTTTTAGCTTATTATATGGCAAATTACCAGGTAAATTAAAGAGATTAGATTAACGGTCCACCTACACCAAGCTTTGCCCTCAGCATTATACTTATATATGTAAGGAACTTGTCTCCTAATTTAATCTTAATATGATCAACTCAACAAGACAACAAATACATACATACACATATATCTATATCTATATCTATATATATGCAAACACAAATTAAATAAAAGTAACCTAAATTACTTCAACTGTCTTAAGAAATTATTTATCAGCTACCTTAGGATTTAAACAAGTACAAAGAAGGGCCACTAAACAAAGATTTCCAGTCCTTTTGCTACATAAGAGAGAGGGAGAGAAAGAAAAAAAGGAAGAAGAAGGAGAAGAAAGGAGAAGAGAAAGGGAAGGAAGAATGATGACTATTTGAAATAACAATTTTATATTCTTTGATAAATGGAAGTAGCAGGAAGTTTTATTTTCCTGCCTGTATTCTTTCCAGATAAATGGTAAATATCAAAGAATCTGCTGAGGTATAAATAACAGAAAGGAGCAAACGCCAGATTAATTTATAAATAGGGTTATTGATTCACAAATATCTGACAGATGAATGTAATATTAATCCTTCAGTACACATTAACAATATAAATTTCTTTCAACATGGTAATCATTTCCAGCCTGGTAAATGAAGAAAAATCTCTGACTCAATCAATTCTATTACACAGTTTCAGTTACTATCAGGTTTTTTTGGTTGGTTTTTTAAAATGGAAACAGAACTAATTTGTTTCCCAATTTCCTTCTTCTACCTAAGCGGGGATAGTTGCATGTAAAAATTCCAAGACGGTAGTTTCATCTTTTGAAAAAAAACCAAAAATCCAGTAACATAATATTCTACTAAGTGCTGGGCTTGGATTTAATGGCATAGGACAGTTATCACAAATACAGGTCAAATAATCCCAAATATTAACCAAATTAAAGTAGATTTCACTATCTCACTTTTTTTTTTGGCACCTGCTTTGAAGAACAAGAATACTTTTCAACACTACCTCGCTTTTCATCTCACTCTACTTGCAATTCTTTTTCAAAGAGCACACTTTCCTCAGGAGGCTATGGTATACTTTCAATCATTTCCTCTGTTTTGATACTGAATAAGATACAATGGTTTTAGTAGATGGGAAGGGAGAGCTGGAGAAAGACTAGCCCTTAGAGAAAACAGAAGGTATTACATTTAAACTGATTTTCTTTATGATCCCTAGGTGAATTTTTATACATTCCTAATCCTTTCTTTAAAGTAAACCAGTCATACTCCATCAAGCAATTCCTTTCCCATGCACACCATATGAACCCCAGGAACACCTCTTTGGGGCTTGATGTAAAGTAACATATGTTATATATCCCAGACATTGGGTACCTTCAAGAAGAACTCACTTAACAATAAATATAACAAATGAAACTTCTGAACTTTTGACCAAGTTTCAAGGAAACAATATGTTTCATAGTAAGCTGACAGTTTTCCAAGTTCCTAATGCCTTAAAAAAAAAAAAATTACATCTTAGCCAAGTTGTTTTTCTTCTTTTCTGTCATTTATGTTTTATAACTTTTTTTTTTACTTTTTAAATTAAAAATAGAATAGCTCAAAGAGGTAGAAGAAAACATGGCCAACAAAAGCCTTAATAAGAAATCTTTCCTTTAAACCCCCAACAATGTAACTTTTGAGTTGTAGAAGGATGGAAAGAATGGTTTATTAAGTTTCACATATAAATTCAATTAGTCTGCCAGTCAACAACATTACTGAACACCTACCACATACAAAACATTGTCCTAAAGGGAAGACATGTCCCCTCTCATCAGAAATATACAAGTAGAGAACTAGAAGTCTTAAGAATCTTTCAATTATGAAATTAATTTATCCAAAAGACCATCCCCTGTGTGGGAGTAAACAATAAATGTTTGCGATTTAAAAATAAGCTATGTTAACAAAAACCTTTTTTAAATCATTCCCAAATCAGTTGAAAATCACAGCAGTTAAATATTTCACTTTTCATTGATTTTTGTTTGTTTTTACATCACCTTTATTTTCAAATATTTCCTTTCCATTCCCTACCCAATAGGCCAACTCTTATAACAAAAATTAAAAAAGAATAAGAAAAATAAAGTAAGTAATTTAGGAAAAGTAATCAAACACACCAACTGAATCTGATAGTATATACATTGTTCTACTACTGCTCCCCTGCTCCCAATGCATCCAGGGCCATCATCAGTCATTCTAATCTATGTCTTGCCACTGGATACAGATGGTTCAAGAGGAGAAAGTGAGCCTGGTGATTTTACACAGCCCTCCCTCACTTCAATCCAATTCAATTGCATGTAATGGCATCATCTCTCTAATGTCGTAGTCCTCTTAAAGAATAAAAGACAAAAAACAATCTCTGTCAGTAGTAGTACTACAAGTTGCCCCACTGGGACTCAACTGGAATTGCCCAAACACCTCTTCTTTCTCTTTTCTTTTTTCCCTTCCCTTCTCTATCCACATAGATTATCATATCCTTATCTTCGCTCTGCCCAAAGGAATACAAATTTTGATCACTGAAATCTCAAAAATATCTTGGGGTTTACCAGCTAGATTTCTTTCTTAAAGACTATGTGTTAACTGCCACTCTAGTTCTCATTGAACAGCCAATAATAAGTCCCAGGCCAAGCCCAACTTGGTCAATGTCTGGGCCCTGACTGGCTCAGAGTGAATGTAAAAAGCAATTATTTGTTTTGTACAGGAATCCTAAAGAATTTTCCCCTCCCAGATTCTTTCATTTATTTATTTTGGTTTTTATAGATATATTTTGGACTAGATGAAAGAGGAGATTCTTTGTCTCAATTGCTACCTAGCCTTAATCAGTGATTGGGTGCAGACTCAGTCAAACTGAGACAGATTTTAACTTAAAAAGACCAAGGTCTCCCACTGCAACCAGGGCCATCTCCAACTATCTCGATCTATATCCGTCCACTGGACGCAGATGGCTCTGAGAAGAGAAAGTGAGGCTGCTGACTTTGCCCAGCCCTCCCTCACTTAAATCCAATTCATTTGTATGTTATGCATCACCTGCCTGAAGTCATGGTCCTCTTGGAGAATGAAGGACAAACAACAACAAACTCCACACTCATAGTCTCTCACCCTTAATGGAATGGAATGGAAGGAGGAATATATTCTTATTTCTTCTTCAGGAACAAGCTTAACTATACAAGTTTTTATGGGGATAAAGAATAAAGAAAAAATTAGATTGAGGAAGGGTTAAAGCATACTCAAATAACTAAAGAACTCAACTTGGTTTATACTTCTAGAACCATTTTTATGTTCCTAATTAATGGAACAGGCATGACATGAGAGATACCATTTTCCCCCATGGAAATATGAATAATGCCATTATTTTACTTATCCAAAATGACTATGCCTGTCATAAACTATGTTAGATTTATAGTGGTTTATCCAATTCTGACAGTGTACTTTTATATCTTCCCTCTACTTAGCCAGATCTGGGGCAGAGATGATAATGAACTGATCCAAATTCAGCTAAAGTAAGAGAAAATTGCAGGGGAACAAATACACAACTGTGGTAATTTCAGACATCCCATAAAGAGGTAAAGATTTGTGTAAGTGAGGTTCAGCAGCTTAGGATTTTTCTAGGTCTGGGGCTATAATCTTTTCGAGGGTTAACAGAATATGAGAATCTTTTTTCCTATTTAACAAAAAACAATCAAACCTTCAGTTAGATATGAATTTTAACAATGATGACATCTAGATTATCTCTAAACTGAAATTCTACAGTGTGCACTTTAACTGGTGTACTTGAAGGCAACCTGGAAGTACAGAATATACTTAACTTAGCTGCTGCCTTACAAGTAAGAATCACAGTGAGAACCTGACACCACAGCTCTGGAATCTGTACTAGCTCTCCCTTGTCTCACAACAGCAATTCAAGGTGTTTACTTTAGTCTACAAAACTCTTTATGTCTTGGGTACCAGTTTCCTTCAAATTAATCTCTCTTCATAAAAACCAGTAGTGGAATTCAATTGGTGTAATAGCATTTCCTGAGTTTATGCTTCAGAAAATGGGAAGCAATATGAAGATAGTCTGTGAAGAACTCCTGGTTTTGGAAATTCATGAAGGTATACTGTCCACCTTCCCTTGAAATGAGGCTCAAATACACCAATATAAAAAGATTGTAAAAAATCATTTTAAGATGATGTAACATTTATTACTGTTTCTGTTCAAACTATGTTTATGACACATTTTATTGTTCTGCACTATAAATTTGAGAGAAAGTAGAAAAATTTAAATAATGACATCAATAGCTAGCATTAACACTCCCAAGTTCGCAAAATCCTTTACATATATTTATTCAATTCTCACAACAACCTTGTTAGGTAGATATTATTATCATTACCCCCCACATTTTAGAGATAAGGAAACCAAGCCTAAGAAAAAGTAAGTGACTTCTCCAAGCACATGCAATTCTAATGTCTGAGGAAGAGAAAAACTAAGGTCTTCATCTCTCTAGCCACTGAGTCATTTCCTGACTAGGGATCTTAGTTTAGAGGGAAACCTTAAAGGTCATCTAGTCCAATCTCTCTCTCTCTTTTTTTTAATTGTAACTTTTTATTGACAGAACATACGAATGGGTAATTTTTAACAACATTATTCCTTGAACTCATTTCTGTTTCGACTTTTCCCTTCCCTCCCTCCATCCCCTGCCCTAGATGGCAAGCAGTCCTTTACATGTTAAATATGTTATATAGTATATCCTAGATACAATATATGTGTGCAGAACTGAACAGTTCTTGTTGCACAGAAAGAATTGGATTCAGAAGGTAAAAATAACCTGGGAAGAAAAACAAAATTGCAAATAGTTTACACTCATTTCCCAGTATTCTTTCTTTGGGTGTAGCTTCTTCTGTCCATCATTGATCAACTGGAACTGAGTTAGATCTTCTCTTTGCCGAAAATATCCATTTCCATCAGAATACATGTTCGTAAAGTAGTGTTGCTGAAGTATATACTGATCTCCTGGTTCTGCTTAGTATCACTCAGTATCAGTTCATGTAAGTCTCTCCAAGCTTCTCTGTACTCATCCTACTGATCATTTCTTATAGAACAATAATATTCCATAAAAATTATATAACACAATTTACCCAGCCATTCTCCAATTGATAGGCATTCATTCATTTTCCAGTGTCTAGCCACTACAAACAGGGCTGCTACAAACATTTTGGCACATACAGGTCCCTTTCCCTTTTTTAGTATCTCTTTGCCAATAGAAACACTGCTGGATCAAAGGGTATGGACAGTTTGATAACTGTTTTGGATAAACAGTCCAGATTGCTCTCCAGAATGGTTGGATTCATTCACAACTCCACCAACAATGCATCAATGTCCCACTTTTCCTGCATCCCCTCCAACATTCATCATTATTTTTTCCTGTTATCTTAGCCAATCTGACAGGTGTGTAGTGGTATCTCAGAGTTGTCTTAATTTGCATTTCTTTGATTAATAGTGATTTGGAACACTCTTTCATGTGAGTGGAAATAGTTTCAATTTCATCATCTGAAAACTGTGTGTTCTTGGAGAATGGCTTGATTTCTTATAAATTACATGGAATTCTCTCTATATTTTGGAAATGAAGTCTTTATCAGAACCTTTAACTATAAAACATGTTTTCCCAGTTTGTTGCTTCCCTTCTAATTTTGTTTGCATTAGTTTTGTTTGTACAAAGGCTTTTTAATTTGATGTAATCAAAAATTTCTATTTTGTGACCAATAATGATCTCTAGCTCTTCTTTTGGTCACAAATTCCTTCCTCTTTCACAAGTCTGAGAGGTAAACTATTCTATGTTCCTCTAATTTATTTATGATCTCATTCTTTATGCCTAGATCATGGACCCATTTTGATCTTATCTTGGTATATGGTTTCGTGTGGGTCCATGCTTAATTTCTGCCATACTAATTTCCAGTTTTCCCAGCAGTTTTTGTCAAATAATGAATTCTTATCCTAACAGTTGGGAGCTTTGCATTTGTCAAACACTAGATTGCTATAGTTATTGGCTATTTTGTCTTGTGAACCTAACCTATTCCACTGATCAACTAATCTATTTCTTAGCCAATACCAGATGGTTTTGGTGACTGCTGCTTTGTAATATAGTTTTAGATCAGGCACAGCTAGGCCACCTTCATTTGATTTTTTTTTTCATTAATTGCCTTGAAATTCTGGACCTTTTGTTCCTCCACATGAATTTTGTTCTTTTTTCTAGGTCATTAAAATGGTTTCTGACTGGCATAGCACTAAATAAATAGATTAGTTTAGGGAGTATTGTCATCTTTATTATATTTGCTCAGCCTATCCAAGAGCACTTACTATTTTTCCAATTATTTAAATCTGACTTTATTTGTGTGGAAAATGTTTTGTAATTTTGCTCATATAATTCCTGACTTTCCTTTGGTAGATAGATTCCCAAATATTTTATGCTATTGATAGTTATTTTGAGTTATTTTCTCTTTGTATCTCTTGCTGTTGGATATTGTTGCTGATGTATAAAAATGCTGCGGATTTATGTGGATTTGTTTTGTATCCTGCAACTTTGCTAAAATTGTGAATTATTTCTAATAGCTTTTTAGTAGAATCTCTGGGGTTCTGTAAGTATACCATCATATCATCTGCAAATAGTGATGATTTGGTTTTCTCATTACCCATTCTAATTCCTTTCATCTCTTTTTCAATTCTTATTACCGAGGCTACCATTTCTGATACAATATTGAATAATACTGGTGATAGTTTGTTTCACTCCTGATCTTACTGGGAATGATTCCAATTTATCCCCATTACATATGATGCTTACTGACAGTTTTAAATATATGGTCCTGACTATTTTGAGGAAAAGTCCACTTATTCCTATGCTCTCTCAAGTGTTTTTATTAGGAATGGATGCTGGATTTTATAAAATGTTTTTTCTGCATCTATTGAGATGATCATAGGGTTTTTGTTAGTTTGATTATTGATGTAGTCAATTATGCTAATAGTTTTCCTAATGTTGAACCAGCCCTGCATTCCTGGTATAAATCCTACTTGGTCATAGTATATTATCCTGGGGATGATTTTCTGTAACCTTTTTGCTAATATTTTATTTAAGATTTTAGCATCAATACTCATTAGGGAGATTGGTCTATAATTTTCTTTTTCTGTTTTCAACCTACCTGGTTTAGGTATCAGTGCCATGTCTGTGTCATAAAAGGAATTTGATAGGAATCCTTCAATCCCTATTTTTTCATATAGTTTATATAGCATTGGAATTAATTGTTCTTTAAATGTTTAGTAGAATTCACACGTAAATCCATCTGGTCCTGGAGATATTTTCTTAGGGAGTTGATTAATATTTCTTTTTTCTAAAATGGGACTGTTTAACCAATTTACTTCTTCCTCTGTTAATCTGGGCAAGCTATATTTTTGAAGGTATTCTTCCACTGCATTTAAGTTATCAAATTTATTGGCATAAAGTTGGGCAAAGTAACTTAGAATTATTGCTCTAATTTCCTCTTCATTAGTGATGAGTTCTTCCTTTTCATTTTTAAGACTAACAATTTGATTTTCCTCTTTCCTTTTTTATGTCAAATTTACTAAGGGTTTATCTATTTTGTTGGTTTTTTCATAGAACCAACTCTTAGTTTTATTAATTAATTCAATAGCTTTTTTACTTTCAATTTTATTAATCTTTTCTTTTATTTTTATAATTTTAAGTTTAGTGTTTGACTGGGGCTTTTTAATGTGTTCCTTTTCTAGCATTTTTAGTTGCAAGCCCAATTCACTTACCTTCTCTTTCTCTATTTTATGCAAGTAGGTCTCTAGAGATATAAAATTTCCCCTTGTCACGGCTTTGGTTGCATCCCACACATTTTGGTATGATGTCTCATTATTGTCATTTTCTTGGGTGAAGTTATTAATTATGTCTATGATTTGCTGTTTCACCTAATCATTCTTTAGTATGAGACTGTTTGGTTTCCAATTTTTTTTTGGTCTATTTTCCCCTGGCTTTTTATTGAATGTAATTTTCATTGCATTTTGGTCTGAAAATGATGCATTTATTATTTCTGCCTTACTGCATTTGAGTTTGAGGTTTTTATGTCCTAATATATGGTCAATTTTTGTATAGGTTCCATGAACTGATGAAAAGAAAGTGTACATTTTTCTGTCTCCATTTAGTTTCTCCAAAGATCTATCATATCTAACTTTTCTAGTATTCTATTTACCTCTTTGACTTCTTTCTTATTTATTTTGTGATTTGATTTATCTTAATTCTGAGAGTGCAAGGTTGAGATCTCCCACTATTATAGTTTTGCTATCTATTTCTTTTTGCAGCTCTCTTAATTTCTCTTTTAAGAATTTAGATGCTCTACCACTTGGTGCATATATGTTTAATATTGATATTACTTCATTACCTATGCTACCCTTTAGCAAGATACAGTACCCTTCCTTATCTCTTTTAATTAGATCAATTTTTCCTTTTGCTTGATCTGAGATGAGGATGACTATCCCTGCTTTTTTGACTTCATCTGAAGCATAGTAGATTCTGCTCTAACCTTTTACCTTTACTCTGTATGTATCACCCTGCTTCAGATGTGTTTCCTGTAAACAACATATTGTAGGATTCTGGCTTTTAATCCATTCTGCTAACCATTTCCTCTTTATGGGGGAGTTTACCCCATTCACATTTATGGTTAAAATTACCAATTCTGTATTACTTGACATCTTGTTAACCCCTGTTTATGCTTTTCTCCTTTTCTTCCCCCTTACCCCCATCTCCAGTATTATACTTATGAGTACCACTTGCTTCTCACAGCCCTCCCTTTTTAGTATCCCTCTCCCCACCTTAGAGTTCCTCCCCCTATCTTACTCCTTTTCCTCACAATTTCTGTATTCCCTTCTACTTAGCTTACTCCTTCCCTTTTCACTTTTCCTCTCCCACTTTTCAGTGAGGTGGAAGAAGTTGCACCATAAATCGAATATGTCTAATATTTTTCTCTTTAAGCCAATTCTGACGAGAATATGATACATGCTATGTTCATCCCCCTCCATTCTTTCTCTCAGATATAATAGGTTTCCTTTGCCTCTTTGTGAGATATAGTACTCCATTTTACCTTTTTCTGGTACAATTTCCTTTCCACCTCTAGTTTCTGGAACAAATTATACATGTGTTCTTTATATATTTTTATAGCAGAAATATAGTTCCCAAGATTTCTTTTTTTCCTTTTTAGGTTTCTCTTGAGTTCTATATTTGTAGATCAAACTTCTGGCTTAGTTCCAATTTTTCATCAAAAATAAGTGAAATTCACTTATTTTGTTGAATGTCCATCTTCTTCCTTGGAAAAAGATGCTCATTTTGGCTGGGTAAGTTATTTTTGACTGTATACCAAGTTTCTTAGCTTTTCAGAATATCATATTTCAGGCCCTTCAATCCTGTAATGTGGCTGCTGCTAAATCCTGAGTAATCCTTATTGTGGCTCCTCTATATTTGAATTGATTTTTCCTAGCAGGGAGCAGTATTTTTTTCCTTCATCTAATAGTTCTGGCATTTGGCCATTATATTTCTTGGTGTTTTGAATTTTAGGATCCCTTTCAGTAGGTGATTGATGAATTCTTTCAATTTCTATTTTACCCTCTGTTTCTATAACTTCTGGGCAGTTCTTTTTGATAATTTCCTAGAAAATAGTGTCCAGGCTCTTTTTTTCATCATATTTTTCAGGGAGTCCAATAATTCTCAGATTGTCTCTGCTAGATCTGTTTTCCAGGTCTGTTGTTTTCCCAAGAAGGTATTGACATTTTTTCCCACTGTTTCATTTTTTTGGTTTTGCTTGACTGCTTCTTGGTGTCTCCTTGAGTCATTCAATTCCATTTGTTCGATTCTGATTTTCAATGAAGTATTTTCTTCATTCACTTTTTAAATATCTTTTTCTAATTGTCCAATTGAGTTTTTAAGTGAGTTGTTTTGTTCTATGGAATTTTTTTCCTTTTTGCCAATTTTATTTTTTAGAGAGCTATTTTCTTTTTCCAGTTCACTAATTCTGTTTTTCAAGGATTTGATTTCTTTATCCACTCTATCTTTAAATGAGAGGGATGATTTATCTAGACTCTCTTGACAAGCTTCCATTTCATTTTCCCATTTTTCTTCTAGCTCTCTTGTGAGAGCCTTTTTAATTTCTTCTATGAAAGTCTCGTGTGTTTAGGACCAGATGATATCCCCCTTCGGGGATTCATCTGGAGACTGTCTGTTTTTAGTCTCCTCAGGGTTTAAAGTCTGCTCTCTATCCATATAGAAGCTATCAATGGTTAAGGTCTGTTTAAATTCTTTGCTCAATTTGTCAGAGAAGAATCAAAGAAGACAAATTAGCAGAAAAAAACCAAATGCAGTTTGCTTTTTTTTTTTTTTTTTTTTTTGGGGGGGGGGGGAAGCTGGATGATGTTACTGAGCTTCCTCTACAGACTACGGGGGACAGCAGCAAGGTACTAGCAGGACAGCGATGGTTGCACTGAGTCTGCACTCTCAAGCGTGCTAAGATACTGCGGGTCGGTGTGGCCAGGTCCTGAGAGACCTTAACTTTTCGGAGTTATAGTCTTCACCCCTTGTGTTTTTAGCTTCTCTGCTTGTCTACTGGCTTGCTGCCAGGGCAAAGTAATCAATACTGTAGTAAAGCTCTCCCCACAGAGACAACTGAGATCACATCCCATGTCTCTCTGGTCTGCTCAGTGTGAGCTGCCTGCTGTGCTCTCGCTGCTGTTGCTTGCCCTCAGCCTGCATCCAGTCTAACTATTCCCGCCCTCAAGCAAAAACAGACCTTTTCTGGAAAATTTCAAATTTGTCTTCTGTTGGTAATTATTTGGGGGGGGGGGTTTCAGTCAAACACTAATTCTGAGGCTTGTCATGAAATAAATTCTGAGAGAAAATGCAGTGCTTAAGTAGATGTGTACTTCCTCTCCACCATCTTGGCCAGAAGTCCAACCTCTTTCTTTTGGAGGAAATGAAAGCCTGGCTACATAAAGGGATTTGTCCAATTTAAATGGCTGTAAGTGGAAGAACTGGAATTTCAGCCCTAATTTTCAATGTCAAATCTAATATCCTTTCCAAAATCTCTCCTCCTATTCCAAACTTAAGTTTACCAGAAAAAAAGAAATGCATCGAGAAAAATCGTGTATTGAGAGTGGCTTAAAGACTAGAGAAGATGCCAATTTTTTTTTTTTTTTTTTTTAGTTTTCTAAAGCAACACATGTATGGAAAAAGAGTTTCTTAACTATATCTAAAAATCACTCAAATGTGTAAATTATACAATCATTCTTAAAGCTCTACTTTTTTTTCTGGAAATCATGCTACAATATACATTTGGCTACTTTTTGCGGAGCTATCACCTTAAAAAAATTAATGAAAATAAAAGTTTCAAGTTTATTAAACTATAAAAGGTGACTTAGATGGTAGTTAGGATGATAATGGTATTGTGGTTTGATAACATGAATAGAGTTTTAAATTTTTCAAAGTAAACATGAGGCAAATATCAACAACATTCTAACCAAGAATCACCAAAATCCACAAATAAGCCCATATTCATAATACTTAGCAAGTCAGAGGAGGTTTAAAAAAAAAAAAAAAGCAACGACTCTAATACTTAAATTTGTCCCTGGTCCCATGTTCAAAGTATAGCAGGCTTTGTACTCTATTCTGTATCTCCTACCCGCTTCCTACCAAATTTCCAATAGAAGCAGAAGCTGATTTCCTGTGAATCTCAATAAAATATGAATAATAAAATACGAAGTTTAAATAATGTGGATGGTAAGGAATTCAAGAATATGGATACATTATGGGTCCCAAATCAAAGTCTGGATATCGAAAACTTCACCACCACCCACTACAGTTCATGACATAACCTGTTACTTTTCATTTACTTCATAGTTTATATAGGCTGCTCCTCCTTTATCCCAGGATATTTGACTAAAAGAAATTCCAAGCAATTCAAACTTTGTTCATCATGAACTAAAAGCACAGATAATGAACTGACAGTAAGGAAATTGCAATGGACAATTCAATCCTTTGGTCATTTATATAATGTCATATTAGAAGGTGGCTCTTTATGCCAAGTTAACTCAGAAGCTTGGGGAACAAAGGGTGCAAATTTTGTGGCTCATATGTACGTATGAAATTTAACTTTAGCAATCTCTAATTCAGCTTTTTAATTAAAGGTTAAATTGAAAGTAACCCAATTATACCGGAAATGTACTGCTGCTGAATGACCTGCCCAGGCTGGAAGAAACACTTGGCGGTTTGGCTTTGAAGTTTAGCTGCCCAAGAAAGACTGGCAGCCAATCTTCAAAGAGAGCCGCTGCTTCCTTCCCTCAGTCTGGCCGCCAAGCTTCCCAGGCAGCTGGGTACATTTTCCCACTTTCTGCCCAGCTGTCTGTGAACTCTGGCAGCTGCTCCAAGCAGGAGGTGGAAGAAGTAAGGGAAGAGGAGAGAATGATGGAGATTGAAGAAAGGAGGGGGTCAATGGAGGCAGGAGGAGAAGAATCATGTTGGATTTGTTGGATTTACCAATGTTCTTTCAGAAAAATAAGCTTTGAAAAGGAATAATGATCAGTTACATGTTATAGCAACTTTAGAACTAGGATGAAAACAGAAAACAACAGAAAACCAACTTTGCTTCAATGGCTGGATGAATATAAGCAGTGAGTAGCAGTCTCTTGGGATAAAATACCCAGAACATGAGTCTGGGGGCAATGGGCAAAGGATCTACTGTCAAGTTATTTTGTATTTTTCCAGAAGCACAAGTTTATTTTTCATGGACACTTTTGGTGGTTTGTGTTTGCAGATTGTTGTGGCAACCCAAGATTTCCATTCCCACCCTCTTTATCCCTCCTCTCTCCCCCAGAACTGAAACAGTTTCTTTGCTTTTTGTGCCTGTGCAACAGATGCTTTGAGAAGGTTGGGACCTTTCACATAAATATTTCTATCATATTATTATGTTCATCTTCATTGACCGTATTCTGTGGGTGGAATGTAGTAAATGGTATCATCTCCAGATGCAAAACTGACATTGAAAAATTCTGTTAATAGCAACAAATGGTTAAAAGTTTACCCCAGTTTGAAATTTTAATGTATGATTTGAGTAGGAAACTAAAATAACTTGGCTATTCTTACACAGTCAAAATGTAGCTTTATGTATATAAGAATAACAATTAGAAAACAAATGTTCCTGTTTCTTTAAGATGTAGATGAAGGCCAGATTATTGCAGATACTATAAAATAAAAAGGAAAAGAGCCTGTTAATTCAGATAGGTTATAGTTTTAAGTCAAACTTAATCTTAAATGTAAAACCAATTTCATCTAATTATTGCAAAAATCACTCCTGTTTTGATATTCTTCACACATATATGCTAATATTAGACACAAAGTAACACAACACTGTTAAAATCATACAAAGTAAATGCAACAAACAGCGCCAAGCATACAATTAATATTTATTGAATTGCAATAAATTCCTGGAAATAAAACAATTGTGAACTGCTAATATGAAGGTACTATTTTTTTCCTCTAAGACTAAGAGAAAACTGATCTAAATTTGTTATCTCTATCCAAAAGCTAAGTGACAACATGGAGGGAATGAAGAATTAACCTATTTCCCAAGGATAAAGTTTAGTCTACTCATTAGATGACAATCAAGGAAAAATTAATCTTTTCTCTTTTTCTGGTAAATGAAGAACAGGTATTTTTTTTAATGGTTAAACTATTTTAAGATAATATATGAAAGCTAAAGAACGTTTTTTACTCAACTATAGCACAACTATTAATGTCTTAGTTTTAAAAGTTCCTACTGTATCTCTCTCTCTCTTGTTCTCTCTCTCTCTCACTCTGTCTCTCTGTCTCTCTTCATCCCCCCATCTCAGGGCCTATAAAAGGTAGTTGTGGTAATTTGGATATCTCAACTGAAAACATGAATTCAGTTCAAATAACATAATAAATAAGGGAAAGAAACTAATTTTGGTATGGATTATTTTAAGCCTAAAAAAGAAAAGGATAAGGAATAGAGATAAGTAGGGATACATAAAGTCTTTAAATTTACGAAATCATGTTATCTCGTATCTCTTTTCTGTTGCATGGTTGCTATCCTTTGTTCTCAAAAAAGGACCAAAGTGATATCACTATGCTAGAGTCAAGTTAATGTGTCCAACTATAGTTGATCAGAGCAATATTAGCTAGGAATGCTTTGTCACAGGTCAGACAAAAATAGTTCCTACGAACATTTGGGATCGCTTCTCTAAATCTGTGCATCTCAAGTTTCCTTTGGGCTAATTTCATTCTGCTTTGCTCAAAGAATACAGAACTTTCTCATAAGGGCACACCATGCCGGGAGGTCCTGTGCCAGTGTCTCCCATGTCATACAGTGCATACATTTGGCATTGCAATAGTGTGGCCAGCCCAATGGAATTGTGCTCTCTGCAATAGAATTGGAATGCTTGGCAGTTTAGTTCAAGAAAGCACCTCAGTGTCTGGTCTCTTATCCTGTCAAATGATCTTCAGAATTTTCCTAAGACAATTCAAATGGAAGCATTTCAGTTTCCTGGCATAGCGCTGGAACACTGTCCAGGTTTCACAGGCATTCAACAATGAGGTCAGCCACAATGACTCTGTGGACCTTCATGGCAGTCAGTCTAATACCTCTCCTGTCCCACATTTTGTTTTGTGTTAGTTATACTAGTACCTCTTGGTGAAGGCTTCTGAACCCTTTACAGAGCTACTTTTCACCTTTACTGTCCACCTGATCACCCTAACTCTCACCTGTGACTCCAAAGCTATAATATGTACAATAGTCACATCTCAGGAAACTGTCTTGGCAAAGGAGATAAAATAGGTTGAGGGTAACCAAGGAGTCTCAAACCCTATGCTGAGTTAAGGGATATCTATCCCAAACATGTGAAGACTTCTCCAGATAGAATGGGTAGATGAGAACAATTTGTTCCTATGGCCATGAAGGCAGATCAAGCAGTGCTGTGGAGCATTTAGAACTTGATTAGACATTAAAGACATCAAGATCATTAATCACCTTGACTCTGTTCTGTCACTGGACAGTGACAACTCTAGAAGAGAAAGTGAGGCCAATGACATCGTGCAACTCTCCCTCACTTGAATGCAATTTACATATTAATCAAAAGACATCATCCATGCTATTTTACCATTTCTACCTCTCTCAAAGTCCTGTGGTGATGGATGAGTGATGAAGTAGCAGGTGTGGATACACTGAGAGTTGTAGTAATAAGCCTGCACACAGGAGGCCTAGGCCATAGAGCCTCATTTACTGGAAGCACCAGCCCTCTGGGTGTCTGAGCAGTCTATTAAGGATTGCACTGCCAACCTCCAGGTATAAGGAAGAGGATAGAAAAGGTGCCCTAAAAATTGTGTGATTACCCAACTCTGGCCTGATTATTGCAGCAGGTGGGGATTCCACCCTGGGGTGGAAACACTAAAAAATGTACAAATACTACTGCAAAGTTGATTCCATTTACAATCAGTACATGGAATGTGTGCACACTTATAGACAACGTAAAATACAGTAGACCTGAAAAAGATTAGCTCTTTTCTATATTTATAAAGACAAAAACAAGAGAAACAAAACTTAAGTAAAAGCAGAAAGGATTTATAAGCTCTAGGGCAGGGAAGATAATTCACTGATCATGCATTTCCTCTGGCACTTAGTACAGGACCTAGTTAGGTGCTTAACACATGTTTCTGGAGTGTAGGATGTACACATTTAGCTTAAATTTTGAGAAGAAATTATTAGCTCTAATGGTGAGGCACAAAAAACATAACCAATGAAAGCTTCCTCCAACAATTTCCTTTTTTTTCTTTTTTGAAATCTTTTATTTTTTTTATTTTGAAAAATTTATTTATTGCCTGTTAAAAGAAGCCTTTTCCATAAATCGCATGCCATGGTTTAAAAAAAAAAAACCAAACAATTTTTTATTTCAATCTGATGTGAAAATGTCAGTATTTTGCATACTTGGGTACTTGCCCCACTTTTGTCTCTTATCTAAGTGTTTTTAATACTTAAGTTGATTGATATATTTTTTCTATTTGCATATCTATGCTTTTCTTGCTTATGCTCCTCTGGCAATTTCTAAGAGAAAAACAAATGACTATTTTTGTGAGATTACAATAAGATACAAGAAGAATTAAGAGGTCCAAGAGACCCTTTCAAAATGTCTTCCAGTTCATCAGACTTCTGGCCAAGATGGCGGAGAGGAGGCACACAGCTGTGTAACCTCTGCGTTTTTCTCTCACTATCCATTTTATTTCATGCCTCTGAATTAATGCTTGACTGAAAAAAAACCTACAATTAGTTACCAAGAGAAGCCATCCTTGAGACTCGTCAGGAAAGGTCTGTTTTTGCGCCAGGGCGGGGACGACTTTTAGATCGGAAGCAAGCTGCGGGCAACAGCGGCAGCAAGAGCACGGAAGGTGGCTCACAGCCGAGCAGAGCAGAGAGGGGGTGGGGCGTGATCGCAGCCATCTCTGCGGAGAGAGCTTTGCTACAGGATTAGATACTTTGCTCCGGCAGCAAGTCAGCAGCCCAGCAGAGAAGCTAAAAACACAGGGGTGAAGAATAAAACCCTAAACAGCTGGAGTCTCTCGGGACCTGGCCAACCCTCCCCCACAGTGACTCAGCACGCTCTTGGATCTCAGAGCGCAGGCGCAGCACAGTCCCACTAGTGCCTCGCTGCTGCCCCCCGCAGTCTGTAGAGAAAGCTCGGTAACATCACCCAGCCCCTCCCCCAAAGAAAGCAGCCTCCATTCAAGGGTTTTTTCTTCTATTTCTTTGATAGTTTGTCTTTGACTATTAGACAGAATGAGCAAGAAACTGAAGAGGACTTTAACCCTTGACAGCTTCTATACAGATAGAGAGCAAACTCCAAATCCTGAGGAGACTAAAAACAGTCTCCAGGTGAATCCCCAAAGGAGGAGATCATCTGTTCCTCAGCACAGATGAATCTCATAGAAGTAATTAAAAAGGCTCTCACAAGGGACCTAGAAGAAAAATGGGAAAAGGAGAGGGAGGCTTGGCAAAAGAGTCTGGAGAAGTCATCCCACTCAGTTAAAGAGAGACTGGATAAAGAAATAAAATCCTTGAAAAGTAGGATTGGTGAACTGGAAACAGAAAATAGCTCTCTAAAAAACAAAATTGGCAAAATGGAAAAAAATTCCACAGAACAAAAGAACTCAATGGGACAATTAGAAAAAGATTTTTAAAAAGTGAGTGAAGAAAATACTTCACTGAAAATCAGGGTCGAACAAATGGAATTGAATGACTCGAGGAGACAAGAAGAATCAGTCAAGCAAATCCAAGAAAATCAAACAATGGAAAAGAATGTGAAATACCTTCTGGGGAAGACAACAGACCTGGAAAACAGATGCAGGAGAGACAATCTGAGAATCATTGGACTCCCAGAAAAGTATGATGAAAAAAAGAGCCTAGACACTATTTTCCAGGAAATTATCAAAGAGAACTGCCCAGAAGTCATAGGAACAGAGGAAAAAATAAACATTGAAAGAATTCATCGATCCCCTACAGAAAGGGATCCTAAAATCAAAACACCAAGGAATATAGTGGCCAAATGCCAGAAGCCTCAGACGAAGGAAAAAATACTGCAAGCAGCTAGAAAAACCCAATTCAAGTATCGAGGAGCCACAATAAGGATCACCCAGGATCTGGCAGCATCCACACTAAAAGATCGAAGGGCCTGGAATATGATATTCCGAAAGGCTAAGGAACTTGGTATGCAACCAAAAATAACTTACCCAGCTAGAATGAGCATCTTTTTCCAGGGAAGAAGATGGACATTCAACGAAGTAAGCAAATTTCACCTATTTTTGATGAAAAAGCCAGAACTTAACAAAAAGTTTGATCTACAAGTACAGAACTCAAGAGAAATCTAAAAAGGTAAAGATTAATCTTGGGAACTATATTTTGGCTATAAAGATGTATAAAGAATACATGTATACCTTGTTCTAGAAACTGATGTGGAAAGGACATTGTACCAGAAAAAGGGTAAAGTGGGGGTAGTACATCTCATGAAGAGGCAAAGAAAACCTATTATATCTGAGAGAAAGAATGGAGGGGGATGAATATAGTGAGTATTTTACTGCTTTCAGAATTGGCTTTAAGAGAAAAATTTTAGACATATTCAATCTATGGTGAAACTTCTCCCACCTCATTGAAAAGTGAGAAGGGAAAAGTGAAAAGGGAAGGAATAAGCTAAGTGGAAGGGAATACGGTAACTGGGAGGGAAAGGGGTAAGATAGGGGGAGGAATTCTAAGGGGGGGGGAGATACTAAAAAGGGAGGGCTGTGAGAAGCAAGTGGTGCTCACAAGCTTAATACTGGGAAGGGGGGTAAGGAGGAAAGAAGGGAGAAAAGCATAAACCAGGGTTAACAAGATGGCAAGTAATACAGAATTGGTCATTTTAACCATAAATGTGAATGGGGTAAACTCCTCCATAAAGAGGAAGCGGTTAGCAGAATGGATTAAAAGCCAGAATCCTACAATATGTTGTTTACAGGAAACACACTGAAGCAGGGAGATACATGCAGGATAAAGGTAAAAGGTTGGAGCAAAATCTACTATGCTTCAGGTGAAGTCAAAAAAGCAGGGGTAGCCATCCCGATCTCAGATCAAGCTAAAGCAAAAATTGATCTAATCAAAAGAGATAAGGAAGGGCACTATATCTTGCTAAAGGGTAGAATGAATAATGAAGCAGTATCTATATTAAACATATATGCACCAAGTGATGTAGCATCTAAATTCTTAGAAGAGAAATTAAGAGAGCTGCAAGAAGAAATAGACAGCAAAACTATAATAGTGGGAGATCTCAACCTTGCACTCTCAGAATTAGATAAATCAAACCACAAAATAAATAAGAAAGAAGTCAAAGAGATAAATAGAATACTAGAAAAATTAGATATGATAGATCTCTGGAGAAAATGTGATGGGGACAGAAAGGACTACACGTTCTTTTCAGCAGTTTATGGAACTTATACAAAAATTGACCATATATTAGGACATAAAAACCTCAAACTCAAATGCAGTAAGGCAGAAATAGTAAACGCATCCTTTTCAGACCACGATGCATTGAAAATTACATTCAACAAAAAGCCAGGGGAAAGTAGACCAAAAAATAATTGGAAACTAAATAATCTCATACTAAAGAATGATTGGGTGAAACAGCAAATTATAGACATAATTAATAACTTCACCCAAGAAAACGATAATAATGAGACATCATACCAAAACGTATGGGATGCAGCCAAAGCAGTAATAAGGGGAAATCTCCTATCTCTAGAGGCCTATATGTATAAAATAGAGAAAGAGAAGGTCAATGAATTGGGCTTGCAACTAAAAATGCTAGAAAAGGAACAAATTAAAAACCCCCAGTCAAACACTAAACTTGAAATTCTAAAAATAAAAGGAGAGATCAATAAAATTGAAAGTAAAAAAACTATTGAATTAATTAATAAAACTAAGAGTTGGTTCTATGAAAAAACTAACAAAATAGACAAACCCTTAGTAAATCTGATTAAAAAAAGGAAAGAGGAAAATCAAATTGTTAGTCTTAAAAATGAAAAGGGAGAACTCACCACTAACGAAGAGGAAATTAGAGCAATAATTAGGAGTTACTTTGCCCAATTTTACGCCAATAAATTCTTTTTTTTTTTAAATTTTTATTTAATAATTACTTTATATTGACAGAATCCTTGCCAGGGTAATTTTTTTACAACATTATCCCTTGCACTCATTTCTGTTCTGATTTTTCCCCTCCCTCCCTCCATCCCCTCCCCTAGATGGCAAACAGTCCTATATATGTTGGATATGTTGCAGTATATCCTAGATACAACATATGTTTGCAGAACCGAACAGTTCTCTTGTTGCACAGGGAGAATTGGATTCAGAAGGTATAAATAACCCGGGAAGAAAAACAAAAATGCAGATAGTTCACATTCGTTTCCCAGTGTTCTTTCTTTGGGGGTAGCTGCTTCTGTCCATCATTTATCAATTGAAACTCAGGTCTCTTTGTCAAAGAAATCCACTTCCATCAAAATATGTCCTCATACAATATCGTTGTTGAAGTATATAATGATCTCCTAGTTCTGCTCATTTCACTTAGCATCAGTTCATGTAAGTCTCGCCAGTCCTCTCTGTATTCATCCTGCTGGTCATTTCTTACAGAACAATAATATTCCATAACATTCATACACCACAATTTACCCAGTTATTCTCCAATTGATGGGCATCCATTTTCCAGTTTCTAGCCACTACAAATAGGGCTGCTACAAACATTTTGGCACATACAGGTCCCTTTCCCTTCTTTAGTATTTCTTTGGGATATAAGCCCAATAGAAACACTGCTGGGTCAAAGGGTATGCACAATTTGATAACTTTTTGGGCATAGTTCCAAATTGCTCTCCAGAATGGTTGGATGTGTTCACAATTCTACCAACAATGTATCAGTGTCTCTGTTTTCCCACATCCCTTCCAACATTCTACATTATCTTTCCCTGTCTAGCCAATCTGACAGAAGTGTAGTGGTATCTCAGAGTTCTCTTAATTTGCATTTCTCTGATTAATAATGATTTGGAGCACATTTTCATATGGCTATGAATAGTTTTAATTTCTTCATCTGAGAATTGTAGGTTCATATCCTTTGACCATTTATCAATTGGAGAATGGCTTGATCTCTTATAAATTAGAGTTAATTCTCTCTATATATTTTGGAAATGAAGCCTTTATCAGAACCTTTGACTGTAAAAATGTTTTCCCAGTTTATTATTTCCCTTCTAATCTTCTCTGCATTAGTTTTGCTTGTACAAAAATTTTTCAATTTGATATAATCAAAATTTTCTATTTTGTGGTCAATAGTGACCTCTAGTTCTTTTTTGGTCATAAATTCCTTCCTCTTCCACAGGTCTGAGAGGTAAACTATCCTATGCTCTTCTAATTTATTTATAATCTCATTCTTTATGCCTAGGTCATGAACCCATTTTGACCTTATCTTGGTGTACAGTATTAAGTGTTAGTCAATGCCTAGTTTCTGCCATACTAATTTCCAATTTTCCCAGCAATTTTTGTTAAATAATGCGTTCTTATCCCCAAAACTGGGGTTTTGGGATTTGTCAAACACTAGATTATTAAAGTTATTGGCTGCTTTGTCCTTTGAACCTAACCTATTCCATTGATCAACAATGTCTATTTCTTAGCCAATACCAGATGATTTTAGTAACTGCTGCTTTATAATATAATTTTAGAGCTGGTACAGCTAGGCCATCTTCATTTGATTTTTTTTTTCATTAATTCCCTTGAAATTCTTGACTTTTTGTTTTTCCATATGAATTTTGTTGTTATTTTTCTAGGTCATCAAAATAGTTTTTTGGGAGTCCGATTGGTATAGTGCTAAATAAATAGATTAGTTTAGGTAGTATTGTCATCTTTATTATATTTGCTCACCCAATCCAAGAGCATTTAATATTTTTCCAGTTGCTAACCTGCTTTTCTCAAAAGAAAGTTTGAGACCAGCAACTGCTGTGGCCATGAAGCTGCTACAGCAATTGAAAGTGCTGTTGCACTAGTGCAAATTAATCTGGCAAGATTATCTAAGCGTCATTCTGGGATAATTTCATTTTCCCAGGTCTCTGAACCGAAGAATGAAATAACTACCTTTAACTGAATAACTCATCCAAATAATTTGCACCCCCAAGAGGAAGAAATCTAAAGCAGGAAAAAGCCAATTTTAGTCATTGATAGTACTTAGTGTTAGCTCCCCCAAGAGGAAGAAATCTAAAGCAGGAAAAAGCCAATTTTAGTCATTGATAGTACTTAGTGTTAGCTCCTTGGTGAAAACAGAATGAGTAGGCTTCAAGGACTTGGTCTTCATGTCTTTTTCTTAGATAGCCCCAGCTTGGTGACAGGAACTCCTTGTTTTGTCCAGGAACCACAGCCTAAACTCCAATCTCAATTCATGCATTTTAATGTTTGCAAAGTGCTTTATGTGTATTATCTCATTTTGTTCTTGTAACAGTCTTGGCCTATATTTACAAATTTTCTCTCTCTGTATTATTTTTTTATTTCTTTCTCTTTTTCCTTTCTTTCCATTTATCTCCCTCTTTATAAAATCTCTGCCTATCTCAGCTTCCTTGCCTAGTAAGTAAATAGTAAGAATGTAAAAATGTGTAAAAATGTAGATGCACATAGAACCTACTTGCCAAGACTGCTACAAGAACAAAATGAGATAATACACATAAAGCACTTTGCAAACATTAAAATGCATGAATTGAGATTGGAGTTTAGGCTGTGGTTCCTGGACAAAACAAGGAGTTCCTGTCACCAAGCTGGGGCTATCTAAGAAAAAGACATGAAGACCAAGTCCTTGAAGCCTACTCATTCTTTTTCTGTTTTCACCAAGGAGTCTGAGATCTTTCCTGGCCCATGATTGAAAAAGATGCTCTGAAGATCACACCTGCTTAGACGCAGACCATAGCTGGTTAGCCTACCAATTTCAAAGCTTTGGTGGTCATTGGCAACCATGATGCCATATTGACATGGGTGCAAAAGTTTGCAAAGAACTGGCTACAGCTATCCTTGCTGCTTTCATACTTGCCAAGATGTCCATTATTCCTGTGTGGCTGGAATACTAGGGGATTACAACCGACAAATCCCACTAAATTCTGGCTTTGTCTCAAATCCTACATCTGTGAAGCCGAAGCAACAGATGATGGTCAGAACTGATGAATATACTAGGGCCTGTTTTGCCACTCTGAACAGCTTTGCTAAAACTACCTTGGATACCATCTCCAAAATTTATAACCACTTTATCCTTGAGTTATAGAAAGAGATTATGTTCAAGCCTCCTTATGAGAGACTCACTGCCTTGTTTAAAGATTCATATTTAAATGTCTATTTAGAGAACCCAGGCAGCACCTGTGTACTATCACATAAATGTTTTTATATGGAAAAAAGAATAAAATGAATTAGTTAATAGGTTTCAAAGCATAGTAAGTGTTCATTAATGTTTGTCACCTGACAAATAGAAATGAAGATCTAGGTGAAGTAGAATTAATTTATGATAAATGTAGTAAACACTATTCTTTTGACTTTCTTAATAAATAATAGTCAAGTAACTAAGGAATAGGAATTATTTTCCCAAAGATAATGATTATATATGGGAACACTGAATAGATGAGGGGACAGAGGACAGTTATTATTTATGTGAAATGGCTTAGCAAGGGCTTCAAGCTGGATAGGGAAACAAGTCAAACCAGAACAGCAATAATATATGAGACAATAGGGAGAAAGTATAAGGATCAGAGATTGGAATAATTATCAGTTTCACTAAGAATAGGGAGAGATAGAAAGACAGAAAAATGTGGTCAAAATGGGAAACTTCAGAGCTCAAGATTTTGATTCCACATTGTACAGCAGTACATTGTAAACTGGAAAGGGAGGTTACTCAAATTGAGGAATTATGAAGTCAAAATATCACAAGAGTTGTCAATTTGGAGAATGATATGCAAGATCAAAGGTTCAGAGATCCTATTAACAATTCATTCATGTTGAGATATCAATGATTATGATTTATTAAGGTTTTTTTCTCAGGAATTTTGTAAGACACAAGTCCAACCTGAATCAGGACAGAACTATGAATAAAGGAAGATAAATAATTTAAGAGAAGTAACAGCAACGGCAAGTAGCAAGAAAGACAATGTAGGAATAGATAAGTACTATGAATCCAAGAAAACCAAGTATGGGAACATCAGCTATGATGGATTAGAAATCAAACCAAAAGACTGGTACACACTAGGACCAGAGATCCAAAAAGGGCTTTTTTACAACAATCTTTAGGATATGGGCAGGTAAAACAACTAGCTGGCATGGGTCATCATTTATAAGAATGAATCATAACAACTATTAGAAGGAAATTTGAAACAGAGGTTCTTCTCAAAATTTCTGACTAAGGATAGAATTGGTTGCATAGTGTAAACTGTTACTCAGCCAATAAGGCAAAAATGAATGTGTGTATATAGTACAAGTCAAAGAAAGAGATGGTAAGGCAGCTCAAGATAACTCAGAAAATGAAAATTCAAAAGTTAGAAGCAGAAACTCTCAAGAACTGTTATATTTTAATGCAAACAGGAAGTACAGGTAAAATACACACACACACAAACACACACACACACACACACACACACACACACACACACACACACACTGCGGTATTTATATATTATTATATTGAATACCCAAAGGAAATTATAGCCATGGAACTTTTCTAGAGATGCACAACAAAGCATAGATGAAAGCTAAAGAAATTATTTTTGGATACGCTCAATTTACTTTTATCAAACTTTTCTATTTGCTCTTGCTAGATGATTTGATAAGAGAATCATACTAGAGAAAATAGAGGTTATTGTTTAGGGGAAGGAAGGAGTATTTGTTTCTTTTCACTTCAAAAGAAATGCACTGAATTCATGTATAATGGCTACTGGCAAGCTGGTTTGGTGGGAAAGGAAAAATCATTGGCATAATTCTGTTAGAACAACAGAATATTACTCAACTTAAAATAATTATCATAAAATTTATTTGAAATAAATGTTACAGTGAAACTGACCTAAAATATTATTCCCTCTTTGATGTATACATGTAGTGTGTGGGAAAATGCTCAATTCCCATGCAAGTATCTATAAAGCAATATTATTCCCATATATTTTTACCTCATATGACATTTTTAAAGTCTGGTCTGCTAGCACATAGATCATGGACAAGTCCTGCCCCACTCCTCACCATATAAAAACTAAGAATAGGAAAATATGAATGTGCACCACGTCAATGCAATTTTCTAAATAAATTCCCTTCAGCTTCACATGTTTATGGTTATTAAAATTCTTTTAATTTTGAGCTATGTCTGTAATTTGTATTCAGTATCTCTACATCAAAAACAAGCATCAACTATTTTTCCTACTACATACTTTACAATGATTCCAAGAATTATTTTCTTTAAAGGCGATTAATCTTTTAAATGGCTCCTCTTTAGTATATTTCAATAAATTAAAGGATCTCTGGTATCAGTATAGATAGTCAACCAGATAGCATGTATAATAAAATGTCGGATCTGAAGTTCAAATCCCTTTCCAAATATTTATTAGTTATATGATCCTAGACAAATCATGTAACTTCTACCTTCTTCAGTTTCCTCATTTGTGACATGGAAATAATAACAGCACCTACATCTCAGAACTGTAGTATACATAAAATGAGATGGCTGTAAAATGCTTTGCAAATTTTAAATGCCAGCTAGCTAGTGATGGTAATATACTCCTTTCACTAATAAACATCATAAAGTTTTCCAAAATTTAGACGCTACATCATATGGCCAAAATTTCACCACCAGATAAAAAGTGTTATAGTGATGAATCTCTTGAAATGAACTTGGCTGTTCCTCCAAGAACTAAAAACTTAAAAGATAAAAGTCTTTTCAGTTTGATAGAAACTATCAAAACTTGTGCTCCCTTAACAAAGTCTTACATAATTAGGGTCAGCTCAATGCTATAATGAGGTGTCAAAGTAGGGCTTAAGTGGAGTTATCACCAGATATCTTATGAATGAAAGTCAGGTTGATAAAGTTTTTAGCTATTAACAGAAACATCAAGATTTCTATTTTTAATTTACTAAGGAGAAAACAACCTGTCACTCTGGTGCTTTTTTGACTACTTCCACAATTTCTCAAGTATATAGTGATCTTCCTTCTTTTAACTGCTTTTTTATTTGCATCCTCACCATACTGTGAAGAGAAAAGAGCTCAGCATCTAGCGTTGAACTGAATTGTTTTCTTCTGAAGTCCTTACTCTCTATGTATAGACTCCATGATTTTCAGATATAAATATTGTTTCTTCTCCCTCATACATATTTCATTGCCCCAGCAAAGAGGCAACATGTATGTATGCAAATAGATACTGCTGGAGCATTTCCAAATATCACAGAGCTGTTTTCGTTTTTATGGAAAGGGAAGGCCCAGATTTTGAAATTAAGGAACAATGATTAAAGTTCTCTTTTATAATTAGGAACAGATCATGAAAAAAACATATTCCATGGTAAGGTTCAATCCATTCAGAAATCTTCAGATGATTACAATGATGATAATGATGGTATATGTATATATGTATATATACACACACACATACTTATGTAATGATTTATTGAAAAGCTATTTTATTTGTGAGGTATAAGTCAAACTAAGGAGGTATAAAAGAGGATAAAAAATATTGTCTCTCCTACTAAAGAGTTTATTCTAATAGGGAGATAAGAAAATTAATAATTATAATGAAAAAAATAAATGCATAAGAACAAAATATTACCCTTCCTTAGACCACTACTGGAGTAGTTTTTTTTTAAATTTATATTTATTTATTTTTTTTAGTTTTTATTTAGTTTAGGATACCACATTTTAGGATAGACACTAATAACATGGAGAGAGAGACAGTTTAGAACCAGAATACTGAATGGTTCCAAGATTATATATATCATAAGAGGATCAGATGAAGGAACTGAGGATACGTAGCCTCAAAAAAAGATGTAGAATATCTCATTAAGAGACAATATGGTACAAATGTAAAAGTGGTACATTTGCAGATGAAAGATCTACATTAGAATCATGGCACTCTGGCATTTATTACTTATTATTTATTATTTATTTATTACTCTGGACAAATTATTTCATTCCTAGGTTGCAGATGTCTCATCTATATAAATACTTTGTTGTTTCCTTTTCATCCCTCATTCTTAAAATGGACCAATAATATCAGGAGGATGAATTGGATTTAAATGAAGCAGAGCTGTATAGTCATCAGTCTCCCTTTTTCCTCCAAAGCCATCTGGGTCCAGTGGCAAGATATACAACAAAAAACTGGTGATAACCCTAATGCAGTGAGAGACCTTGATCTTTCTAAGCTAAGCACTTTCCAAGTCTCAGTTTGTTTGAGTCAATACTCATTCAGTAATGAAAGGCTACATAAGAACTGAGGCAAAAGAAAGCCAAGTTTGCCTTCATACAAGAATCAATCTGGAAGGGGAAGATCCTCAGAGTTTTTAATCAAAAGAGAAATAATTGGTATTTACTCTTATTCTAAGCTATCAGAACCCAAACTGTGAGCAAATGAGACTTGGGCTCAGATCCATTATTTGCCAATCAATGAGAGTGGCAGTGAGCTGGATTTAAAGGCATAGTCAAAAAATTCCATTTGAATCTTAAAGAACTTTTTCAAAGTCTAGTTTTCCAGAGCTATATTTCAAGGAATCATAAATGAAAACTATATGAGACAAAAGAATTAATTTTTCCAATTTAAAAAAACACAATAGAATAAACAAGTAAGGAAGAAAAAAATGTAGCCCCCAACCTGAAGGTACTTTGTAAAGTACAAGTGATCAAAATTTATATTCCTCTGGACAAAGCACTCACATGTGAGGATATGATTCTCCAAATGGATAGAAGGAAAGGAAGGGGAGGGGAGGAATAACAGAGAGAGGCCAAGATCTCCCATGTATCTGAACCTATATCTTGTTACTGGACTCTGATGAATCTGGAAGAGAAATTAAGATTGATAACTTTTCATAGCTCCACCTCACTTACATCCAATTAACTTCCAAGTTAAGATATCACCCTTCTAATGTCATTGAACCTCTTCAAGGATGAATAACAATCTTTGAGGAGGAGTAGCAACTACCTGGGAACCCAACTAGCCAGGTCCAATAGGGCAATGCTACTATTCCCTCTTCTTCCTTTCTTCCTCTCCCTCCCCCCTTCCTCTAAATCAAAGAGAGGTTATAATCTGGAATACAGATGAAAGAAGTACTACAATCACAAAAACTTTAAGTATGAAAGTATGTTAGTTCTGTAAAGATCTTGTTTCCCTATCAAGCTATAAATTCCTTATTAGGCTATAACCATGAATTATATATATTTAATTTCCCCAGAGTTTAGCACAAAGTTTATTTATAGGACATGCTTGGTAACAAATATTTGCTGAATTCAATTCATTTGGGACCTAAAATAAAAATTAAAAAAAGAATAAAACACAACACTGAGGAATTTTAATAAATAAGCTACTACATACCAAAGCCATATTATAGATAAAGGAAGATGGAGGAAGGGCATATGAAAGAATAGATTTTTGACAGGATTCAATATCATAGCAACAATAATATAAAAACATTAAGTTCAAATAATCTCAAATTGTCACTAAATAGATCTCTGGCTACAATGAATTAAAAGTAAGAGAAGAAGGCTTACTTTCAGACAAACAAAATGTTTCATATTTTTGGCTCATATTTTACTTTCTGTATATAAAAACATTAGTAGTGGAGCTATCTAGTGAACATTAAACATTAACTATTTCATTTATAATGGTGAAAATACTAATATTTGGCCTTATAGACTTATAAAATAAATTATGCTGTTTTAAAATTCAGAAACAGAATAGAGACACTTAACTACTATACTGAAATATTCATTATATGGGTTTTAAAGGGCTTCACAGTAGCCTCAAAGTATCTGGTCATCTATAAAAAAAAATAGTGTAGAAGGTTTTACACACATAAAAAAATAAGGTTAAATATTTTAAGGATTCAGAAGCACAAGATCCATAATAATACCTGAAAAGACTGACAGTATGAATAAAATGTTATAATTTCAAACATAACAAAAACAAGATCAAAGACAAATGTTTAAAAATGGAATAAAACTCAAGTAGGTAGATCATGATTTGTAATTTAAATTATACATATATGTATATTTCACAATTATTCTTTCTGATTTGTAACTATAATGAAAAACAGCTTAATAATTCTCCTATTCCATTTTAAACTCCTATTCCATTTTACTCTCAAATTAAAGAGTCAACACTTAAAGATATTCTTCAGACAAATCTGGTAATAAAATTATCAAGTAAACATTTTATAGTAGGTATTTTTAAGAAGATAAGGTTCCTACATATATATTTTTTTCATTCATAGTATTTATATTCTAGTTCTAACATAAGATCTAGAAAATAATAAATGCTATATAAAGACTTGCTGAGCAATTGTTTGCTAACTTTTAGATACAGAAAGCCATAGAGTCATAGCCAAGAGTCATCTCATTTCTGTAATGGTGAAGGAGTTAGGGTCAATGGATGGAAGAATTCATAGTGGGCAATAAAGAAGGCATACAGGGGATTAATGGGCTGCATTATGAAAGTTTTTGAATACCAATATAGGATTCTGTGGAGTTTACTGACTAGAAGGATAACGTGTGATTTATGACTTTGGTAGCTGAATGGAGTATAGATTGCATTGAGGAGAAACTTGAGACAGGCAAACCCACAAAAAAAGCTATTGCAATAATATAAGCAGGGGATAAGTGAGCCTTCATTAGGATGGGTGGCAGTATCACAGGAGAGAAGGGTGTACAAGTAAAAAATGTTGGGAAGATAAAAGAAAAAGGCCTTGGCAAGGACTTGGCAAGAGATTGGATATAGGGAATAACAGTTGGTTATTAATGGTTATTAAGATTCCACTTAAATTATGAGAGGATAGTGGTGCCCTCAACAGTAATAGGGAAGTTGGGGAGAAGGGGGGAAGGAGGGGGAAGTTGAGAAGGGAAGATAATAAATTCAGTTTGTGACATGTTGACTTTAAGATGTCTATTGGACATGCAGCTTAAAATATCTAAAAAGCATTTAGAGAGAAGACAAATTCAACAGAGAGATTAGGAGAGGATTAGTACATTTGCTTGAAAAGATTCATTTTAGGGATGAATTATATTATATTATATTTTATTATATTATATAACTACATGGGTCACGACATAAAAAAAAGTAAGATTCTAAAGCAATTTATCCACAATAAGAAGCTGGAAGTACAGGACAAAATCTTCAATTAACTCACTTCAGAGAACTAGGATTAGAATACTTAGCTCAGCGCTAAATACTACAAAAGTTATTTGATGTTGAATGATGCTAGTTTTGAATTTCCTCAATCAATACAGATTAATGAAACACTATTTTGTTTCAAACCTCAGTTGTTAAAAAAACTTTTAAAATAGGACTAATTTACTTATTAATTTATTAAGTTCAACATAACAGATAAAATAATCTATTTGACTAAAAACTTGCACTGCTTTCAGTGTCATTATTACAAAAGTTACTTTAAAAATATTTTTTACATTTAATATAAATGTAGAGATGGAAAATAAAAAATACTGGGTTGAATTTATACTGGCCTCAGGTTATGCCCTTTAAGTTTTTTTTTTTTTCTTTTTGGCTGAAGTAATTGGGGTTAAGTAACTTGCCCAGGGTCACACAGCTAAGAAGTATTAAGTGAGTCAAATTTGAATTCAAGTCCTCCTGACTTCAGGGTCAGTGCTCTTTTCACTGTGCCATGTAACTGCCTCCAAGTAATTTTTTAAATCTCTGATAAGATTTGAATTTGTCATTTTCTAAAAATTGAATGCAGAAAAATTTTTTTGAGATTATAACAATTCTGAGAGCATGCCTGTTAATTGGGTACAGCACAGCAAGAATCCCAGGCAAATTAACTACAGGGTTTGCTTTTGTTTTTGTTTTAAAATAAACTCTGCCCTCCACAAGTTATTGGTTATTTACCAACATTTACTACTTTGTTTTCCTTCACTATTTTTTCCCTTATTGATAATGTAACCTCCCATAAAACAGGCAGTTTTCAAAGAAAAAAATCTAAAATTATCAATAACAATATGAAATTGATGGCATGCCTAACAAACTGACAAAGATGAAGGTGGGGGGGAGGCGGGGAATGACAACTATTGGAAGGCTGTGAGAAAACACACATATTAAGGCACTATTAGTAGAGTTGTAATTTAATATGACCCCAATTTGTAACTGCCCCCAAACTCACTAAACTGTGCATATGTTGTAAAATTGAGGCCCTAAAGCACTATTGGAAGTTGTATATTGATTCAACCATTCTGGCAAGCAAATTACAACTATTTTCTATAAAACTGTATATACCCTTTGACCAAGAAATACCAGTACTAGGGCACTCCCCAAGAGATAAATGAAAAGGGAAATCCTAGAAAAAAGATCTATGGGCCCAAAAAGATGTGTAGTAGCTCTTTTTGTGCTGGCAAAGAATTGGAAATCATGGAGAAATCAACTGGGGAATGGCTAAACAACTTGTTACATATGATTGTGATGGAATCCTATTGTGCTATAAGAAATGAGGGGCAGGATGCTTTCAGATAAACCTGGAAAAACTTAAATGAACTGATGCAAAGTGAAATGAGCAGAGCTAGGAGAACATTGTAACAACAACTGTGAATGACAACTATTTTCAGCAATATAATGATCCAAGAGAATTCTGAAGGACTTATGATGAAAGATGCTTCCATATCTAAAGAGTTGGTGGAGTCTGAATGCAGACTGAAGCATACTTTTTCTTCATTTTTCTTGTTTGTTTGTGTATGTGTGTTTTCACAGCATGACTTACATGGAAATGTGTTTTGCATTACTAGATGACAAATTGCTTGCCCTCTTGATAAGAGGGGAGGGGAAGAAGGGAAAGAATTTGGAACTCCACATTTGAAAAAAGAATGTTAAAATTATTATTATACATAATGGGGAGGAAATACTGTTAAAAAAAGAAAACTATTCTGTTATGTGCTCACTTTTACAGAGATATTATTTTAACACATTTCCTTGTCAATATATCTAGAACCCACTTGCCTCCATGATAATTGTTCTCACTCTTACTGACATTTAGGATTTTGGTTCATAAACAATTTCCTTTACTGCTTCATTAATTATCACTAACACACACACACACACACACACACACACACACACACACACACACACACCATGAATGCTTATTCAACTTTTTTATTTCTTCCACATTTCTGATAAAGCTCTAAATTTCCCAGCTGTATGTCATAAGCGTAGAACTGCTATTTGCTTTAGAACTTTTTTTTATTATTATGACACAGACGGTACTAACATCCCAAATAACTGGAGTTAAATTCACTCTATTTCAATCCTGTTTTTCTCCACATTTCCTATATGATCCATGGCTATCACCTGTCTCTGAGAACCTTTTCTAAAATCATTATCATTAGCCAGTATTTTCTTTGCTGCATGTTGACAGGAATAGAAACAGCAAAGTGTGAGCAAACTTTTTCTGGATTTGTCACAAAATATAAGCATACTCTTCCGAAAACATCACCTATTAATGAGAATATACTAAAACAAAAACAAATAAGATCCTATATTATCAAAGGACAAATGTTACAAATCATATTTGAGTGAAAAGAAGATATAGGGATTTTTATGACACAGGTTATGAATTCCTATCTCCTTTAACTCTCTATGATCTAAACTTCCAACGTCATCATTAAACTAAAAGTTCTTTCTCCAAAGTTACTACATTACTAATGATCTCTTAATTACAAAATCTAATGGCTTTTCCTTAATCCTTATTCTTCCTGACTTTTCTGCAGCCTTGGACACTATAGTCACCCTCTTTTACTTGATGTGCTCTTCTGTTTAGTTTTCAGGACACTTCACTTATTTGGTTCTCCTCCTACTTGTCTGACCTGTCTCCTTTGCTGAATCACCAACCATGCTGAGTCCACTAAACATGGATGTCCCAAAGAACTCTACCCTCAATCCTCTTCTCTTTTCCCTCTGTACTATTTCACTTGGTGATCTTATCACCATGTAATGGTGAAATTCCCATTTCAATTATCATCTCTATGTATTGGACTCTCAGAACTACTTATCCAGTCCTAACCTAAATCTTGACTTCCCTTCTCCCATCTCTAATAACCTATTAGATATTTCAAATGGGATGTCTCACAGACAACTGAAACTCAACACATCCAAAACTGAATCCATTACCTTACCTTTTATACCATCCTTTCTGTAGAAGCTACCACTACCCTCCTAGTCACTCAGACTTCAAACTCCAAAGATATCACCTTTGAAGCCTCCTTCACTCATCATCCTCCGTATTCAAACAAGGGTCAAGTTTTATCATTTCTATCTTCGTATTATCTCCTGTATATTACTCCTGGGATATTGCTTTCATCACTTTACTTCTAGACTGCCTGTTGATTGGTTTCCCTACCTCAAGTCTCTCCTTACTCCAATCTATCCCCTACTTAGACATCAAAATGATTTTCCTAAAGTTGGGGCCTTGTAAGAATCCTTGTTTCTAAGGTTTCAAATAATAATAGAAACATATAATTATTAATTCAAAATGACATATTCAAGCACAAATTCATTTTTAATGAAATAATTGTTAGGTGTTGAATTGGAATAAAAGGACCTAAATCTGAATGTTTGCACTGCTGCTTATTCTCTTCATGACTTTGGTCAAATCACATAACTGCCTTGTTTGTATAATGAGGGAATTAGACTATCTGACCTCTAAAACTCTAATTATAGGTGTAGAATTAGATGATACTTTTGTGAATGAGCTGAAAATGAGGACAGTCATCTTTGTGATTCTCTTTTTAAAAGTTTTATTGATGTCTTTGCTTTTACATTGTATTAGCTGTAACATATACCAACCTTCCCCCTTTCCCAAAACCCCAAGCTAATTAAGTATAGTCACTTCTTTAGATTAATTAAAATTATTTTACAGAATGACAGAAATAACATAAATTTGAAATTTCATCTAGATTGTGTTTGTGTGTCTTTCATTCTTAAATTTCTTCAATATTTTTTCCATATACTATCATACTTGCCAATTTGCTGGGTCAGAGTTGAAGTTTCAGTTATTTTTATTTATTTTATTCTTATTATTAATGCTTTTGAAGAAATATTCATATTCATAAAAGAAATTTTTGTTAATATTCTTTGACGATATACCTATTATGGAGAAAATCACCACTTTCTTGCTGTGTCCAACTCTTTGTCACCCCATGAACTATAACATGCCAATAGTTCCATTGGGTTTTCTTGGCACAGATACTAGAGCAGTTTACCATTTCCTTCTCCAATGGATTAAAGAAAACAGAAGTTAATTGAGTTGCCCAGAGTCACACAGTTAGTAAATTTCTAAGGCCACATTTGAACCCAGGTCTTTCTGACTCCAGGCCTAGCACTCAATCCAGTCATCTACCTGACTTCCCTTATAACCAAAGACTAAAAATTTTTAAAAATTTTTTTAAGTTTTGTAAAATCAGTTAAGTAAAAGATCATGACTAAAGAATGTATAACATTTGCTATTCAAAGATGCCCATTTTTCTATCTGAAAAAGGGAGATACATTTTCTTGTGTCTTCTCAAAAGTTGACTAGTCACTCTAATCATACAGCCCTCATTAATCAACAATTTATTAAGCACTAAAAATACAAAGACAAAAATGGTTCCTGCCCTCAAAAAACTCTAGTTCAAATGCAGAAACACATAAGTAATGAGTTACATACAAAATATTACACAGAGCAGATGGAAGATAATCTCAAAGGAGCAAGCAATAGCAGCTAAGGAAGGAGTACAAAAGATGAGATTTCAGCTGAGTTTTGAAGAAAGCCCCAGGAAACTCTAAGGTGAAAGCAATAAAGGAGAGCATTTCAACCAAAGCAGACAGCCAGCACAAAGTTACAGAGATGGAGGATAGAGGTTCTGGGGTGAAAAATACTACATAAACCAATAAGAGAAGATCACATTTGTCTAAAAAGATTGGAAAAGTAGGATGAGTTCAGAGTTAAGAAAATGACCTTGGTAACTGAGCAGAAGACTATTATGAAATGGGAAGAAACTTAGACATAAGGCCTCCTTTGAAGGCTATTATAATAATTAATGACGATGTGATAAGGATCTGAACGAGGTCATGGCTAGGTAAACATTAAATAGAAATGACAAGGTTTGGAAGTATATATGAAGGGAAAAGGAAAATGAAGTGTTAAGAATGGCACTGAAGTGCTAGGCCTGGAACACCTGGGTGGATACTGGAGTACTTGAGAGGAGAGTAACAGAAAAGTTTGAAAGGGGGAAGGTTTGGGAAGAAAAATTAGTTCTGCTTTAAACATGTTGAAATTTGAGATGTCTAAAAGACAACCAATTAGAGATGTCCAGAAGATGTGGGTTCTAAGGTTCTGGTTGGTTTTCTGGAGGTCTTTGGACCAGCCTTCATTTCAGCAGAGTAATTACCATGAGAATAGCCAGGGATAAAGTCCAAATTCTTTATTGTCTCCTTCAAAGTCTTGTCTCCTTGCCTAGGACTTGGCTAGCTTTCTGGAGGTCCTCCGGAATGTACCTTGGTTTCTGTGGAGAAAGTAGGAGGACCATCACGACAGTCTCTGTCTTGAAGTCTGTCTCGGTCCAAGAGCTTGTGCTCCAGCTTCCAGTCCTCTGTCTACCCTGCATCTGTCCTAGTCCCCCATGGTGGTGGGAGATGGAATGAAAGTCTTGAGCCCAAGGGCTTGTGCGCCAGTCTCCAGCCACCACAAAGGTAGAAGATGGAATGAATGTCTCTCCGAGTCCGAGGGCTTTGTGCTGCAGCCTCTAGTCACCAAAAAAGTGGGAGATGGAATGAATGTTTCTAGCTGAGTTTTTCCCAACTTATATACTCTATTATAATTGCATCACCATAGGTGTGAATCTTGTAGAATAGGTGTCAATCTTGTAGAATTATATTAAGTACTAAGTACATGTATTGATAGAGAACTATCAATCACCACGCTAAACTAGATGACCATTGTCTTATCAATTCCACTGAGTTAACACCTTTTGAGAATCCTTGTTTCAGAGTTCTGGCCCATTACAGTTGGTGATATATGACTGGAGCCAGGGAAAAAAGAGTAAGGCTGGATGCACAGGTCTGGGAATCATTTGCACAGTGATAATAAATGAATTCATGGATGCTGAGGAAATCATTAAGTGAGATCATAGAGAATGTGTATGTGGAGGTAAGGGGGAAACAAAAATAAATCTTTAGGGGACATCCACAGTTAGTGGTCACAACATGTATAAAGATCTAATAAAGGGGATGGAGAAGAAATAATTATCAAGTCAAGGAAGGAGAGAAGAAGGGAACAAAAGTAAGGAGGGAGAGAGAAGGAGGGAAGGAAGTCAACAGACTTAAATATGCAAATTGTTTTCTTATAAAAACTGTTAAATTATTTAAATAAGGCTAACTTTTAATTGCTAAGATTTTACTTTAGTTTGTAGTTTATTCAAATTCTATTTCAATATTTATTGGCAAAAATTTTCTAAAAGTGATAAAACTCCAAGTTGGTGAGGTTGTGAAGAAACAGAAATGATCATACAATGCTAATGAAATTTTTCTCGGAAAATATTCAAGATTTCCATACCCTTTGATTCAGTAATTACATTGTGGGTAATGTGTTTTCAGAATGTTATCATCAAGGAAAAAATGTTTACATATACACACAACCATTATTTGTAAATGTAAAGAATTAGAAAAAATATTGAATTTTGATGAGGTACATCAATGCTAAAAAGGGTAAGAAAATGGTAGATATAAATAAATTCAGAAACACAATTATGGAATGAAGCAAGCAAAAAAAAAAAAAACACCATAAGAATATATACAGTGGGCAGCTAGGTGACAAAACGGATAGAGCACCAGCCCTGAAGTCAGGAGGACCAGAGTCAAATCTGGCCTCAGACACTTAATATTTCCTAGCTGTCTGACCCTGGGCAAGTCACTTAACCCCAACTGCCTCAAAAAAACAAAACAAAACAAAAGAATATATACATGTATATACAATGACTAGAACTACATAAAGGAAAAATATATATTTTCTCAAGTAAAATGAACAGAAGAACAAAGAATTCAAAGTACGAAGGATTTAAGCTATTGGGGACACATAGAATAATTAATTTTTTAGTCTACATAGTTGTAAATGCATGCAGGTTAGTTAATTTTATGCTTATAATTACATATGCAATTAATTATAGCAAATAAATGAACAAGATTAGGTAGAAACAAGCTTAATCTTCTCTACCTTCACTCTCCTGCTTTCCAAGACTAAAGATGACTATAAATCATCCTAGTTAACTTGAAAATGACTAGGTAGAGGAGAAAACTGAAATCCATTGCTAAAATAAGTTTTCTACAACAGAAATGTTTTTGTTTTTTTTTTACGAATAACCAACAACATAAAACATTTTAATTTTGGAAATTATATCTCAACTTTTAAAAAGTGAACATTTAAAATTTTAACTAAATTTTGCAAAAATAAAACATATTTAATAGTTTAGGCTTTCAGAAAATTAATGGACAATTACTGTAACTGTCAGGGAAAACTTTTCTTTAAAAAAGAGCTGCTGGTTTTCATCAAAGTAATAAGAAATCAGAGCTACCTTTTGGGCCTGCAGGTAATATGGCCCTGTAATATACTGCCAAGCTATATAACTAATTCTTTTATACATAAGTCATATTTTTATCAAGTCTCTATCTTACACATGGAATTGAGTTTGATGTTTCTCTCAAAATAATAAATTTATTTTATATTCTTTAAATCTTTCACAAATGATTCAGGGATAAACTCACAGATCCTCTAATATGAATCTGACATATTACACAATCAAAATATCTAGTTTCATTATTTGAAATATCCACATAAATTGTATAATGCCCTCAAAATGGAGAATGCTATGAAATATCCATTTTAATTATTTTCATATTCATGCAATCATTTATCCAAGACAATTTTAGATCCTATGAGCACATAATTCACCTCTACTCCACTCCTATTTCAGAGACATATAGACTACTTTTAAAATTTATGAAGACTTGTATTAGTATAGCTGTCAGACATCAACTCCTTAGTTTATGCGAGTTTTGATATTGGTTGGCTTTTCTTTCCAAATTAGAAGAAAAATATAGTGAGTAAAATATTTATTACTACTGTATACCTACAAATCATTTATTTCAAAAGCTTCACTAAATGGAAAGTATTTATAATATTATGTTAAATATTAGAACTATGTCAAGATAACTAAGTATAAGTTGTATATTTTTATTTCAGAAGCATGATTTGAGAATTTTCTTTGGCTGTCAAAAGCCATTATTCACTAGCTCTGACAGCAGTTAAGCAGAAAAAAGTTAGAAACTTTATAGTTTTATCACTAGTGGTGTAAATTAAAGCTCCATTTTTATGCCTATTTTTTATTCTTCTTATTTAAAACAAGTATCATATTATCCCACCTTTATCAAAAATTACCATAAAAAATGTAAAATAATTATCAATAAGTAGTTTCTTAAAAAAAAAAAAAACCTACATCCTTAATACATTTCTTCAGAATTGTGTTCAATATAGATTCTTTACATGATTTCTCCTGTTAAACTGGGACTCTCAGAGGGAAAATATTAATTTTTTAACATTCACAGAATGCTCTCCAAAATAAATTTATTTTCACTTTTATGCTTTTATCTTCTTTGAAATGTTCTTTTCCCCAAATCATGTCAAGAATTGTAGTATGGTAAATTTAACATTTTTTGTTGGTTAAAAGCTTGAAAGTATTGCAAGGGCTATGATCAGAGTTTGAAGAATAAAAGGGAAATGACACTTAGAAAAACATATTAGAGTAAGGATTCAAACATCATATTAGCCCTTGGAGGTCATGCTTAACAAATTAAAGCAATCTGATTAGTAATACCATGGCAGATAAGGGAAAATCAAATTAGATTCCAAAAAGCTCTCAAATTAAGTTACTCTGAAATTTTTGGAAGAAACATATGCATGAATGAATTCACAGATCTATTGGAGAATGTCAATAGCTCTAGATGTTTTTAAGAACTTTATAAAGATCATAAGAAAAAGGCAGCCCATGGCTGCCACAGACAGAATACTGAACAACTGGTGGGTTGTTCTAATCTAGTGTGATTTCACGGCTATCTTGGAAGATTATAATATAATCTAATATAATTCAAGTTGCCAACAGAATAGAATATAAGCTTCTTAAGATACAACTGTTTCATTTTTTCTCTATATATTCCCAGTGCCTAGCATAATACTTTGCACACAGTAGAGCTTAATAACTGCATGATGACTAATTAGTTATGAGCAAAATGCCAAAAGCAACAATTAAATTCCCAGCACCCCGCATCCCCATTATAAGTATTTAAAAAAAGGAAAAAAGAAAAGAAAGAATAGAGAACCAATAAGTCATTAAGGATAATAGTTTGTTGGCTCTATCCCCTCCCCTTTTGAGGCAAGGGGATAGAAGGAAGAACCGGGATCTATGATTTCCATAACATAGGAAACATCAGCGAGAAATTCCCTTTCCCAATACAGATCAACACCATTCTGTAACATAGGAAGAGTTCCTTTTGGTATAAAAATATATGTGTGTGTATGTGTATGTGTACACACAGTCAACATCTCAAACATTCTACACAGGATCAGAGAAAGGTAAATTAGGGAAAACTATTAAAATAATCAAAATACACAGATAAACACATATAAATAAGGGACACTGAGAATATCCAATATTTGAATATTTCTGAACAAGTCAAAGAAGGGGAAAAAAACTCTTTTGTACCCATATGATAAATAAAACTGAAATAAAACTGTAATTGACCCAAGCCATCCATTTGCATCTCAATGACAATTTCAATACCTTTTAAGCAAAAACTAACCCAACTTGGGGAGGGAAAATAGCGGAATTAGACTGGTGTTCCAACCATGCTATCCCTTATTGGAATGTCCTTTCTTTCTGTTAAAAGTGCTGCCTTTCTTTCTATTGAAGAGGTTCAGAACCTTAGCAGTATTCTTGTTTCTTTCTTTCCTTCATTCCCATCCCTTATATCCAGAAAATTGTGTAGTCTTGTTGATTCTATCTCTTTAACATCTTTCACATTCGATCCCTTCATTTAATCATGGCTATTATCCTAATTTGGACCTTCATCATTGTTTATTTGAATTATTGCAGCAAAATCTGAATTATGCTTCTGACTTTTTCTAATCTTTTCTTTCTCTAGTCCTTTACAGAGCTGCCAAAATAATCTTTCCAAAGGGCTTGTCTGACCTGCTTAGGAAGCTTGACTCATTGCCTCTAGAAAAAAAAGATCTAGAAGTCATCTCCACAGAGACTATAATTGAACTGATATCATTTAACTTCTTAAGCATTTATATATTCGCTGAGAAGACTTGTTTTCACTATTAACATTGTTAGTAAAGAAGTTTCAGCAAGGACATTGAAACTCACTATGTCCAAAACAGAATTCATTATCTTTCTCCTTAAGTGTACCTTACCCCTCCACTCCTACTCCTGCCATCCTTCTGCCTTCCCTATTACTGTAAAGGGCAACACTATCCTCCCAATCCCTCAGGTTTATAATGTACAAGCCATTCTGGTTTCCTCACTATCTTTTATCCGCTCTACAGCTAAGTTATTGCCAAAGCCCGTTTATTTCCCCTTTGCAACATCTCTCAAAATATGCTTCCTTCTCCCCTCTGACACTGCCACCACTACTGCAGGTCCCATCACCTCACACCTGCACTATTGCAATAGCTGCTGGTAGGTCTGTCTGCCTCAAGTCTCTCCCCATTTCAATCCATCTGTCAACCACTAAAGTGATTTTTCTAAAGCACAGGTCTGATCATGTCAACACCTTACTCAATAAAATCCTCTGGATTCCTTTTGCTTCCAGAAACAAATTTAAATGCTATTTGGCATAGAAAGGCCTTCCTAATCTAGCTCCCTCCAACCTTTTCAATCTTCTTACATCTTACTGCCCACCACATATTCTTCAGTTCAGTAATTCTGACCTCCAAGGTCTTCCCCAAACAAAATACTCCCTCTCTTTGCTCTGAGCACTTTCTCTGGCTGTCTTCCATGTCCGAAAAGTTGTCCTTCCTCCATTCTGACTATTGATTTCCCTAGCTTCAGGGAAGTTTAAATCCAAATTAAAATCCTACCTACAGGAAGCATTCCCCAAATCGTCATATTTTCAATGCCTTTCCTTTGGTAATTATTTTCTATTTATCTTAAATATGGCTTGCTTTGTATATATTTATTTATTTATCGTCTCTACCATTAAATTGTACGCTCCTTTAGGACAGAGACTGTCTCTTGCCTCTTGTTGAATCCCTAGTACTTAGAACAGTGCCTGGTACATAGTAGGGTACCTAATAAATGTTCACTAATTGATTAGTGCACAAAAGTAATTCAAACAAAATTCATATTCAAATTATCAAAAATTCTGAATTTGTAGGAGTTTGGACATAATGAATTTTGCTGAAAAGATATTTTCTGTTATCAAGAAAACTCAATAATATAAATCACTTTCTCTTATATTATCATTTGCAACTGGGAAACATAGTCTATATATACTGCCCAAAATTTCCACTAGAGAATTTTTTTTAACTGTTTAGCAAGTACCAAAGTCCCGGCAATATCTGCTCTGCTCTCTTCAATCAACATTCTGTTTGTGGAATTATGACTGTAGAAATAACTAAAGGAGTTCTATTACCCCCAAAAAAGCAGTTAAATAAAAAAAATCTTCCTGTTGTCTTCCTATTCTAACCTCTGTTTTGTCACTTTTAGTGTAAAGTGCCAAAGAAAGTGTGGTCTTACAACAGTGGACTATTCAGTCATGTAACTGAAAATATTGTTATTGCTTTTCAATGGAGTGTTTTAAAACCCAACTCTTTTCTGGAGTTGGATGCCTCATTTCGTTCTATTCTCACACAAGCAGATTTATGTTCCCAGAGATATGCCACCACTGTACAATTATAGCCAAATGTATTCAGAGTCCTTAGGATAATGCTGTTGATGGAAAATACTCTTCCCCAAACACCATTCTATCTCTTGAGCTTCCATCCAATGTGTTTTCTATCTATATAACCAGTTGCTCACAAGCTTACACATTAACATAGTATGTAATTTTGATAAAACCAGTCAACTCACAATAATGAATCATTTACATTAAAAACATTAAAATTTGCTTAATAAGGCAAAATAAATAATATTGAGATAAATAATAAAATGCATAATTATATATATTATACTTAAATCACATCAATATACTCATTACACATTTATATGAACCTAACAGAAAAGCACATATAAGAGAAAAACTCATACACTTAGGCGAACTAACAATTCCGAACAGAGAATCAAGTGTTTTTTGTATATTCCAGAATATAAGTAATACAAAATACAAAACTGATTCTCTGTTTATCCTTGACTGTAGTTCATCCTCACTCTTCAGTAAAGGAAATTCATTTCTTTCTACTTAAGCATAATTACAAAAAAAAATCTTTAAGTTAATCATAACTTTCTAAAAAGGATTTAAAAAGTGTTAGTTAACTCTTAAAATGAATAACAATTCTTGTTAGAGAATTTCAAAGTACATCAAACTAGCTATTTCTGGATTTTATAGAACAGTCTGACTAGATTCATTCATCTAGTTCCTGCATTGTCCAATCATAAAGGAATTCAGGGCAAGATAGGCCATTGTTGAAGGGAACTTGCTGGGATATCAAACTAAATAGCTACCTTTGCTTTTCCTTTTCAAGCCAGAGGTGGCAGCAGAAAGCAACAAGTGATAAGGAAGAGTTTTACCCTTCTCCAATTATAGGTGACAATGAAAGAGAACCATTAAATCAATCATTTATTAAGTGCCTGTTATCATGCCAGGCATTGTCCTAAGAGCTGAGGATACAAATAAAAGCAAAAAAGTCCCTGCTCTTAAGATGCACATAGGCAATTAAGGGAAATAATATATAAACATCTATGTACAAACAAGACATATACACACATACACACAAACACTTGTATGATAAATAGGAAAAGCACACTCAATAAACATTAATTAAGTACCTACTATGTACTAAGTACTGTTTTAAGCACTGGTGATACAACTAGAGGCAAAAGACACTATCTGCTTTCAAGGATCTTACAAACTAATAGGAGGGACAGCTTTCAAACAAAATATATACAAAGCAAGCTATATACAGGTTCAATAGGAAATAATTAAAAGGGAGAAAGCATTAGAATTAAGAGGAGTTGGGGAAGACTTCTGTGGAAGATGGAATCTTGGTTTGAACTTAAAGGAGCCAGGGAGGTCAGTCACCATTGTGGAGGAAAAACTTTTCAGACACAGAGGACTGCCAAAGAAAATGTCCAGAGTAGAGAGACAGAGTATCTTATAGGAGGTCCTAGACTGAAGAGTATGTTTTGGGGATTAAGCTATAAGAAGACTGGAAAAGATGAGCAAGGGCTTTGAATGTTAAATGGCATTGTGTATTTCTTTCTGGAGGCAATGAGAAGTCACCAGAATTTATTGAATAGAGAATAAGATGATCAGGCCAATGCTTTAAAAAAATCATTTTAGTGGCTGAGTAGAGAATGGTTAGGAGTAAGGAGAGACTTGAGGCAGACAGATCCCACCAGCAGTCTACTGCAATAGTGCAAGTATGAGAAGATGGAGGCCTGCATCAGAGTAGTAGCAGTGTCAGAGAAGAGAACGAGGAGTATTGGGAGAGATGTTGCAAAGAGCAAAAGCTTGGATATAGAGAGGAATGAAAGAAAGTGAGGAAATTAGGATGACTTGAAGATTATGAGCCTGAGGGACTGAGAAGATGGTATTGCCCTTTACAGTAATAGGAAAGACCGAAGGGGGAAAAGGATTTAAGGAGAAAAATAATGAGCTCTCTTTTGGACACAATGAGTTTGAGAAGTTTAATCCAACACTACCATTAAGTAGAATTATAAAAGTTTTCTTGTAGAAGGTGGAACTTTAGCTGAGATTTGAAAGAGGACGGGAAAACCAGGAGGAAGAGATAAGGAGGGAGAGAGTTCCCTGCACAAATGACAGCCAGTGGCAATGTATAAAGCTGTAGATGGAATCAAACAAACTAAAAAGAATGAAAAAATAGAAGAAATGTTAAATACCTCATTAGAAAACAGCTGACTTGGAAAAATAGATCCAGAAGAGACAATTTAAAAATTATTGGCATACCTGAAGGCCATGACCAAAAAAAAGAGCCTTCATAGACATTCCACAAAAGATCATTAAGGAAAATTGCCCCAATAATCAAGGAACAGAAAGGGAAATACTGATTGAAAGAATGTATCAATTACCTTCAGAAAGAGATCACACAAGGAAAACCTCAAGGAACATTGTTGCAAAACTCCAAAACTACAATCTCAAGAAGACAATGGGATTTTAAGAAATCACCAAGGGAAAGTACAGCAAAAATTTTGTTATTGAAATTACACAAGAAAGACAAAAGTAACAATGCAGTGATAGAAGCAGAAAAAGTTGCTCTGATCAGATTCTTAACTGGTTCCAAAGTGGAAATATTCCATGGTCCTAAAGAAATCCACAGAGCACGATGTGAGAAAACCTGACCTGATAAAAGAGGAACACATATAGCACATCATAAACAGAGAATTATATTTAAATAAGCTATGGTATATGAGTGTAAAGAAATATGACTCTGCTATCAAACATAATAAATGGGCAGTTTGAAAGAAAAGTAGGAAGATCTCTATAAATTGATACAGAGCAAAGTGAGAACTAAAATAATTTTTACAATGACAACATAAAGAAATCCACTTTTGAAAAAAACTTAGAACTCTGATTAACACAATGATAAACCACAAATTCAAAAAAATGAAGGTTGTGAAGGGTTGAAACTCTGAGTAGGTGCATTGGAATCAGACAGCAGAGCACTTAAGGCTAATTACCCATTGGACAATACTCTATTAGCATATGCTTGGAAAATGACCTTTCCCACTATTCTGTGTTGATTTGATCTTTTGGTGTATACAGATAATTGTAAGAGGGATTAGGGAGCAGAGTAAGACAAGCCAGGTTTGGGGTTTGACTGAAATGATAAAATTTAGTAAGGGGGGGTAAAGGGATTTAGTGGCAAAAAAATCTTTTATAAATTATTATAAATTATTACAAATTATTATTTGCTTACGCCTACGCCTGCGCTTGCACATACGCCTACGCTTGCTTTTTTTAGAGTAACTTTTGAGAAGGGAGGTTGTGGAAAGCTTGTGTCCATTTCCCTTCACTTCTACCCCTAAAGACCAAGAATAAAGACCAAGGATTTTTGCTTATCCTGACTCTAGCTGATTCTAAGACATCCAGGGTGCTAACTCAGTCTTCACAGATGAAACATGCTACTCACCTTCTCTGAGAGACGATGATTGAAAAATACATGCATTTTTTTGATATAGCCAATGAAACATACATAGCTATGAAGCTATGAATTAAAGGTTTTATTATTAAACTTATGTTACTTTTTTTAATTTGCTCAATTGGGGATGGGGAAAATAGCAGGAGGGAAGGATTAATTTTTTTGAACGACAAGATATTATGCTATAACATGCTATTTATTTCACTATAGTGTACTGCTGTGCAGTAATACCAATGAATTAAAACTCAAGCACACAACCATACTATCAAATAGGAATGGTGGAAATATACTTCATCATATTGCTATTAAAATAAAAAAGTAGAACATGGGAGAAGCTATTACAATTAAAAATAACAAATCCTGGGGATTTTTTAGAAGTAAAAAAATACAAGTAAAAATACTACAATTATTTAATAAGAAATAGTGCACAAGAATATCTAACTTCCTTTGTTGTAATTCCATATTGTTAGATACATGTGATTTTTGTGTCAAAAGCTTTTCTATTTTTCATTTAAAACTGATAAACTGGTGTTCTAATAAAAAGGGGGCACTGAAGCGTTTTTAAAAATAATACCCAGGAGAAAATGGATGAAAGGAAGACTAGAAGAAAGTATAAATAAGTAATACAGTTTTGAAAATAGTATGTTAAATTTATTATATACTTAAAAGAAAAGCAACAAAATAAAAGACTCATAGTTTCACAGGCAATTCTCTTTTTTTTTTGTTCTATGTGTATGTAGAAATACTTATTTTACTTATTGTGTCATCACTAGAGGGAATTCCTGATCTACAAGATCACAGATTAATTTGAATTATTGAAGTTTACACATAAATCACAAGTCACTACTTCTAATCAATTCAATAGAATTCAAGTACTCCTAAGAGACTCAAGTTTCTGAACACTCAAAGATGAAGGCAAACTTTAGAACTACGGCAATCCCATCAGATCCACAAACCTAAGCTTATAGTGCTATTCAGTCTTATTTTTCCATTACTACCATCTACCATTAAGATAAAACTCCATTTCCTTTTTCAATTATATATTACAGTAAGCACCAAGCAACTCAAGATATGAAACTGAATTAAAAGATGGTTTAAAAATTGCTAGCTAGCTCCTAATGTGAAAGTGATTACTGAATCAATTGTCTATATGCACTCAGCCTTGTTAATATAAAAACTCCAAATTGGGAGAGGGGGAAGGATCAGTTTAAGAAGATATAAGGTATAATCATACACACACACACACAAAAAAAATTATATTAGAACAATATATGAATAGTTTAAGCATCTGAGACTTTGTCAATAAAAGTACTCCCATTACCAATGTAAATATACCATGATCCTGAAACATCTTAGTAGATACTGTTCAAAAGTTCCTATGGTCCCAAAATTGACAACCTAAAGTTGATAAACTTTTTTGCTGTTATTGGTATTCAGTCATTTCAATTGTATCTAACTCTTTGCAATTGCATTTTTCTTAGAGTTGATTAGACTAGTCCTTTTGTGTTACACATTCAAGACTCCTGTACTTGATGCCTTTCCATTTTGAAGAACTTGTGCTCCAAAGACACAGGTTTTGAGAAACAAAGATTAACTCCATACCATGATAATATAGGAATTTACTGGAGCAAAAAATTAAATCAGTTTTATTCCACCAACTCTATCCTTCATCCAAAGCAATTGTTCCTACTGCTGCAGGACCATAATAGCCAAGAGAAGTCAACCTATACAAATCACAAACCAGAATTTTCCTGCCACTGAGCCAGGTAAACAACTAGTCAGAGCAATGTTTTTGTCACTCTTTCCACACTCCTCACTCGTCACATCCAGGCAGAGCTGGCAAACCAGAAGAGAGGCAACAAGAAGCTGGAGAAAGCCAAAAGCATCTTGCATCCATATGTTGGTAAATTATTTATTTCTTTCTTCAGTCCAAGAGTACCCCAAGGGCCCCTGCGGCATCCTAGTCAAAACTCGGAAGAAGGTAAAATTCCCTTTCTAATAATAGGAAAAAATCTGTCACCTAATGTCTGTCTAGTCTCCAAAATACTGGCATTATACAAAGGCAAATAACTTGCTTTATAAAATAGTTAGAAAATTGTGAATACTTAATAAATGTCAAAAAACAACAACAATGCTTCTAGTGTAATGACAAAGAAATGTTCCTTTATTTTAAAAAATCATCTCACTTTTATTTTTGGAAAACATCTTTGGAGAGCTAGTTACAGGACCTGGTTGATTGGTTGTTGTCCTTTGTTCTTGAAGAGAAACTAACATGACATCAGTATGTTAAAATCAAGTTAAAGTGTGTCCAACTGTGGCTGATCAGACCAATATCATCTCAGAATGCTCTATCACAGGTTAAGCACAATGGATTCTCTAAATTTGAGCATCTTGCATTCCTTTTGAACTACTTCAATTTTGTTTTACTCCTGAGCACAGCACCTTTTTTGATGAGGGCATATTATTCTAAATGGTCCTGTGCCACTGTCTCTCATGTCACATAATCAATTCTAGAGATCTTCAGAGAGACCTTATATTACTTCTTCTGACCTCTATGTCAGTTCTTGCCCTGCAAAAGTTCTCCATAAAACAGTCTTTTTGGCAAGCATTCGAACAAGGTGGCCAGCTCAAGAGAATTACACTCTCTGAAATAGCACAAGAATACTTGGCAGTTTAGTTTGAGAAAGGACCTCAGTGTTTAGTACCTTATCCTGTCAGGGGACCTTCAGAATCTTCCTAAAACAATTTAAATGGAAGTCCTTCCATTTCCTGGCATGGTGTCACTGTTCAAGTTTTACAGGCTTACAATAATGAGGTCAGCAAAATAGCTCTAAAGACCATCAGTCTGGGAACAATCTAATACACTTATTCTCTTCAACACTTTCCTTCAGTCTCCCAAGGAATTAAGCTCTGGGCAGCTAAGTGGGGTAGTGAAAAGAGCTCCAGATCTGGAGCCTGGGGGAATCTGGGTTCAAATGCAGCCTCAGACACTTAACTAGCTGTGTGATCTTGAGCAAGTCAAACTAGATGTGAAAACAATGCACATTTTTAGGAACTCACAATTATTAAACTTACAGTATTAAAATGAAATCATCTTAAATAGTTATATTATGTAGAGAACTTTCTTATATCTCCCCACCAACAAAACAACTTATCAACAATAATATATATATATATGAGATACTATAATCATTATCACAGTTGACTGTGTATCATTTATTTTTTTTTTCTCCCATTTCATCCACTAGAGTCACATACAGTTACAGAACAACTGTCAACCTGCATTGGAAGTGGCAGTGGCAATACTTTCCTTATGCAGGAGCTCCCTATACCAATGAAATCATAAGTTCAATTCAAAGATAGACAGATAAAAAAACTTTGCATCTCTTCCATTTCTTCTTTTCCTACCCAGCTGTGCTCAGAGGAGCAGAGGAGGAATTTTATCACCTTACAAGATCACATTGCATCACACTTCATCAACCCCTCTGATTGGACGATGGAGTGAAGAGTTCCTCCCAAAACTTTCATTTAGGGAGGACTCCCAGGAGCTACCTCTTCATTATCTATCCAGAGACACTTTATCTTGCAACTACACCCTAGGGCTCCTGAGGGAAAAGTGAGGCAAGTGACCTTGCCCAGCCTGCCCTGACTTCAGTACAGTACACTTGAATATCCTGGCATTACACCCCGTGATGGCACTTCAGTGAATCATGCCCCACAGGTACACCTGTCCAATTGGGCAGCACAGCTCTTTTTTCTTCCTTTCTTCTTTCCCTCCGTCTATAGAGTGTATCATACCCTTATTTGGGGGTACCCTACATAAAGGAATGTCCATTTTGATGGCTGACAACTACAAGATATTTTGGGGGTCACCAGATAGATTTCTTTCTTAAGGACCATGTCTTAAACCCAAATGACTCTGGTTCTCATTGACTGGCCAACAATATGTCCCAGACAGGAATGGCTGAAAGTGAATGGAAATAGCAGTTTTATCTATTTTGGTCAGAAAGCCTGAGAGTCTTCCCCTCTCAGACTGATTTTTTTTTTTTAAATCAAATAAAAGAGGCCATTCTCTGCCTCCTTTCTTACCTGACTTTAATCAAAGGATGGGCATTGCCTCAGTCACAGAGACCTGTTAAAGACCTTAATTTAAAAAGGCCAAGGTCTCCCACTGCATCCAGGGCCATCCCTGGTTGTCTTGATCTATATCTGGCCATTGGACCCAGAGGGCTCTGAAAGGGAAAGTGGCATTGGTGACCTTGCACAAACCTCCCTCACTTCAATCCAATTTACTTGCATGTCACAGCATCACTTTTTAGATGTTATGCTCCTCACACTTCATTGAGAACAAAGGACCAGCAACAATTCCTCTCTTCCTTCTATCAATACCTTTTCACCTTCTTTTGTATGTTGTCTTCCATTAGGTTATAAGAAAATTGAGGGCAGGAACTGTCTTTGCTGTATTTGTATTTCCATCACTTAGCAAAATACTTGATATAAAGCAGATGGTTAATAAATATTTACTGTTTACCTGATTGACACTGTCCAGGTCAGTATTTTTTTGCACCATATATCCTTAGCATCTGTTTGTAGTAGTTTTGTCTTTATATCCCAAGCACAGAGTCTTGTTTAAATAAATGTTTATTTGGTAAAATATATGAAATACTACATAAGAGCATGACTATTTCTGAACATCTATTATTACTACTTGATAATAAATTATTTTGAAAAATAAGATTGTATGCTTTAGTAGTAATTGACTAACTCTCCTCCATATCAAGAATGCAAGAAATATTTCTATTTAGTTAGATAATACTGCACTATAATAGAATATATGATTCTTGAGGGGAAAAATGTATCACTTTTGCATTTATATACCCATAAGGAGCACATGCTAGATAGAAATTTTGTTGATATATTATTAAGAGTTCAGCCATTCTCAATTGTTTAAAAAAAAAAAGGCCAATGGCATAACATTCCTCTCTCTTTTAAAGCACTTCATCTCAAAAATAAAATGCTCACTTTAACATATTCTTAGCCTTGCTGAACACATTATCAGAGATTTTTTTAAAGAGTAAATATATCAAACTGATGGACTTCTGCCATCAAAACAAAAGAAATAACCTCAAAGAAACCATCTCTTTTAAAGAAGGAATTGTTCTTTTGGAATTCTTTTAGAGAATTTATCAGCTGTGAGCAAAGCTCTATTTTTTAGAAGAATTTTATTCTACTCAACTGACTATACTGTAGGACTAGATCCAACATGAATACTATAGACACATACTGGTTTTAAATACTCAACACAAAAATAAATTATCCACTACCATGATGTATTTCCTTGGCTGACACGGGGGAAGAAAACTACTATGTTAATTCTCATAAGTTTTTTATGTTTCATTTTTAGTCAATGAATTCCTGAAGATTTATTATTGTCAGATTACTGAACTTTTAGTAGATCTCTTTATTTTTTTTCCAGGAATCTATTTTTAAATAAAACTATTTTCTTCTTAGAAATTTCTGTTCCAAATTTTACTTTTCTTCTTCATGCATACATATATATATGCCAATGAAAAAGAAAATTAATATATTGAAAGAAATATTTTTTATTTAAATATGTGACACTGAAGGAAACAAAAACTTAAATGACAAATATGAAAAGTCACATTATTAGAATTATGAGTTTTTATAGCAGGAAAGTGCCTTAACTGTCATACTTATATGACTTTCTATGCATATTTATGGTTAAATCTATACATATAATCTCCAAAGAAGATGGCAGATCATTGAGGCAGTGTAATGCTCCCAAAAGAACACTCAAACTGGAACCAGGCTACTGTTATGGGCCAGAACTCTGAACTTATACAAAGGATTCTTACAAGGTATTAAATCAGTGGAATTGATAGAGACAACAGTTATCTAATTTAGCATGGTTCAGTATGATTGATTTAATCCTACAAGAAGATATTATGGGCCAGAATTTGAAACAATGCACTAAGTGGAATTGAGGAGACAATGGTTAAATCTAGTTTAGCATTGATTTAATCCTACAACAAATAATGGTTTCCTAGTGATATAATGATTGATTTGTACTCAGTGTACAACATATAAACAGGAAGCCACTTAGGGCCAGAAAAGATAAGTACACTAGAAGCTCTTTAAGGCTGAGACAGATTCATTCCATCTTCCATCTTTGTTGTGGCTGGAGGCTGAAGCACAAACCCTTGGAAGTCTGTGAGATTCAGAAGCCAGAGAAGACAGGAGGGAGCTCGGAACCAAGGCCAGACTGAAAGGCTCTCCAGAAAGCTGCCCAGACCCAGGAAGGAGATAATAACAGATCTGGACTATAAGAAAGTTAACCAAGCCGCAGGAAAGAAGTCAAAACTTAGAAAGAAACAATAAAAGATTTGGACTTTAACACCTGGCTGCATTTAGGGTGATTACTGAACTGAAATGAAGGCTGCCTCCAGAGACCCCCAAGGAAACCTCAACAAAAAATATTACATTTTAGAGAAGAATATCACAGGCAACTACTCTCCAAGTTTTCCATTTACTGCCTATGTGACCTTGACAGACATTTAAAAACTACTTTGGGCTTGAATTTCCTTTTTCATTTGTAAAATAAGGTTAGAGAAAATGAACTGTAAGGTCCCTTCTAGCTCTAAATTTGTGAGGCTAAGAACCTATGAAGGAAGGATTTCTAAGAATCAATGTAAAGATTGTAAATACATCAAACATGAAAGCTACAGCTTGACTCATTTATAATTGGATAGCTTTATTTAATAAAACTGTTTAAGCAATTTTGAACTCCCATCAAAATTTTAAGTTGAAAAAAAGAAAGCAATCTAGGAGCTCTTCAAGAAGACTAGACAAAGTATGTTTTCTTGGGGTAAGGAAAAGCACAGAAACTAGGGGAAGGAGAGTGATGCATGGTGCAGGAGCACAATGACTGTGTCCAAAATACGTTTGGTATTTTCTGTTTATCAGCTATTTCTATTTCTGTTTTTATCTCTACTATAAACCCCATAAAACTTTTTAACAGCACAGAGATCTAAGAACTCCTATGAAGTGTAAACTTTGTTTTAACAGAACAGTAATTTTTTCAGTGACTGGCTTTCATCACTTGTGTGTGCTGTTCATTTAAACACAGTACTAAAATATTAAGCTTTCTTCTATGGCTTTGAGTATTTACACATTTGATATTTGACATACACATCTGCCTTTTCCTCTGACCCTGAAAATACACTTCAAAATGCACTTGATCAGCATACCAGCAGGTGTTTATAAGAATACACAGAAATGATTAATAATTATCTTAAAATATGTCCACAATACTATATACTGCTAGTGTCATGCATAATTCCCATGATAAGCTTATTAGTCTAAGATAGATTTTACAAAATTAGGTCATTCATCTACATATTATCAATATATCAAAATGAAGGCATTGCCATGACTATAGATAGTTTTTTTGTTAGATATAGATTTTTATACAATTATTTTTACAAATTGACTTTACTTCTATATAGTTTCATAGAAGTAACTAATCACCCTACCATGACAAGTTTTATAAGATGAATGAATGGAAAGCAATCTTCTAATGTCACTTAGTCCATCTGCTTCCAGATAGGATACATATATTCATAAAGGAACATATATATTAAGTATAATATGAGAAGAAACACTGAGATGTATTGGTAATTTTTCATTAAGATTTGGTGCATAAAGTTTAAAATCACTTTTAACTCAATGCCTATAAAGTACTTTTAGATCAACTATGAGCAGCATCTCATTTTAATGAACAACATTTAAGATTCAATCAAAAAACATTCTGAGTATCTATTTTGAAAAATTATAATCCACTTTTCTCCAAAAGTCCATTGTTAGTCCATGTGAATGGTAAGCACATTAATAGGGAAATTTTGCATAAAGGATGTACAAGGCATGGTGTACCATTGGTGAATTTTTACAAAGTATCTTTTTTCTTGATGATGCTATCAACAGTGACTATCGCTTATATATGTGGCCAAAAAGATGAAAATCAGGTTCTGCAAACATATATTGTATCTAGGATATACTGCAACATATCTAACATATATAGGACTGCTTGACATCTAGGGGAGGAGGTGGAGGGAGGGAGGGGAAAAATCGGAACAGAAACAAGTGCGAGGGATAATGTTATAAAAAAAAAAATTACCCTGGCATAGATTCTGTCAATATAAAGTTATTATTAAATTTAAAAAAAAAGATGAAAATCAAACACCAGCAGTTTTTAAACCACACATATATAAATAATGTCCTTTGGTCAATATCTATGGAAATTATGCAAAAGACTTTTAATAAGTATCTGTAGCAATAATATAATCACTTATAGGTAAAATGCAGACAGGTAGCAAGTATTGTCAGACATGCAGTAGAAGAAGATGGAAGTCTGAATCTAGGCTTCAACAATGGCAAGATGTTTGACTAACTTTTCTGAATCTTATTTTTCATCTTTAAAATTGAGAAAATAATACTCACAATAATACTGTGTGAATAAATTGAGATAATGAATATAATACTGCTTTGTATAAATTGCTATTTTAGTATATGTGCTATTATTAGAAGCATCTATGTCTTGATCAAAAAGGACAGTTCTGTTCTTTATGGCTTAATTTAGAGCTTAATAAATATGAACTAGAATGGCAAATAAAAAAAAAAAAAACTTGGGCACTGGAAAAAGTTTTCAGCTTTCAGAATTTTACATTTAAATGACAGCATATCAGCTATACTGATTTCACCTTCCAAAAAAGAACAATTTTCTTTGTTGCACTTTAACATAAAGAAATTAATCCGTAGCAAATGTTTTTCATTTTCTTGTCTCTCACTTGTGATATACTTCATTTGTACAGTATCTATAAGCAAAAATTAAAACCACAATATACAGTTCTAACATTCATTTTCATCTTCTAATCCAGCTCTCCCCAACTTCCCTCATCCTTTGTGACACTCCTAAATCCTAACTCCCATCTCTTAATATCTTTTCATCTCATTTCTCCTATCCAGTCCCACACATCACATCCCAGATCACTCCTCAATCTGAACTCCTATTTTTCTTCTAACCATATTCCCACATGTTCTGCTCAGTTCCCATGGTTCAAATTCTCTCCATTCTTCTGCAGGCCTCACTATAATTAGGATTAGTTAAGCTATGGCACATTTTGCAAAGCAGGGAAATAAACACATAGCTTAATTCATCACCCTAGAGTTGAAAGAAATTTCACTGACTGTGGACAAGAGTCAGGATTGTACCCAAACCGCTGGGAGATTTGTGCAGTATCCTTCTCTATATGGTCATGTGCTACTCCCAACATGGACCCATAGCTCTCATTTCTCTTTGCATGACAGTCTCCTTTCAGTCCCCTCTAGTTCTGTCTCTTAAAAGTCCAAAGTAGTATGGCAAGATAGGCAAAGATTACTCATATAATTATAAAAATAAGAATGGGAAAATTTAATTATTTAATAACATTAAGTGAATAATTCCATCAAAGAAAACAGGAAAACTAAAAAACCTTCTAGTGTTCTCTTAAGCCATGACTTAAATTTTGCTATATTTCTCGCTTTCAAAATCTAACTGAAACCAAGAACTTCAAAGTGCTTTTCTAAATATGCTCAAATGCTTATTGTTTATACATAGTGAGTTGAAAAATTTGTTAAAATTCTATTTACTGCAAAAGGTCCAACATTAGATCAAATTAACACAGGTTGTAATTTAAATTAAGGAAACTCAGGAAATTCACTTTCATAACATTTAACACTATGTTTGTCTTATTAAGACTGTGGTCTTGAAAAAAGAAAAAGAAAAAGAAGAAATCTTAAATGTCCTTAACTTACACTCATATTTCTGTCCCAGATCTGGATGCTTCCATCCTGGCAGCCAGCTGCAATGAGCTTCCCATCTCTACTATATGTACAAGTGGTTGGAATCACTTTTTTCCCCTGAAGTGTTCTTGGTTTAAACACACTTTTGTGTTTCTTATCATTGTCCACATCCCAGGTTCTCACAGTCCTGAAAATGGAGATAAAAAAATTTCATTTACCAAAATAAAATTAAGCATAGAAAAAGAAGTTTACATACACTACTCAGAAAACTTTTAAACAGTGAACTTGACATTTTAAAACAAAATTAAATGTGCAAAGGCAGAAAGGAGTGACTTTGTTTAGAGAAAGTAAGACTGTGTGAATATCATTATGCTATTTCCAGTCCACTGACAAAAACTTTAAGATTGACTACAACTCCAATATGTTTCCAAGATGCCTTATAGTTTAGTTAACTGATTCCTGAACATTAGTTTCTACTGCTTTTCTGATAGACAAAAGATGAAATTCTAATTTTATTTACCTGTCTTTTATCTCTTGTATATCAAACATATAAACAAAAACAAACCTGAAGTTGTCTTATACTGATTTATTGCTTCCTAGTGCCCATATAGCAGAGGATGATGATGATAACAAGGATGATAACAACAATAACTTTAATGATAATAAGCATTTTAAAGTTTGTGAAACTATTAAAACTTATCATCTCCTTTTATCCTTACAACAACTGGAAGGGAGATGCTATTATGATGCACATTTTTTAAGAGACAAAACAGAGTTAAGTGGTTTGCCCAGGATCTTACAGCTAATAAGTTCTGAGGACAAACTTCAATGCAGGTCTCCCTGACTTGAGGTTCAGCACTTTATCCACTGTGTCACTTCATTGCTTATATCAATGTTGTATATAAACTTGGCCAATATCATTCCCTTTTAAGTCTTCAATTGAGAGGTCCTTCATAAGGATCACTATTTGGCTTCCTGAAAAGCTAAAAGAACACTAAACCACCAAAACACTGAACAACCTCAGAATCTCCCCAGCACATCTATGACATGAGTATACAAATCAGACTAGTAGAGTATCAAAATTGGGGCAAAGTTCAGGAGGGGGAATTACTAGCTTTGCAAATCCAAGTGTAAAATAAGAATTCAAGTAGAATTTGCTAGTGACTAACTGCAGTATGATTTTACTGCTCTGAATCTCTGAACCAGTGCCCAAGAAACGGATGGTAAAGTGTGAGGTCATTAGGTGTCTGTCAAAACATTTTATGTTGAAGTGCACATATTTTGAAAGCTGAAATGAAATCTGGTCTTATAAAATTAAAAGTTTTATAAACAAAGATTTAAAAATAGAAGTATGATCTACCCAGGCCTTTCTGGCCACAAAAATGAAAACATGGAAAAGACAAGAACAAGATACAGGTGGAATCATTGTGCTGCCCCAAGCACAAATGTTTTCTGTCTCCAGAGTTTTGAATTCTTTCCAGAAAAAAATTCAAAAAACTTCTAGCGGCATCTATTGCCTAAAAACATCTCTGCTTCTGGCAGAAGTCAAGGAAAGTATTAATTCTGTATGGAAATCACTTAAGAGCTAGTGGCTTAATTTTTCTCCAAAGACTACATAAATAATTTTTGTAATGTAAGAAACTAAAATTAATTGCTCTTTTAGCATAACAAATGCAACCAAGAAAGCCCACAAAAAAAGACTAAGTACTGAAGAGCAAATAAAATCTTCATTTGAAGTCAGAAGGCTGGATTCAAGTCAAATGTAACTTCCTACTTCTAGAACCTCAGGCAAGTCACCTCCTTTGTGTTTCAGTTTTCCAATTTATAATATGAGGGGGTTAAACTGGATGACATCTAAGGCTGTTCAATCTTTAGAATACATGATTAGTTCCTATGAGGAAAACAGTAGAACCTTTTGTCAGAGCCCATACACAGACAGAACTGTTGGAAAATCAAACTCTTCTAGATTTCCTTTATATATGTAAGACTCTCATGATCATCAAGGTGGTGAGTTCACCACCCAACCCCTACTCAAAAAAAAAAAAAGTTACTGCCTCAATTATCCATGAAAGATAGAGAGAATACAACAAGTTCCATTGTAAAATTTAGAAATTTGCTCATGCCGAAATGCAAATTAAGACAACTCTGAGATACCACTTTTCACACCTCTCAGAGTGGCTAAGATAGTAGGAAAAGAAAATGACAAATATTGGAGGGGATGTGGGAAAACTAGAACACTAATACATTGTTGATGGAGTTATGAAGTGATCCAAACATTCTGGAGAGCAATTTAGAACTATGCCCAAAGGGCTATAAAACTGTGCATTGCTTTGATCCAGTTCTACTGGCTCTATATCCCAAAGAGATCATAAAAAAGGGAAAGGGACCCACATGTGCAAAAATGTTTGTGGCAGCCCTTTCCATAGTGGCAAGGAACTAGAAACTGAGCAGATGCCCATCAATCGGGGAATGGCTAAATAAGTTATAGTATATGAATGTAATGGAATATTACTGTTCTGTAAGAAACAATCATCAGGATGATTTCAGAAAGGCCTGGGGAAATTTACATGAACTGATGCTAAGTGAAATAAGTAGAACCAAGAGATCACTATACACAGCAACAAGATTATGTGATAATCAACTGTGATGGATTTGGTTCTTTTTAACAGTGAGGTGATTCAGGGCATCCTAACAGACTTGTGATGGAGAGAGACATGAGCACCCAGAGAGAGGACTATGGGGATTGAATATGGATCACATAGTATTTTCACCTTTTGTTGTTGTTTGCTTGCTTGTTTTTCTCTTTCTCATTTTTTTCCTTTTTGATCTGATTTTTCTTGTGCAGCATGATAAATGTAGAAATATGTTTAGAAGACTTGCATATGTTTAACCTATCTATATTGGATTACTTGCTATCTAGAGGAGGGGGGAGGGGACAAGGGAGGGAGAAAAATTTGGAACACAAGGTTTTGCAGGGGTGAATGCTGAAAACTATCTTTGCATGTATTTTGAAAAATAAAGAAAAAAAGAAATTTGCTCATGTTTTGATTTGGCACAAAGACCCCCAATCAGTTTTTCAAGTCTTATAAAAATATAGAGAGAATTCAGATAAAAAATTAGATCTTGATGAAGGATCCAGATATTATACATACATTTAATGATCTATTCAATCCTTTAAAAATTAATAATTTAAACAGTCCCTGGAGAAGAATTTATCAAAGAAACAGATGAAGGACAGTGATGAAAAGCCAATTACAATAAGAAAAATTTTCTAATTTCAAATTTATATGCTAAATTCCCCTTTTATTTTTAAGGACCTGTGATTTTATCATGTGGGAGCTTCTTTTCATGAACACAGGGACACTTTTCATAGCTGCTACTGTGAAAGAAATTCATCTTCTGATAGTCAATCTGGTGATGAATCTTTCCAAATTTATCTACACTCTTTTGGGGATATCATTCCTTTGCTGATTCAATATTTCAAAATTTTCTAGTCTGAGTAGGCCTGCTAGAGCACCCAAGAATGGTCAAGGTGGTCATCCTTGAATCCAAGGTCAACTCTACCTCTCTGCCACAGGAGATATACAAGTAGGGCTATGATGGTTCACCAATTTTCCTATCTCACAAAAATCACTCAATGTCAGAATGAATATCCTATGAGCCTATGATCTATGTCTCTTCATGGAGCTAGCAAAAAAAGTATGAAAGAACTCTTCTAAGATATCATTGAAAGCTAGGTAAACTATAGCTTGTATTTTCCTTGATATATCAGAATAATAATCCTGTCCAAAAACGGAAATGAGCAACTTGGGTAAAAATTGTTCCTAAAATATTGCTGACTATGATCACATTCCTTTTCTAGTCACCAACCATCCTTTTAATCATATCTTCTAATAAATTGCTAGAAATAAAAATCAAACACATCATACATACAACAGATTCCATTCTCTTGTCCTACTTGAAAACAGAGGAAAGATTTCCCTTTCTCCAGTGTACAACACTCCCAGTCCCCATGATTTTTCAAAAACCAATGACAGTATATCAGCAATCACATTTACCAATTCTTTCTATACCAAATGATACAGTATCTTTAGGTCTGGTGATCTGAACTCAGTAAAAGATTCTAGGTGGCATATTACTATCTTGACCTTTCTCTATTAATGTCAAAATACAAATGATTCTGTTAGGAATTAGAATCAAAGACTTACTATATAGTTTTTTGCTTTCTTGGTTACTTCAAAAGTGTAACTTCAGATCAAATTAATACTTTTCTACCATTACTTATTAGTGATTGAATTGTTTTACTTCTTAAAAGCTTGTTTACAAACTAAGAAAGAACCATTAGCAGCAACAATTAACTCTGGTACATCAGAAAACATGTAAAGAAAATACCCACAGGATAAATACTTAATAAATGTTGCTAGAATTGAATTTGTATACATTATCTCATTTAATCCTCATAACAACCTTACCTACTAGAATTCCGCATAGTCAAACAATGTAAAAAGTAACAAAAAATAGCACAAGTTACTACTAACTTAAATAAGAAAAAAAAAGAGGGGGATGGATAAGAGATCCTCTTAAAGAGTTTCTATGTGAAAATAACAAATAATGCTTGTAAGACAAATAAATAAATTGTAGACAGGTAAGAGTCTAAAGAGGCTTGCTTAGGTCTTGGGCCATTCTGGTGACTCAAATTTCCCTTAGGGACAATAAGTCAAGACACACAGTTATTTTTTATGTCCAGTAACCTAAACCATACCTCCAGTAATAGTCTAGACTGGAGATGATGAAGGCCTGAACTAGGTGGTGGTTCTATGAGTGGCTTGCAGGGGAAGATGCCTGTGGAGAACAAAAGCAAAGAGTTTTAGATTTTAAAATTGACTAAATATGAAGAGTGAGGGAAAAGGAATTTTTTAGGATGACTCTAATATTATGAACCTAGGTGCTTTTAAAAGAAATAAGAAAATCAGAAAGAGAAGGAGAAAAGGAAAGGAGTTGTGTAGAGTTTGAGATGCCTACAAAGAGTCTAATTGAAAATGTCCAATAGGCAACTGGGGATGTAGGACTGGAGGCCAAGGAACTAGGACTAGATGACGAAGTGAGTCATGGAGAGAACTGTTAGGTGAATCCATGGGAATTGATGAAATTATCAATACAGAATAAAAAGAGGGAAAAACAAGAGGGTCCAAGACAGAGAAAGCACTTACTGGGAATTGTACAAAAAAGGCCTTTCAACTTGGAGATGCTACCTAAAAGTTCTATGTTTCTACAATCAACAATTTGGCTTTTCAATCCCCACAGATAAATATAGGAAAAGAATCTTCTCCTCTTCATTTAATGCACTCTTCGTTTACTAGCCAGCTATTAATTTTTAAAATATTCTTATTACACACAAGAGCAAAAAAACAAAATAAACAAACAAGCGCATACACACACACACACACACACACACACACACACACAAGGATATGGCCTTCAAAATAAAAAGAAAAATGTAAAAGAAATACAATTTGTTCATAAATAATATGTAGAACAGTTTACAGCCCAACTGAATGAAGATGTGCTTATTACTACATGATATTTTTGCATAAAGCTACAAAGTTCCATATGAGTCACTGTCTAGTGAGTTGATTATACTTATTCTGATGGGGGATGTGGCTCTCTTCAACAATGAGAATAAGACTGATAAAATAAATCCTTAATAAATCAACACCTGATATCTTTATCCTGTCCCATGAGGGTTCATTTCAGCTTTTTAGGAAAATTTCTCACTGGACATTGAAAGTTATAATTTAGTTATCCAAGAAGTTATTTTACTGAAGGATCATAGAATTGGTGTATGTTAATTCTTTCAGTGAAATTCAAACAACTTCTAAACAGAAGACTCCACATCTGTAAAGCAGATTCCTTTTTCTTTTAAAGTGCCAAAGAATGATTCAAGCAAAGTTGAAAATGAGATACTTTTCGGGAGAGACAATGGGAAGATTCCATGTGGACTAAGAAGTTAAATAGTGTTTAATCAAGCAAAGTAATGAGATCTGCATTAAATATAAAGTACACCAGAAAAGTAGCATATTTTTAAATATTTCTCATTTAAAAATATTGAGAGCAGAATGCTTATAAGAACACAAAAATGTTAATGCTAGAACATATACTGCACAAATCAGAACTGTGCAGTTCAGTATTCTCAATACACAGATGAGGAAACTGAGGCCCAGAAGGTAAAGCGTTTTAACTAAAGTCATACAAAAAAATAATAGCAGGGTAAAGGCAATTGCATCTCCTGATAAGAGGCCCAAAATTCTGGACATAATGACATGCTATCTTTACTCAAAGGATTATCCATAAAGAATAAGGTATACTGAAATCTACCTACTTGAAGTTGAACTAAGAAAACTGAACTCATATTAATTTCAAATAGAGACAAATGGACTAATTAATTGATATCCATGAACAACATTTTTATCTTATACTTTATAGAGTACTGTGTGTCTATATGTACATTATACATATGTGTACATACATATCTTCATATGTGTATTATTACACATTCTCATCTATCACTGGAGAGTATATTTTCTCAACAATCATCTACTTGTGGCCCACTAAAATGAGGAAAATCATGATAATCAATGTAGGCAATTTTCAACAACAAAATTAATTTTTTTCTTTACCTATAAAACATTGAATTAAAAATAATACTGCTTTTCTTAAGAGAAAAATATTCCTGTATCTTAGATCCTCTTTAAAGCTAGTTAGAAGTAAAATTAACTATTATTAACTTTATATTTCTGGATCAAAGATTTCTGTGTCAAAGAACATGGACATTTTATTCCAAATTTCTAGAAAAATACAATTCAAAGTATATTATACAAGTAAAGTATTATCACTATGCATCTCACTGTCACTCTTGAACTATTTTTCATAATATATACTCTTTAGAGATAAATTATCTTGCATATCAATTACAGGGTAATGTAATTACAGAGGGAAAAATAGCAATAATTGTTCAAAAATTTTTTATTCTACACTCTCCATTATATAGTCCTTTTCACATAGTAGATTTTAAAGAAGGCCAATATATGTCATGAAGCCTATTTTATAGATGGAGAAACTATATCTAAGACAGGCAATAACTCATACATGGGAGGAGGGAAAAGAGAAGGGAACCTGAACCCTAGTCTTCTGATTCTAAATCCCTGGCACTTTCCATTGCCCACACATCATTACTTCTCATTAAGATTATAAAAGAGGAAGATTTTTTTTTTAAGATTTAGTTTTATAGATGTCATCTATTTTTACATAACATTCATTTCTAAATGTATCCTTAATCATTCATCTGTCCAACAAAACATCCTCTGTAACAAACAGTTTAAGAGAAATAGGGGGGAAAAAAAGTAATTCAGCAATATCAACCAACACACTCATCAGATTTGAGAAGTATATGTAATATTCCATAGCCATAATTACACATCTGCAATGAAGAGAGGAAATACATTTTTTCAATATTCATCTAGGGCCAAACTTGGTCAGTTTTATTTTTAATATTCTTTCCACTTAACATTATTAGAATTATTCTCCATATTGTTTTCCTTGTTCTCTCAAAATTCTTCATACTTATTATGACCAATATAACATGTGCCATAATTTCTATAGCCTTTCTCAATGGCTTAAAAACACTGACTCTTTTTCCAGTTCTGGGTTACCACCAGAAATGTTATTATGAATATTTTTATATATATGGGCTTTTAGTTTTGTATTTAATCCTTTGGAGTATATGATTAGCAATAAGATATCTGAGTCAAAGAACATGGACATTTTAATCCAAATTTCTAGAAAAACAAAATTTCAAAGTATATCATACAAATAAGGTATTATCATTATACCCCTCACCCTTGAACTATGTTTCATAATTTCACTGATTTACAACTGGGAAAGGACTTCATAGTACATCTAGTTGGACCCTCTTTCCTTCATTTTTTCCCCTCACAAATGAGAAAAATAAGGTCCAAAAAGTTAAGTGATTTGACCAAAATCATACAAGTAATTGTCACAGAACAATATAAACAGACGCTATAGGACCCAGGGGTCCTCAAACTATGGCCCGTGGGCCAGATGCAGCAGCTGAGGACGTTTATCCCCCTCACCCAGGGCTATGAAGTTTCTTTATTTAAAGGCCCACAAAACAAAGTTTTTGTTTTTATTATAGTCCGGCCCTCCAACAGTCTGAGGGATGGTGAACTGGTCCCTTATTTTAAAAGTTCGAGGACCCCTGCTGTAGGTAATGTGGAAATGGTGTTCTATTCCATCCAATGGAATTCTTAGAAATGTAAGAATCATTAAAATAAATTAGAAGAAGATGAAATCACAAAATTATACATTAAAAAGGGAAAACAAAAGGAAACCTAGGACATAGTCTTTAGAGATGTGCAAAGCTTTGAATTGACACGAATGTTTCTCCCTTCTTTCCTTGCTAGATCTTCATTCAGAAAGGTAGAAGGAAAATCAGAACAGAAAAATGTCATAAACACTTAGAAGAAATTATGCAGTAAGAAAATTCACAGGTATAAATAACCACCCACATAAATGACAAATACATAGAATAACATTATTTGTGTATATATTTATGCCCAATATTTTATATCATTTAATAAAAAAGATAAAGTCACCATTAATTGAATAAAAAACTCTTTCACTATATTACCCTGTATACAGATCATAAATTAGTCATAGAGCTGCCATTTATTTAAAGGAACTGTAATTCATTTCATGCGAATGTACCCAGAAGACTACTTTTAAGAAAGTCTAAATGAGGGCAGCTAGATGGTGCAGTGGATAGAGCATCAACCCTGAAGTCAGGAGGACCCGAGTTCAAATCAGGCCTCAAACACTTGACCCTGGCCAAGTCACTTAATCACAATTGCCTCAGCAAAAAAAAGAAAAGAAAGAAAGTCTAAGTGATAGAAAAATTTAGTAGCACTTTTTATAATAACAGTAGTTCAACAAAACAGTGGAGATAGCTCAGTGTACCTGGACTCAAAAAGATCTAAACTGAAACAGAACCTCAGAAATGTATTAGCTCTGTAACTTTGGACAAGGCACTTTTAAGTCAGCCTTAGTTTCCTCATCTGCAAATTTAATAAAGTAATAGCATCTATCCTCCTGAGTTGTCTTGAGTATAAAATGAAATAATATGTAATGTTCTTATTTGATTTTCTTGGCGGTCTCTTGTTTCAGTTTTCTTGGGGTCTCTGGGTTCTTAGGAGCAGTCTTCGTTTCAGGTCAGTAATCACCACAAGTACAGTCAGGTGTTAAAGTCTAAGTCCCTTATTGTCTTTTCAAATTCTTGTCTCCTTTCCTGGGGCCCGGTTAGCTTTCTTAGAGGCCTACCTTGATTCCAAGAGTTGAGCTTCTGCTACCAGTCCTTTGCCTTCTCTTCAAATGTCAATCCTGGCTAAGGCTCCTAGCTTATATGCTCGACACTGAGTATACAGCAATCATTATATCCCTAGGAAACCATTATTTGTTGTAGAACTAAATCAATACTAAACTAGATTTAACCATTGTCTCCTCAATTCCACTTAGTACCTTGTTTCAAGTTCTGGCCCATAGCAATAACATTGCAAAATGCTTTACAAGAATTATATAAATGTTATTTGAGGTGATTCAAGGCAATTCCAATAGACTTGTGATGGAAAGAGCCATCAACATCCAAAGAGAAGGCTATAGAGACTGAATATGTATCACAGTATAGTATTTTCACCTTTTTTTATTGCTATTTGTTTGCTTGGTTTTTTCCTTTCTCATATTTTCCCCTTCTGATCTGATTTTTCTACACAGCATGATAAATGTGGAAATATATTTACAAGAATTGCATATGTTTAACCTGTATTAGATTACTTTCTGTCCAGAGGTAAGGGAAGGGAGTAAAAGAGGGAGAAAAATTTGGAACACAAGGTTTTACAAGGGTGAATGCTGAAAACTAGTTTTGCATATATTTGGAAAAACAAAAAGCTATTATTATTAAAAATAAATATTAAATATGTTAGTATTAACAAACTTTAGTAGCAATAATAACAGTAATAGTTAACATCCATATAAAGCTTACTATGTGTTAAGTGCTTTACAATAATTACATTTGATCTTCATAAAAACTCTGAGAATTAGATGCTATTATTCAATTAATTTTACAAATGAGAAAATTAAGGCTGACTTACATGATTTGTCCAGGGTCAAAAAACTAATAAGTTTCTGCGGTTCTATTTAAATTCAGGTCTTTCTGACTCAGGTTCAAAGCTCGATTTACTGCATTGCACCTGTCTATCTACATGGCATCTAATGTATGAAAATATGCAAAATGCAAATATTGTACAATAAGAAGCAATGAATATAAGAAATTCAGAGAAACACTGGACAATGTACATGAGGTCTTTTATGACAAAGAAATATGAACTAGGAGAATTATATATACAATAATTCAAAAATGTAAATTAAAACAATATTAAAAAGTAAAGAGACAGATTAAAGGTCTTTACTAACACTATTTACCCAGGATAAATAATGAAACACATTTCCCTCCACAAATGGGGATTAAGCTATCAGATAAAATTGTCTTGATATTTTACTTAACTCTTTTTCTTTTTGATAAAGAAAGGTTTAATTGGTTGGAGGTGAGGGGAGAAAGATTGACATCAGAAAATGTCAATGGTACTTAGTCTAAAAAACTAAAAAAGGGGTGGGGGAGAGATACCTCACCTTCCAAGATTTTCCATTTTAATCTTCATATAAATTCCCTACTTACTTAGTATCTAAGTAATGTAGACTATTTTCATCAAAATAATTTAAATGTTTATATACTTGGGGCCCAGTAAAATCTCATATTTGCAATCTTAAAAGATAGCATTAGGTTTAAGCTTTGAAAATAGGCTGTGGTGTATATTCTTTTTTATTTTAAATTTAAATATAAAATGAAAAAAGATACACATCTATAAACATAACCTATGTAGACATACATATATATGTAGATATACATACATACATATACATGCTCACATGTATCTATGAAAAAACAACTGCTTATTTCTGTCTCTCTGAAAGTAGATAGCATTTTCCTTCATAAGTCCAAGTGTTTCCATGTTTTTCTAAATCAACCAGCTCATCATTTCCTTCACTAGAGCAATATTCCAATCCAATCACATCCTATCCTATAAATTGATTACAAGAGCTTTTTTCCAATTTTCTGTATTTCTACTATTCTTGGCTATACAAGCTTTATTTATACAAGAAAATCTTAATTATGGTATATACTCTTTCTGCCACAGTACGTAAGATATCATTTTGGCAAGAGAAACTAAATTATTTGGCTAATCCAGAAACCGTGAATTTATATTAATATTAAAGGAGTTAAGTTTTGGTACTTTGAATATTAAAAAAAAAAAAGGATCTAACTTTTTGGACTCATTTGTTTACTGAGTCATCAGAATAACATTTCTTGAGTTTTAGAATTTAAAAAAAATAATTGATGTTTGAAATTCATCTTCTTTTATCATTTGATCATAGCCAGTAGGTGACTGTCAGTTAAGTATAAACTCTGAAAGTTCTTTGAAAAGGTTTCATGTGTGGAACAAATGGAAGACATGTCATTCATGGCTACTACCCAAGGGCCAGTATAGCTAAGCTTAGGAATTTAGCTACAGGTTCATTGCAGGATAGTGAGATTTGCAGTCACAGCACAAGAATATTGCCTGTAAAATCATAGAAGACATCTATCTGAATCTATGGAAGACTATCCATATCAATAAAAATCACAGATCAGATCACTGAAATATAGTAGTTTAAAGGTCTTCAGCTTAGAAACTATGAATGCAATGGAAACTCATGGAAATGCCCCAGCCTAAGTCTTCTGGAGGAATGTGTACATGAGCCAATCTATTATATGTTCAAAAACTTAACTTCTGAGTTGTTGACATTTTGAAAAGGTCAAAACTGTAAATTCAGTCACAACTACATTGCAAAATAAATGACAGTTAAGGTTTACTTGTTGCTGGAAGATGGACAAGTCTCAATCACTATGAATCTGTTTCCTCCTTTGTGGAATAAGAATGATACACTGATCATTTGCCTTACAATGTTGTTAAAAAGATAAAATGAGATATGAGATAAAGCATGTGAAATACCTTATAAACCTTTAAACATTTCATATACATATGTACACACACACACACACACACACACACACATATATATATATACATACATACATACACACACACACACAAACACATATACAGTTATTATTATTCCTGAGGAATCCAAAGAATCTGTTGTTTCTAAATAGATTTGTCCTTCATTGGTAGCAAAAAAAACCTGAAAGACAGCTTTAACACTATAATATATTCAGAGCTAGCTGAATGGAAATGCATTGTAGCTGTCGTGTGGGCAGCACATGGGACACCAAAGGGGTTATACTGTTTGCCAAATATACAAAGAAAAAAAAATTTAATGTAAGCCAAAGAAGCTTTCCATAGTTGTCTGGCAATACAGCTTCTAAATAAACTATCTTAATTCAATTCATATGTGCAAGGGTGGATAGTTTAAAGCAGGATGTGTTTAAGAAAAAACATTAAGCCAATTCATTAGGTAGATGAAAAGCATAAACCAGTACATCTGGTGGAGAAGGGGAGAGAGGGAATCACACAAACACAGGTATCAGTTCTAAACAGCATGGTATAATGGGTAGAAAACAAAACTTAAAATCAAAAGATTTTATTCCAAAAGCTGCATCAAACTTATGTAATCACAGGCCTAACATAAATTATACTAGCCTCATCCTCTTCATCTGTAAGAGGGGATAAAAATACTTGTATTAATAGTATAAAAAATATTAATGTGGGGGAAGCACTTTCTAAACTTTATATCACTATTTTAATGTGTTGTTTTAAAATTATTGTTGTATGAGGGGATAAGAACAAGCCAATTTATTCAATTAATGAATTTCCACATTCCATTTAAAGTAAATGATAAGATGTGATTTCAATAATATAGCAATACATTTACCATGTTAGAATTATTGTCAAATGAAATAATTAATCATAGACTAGAGGTTCTAAATCATTTTGGATGATAGAAAGCTCTGGTAGTATGGAAAATCTATCTACTATCTTTGAGAATAATATTTTTAAGCACATGAAATGAAATAATGCAGGATTGCAAAGGAAACCTATTATGTAAAAATATAGTTATCAAAATATTTTAAAAATAAATTCATAAACTCTAGGTTAAGCATCTCTGCCTTAGACTGAATGCAAAAAAAAAAAAAATCCTTTATCAATTTAGATATCCCTAAAAAGCTGCTATATGAAAAGCTACACAGGAAGGTTGTTCAGATTGGTTGAAGAAACTTGATCATGTCCTAGAGTAACATAAGCAATTCAGAAATAAACTCATTCTCTTCCCTCTAAGACTTTTTCTCCTCCTAATTTCCCTATTATGTCAGAGAACCACCATCCTCACAGTCAGAAAGGCTCACAACCTGGGTGTCTCTCTCAACTGCTCATCCCTCATCCCTCATATCCAATCAGATTTTGCCAAGACCATGGTATGATCTCTCTTCATTTCACTATTTTATTAGCTTACTGGTGATCTCTCTGCTTCACTTCTTCCAACTTCAGTCTATTCTACATTCAATTTTCAAATTGTTCTTCCTAAACTGTAAGTCTGAATGTCTCCAACTTAAAGGCCAGAGTTTCTTAAACCATTGTGGGATTAAAAAATAAATTGTGAGCCACGAGAAGGAATCACTTTGCATAGGGGGTTCTTGAGGTTAATTTTGTATTTGTCCTTTCCTATCCATCTATCCTGGATAGAGAAGACCTTTGAGGATTTCAAAAATTAGGAGGTTTGTGGAATTCCTCAAGCATTCTAGCAGTAGTATCATAATACTTGACAAGTGTTTTTGAGAATAGACTGAATTCAATAAGGAAAGGCATGCTGAGAGCTCTACAAGAAGCTCAGCAAAAGAGCTGAATCGTATCTAAAATTTACTTCATAACTACCCAGAGCAAAGCAGATAAAAACTTTGAACAACCAAGAGAGGTATTACCCCTTTGAAAAACATGGATTTTGAATGAGAATTTTCTCCTATAACTGGAAATTAGTATGGCAGAAATTAGGCAAGGACCCACACTTAACACCATATACCAAGATAAGATCAAAATGGGTCCATGACCTAGTTATAAAGAACGAGATTATAAATAAATTAGAGGAACATAGGATAGTTTATCTCTCAGACTTGTGGAGGAGAAAGAAATTTGTGACCAAAGATGAACTAGAGACCATTACTGATCACAAAATAGAAAATTTTGATTATATCACATTAAAAAGCCTTTGTACAAACAGAACTAATGCAAACAAGATTAGAAGGAAAGCAACAAACTGGGAAAACATCTTTACAGTTAAAGGTTCTGATAAAGGCCTCATTTCCAAAATATAGAGAGAACTGACCCTAATTTATAAGAAATCAAGCCATTCTCCAATTGATAAATGGTCAAAGGATATGAACAGACAATTTTCAGATGATGAAATTGAAACTATTACCAATCATATGAAAGAGTGTTCAAATCCAAATCCAAAATTGATCAGAGAAATGCAAATTAAGACAACACTGAGATACCACTACACACCTGTTAGATTGGAAGATGACAGGAAAAAATAATGATGAATGTTGGAAGGGATGAGGGAAAACTGGGACACTGATGCATTGTTGGTGGAGTTGTGAACGAATCCAACCATTCTGGAGAGCAATCTGGAATTATGCCCAAAAAGTTATCAAACTGTGCATACTCTTTGATCCAGCAGTGTTTCTACTGGGCTTATACCCCAAAGAGATACTAAAGGGAAAGGAATCTGTATGTGCAAAAAATATTTATGGCAGCCCCTTTTGCAGTAGCTTGAAACTGGGAAATGAATGGATGCCCATCAATTGGAGAATGGCTGGGTAAATTGTGGTATATGAATGTTATGGAATATTATTGTTCTGTAAGGAATGACCAGCAGGATGAATACAGAGAGGCTTGGAGAGACCTACATGAACTGATGCTAAGTGAAATGAGCAGAACCAGGAGATCATTATACACTTCGACAACGATATTGTATGAGGAGGTATTCTGATGGAAGTAGATTTCTTTGACAAAGAGACCTGAGTTTCAATGGATAAATGATGGCCAGAAGCAGCTACACCCAAAGAAAGAACACTGGGAAACGAATATGAACTATTTGCATTTTTTATTTTCTTCCCGAGTTATTTTTACCTTCTGAATCCAATTCTCTTGGATTGCAACAAGAGAACTGTTCGGCTCTGCAAACATATATTGTATCTAGGATATACTGCAACATATCTAACATATATAGGATTGCTTGCCATCTAGGGGAGGAGGTGGAAGGAGGGAGGGGAAAAATCAAAACAGAAGCGAGTGCAAGGAATAATGTTGTAAAAAATTACCCTGGTATGGATCCTGTCAATATAAAGTTATTATTAAATAAAATAAAATTAAAAAAAAAAAAGAAAGAAAGAAAGAATTTTCTCCTAAACTATGTTTGTGACTGTGGGAAAATGTGGCACAGATTTAGGGGGAGGGTTGTTTTGTATCATTTATTATTATTATATCATTTTAGTAAATGAGGCTAAATAAAAGCTAATTAATTCTAATTGATATCAACTCATAATCATGGAGGAAGGCCTACCTGCCAGAGCTTTTAAACTCTTATTAGAAAAATACTCCCAATTCCTCAAAAATACAGAGAACAGATAAGTAGCCTAGTTCTGAGGACCCAATCTGTCAGTGCAAGCAGGAGGCTGGGAAAGCAGTTTCCAGAATATTTGCAACAACTTATTCTGATATGGAACAATTCCTTACAATCCAAACAAGTCAATGTTTCTATCTTTGTATATTATGTTGATGAAAACACAAATTTTGAGAACCTGTATATTTTGAAAAAATGCAAAAGCTATGTGTAATTAGAAAAATTGCAAAATAAATCTATTGATTTTAAAAATAAATGCAATGAAAATACATTCATACGAAAGGAAATTGAATTGAATTATAACTGAATGAGGAAGGAATTAGTGAAATATAAACACAATAAGGTAGGAAAACATGATACATATAAAATTATATTAGTTTTTACCACTGTTGAGGTAAATTGAGTTTTATTCATTTTGAGTTTTATTTAAATTAATGTCTATTGATACAGAAATAATGTCTAATTCTTTGCCCATATTCTTCAGGCTTAAAGATGAAAAGAGATCCCATTTTTAATTATTCATGATAAAAAAGTAGAGGGTAGGAACGGTTTTTACTCAATGAAAAATAAATAATGAACATTATTTCACAATACATGAATTTCTTTGCCAAAGCTGCTGAAAAATTAACATTTTTTAATCCAATTTTTTCCATCTCCTTATCTTGAGGAAGATATGACAACTAAATCAGCAAACATTTATTGACTACTCACTATGCATATGATATTGTCCTAGATATCATGAAGGACACAAAAATAAATAAAGCATGGTATTCATTTTACATGACTAGGGAAAAAAAATGTGATCAAGATATTGACATGTTTACAATTGATCAAAGTCATTTGCTTTATTCACATGATAATTTTTTTAAAGCTTGACACAGAAAAAAATATATAGAAGCTGATTTTCATATTTTAATCATTAAGATGTTTACATTAAGATTTGAATGCCTGATTATGCCACAAAACTTAAGTACTATAATTTATAAAATACTATATTGGCTTGTATATATTCCCTTCTTAAAATGGATTGAATTAAGATAAGATGAGTAAAAAGGATCCCCACACCTCAAAAAAAGATAGTATTAATCTGTTAATAAGATTTTAAAAAGTATAATTTCATCAGTTAGATTTTAATTTCTAGAACTACAAGAGAAAAAAAAACATGCATTTCAAATATAAATACAAATAAACCTTCTATTATACCAAATACAAATAAACATTCTATACTGAAAATATTATTTTTTAAGTAGCAAAATACTCTTTTGTGGAAATTAATATACTATCACTAAGTACTTTGATGAAGGGAATACACATGTACAATAAGGGGTATAAAAAGAATAAGAAGTTCACACTTGTCAAATGTAATAGTTAAAATAATTTGATAATAGTTTGTAAAGTATTGGTATTCCAATGGTTCTTTAAAAATTTAAGAGGGTTCTTCTATGAATTTATCAGGAATCTCCTCCCATTGGTCAGATACCATGCATACGCAAAGTCCACAAGCTGCTTCTCTGAACAGTGATTGGGGATTGCCTACTGTTTACGCACTGATGATGCTTGCAAAAATGTATATCAATAAGGTTGTACTGCATAATAAACTAGGGCTCTTTTCACACTCTATGAGTCTCTTGCCTCATTCATCTCATTCCCGAGATCAAAGGGCTCATATGCTTTTGATGCAGGCTGGTAGTGGAATTGGAAGAGCATAGGGCCTAGTTAGTCAGGAGAACTTGAATTCAAATTATGCTTCAAAATCTCAATAAAAAAAAAAAAATCTCAGTAAGGGGGCAAATCATTTAACCTAATCTGTCTAAAATGGGAATACTAACAGCACATTTGTACAGTACGTGGTACATAGGAGACATTTAATAAATGCTTGTTTTCTTCCTTTTGCCCACAGTTATTTATATACATATATATATAAATACATATAGAATTAAATGTAATTCTATATTTTCCCTTTTTCCTTTCTGTTAGTTTTGTCTAAAACAGAGAGAGGGACATTAAAATTATTTATTTAAAATTATTATTTTGTAATGGTCTCCTTGTAGTCCTGTTATTTTTTCCCCCTTTATAAATTTAGATACAAGACATTTGGACATATAAATTTAATAGATATTGATTTATTGTCTATGATTCCTTTCATCATAACGTAGTTTCTTTATTACTAAAGGCATTATGAATTTCTGTTTTTCTCTTGTGTGATAGGATGATTATAGTACCTGCTTTTCTGGATTCATCTAATGCATAATAAAAGTTTGTTTCACATCCTCATTTTTATTCTGTAAATATCTTTGTATATTTAAAAAAACTATTAGTATAAAAAATTAATTAGTTAACTGAGAGGGGGGAAAAGAATTTTGACTAGTTAATGATAGAAAAGTAAATCAAAGAAAAGGAATTAACAAAATGCAACTCTAAAGCCAGGGAAAGGAATGCCAGGATTGGTGTCAGAAAGAGGGACTTGAAGGTGACTTGTAAAGAGTCAGTGGGAATAAGATAAAAAAGAGGAACAAAAAGTAATTTGAATGAAGGAAAAGCAGAATTAGAGACAAATGGAGGAAAATATAAACATAATATGTATAATTTTAAATGTGAAAAAATTAAACAATATAATAAAGAGTAATACATTAAGAAAACAAAATCCTCCAATCTTTAAAATATTTTCTAATATTATCTTTTTGATTGAGGCCAGTTCCAATGATCTTGAGATGAAGAAAACCATCCAGAGAGAGGACTGTGGGAATAAGTGTGGATTACAACATAGCATTTTCACTCTTTTTGCTGTTGTTTGTTTGCATTTTACTTTCTCATTTTTTTTCCTTTTTGATCTGGTTTTTCTTGAACAGCAAGATAATTGTGTAAATATATATATACATATATTGGATTTAACATATTTTTAACATGTCTAATATATATTGGATTAGTTGCTATCTAAGGGAAAGAGTAAAAAGAAGGGAGGGGAATTTGAAACACAAGGTTTTGCAAGGGTCAGTGTTGAAAAATTACCCACGCATATGTTTGAAAATAAAAAGCTTTAATAAAAAAAAGAAAAAATATCTTTTATTTTCATTTGCTGTGAATTTTCCTTTTTTCCTTTTTTATCTTGATAATTTGGTTTGCCTCATTTTTTTTAAAACAAATTTGACTATTGGTTAATATTTCCTTCCTCCTCAACTTCCAAAAAAAAAAAAAAAAAAAAAAAAGGCTTCTAGTTCCATTTATTAATTCAATGAGGGTCATTCTATTCTCAGTTTTGTTTATTTCTTCTTTACTTTTCAGAATTTATATTTAGGGATTAACCTAGGTTTTTAAAATTGATTGTTTTCCTAATTTTTCCTTGAATTTTCAATTTATTGATCATGATTTTTTTTGTTAATAAAAATGGTTAGAGATAAATTGTTCTTCAATGACAGCTTTGGCTGCATCCCAAAAATTATGGAATTTTTGGAAAGTTGTATCTCTTTGTTGTCATTATTTTTAGTGAAATTTTCTACTATTTTAATGATACGTTCTTTGATCCAAAAATTCCCGAGAATTAAGTTATAATTTCAGTTTATTATTATTTAAAATTCTTCTTACATTAATATCAGCAGGGATGTACAAAACAGTTCTGCTTTTCTGAATTTGTGAGGTTTCATGTTTGAAGGCATGGTCACTTTTCATAAAGATACAATATGCAGCTATATGCTATTATATATATATTAATATATATGAATATATATGTGCCTTTCTATTTCCACTTGATAATCACCAGAAGGCTAACATATCTAATTTTCTAAAATTCTATTCAGATTCTTAAGATTATTTCTTGTTTATTTTTTCATTAAGTTCATCTAAGGCTAACAGGAATAAGGGTTTTGAGGATCAAAATAGATCAAAAAAAAAGGAAAGGGTCCTTTATAAACAAAAATATTAAAGCAGTTTTTTGATTGAGACATAAAACCTGGAAACTAATGGAATGTCCATCAATTGAGGAACTGCTAAATAAAATGTGGTATATGAATATGATGGATGTTAAGAAAGGAGGAAATAGATGATTTTGCAAAGTCCTAGAAAGATAGACAGACAGACAGACAGATAATATAAGTGAAATAAGCAGGACCAGAAGAATAATTCATATTATAATATTGAAATAATAAAAATGAATCATTTTGAGAACTGCTATAAACTAAAGAATGAAACAAACAGAACTAGAACAATTTATACAATAAGAATGCACAAAAGCAAATAACTTTGAAAACTTGAAGAAATATGATAAAGTAGATTTTCATGATTCTAGAGAGCTGATGGTAAAATATGATAAATAGTACAGATTTGGATGCAGAATGGGAAACATTTTTATATACAGTCATTTAGAGAATGTTTTCCTTGACACTATAAATAGTGTCAAGGAAAACATATATATATATAATTTTAAATTTTTCTTTCAGTATATAGAATGAGGATGAAAAGAAAATAGATTTCTGTTGATCAAAGACGAGGAGGGGGGAGGGTTTTAGAAATATGGTAATATACCTTAAAAATCCCCACATGAAAGGTATTCTTGTGTCAAAATTTTTGAGCAGAAATGGACAAAGTACTCTCATGTAAACCAGAAACAACATCAAATAAGCACTGTGTTCTGCAGCTATAATGGAAGGGTAGTATAATTCCACAATGGATATTTAGAGCTATCAACAAGAAAAGTGTGCTTCTATAAGCAATATTAGAGTTGTCAGATGCTGGCCTGGATATTATAATTGGGGAGACATAGCAGAGGCATAAGTTAGGGCATATGATTTGGAATGTGAAAAAAAGGGTAAGAATAGTATGGAGGCTGTCGATTCTCTTGGATCTCTTGTCTACCATAGTGTACAGAAGTGAGTGGATAAGGTGTTTGCTTCCTTGCTGAAGTACCAGTTTTCACTTGTTACCTTTACAAAGCAAGAAGTGATAATAAAGATAAAACCTGGTTCTAGCTAGACTGTTTATATGAAGAATGAGTAGTAAACTTGGTTCAAGGCTTCAGCTACCAAAAGGAGAGAAGTTCAATAAAACCTAATCTATTGCTTCTTTGAGCAGATGCATAGAGAAGATGCCATCAGCAATATTACAAAATTGAATAGGTAGAAATACTCCAGATTACCTGCTTCATTTTATGAATGAATGTGAGGCTGAGAAAGTGTAATGATATGCCAAATGTCACAAAGCCACAGAATGTGGCAGAGTTAGAATTCAAAGTCAGGTCTACACAACCGAAGCTTTCTGAGTTTTCTTGTTCTGTGACAATTTGCAACTCTTTTATTTCAAGTAACAGTCAAAATGACTCTTTTCAAATTAAAATAACACTTCCCTCTATCTCTTTATTTTTGTTAGATTAAAAAGTCTAGTAAAATCAGGAGGAGGAGCATACTAAATATGCTATAAAGATAGAAAGGATTTAGCAACTTGTTGGATTAGAGAGGAGAAGTGTGGGAATGAGAAAGTAAGGAGTCAAGTTATGGAGAGTAGGTGGTAGAGATCTTTCCCCTTAAATAAGCTACGATGGAGATTCATTACTAATTTTAGTACTACAAATTATTGTTTTAGATCCCCCTCAAAATTTCATTTAATTATTTCCCGCAATATTCCTGACATGATAAGATTGGCCCACAGAATTATATTGAGAATATATCTACAGACAGGTAACAAAAATAATAAAAATATCCCACAAATAAAGGAATTGGAACCTCAAGTGCATTCTATGTGATCTCTATAGAAAAGAACATACTTTTTAGAAATAATCACAAAAAAAAAATACTTCTGTGATGCAGAGACTAATCTCCTGGCATTCTTAGCCATTCATAATGGGTTCTAAACTTATAAATTTGTTGAGTCAATTTCCAGTTGTATCCAACTCTTTGTAACTCGGGTTTTTTAGTTTTTGTTTTAGGCAAAGATACTGGAACAGTTTGCCACTTTCTTCTCCAACCCATTTTAAAGATGATGAAACTAAGGAAAAATGGGTTAAGTGATTTGCCCAAGGTTACACAGCTAGTAACTGAGGTCACATTTGAACATAGAAAATGAGTCTTCCTGACTTTAAGTCTGGTACTCTATCTACTATGCCACCTAGCGACCCAACTTAGAAACTATTTCCCCAACAACAACAACAAAAAACAAATAAGACAAAAACTCAATCCTTTCCTTTTCTCCTCAAAACTTTTCAATTTCTCTCCACTGCTAAGTGAAAAGAGTTCAAACTCCTTAGACTGGAATTCCTCTTTAATTAAAATCACATTACTCTATTCACTCTAAATCAATATAATTCAAAAAACATTTATTATTAGTCACAAGCAAAACTCCTTGTGTGGTACTAGAAAAATAGACACAAAAGAAAATAATTCTTACCCTCATACTTTGTCCAGGAAGGATACAACATTATAAGGGCCTTCCTTTCTTGAAGTACTACTATCCAATATGCCTCCCTCCTTTGTGTCCTTCCTTGTCTAAAGAAGACATGAACCCATCCTGGAAGACATAGAAGGAGGGTGCCGTGACTCTGAAAATGAAGTTGAAGGGGATCTCAAGACCAGCTGCAGCTATGGTAGCTCCCCAAATCCACAGATGGGAGACTTCACCTTTTACCATAATAAATCCATCTTGAGATAGTTGGAGTGCAAACATGGGCTTCATGAGAAGGACACTGAAGAAGATACTTTTTTGGACATGGCAAATGATGAGGTAGAGAACCTTTGAATTAAATACTTTGACTCATGAGGAAACAGTATATAAAGGAACTCCCCAGTCAACTGAAGTCTTTTGAAATTGAAATTCTGCTGACCCAGAACCAAAAAAGCAACACTTTCCCCATGAAGGACCAGATCTCTTCTTGGATTACAATCTTCTAGAGCTTCAACTGAATCACAAGCTCCTGATTCTCCAGCTGCCTGGATTCCATCTTCTGTCTATATGCCCTAGCTCTCGTATCATAACATATATTGGTTAAAATCACAAGAATTACCAAAATATGACACGAGACATGATGTGAGCACATGCTATTGAAAAAATGGAACTTAAGTGCAGGGTTGTCAGAAACCTTCAATTTGTAAAGGGGGAAAAAACCATAAACACAGACACACAAAAACTCCAACACAGCCTCTATGAAGCATAATAAAGTGAAGCTCATTAAAATGAGGTATGCTCGTATAGCATATAGCCCATGAGGAATTTCAAAGAATAAGAATAACATAAATGGCACAATGATAAATGAATGAATGTATAAATAGATAAGTGAATGAATGAATGAATAAAAGCAAATATGTAATGATAAATTTAAAAAATGATAAATAAAAAAATAACAGATGAGGGTGTAAAGAGTCACTATTCAACAAAAATTTATGGGAAAACTAGGAAATGACATGGCAGAAATTAAATTTAGACCGATAACTGATACTAAATGCCAATAGGTTTCAAATATATGCACAGCCTACATATAAAAAAGTCATATACTAAACAAATTAGAGCAAGAAAGGAGATAACTTTTCCAACTACAGATAGGGTAAGACTTTTTGATCCAACAAGGAAAAAATGATTACAGAACCCAAAACATATAATTTTGATTATATCATATCACTGAAGTCAGAATAAGAAGGGAAATAGCTAACTAGGAAAAGAAACTTTGCAGCAAATTTCTCTAACAAAAGTTTGATATCAGAGATATATAGGGAACATTTAAAAAAATATCTAAGAACAAGAGCCATTCCCCAACAAAGAAATGATCAAAGAATTAGAATAGGCAATTTTCAAATGAAGAAAGTGTAAGCCATCAACAACCAGAAGGAAAAAGTTTCTCCAAACTATTAATAAAAGAAAATGGCAAATTAAAACAATTCTAAAGCTCTACCTCACATGAGAAAAAGTGGTAGTGCTGACAAGAAATAAAAATAATACTTATTGGAGAATCTATAGGAAAATAGGCACAATAATGTACTGTTAATAAACCTGTAAACTGGTATAAACTGGTATAACCAATTTGGAAACTGTATCAAAAAGGTACCAAATTGTGACTAAATTATGGCCCAATTAACCTGTTATTAGGTTTATACCCCAAAGAGGTCAAAGACAGAAGGAAGGAGCACATGTTCAAAAAAACATTTAAAGCAATATTTTTTTATTATAGCAAAGAACTGGAAAAAAATTGGGGTACTTATCAATTGAAGAGTAAGTGAACAGATTATGATTTATGAATATAAGTTAATATTATCACAATATAAAAAATGACAACAGGAACAGATTCAAAGAAAGCCAAGAAGATCGATATGACATGATATAGGATGAAGTGATACAATAAGACAATCTATACATTGATTTCAACATGAAAACACATAAAACTTTTTATCAAATATAGTTTCGGAAGCCTGAAGATGAAGTATACTTTCCACAACTCTTAGTAGAGGGGTACTGAAATAGAAACACAAAATGAAATTTTCATTTTCTGACACAAACAACAAAATACAAACTTGTGTATTTCTGCATAATACGTTTTTGTTATAAGAAAAGGCTTTTGTAGTGGGAAAAGAAAATAATATAAGTAGGAATAAGGTTTAACATGAGACCAAAATATTTTTAAAGAAAATGAAAGAGTACAATGAAACAGGTAAAAAAAAAAATACATAGAAAAAAGCAGATGGAAGCTTAGAAGAAGACATGGACAGAAACAATGATTCTTCCCTGTTAAAAAGCTGATGTGTAATTTTTAAAAGCGAACTGAATTTGGTTCCATATATAAACTTCTGTCTTTGTCAACTGAAGTATTAATATTGCTTGATAAGTGACAAATTAATAATAAAAATTTTTAAAGAAAAAGACAAAAAAAAAGAACAAGAGCAGAAGACTTTATTAAGAAATACATGACAGGGAAAGAAGATGGACTAGTCACATGGAGAAAGCAAGCAAGACAAGAGGATGGCCATAATTCAATACTACTCTCAAAATGTCAGGAGAAAATAAGAAAGACCTCTAACTACATTCAAATCTCTTGAAGACATGACTAAGAGTTCCTCAGGATAGGCAAGCATGATAGGCTGAGATTTCCATTGCAGGAGTAAACTTCCAAACAGATGAGATCACAGATCCATTTAAATATTTAAGTATATAAGATAAGGCTGGTAACAAGGACGCACTTATTCCAACTTAATAGTAATGTTTATTGCTGCTGTCAAGTTGAATAACATTGCAAGTAACATTGGAGAAAAAAATGTATTTTCTGGAATATGAGAAAAATCACTAAGAAGAAAGTAACTTAATCTTTTCATTCACAAATTAGTTTTGCAAAAATTCAGACATGGTATATTTGTTCCAATGTGCATTGTACAAATTTAACTAGAGTTAGGAATCAGCATTTCAGGCAAGGTCATTTTGTACACAAGAAAGGACATGATTTGCCTAAGCTGGTCAGGTTGGCACTCTCAGGATACAATCCCAGGTCTCATATGAATTTCTGCTCTTTCCCACTCTATCATGCTATAAATAACTAAAAACCAAGTTAAAATAAAGGACTTTTTCAAATTTCAGGGTTATTTTTGTGATCAATATTTATTTAGCCTTATTCTATATACCCTACCAGATTAGATAATTAATGTTAACAACAATAACCCTGAATCACCACAAACAAGACTGAATTGTGTTCAATAAATTATTTAAGAAGGCAAGGGATTACTCCCTACATTATAATAACTTGAATATTATGGGAAAATGTTCCACGTATCCAGAGAAATTAATTATCCAGCTTGATCAATTCCTATTGTTTCTGAATAACTTGCCACAAATTATAATTTACCAAAAAATCACTACAGCAAATTGTAAAAAAAAAAAAAAAAAAGTTTTAAAGTTATAATAAGCATCAGCCATTGGCTTATGCATTTGTGAAGAAAAATAGTTTCTCTATGACACCAAAATGAAAGCAAATAGCTTGCTTAAAGATGTATGTGTTGGTTTTACCTTACAGATACCATCCCTGAAGGAAATGAAAATTCTATAAAAGACTTTGTATAAACATATGTATATTTGATAGGAAGGAACCAGTCCAAAAGTCAGCAAGAGCTAAATGAGGCTTTGCTTTTATTAAATAAGAGATAATATAAATCTGGAAAGTGACTAGAAAGAAATAGTGTGAAGTATGATAAAAAGAAAAAGAGAGAGAGAGAGAGAGAGAGAGAGAGAGAGAGAGAGAATGAGAATTAAGAGAGCCACTTTTGTGTGCCCAAAGAAATGACCCAAAAAGATCTTTTTATCAGTAATAAAGACTGTTCATTTGAAAAGACAAACAGAAACCTGACTAAATCTGAGACAAGCAACCATCAAGATTCTCAGAGACTGACCTGATATTATAAGATGTACATGATTCCTGAACTTTGAGACCTAATTCTATTCGGTGACCCTGTAATTTCTAAAAAGTGCCTCCTGACAACTAACTCTTCCAAACTCTAGCCTAAGAACTCTTAGTATTTCCGATGTGAATTGCAGAGACAAAGATAGAACACTAAAAGCTGCCAAAAGTAAACAGGATATCACTTTCAAAGGTCAAGAAAGCCCCCACCCCACCCTACCCCCTTGCCTTTCTCCTTTGACTATAGATAATTATACAAATCAAGCAGGAAAATTAAGAACAGTGAAAAGGTAACTTTCTATAATGGAACACCCTGCTATAAATAGTAAGTTATATACGGTAATAAAATGTGATATAGGATATACAATCATTGTGGCTCTTATGATTTAAAAATAATCTAAAAAACATGAAATTAAAATTTGAACACCTGATTTTCTTACTATCTCTTGTTAATCAAGAAAATTTTTCTAGACTTCCAAATAAATTAGCATTTCATTTTATTGTTAGAGCTATTCACTGATTTACAAAATATATCTGCTACTGAAAAGTCTATAAAAAAGAGAAATTTCCCTTTTTTCCTATGATTTTTCATTGTGAGATCCAACATGCATTCCTATACAAAAGTGAACTTCTTTGTGCACTTTTTTTTATTAGTTTCTTTATTGACTTAAATTTTCAGAGACTCCCTATTTTCTCAAGGACAAAACACACTATCCCCAGACTACCACTTGAGGTACTTTACAATCTAGCTCCAATTTCACATTACTAGATCACTATCCTTCCTGATTCTCTCAGTTCTTATTGCTCTGTCTTTTCAAATTATCTTACAATTACTTCTCCATATATTGTGGTGTTCCCTAAGTCCCTGAACTTCAGAACATTTTAACTTCTTTGAAGGCAGGGATAGTTTTATTTTTATATTTGTATCTCCCTTAATTCCTTGTACATGGTAGCTATTAGTTTTCATGAACTGAATTAAATTGTCTCAAAAGCATTGTATAAGATAGCATGAGCTTGTTACATTTCATTCCTTTACCTGTTCCCCAGATGTCATGACGAACGGCAATTGACTCAAAGTTGTCTAAATCAAATATAAGACTGTGGTGTGGAGAACTGAGCACAGGATATGAAACCAGGAAATTTGGTTTATATCCTGGACAATCAAGTTGCTCCCCCGTTTGACACTCAGTAATGCATCTATGAACTGAGGGTACTAAGGACATTGGATGAGCACTAAGGTTCCTTCTAGGCATGAATCTTTGAATCTATTACTGGGTTATAACATTATTTTTCAATTGTGTCAAGTATCTATTCTTAAGGTGACACTTTATCAGAAGAGACAACATAACTATATAAACATAGCCACAAGATGTATTTCAAGTTATTTTTGGAGGAAGGACACTATTATTTGAGGGAATCAAGACAAGCTTCAAGTAAAGGTGGTGTCTGAGATGAATCTTGAAAGAAATCAGGAATTCTAAGACGTGTGGAGAGGAGAGAAGATATGGGATGTGCTATATTTTGTGGAAACTTAAGACATGAAACTAAAAGATTAAAAAGGACCCTATGACAGTCAGGTAAATTGGGATGGGGGTTTGGACCAGAGCAATAGTTTTGGGAATAGATGAAATAGAACATGCATTTCAAAGGTAAAAATGACAAGATTTAGACTATATGAGTGGGATGATTAAAAGTAAGAAGCTAAAGTATAATACTGAGATTGAAAACCTGCATGACTGAAAAAATGGTGATATCTTCAATAGTAATGGCAAGTTTGGGGGCAGTCAGGTGGTACAGAGGACCAGTCCTGAAGTCAGGAGGACATGAGTACAAATCTGGCCTCAGACACTTCACACTTCCTAGCTGTGGGACCCTGGCCAAGTCATTTAACCTCAATTGCTTCAGGAAAAAAAAGGAAAGAAAGAAAAAAAAAAAAGAAATGGAAAGTTTGAAGAGACATGTGGAGATTGTAGATGTGGAACCCTGTGTATCACATCTATCTTTGTTTCAAATAATGTAATTGGATGGTTTTACTGGGATTCCTTCCCCACCCCACTTTTTATTCTTTGTTATAAGGAATGGTTATCTAAGTCAAGGGGTGAGAAAATAGGTAATTGGGAATTGTTTTGTTATTGTTGTTCAGTCATTTCAGTCATGTCCAATGCTTCATGACCCTTTTTTGGGCTTTTCTTGGCAGAGATACTTGATTCATTTGCCATTTCCTTCTCTAGTTCATTTTACAGATGAGGAACTGAGGCAAACAGGATTAAAAGACCTACCCAGGGTCACACAGTAATATCTGAGACCAGATTTGAACTAAAGAATACAAGTTTTTTCTGATCCCAAGCCCATAGTACTCTATGCCACATAGCTGCTATTTAAGAATTATAGATGATAATTAAAAATGATATCAATAAAATTTACTTTTAAAACTGTATGCAGTACCTTTGACATAGCAGTGTTTCTACTGGGCTTACATCCCAAAGAGATCTTAAAGGAGGGAAAGGGACCCACATATGCAAAAATGTTTTTGGCAGCCCTCTTTGTAGTGGCCAGAAACTGGAAATCGAATGGATGATGGAAACATCCACTGGAGAATGGATGAATAAATTATGGTATGTGAATGTTATGGAATATTATTGTTCTGTAAGAAAAGACCAGCAGGATGAATACAGAGAGGACTGGCGAGACTTACATGAACTAATGCTAAGTGAAATGAGCAGAATCAGGAGATCATTATACACTTCGACAACGATATTGTATGAGGACATATTTTGATGGAAGTGGATTTCTTTGAAAAAGAGACCTAACTGAGTCTCAATTGATAAATGACGGACAGAAGCAGCTACACCCAAAGAAAGAACACTGGGAAACGAATGTGAACTATCTGCATTTTTGTTTTTCTTCCTGGGTTATTTATACCTTCTGAATCCAATTCTCCCTGTGCAACAAGAGAACTGTTCGGTTCTGCAAACATATATTGTATCTAGGATATACTGCAACATATCCAACATATATAGGACTGCTTGCCATCTAGGGGAGGGGGGGAGGGAGGGAGGGGAAAAATCGGAACAGAAACGAGTGCAAGGGATAATGTTGTAAAAAAATTACCCTGGCATGGATTCTGTCAATATAAAGTAATTATTAAATAAAAATTTAAAAAAAAAAAAAAAGAAAAGAAAAGAAAAGAAAAGACCAGCAGGATGATTTCAGAGAGGCCTGGAGAAACTTACATAAACTGATGCTAAGTGAAATGAGCAGAATCAGGAAATCATTATACATGGCAACAACAAGACTATACAATGATCAATTCTGACAGACATGGCTCTCTTCAACAATGAGATGATTCAAACCAATTCCAATTGTTCAGTGATGAAGAGAGCCATCTACATCCAGAGAGAGAATCATGGGAACAGAGTATGGAATACAACATAGCATTCTTGCTCTCTCTGTTGTTCTTGGCTTACATTTTGCTTTCTTTCTGGTTTTTTTTTTCCTTCTTGATCTGATTTTTCTTGTGCAGCTAGATAACTTTATAAATATGTATACATATATTGGATTTAACATATATTTTAACATATTTAACATGTATTGGACTATCTGCCACTTAGGGGAGGAGGTGGGAGGAAGGAAAGGATAATTTGGAACAGAAAGCTTTGCAAGGGTTAATGTTGAAAAATTACCCATGCATATGTTTTATAAATAAAAAGCTTTAATAAAAATAAATTTAAAAAACTGTATGAATAGAGCAATAATAATTGTTCAGAAACAATCTATAAAAATGTTGTTTAATATTATTATTGGCTAATTAGAATTCTACACCTAAACATAGTAAAAAATATTATTTATAGTACAACTGAACAAACTACCAGTTTTCAAATTAAAATAAAACTAAAATATAGATTCTGTAAACAACTTACTGAATGTCTCTATTACACTTTACCAACTATTTGGACTAATATTCTCTGGAAAAATTACAAAAATGTAAAAAATCACTTAAACATCTAAAAATGTCAAAATCTAATGGCTTTCATCAATTACTATATAGACTTCTGCATGCATATCCATAAACACAAAAAACAATAATAAAACATAATAAACAACCAAAGAATCTGTATTTTTGGCAAGCTCAAAACTTCTCTAAATACTTCTAAAGATGATTTTACTTGTATGTTGCATATCAATACTAAGATGCATGTTTTCCTCAAAATCAATTTTTATAAACACAAACAGTAATTCTACTTACCAATTCAATGTATAATAAATTGAGTCAACTCAAATTACTTCTTTCATCAACATAACCAACTACAAAAATAACTGCCACCTATTCTGATAATCAAAAGGGGAAAGGTTTTGCATGTTTTATTTTCATATCCTGACCTGCTTCATCAGCTCAGTGACTCACTCATAAGCTGCAAAGGGAAGGAGAAAAGACTCCTAGAAAATACATTTGTCGCAAGTGTAAGTAGTTTTCAATCAATCAACATTTATCAAGCATCTACTATATGTCAGATGCATAGAGAAGATATAAATATAAATAAAAACAAGTTCCTGCCCTTGAGGAACTTACAATCTAGAAGAGAAAGACAACATATGCAAAGAAAGTAAAAAGAAAGAGCAGGAAGAAAGAAATGACACTGGGAATGGAGACATAAAATTGGTGAGAAATGGAGAGAAAAACAGTGCTGAACTCCTTTAAATTATGACTCTTTTCTCTTTAGAATAATTTATAGCTAGGCAAATGTCTCTGAAATGTGCTAAGAAAATTTCAACCAGAGACACTAGCAATATTTTGCAAGTTTATCTTCTCAATTTCACTGTAACTTCATCTCAAATTATCTTGGCCAATTTACTATAATAATTAGGCTAAATATATGACTTATTTTGAAATGCAGAGTACCTATCTTGTTCTACTAGGCTCAATATATAAGACAATAGACTATAAAATGTTCATTATTTTTACATTTTAAATACAAATATTTATGTATGCAAAATAAGATCTGTTCCTAAAGTCTTCTAAAATAAAACAAATGAAATTAAAAATATATTCTATTGAAGTAAAAGGAAAAGACTTTAAAACAAAAAATTCTACAAGTTAGAAACAGCTCAAGGGGGAGGAAAGTATAAACTGCTAGCACTGAAAGTTTCAAAAAGCAGTGAAAAATTACAGTTAATCTTAAACTTAATACAAAGGTTTATATTGCCATTACTATTAAGTATAAAAAAAAGTATTAAAAAAAATTCACAATTTCAAAGGTATTGTTCTTTGTTGTACTAAGCCTCTTATTCAGTTTTCACTCAGTTAAATAAAGTTACCTAAGTTAAGTGTACAATTCCATTATAATCATATTATGATTACAATGTTAATGAAGATAGCAATCTACCAAAATTCTTCATTGTAACTCCACTGTAAATTTTTCAAATATTCTTTCAATCAAAAAACTCAGTCTACAAAGTCATTTCTGCAGCAAGGCTAAACTCCAGGTAAGGAAGAAGAGGTTTAAATCCTGTCTTTTACAATGCCTGCTATGTGATTCCAGGCAAGTACTTACTGCTCAGTGTTCCAGACAACTCCCCTAATAAGATTATTACAGATTTAGTTACAGAATACATTGATTTGTATTAGAATTAGAAGTTCCCACAGAAAGAGTTCACTACAATGATGAAATCAGAGGTCTACACCAAAAATAAACACACACATCATCATCATCAACATCATCTTTTCAGCCACCCAAGGTTCGCAATCTTGGAGTCCTCCACTCTTCATTTTCTCTTATTCTATCTTAAAGATTTGACCTCCACATCTCTCTCATCCATCAGTTTCTGTCTACTCACACAGTCACTCCTCTATTTTAGGCTTTCAAACAATCTTTTCCCCCTCCAAACTAGGTTCTCAAATTTAAGGCTCTCCCCTCTCTAATCTATCGGTCTCTCAACTGTCAAAGTAATAATCTTATAGCAAATGTCTCACCAGGATTCCCTTCTCAAAAATTCCAGAAGCAATCTATATCCTCAAATGTAAAATACTGTTTGGTACTTAAAATCCCTAAGTCTGGATCTAGACTTATTATTAATTACTATCCATACATTCTCTCATCTAACCAATATAAACCCATAACTGTGACAAAATATGTGGAATAAAATCTATTACCCGGATGCTACATTTATTGCTAATCTGGTTTAGTCAAGACATAATGCTAGTTATGTGCTTTATCTAGGAAACTAAATAAAATGAGATGATAGTTTTTCTTTTTGTTTCTTCCAAGTTCAAAACTAATGTTGGGCACTAAAAGTCACATGGTAAGACAGGAAAAAAAATGCCATAAGCAATCAATTTCAATTATGCAAATAAATCAAAATGATTTTTGATAGAGAAAAATTTTGGGTTGTTTAATTATTAAAATATTTCTCTAAAAGAATGAGAAAACCAAAGATAGAAAAAAATCAGAGAGAATGTCTAATCCAAATATTTCATTTTACAGATGAGGAAACAGAGAAAAAAAAAAAAAAAAAAAAAAAAAGGAGGAAGAGGAAAAAAAGAATGAAAGAAGAGCAAAAGGATATCATAATAAAAGAATGGAAATCAGGGCCTTAGAGTGACCAAGGCAAGTTGCCTTGCTCACATACATGCCTCACTATGCATGCTCTTCATACTGACACAATGTTTTATGGAGAATACACTTACAGGTTATGGGGGATACGCCACAACTCCTGTGCTTACTCTACCATTCAAGTAAGTGTCTTTGTTTTGAGCTAATTGTATGTACTGGCAGACTTCTAAGGGCAAGGACTTGTTTCAGGACTATGAAACCACAGAGTACCCTGGAACCTACAGACCACCTCTCTGCAGGCACCTAACCTACAAACCTGTGGATGCCGACTTGGGAAAACAACTCTATGTGAATGTCACTTTAGAAAGACAACAGAGGTTACACTATACATTAGGGAGGGAATTCCCAAATTGATAAAATTAGTTTCTTATGCTTTAGATGATTCTAAAGGAATATTTAGAACTGGAAAGCCCCTAGAAAAGCCATCAACTACAGTCCTCTAATTTTACAGATGAACGCACAGAAAGATTATGTGCCACAAGATAAGACAGCTCATAAAAGTCTGAGGCAGACCTTGAGCCCAGTTCTTTCTGACTCTACAGTGTATGCCCTTTCCAGCAGGCCATGCAAGTGATAAGTAAGCTCAAACAACCTAGGAATAAGGTAATTGTCTCAAAATCCAAGACTTAAAAAAGATTTCTATAGCCATCTTAATATAACCCTTACAAGTAAGACAAAATCTGCCGATACCAAACTCAATGACTAGTCCTCCAGACTGCTTGCAAACTTTCAGAAAGATGAACTGTGACTATGGACTCCTGAGGGCCATAAGGCTTATTTTAAGGAAGCTGCCTCTTTTCCAGATGTAGGATATGGTTCCACTATCTTCCTGACAGGAATCCTTGCCATTTTCATAGCAATTTCCTCCAACAATATTCCTGGCATTTTCTCAGCTAAATATTCATGTGCTGAGGAGAGGCACCTTTCTGGAATTAGGGATATTGAAGACAACATGACAGAAGATAGGAAAGTGACAAATAAATATCTTTTCCTTATAAATCAATTAATAAATATTTATTATAGAGCCTATAATATTCCTGACGTTTCATGAAATCCCATCAAAATACCTCCCTACTCCATGCTTATATCCTCCATTACTTCACATTAATCATTTGACTGACATCAAAAAATGAAAAAACAATCAAATGAGTGGGTGTCAGAGTCACAATAGGAATGCCTTGCTAATCCCTTATTTCCTTCATACTTTATAACCGTCAAATTCTGTCTCCTATAGAAATGTCTCCATTGTTAGTGCAAAAATTTCTTTTTATCTCCAAAATTTTCTTTGTATCTACTTTGAATATATCCTATTTTATATTTACTTTTATATACTGTTTCCCTTCAATGGAATTTCTTGAAGGCAGAAACAGTTTCTTTTTTATCTATTCCTTGAACAATATCTGGCACATAAAAAGAATCTGTTTAATAAATGTTAGCTGAATGAATGAATATCAATGAATGAAATTATAAATATTTTTGCAATATGTCCTCCAACAATATTCTTGAGATCTTTTTAGCTAAATAGTCTTGTTTCCAATTACATTCAAGAATGCATCATGATGGAATTAGGGATTCTGAGAAAAACCATGACAGAAGACAGGAAAGTGACAAATATAGACAATATCTTTTCCTTATTAGTCAATTAATAAATATTTATTATTGAGTTTATGATGTTCCTTACTTTTGGTGAAATTCCACCAAAGTTCCATAATTGCTGTTATGAATTTGCTAAGAAATTAGTACTTCAGGAAAGATAAAGAACAATTTAAATAAAATCCTAAGACATATTTGCCTGGAAAACAATTTACTCTTCTGTACCAGTAAAACTTCTGTACAGCTATAAAATGAGCTGGAGAAGAAAATGGTAAATCCCTCCAACATCTCAGCCAAGAAAAACCTAAATGGGGTCACAAAGAGTTGGACATGACTGAAATGACAGAGCAAAAAACAACAACAACCAGGAAGAATCATGTATATTGGATTGAATCATCTTAATAGCCTATCACCTATGTTTTTCTTTTAAGGCAAATTGGCCAAGACTGGGGTGATATCAATCCACTCCTAAACCTTTCATTTGTATATCCAAACCATCAAAATGTCCTTGTTGTCGTTGTTTTCCTGTGTTTGCACACATTTTACAAATAAGATATATTTATGATCTTTCTCTATATACTTTGATGACAAACAACTGGTTAAATCCAATCTAACTCTGACACCAGTGAGAAAAGAATGATATAAATAATGCCTGGAGATACAGGAAGGGAAGGCTGGCTTTTTCTCAAGGCTAAATCTGATGGGGGGAAGGGGTTAAGGAGGGAGAGAATTTAAGAAATCTGAAAGAGAAACATGTCCAATAAATGGACCCTGAAAAGAAATATGTGGCAGTAGCTTCTTACTGTGCCCAAGTAGCCATCCTCTAAAATAAAATGGTGACAGGGAGACAATTTTAAAAATCAGGAGATTCTTTCCCTCTGTGGGGTTATCCTCCTTGTCTCTCTAATCTATAGGAATGACAGCAAGCTAGGCACCACACTGTTCCTAGTTGATTCAAAGGCAAGTTAGGAAAGAACTGCAAAAGAGAAAGAGAAGTCAAAGCTGCTTACAATGACCAAACTTAGATGAACTATGGTAACTAGATGCAAAGGAAGAACTGATCCTGATTTTGATCAATCTTTAGACTGCAAACCACATCTTGCATAGGAAATAAAGGCAATGCTTTGTTTCAGGATAGTTCATTATCTCACTCAAACTCACCTAAAACATTCCTATTCCTCTGCTATTTCTCCCCCAAGCTGACCTATCTAATTTAACCCATTCTTCAAGATTCAGCTTAGGATTTTCATTCTTCATGTCATCTTCAATGATCAACTAAACTCACAGCGATGTCTTTCATCTCTGAACTCATAAACCATGCAATGTCCATGTCAAGTCACTTGAAATGTAATGTCTAAGTACAGCTATTTATATTCATGTCTTGATTTTTCAATACATTACAAATTCCTGGAAGGCAAGTATTATTTTCCCTTTTTTTTTTTTTTTTTTTTTTTACACATGAGGTACCTGAAACTCATGAAGATGAAATAACTTGCCCAAAGTGATACAACTAGCAAGTGATGGAGGAAAGATAAAGATTCTTTACACTACAAGGCAGCATGGCTTAGTTTAATGAAATCAGAAGAGGGCAGGGTGATTTATTATGCCACAAAGCCAGGAGGAGGGATCAGAGGCAAAGTTTAAATTTAGGTCTTTCTGTCTCAGAAGCCAGATTATCTACTATTTTCTTTTTCATCTATATTAAAGAAAAATGTATACATTTTTATGCTTTAAAAAAAAAACAGACATTTGCTGGATCTAATAAATCACAGTTGAAAGGCATCTATTATTCTAAATCTTTAACTTTCACTGTCCAAATACTTTCCATATATGTTTGGAGGTATGGAGTTTGTCTTCATACATGCTCTACTTTTTGGTTTTTAAAAATCAACTTTTTTATTTTAAATTGAATGCTTGGTTTTGCCAAGAGAGTATCCAAAGGCCTATTTAAAATATATGTATACACATACACACACACACACACACACACACACACACACACAATATTCCAACTATTTCTGGGTACAAGGATGAATCTATTTGATGTGGGGAATATATATATATATATATGTATATGTATATATATATACACACATATATATAATCTCTTCCATTTTAAAGCCTTGAAAAAAAAATTTTGTCATCACTATAGTTTTGAAATATAATAATGACATACCTGGATGAGTTCAGTTTTTTTTTTTTTAACTACCTCCTTGCTGCATTTTTATAGATTCCAGTGATAGTGGGTGCTTATTTTCTATAATCCTAGGAAATGGTCTCAAAAATATATCTCAAAATATAACAATCAATTCTTTTCTACCTCTTTGTTTCAAGGGTATCAATAATTTTGTCTTTTCCAAATGACTAACTTTCACCTTCATTACTTTCAATTTTTTCCCCCGCAGTGGAACTTAAATTTTCTGGGTTTTTCTGATAAACTGTATTATTTATGATTCCAACCTCCAAACTACTAATTCTATTTTTAAATATGTTCAAATTCTTTATTTTTACTACAGTGTAGGTGAGAATTGCCATTATTTCCTTAGACTTCCTTAGAAACATTCTATATTGTTGAATCCAATTTTTTCACTATTTTTATAAATTCCTTTCATGATTTTAAAATTTGACATTATTCTTTTCTTTAACTTATGCAGTATGTTTGTTATTCACATCTATAAAATTGCATATATAAAAACATAAAGTTAAATAAAACTACATAAAGTTTTATTTATAAAATATATAAAAGTACAAGGACATATAAAAAGTTTAAAGTTAATAAATACAAATATACACAAAGTAGTTTAACATAGGGCAGCTTAGAAGAAAGGTATTAGCACCTGGGGAAATCAGGAAAATCTTTATGTGGAAGAGCTAAATCTTATAGTAAGAAAAGAATTCCATGAAGCAGAGGGAAGGGATCACATTCCAGGCATAGGGGAATGGCTAATGTAAAGACAGAAACAGGAAATAATGTTTAAGGAGCAGAGAGAATGCTAGGATAGTTGGATCACAGAATGAACTCCACCTTTAGAAGACTATGTTGTATATGGCTTTAGATTAAACAGGAAATTTCAATTTTATCCTAGAGGAAACAAAAAACCTATTAGAACTGACGGAATAAGGGTGTAACAGGGTCAAAGTTACTTTGACAGCAATATATAGTTATATAGAATGACTATAGTCAGGTTAGAATTTAGGAAGAGATAATAACTGCAAAGCTTGTTGCAATAATGTAGGCAAGAGGTGATGAAGGTATGAAGTAAAGTGAGTGGAGGAAAAAGGTTGAATATGAGATATTTTGAAGCATGATTTGGGAAGTTAGGTGACATGGCATGAGAGAGATATCTCAGAATTATCTGCATAAAAATAAGTATTTAAACCTACAGGAACAAATGAGATTACCAAGAGAAAGAGTACAGAGGGAGAAGAAAACCTAGGTCAATATTCACAATTGGGAGGTATTACACGGATGATAAACCAGTAAAAGAGAATGAAAAGGAATGGTCAGGCGGCAATAGATATTATCTTTAAATATGTTTCTTTATGACAAAAACAATAGATTCTCTTTTGAATCTGTTCCCCTAGAATTTAACAGTGCTTCATTAATAATTATCCTCCATTGGATTCTATGATACTATTTTCTGGTTCTCCTTTGACCTGTTTCCTCCTTCTCATTTTAAGTCTCCTCTAATAGTTCATAATATATTTCTTATCTCCTAAGCTGGAAAATTCCTCAAGGCTTTTGTATGGACCATCTTCTAGCACTAATCTATTTCCTTTAACATTCTTATTCAATTCCCTTGTGAAAATCTCTATATTCATCACTAATCTCTCTCCTAAACCCTGCTTACTAAACATCTCTACTTGGATATCCCTTTAGTATCTCAAATTCAACCCACATCCCTTGTCTCCATTCATACAGTCTCTCATCTCAGCTCAGGCTCTTTCATAACCTCTTGCTAGAACTGCAATAATGTCCTCATGACCAGTGCCCCTGACTTCAGCCTCTTTTCTCACCAAACCTTGAGGATCTTTTAGTAGCTAGTGAAGATATTTAGAAGCTCCAAAAATTTCCAAGGCCCACATATGACCACATCCCTCTCCTTCTGCAGCTTCTAACAAAAGATAATGCTGTTCAACCCAGATTTTAAAACACTCCACAATCTGGTCTTAACTAATATTTCCAGCTTTGTTGCATATGACTTTTCCTTATATGTTCTACATACCATCTAAACTGGATGACTTGCTACCTTGAGCATTCATTCAAGTGACCCCCATGGCTTGTATGTATTCCTCCTTTACTGTACCTCTGAGCATTATTTTACTTCAAGATTCAGACCAGATATCACTCCCTAGTGAACCTTTCCTTGATTTCTCACCTACAATCTCTACCTTTCTAAATATTAATGTTCTTTTCCTCATCAACTTACATTTTATTACTCATCTCAGTAATAAAATGAAGCTCCATAAAGTCAAGTATTTCTTTTTTAGTTTAGTTTTAGTCCCCACTGACTAGTACAGAATCTTGCACATAGTGAAAGATTAATAAAGATCTGTTGAATTCAATTGACAATTGTAGAACTGAATATATGATTCTGGGTGGATCTCTGAGAAGAATGTTGTTAAACAGTATTTACATGACCAATCTAAGAATATAGGTATAATATATCAAAATAGGGTAATACATTTTCCAAAAATATGTTACTTGCTCTCTTCTGGACAGAAGGAAAAGGTTCATTAAGAAACAACAAGCCCACTAATTAGAAACAGAAGTTTAATGAACAGGGGTTCTATGATAGCTATGATTTTATGACTTGTAAAATATAGGAAAGCATTTATCAAGGGTGAGTTATCAGAGTTTTTTCCAAGCAGCAGGAAAAGTTAACTTTTAACCAAGACAAACTTTAGAAAATATTAATAGCAAGGAAATATAGTTTATTTTTTAAAAATAGCTTTCCTTGAAACTTACATAGCCATAAAGCATTTAGAAAGAGGGGGAAAAAAAAGACAGGTGATACACCCTTCTTTTTCTCTTTTTCTCATAAGTTACTACTCAATCTTCATCATCTTTGTTAATAAGCAAGAAGCTTATTAAGAAGAGGAAAAATTCTTCTTCAATATAGAAATACATAAAAGGCACACAAAAGATAAGGGAGTGGGAAGTTAAATCAGTATTTCTCTGACTATCAGTACAATCAGAATAAAGAATAAAAAGAAGACTAAAAAAGATAAAAGTTTTTCTGTTCACTCTTTTGGTAAAAGTTGAAAGGCCAAACAAAAAGGAAGATTTCTGTTTCAAATTATGAGTTCTAACAGTCCACAAAGACTATGTCATGGATAGTTTTATTTTATTCCCTACTTTGAGGCCAATTCTTGAATTTTCACATGGAAGACATTCTTCTTCCTATAATCACTTTCCATAAACGACCGGCAGGCCGACCACACACCACAAGAGCACTGATCTATTAGTCACACATACAGATTTATTTAGTCATACAATGAAATTGTACTAATTGTACTAATGCTACCTTGATTGACCTAGAAATCTCTGTACCCCAAACCAAAAGTAACTTAAGCAAGTTAGCTTAAATATCGCAGTGAGTAACCAATTTACAGGATCTTCCTCTTTAACACTGCCCACCATCCTATTAAAAAAAAAAAAGTCTTATGAGACTCCAACTATGCCAATGATAGAATTCAAGATGAATTTCAAGTAAACAGATATATTAAGAAGGCAAAGACACTTACATATATACTATAGATTACTATATTGTCCCACTATCCAATACCTTATATCACTATACCCAACAGCATCAGAGCTATAGTAAGTTACTGATCAGCAAATGTGAAAGTTAACAAACATTAACTGAACAACCATTATGCAAAATGCCCTAAAGAGGACAAAAATGAGAATTCTTCATCTCTTCTCTAGCCATACTGGGAGAAGAGATAACACATACACATACATAACTATACAACATTATTTGAATACAACTCTAATGTAATATAATAATATAAATGGGCAACCAAAAAAGTAAAGAGTTCAGAGGAAAGTAGAGAGAGTGCTTCTGGCTAGGGCATCAGGAATATTTCATGAAAAGGATGGCATTTCACTTGAAGGTAACATAGTATACTAGAAGGAATATTGGACTAAGAGTAGGAAGTAACCTAGATTAAAGTTCCACCTTTAAGATTTATAAGATATGTGACCATGGGAAAAATTGCCTAATATCCTTAAGCCACTTACAAATTATTTTATTTGTAAAATAGGAATGATAGCAATATTTGTAATACCAGCAACAGAGAGGGAGATAAAAAAGAAAAGGGGAAGGAAGAAAGGGGAGAAGAGGTAGACAGACAGAAACAGAAAAAAGCTTAAAGACAGACACTTAGGAAATACTATCTGAGATGTGGTATGAACGGTAATTCAGAAAAAAAGACAGAGAAAGGAGACGGGGGAAAAAAGGGGAAATGTCATGAAAATCCAGAGAAGAAAGAAAATTCAAAAGAAAAGGATGGTTAATAGTATCATTTGCTGCATAGAAGTTAAGGAAGTTGAAGACTGAACAAAAGCCAACATGTGCAGGAGTAGAGAAAAAGACTATCAGGAATGACAACTGTACAATAACAGAACAGTAATAAAACTATTAGAAAACAAAGAAAAGTCAGAAGAAGGAAAAGGTTTCAGAGGAGAATGTGGAATATTTCAATTCTAGGCACGTGTACTTACAGAACAGGACTTACAGGACTTTAAATTTATGTATTTACAGGACAAACAGATGATACAGGAAGCAATTGGATTATGAGAGTGTGCTGATTTTTGAGAAATCGATTTCAAAAAGAGATTAATCCAAGTATTACTATTACATTACCAGTCTCCAACTGTAATTTAAAGAAATGAAGATCTTTCATCCCAGAAGAAAATACAACTTTTGAAGGTTTGGAGTTTCTTGGTTTTATTTTGTGCTAAGAATAAAGAATATTCTTTTTTTTTTCCCACTTACCAAACACATTAGTTTACAAAATGGGAATAGGGAATGAAGGAATAAAGTCAGAGAAGCAACACTAGAAAAAGCCCTAAAAACATGTCCTTTAAGATTTTATAATAAAAAAAATTTCAATACCCACTACATTAAAAAAAAAGTATTCCAATAGCAATAAAATATTTTTAAGTGATATAACAAATAAAGTGGTATAACATAAATTTTTATGATAGATTGTGAGAGCACTCATAACTGCGATATTGTCACAAACTATATTGTAGAAGTTAGTAATAATAATCATAAGCATACAATTTAATTCTAAAATCACTTTCCAAAGTAAGATTCTGTCACACTTAAATAGAATATTTATAATATTACCAGCCACATAAGTTTATGGCAAGTAGAATTTAGTAAAATCTAGAGACTGGGTAATGTGATAGGATGAGCCAGGTACAGGGAAACAAAGGCTGTCCATCCATTTTTTCTTGCTCACACCACAGAATCAGCCCTTACCTCTTTTTCTGCTGAATATCTTATTTATATCTTTTATGCTATAATGCTTGCACGTTTTGTTTTTTTTTACAATTTGCTATAATACTACATTACTATGTGCTTTTCATTTGAACTTTGAGCAATCTACAATTTTAATTAAACTTTAGTGCTTTTAGGATTGTGGTATTCCAGAGGTTCCAAATTTTTTACAGACTTTGTCTTTGGCTTTCAGCAAACTTTTATATTCCCACTATTCAACATGAAAGGAAATAAATTTTGGAATTTACAACATGTATGTACACATAAGAAGATAATGGAATAATTATTCAAAAAAAAGTTTTACTTGGGTGCCCAGCAAAAAATCCTTAATGTTGAAAAGTGGTAAAATGTTTATCAAAACAAAATCAAATAATTTAGTAAGATTCTTAAATTCTTTTTCTTTTTGACTGAAGTTTTGTTCTCAGAACCTCTTAAAAGAGGTACTCATGCAGCATGTTCAGTTTGTAGTTTATTTCTTGCTTTGGATTTAATTGAGACTAAAATTAAGAAATCTTCTAAATATATTTAGTAAGAATGGGATATGATAGATACTTCAATAGTACAGCAACAATTGTGTAACTTCAATGATTGGAAATCAATTGAGACTTTCTGATTATTGCAGAGATTAATTATCGCATCTTTCATAGAGTTTTATCACTTTTTTTTCCAGTTCAATATAAAAAAGTTTCAATTTCAAATTTAATTACTCTCAATAGGTATTATTCCATCAATCGCCTCTTAAAATTTTCAAACGTACTACAATGTTCCCTTGCTTTCTCACCTCAATAGTTGTCCCTTACATCAGGGATAGTTCTTGTTTTTCAGTAGCATTACTTTTTTCAATATTTCAATTTGATAATATGGATACTAACCAATATTCTTGATGACCTATGACAAGCTAAAAACCTCTGAAGGTACTCATGCTAGAGAAATACTCCATGAAGAATTTAAAAGAAAACAAAGACAAAATATGCACAATGTATGAATAAACTGTGATCTTCTTTAATGAAAGAAATTCTTTCAAATACAAAAATAACTAACATGGCTTGTAATCATCATAGTGATGAATTCACTAATTGCTGTCTTACTATCTTCTTGCTTATCTTATCTCTGCTTGTCATTTTTGTTGTCATTTTCAATGTAAAAATAATTTCTCATGACAGAAAATATGCAAAACCAAAACAGTTACTTATCTTCTTTCCACTCCACCCCTTTTTTGGGCCTCCTTTTTAGTAGCAATTAAGAAAACTATTTCTTCACTCCTCAGTATACCATTTCAGTCTCTATTCATTCCAAGCTTCAGAATTCTTGATACTGCTTTTACATATCTGTGTTACTCTTCAATTCATCCCTTGTTACTTAGCTTTAGTTTCCTCTTCTATACAATTCTTTTTAAAATCTAAGTTATGGGGGAGTTACTTTATCCACAACACAATCATTTATACAAATAACATGTTTTGTTCCTCATTGGAATTGTTTTCCTTAGAATATTGTGACATGAGAATATCATTCTGAAATTTCTCCAGTACCTCCTTGGCTGGCTTAATCTGTACTATCCAAGTGATCTTGTCTATCCTTCCTCCAAACTTTTTGAAATCCACTTTCCCAAAATCTAGATAAACTTGACATTGATTTCATTCCTTTTTTTTAAACTAGGGGCAGGAATGGTCATTACCTACCCTTAAGATTCTCTAATCATTTCAACTTCATCAATTATTCCTTATTAGTGGAAAAAAATCATACCCAAAATAGAATTTCCCCTTGCTATTTCCACTCTTTCTTGAGTCTTATTCAGTCTGAGTCAATGCTACATTTAAATCTCAAGACACCACTGGACCCCCTACTTTATTGTCTCTGCCTAGTCCTTACCATCTAACGCCAATTATGTCTTCCTTTTCTTTGGTTGACTCATTCCTCTTTTCCAGGCCACACAGTAGACTCCTATATATTTCACATTGAAGATCACTACATTTTGCCTCAGATCCTTTACTAAGCTTCCCCAGGCAAAATTACTTTTTACATATAATTCTCTTAGGTTAATTTATTCATTCACTGTCTTCTTTTTTGCATTGAACAAATTTTTTTTTTTGCATTACATTCTCTAAAAGTACACAAGATGCCTAGAAACTCCATAATGGTTCTTGAAGTACATCCTGAAAATGAAACTGAGACACCAAACAGTTATTTAGACTTTAGGATCAATTAGTAGCCCCCATTAGCCCCCTATGTAAGAGTTATATTTTGAGAGAATTAAGTGACAGGGAGTGAAAAATTAGAATAAGTATAAATTTTGTCAAAGATTTATTTTCAGGTGAAGCAAATAAGAAATGTTACAATGATCAGTCTTATTAGGTTTTTGTTTGTTTGTTTGTTTTAAGTCAGAATGATCTGCAAGAAAAGAACACAGAAAAATTAATTTACCCTATCTTCAGAAACAATAATAAAAAGTTTTGTCCAAGTCAATTAAATAAATCAAAGAGCTTAAATAGAATTTTTACATTGTTGAGTAAAATCATTTTAATTGGAGTGAAATGTGATGTTAATGGTAGTTCCAGAAATGAATTCAAGCAGCTATTTTTATTGCACCTGCTCAATTTAGATCAAATAATGATTCCTATCCTGATTCCTCAAGATGAGAAAATTTAAAACAGTCTTCCGGTTAAGATGGCGGAGAGGAGGCTCACAGCTGCATAAGCTCCGCGCTTTCTCTCACTATCCACTTCATTACAAGCCTCTGAATCAATGCTTGACTGAAAAAAAACCCACAAATAGTTACCAAGAGAAGCCATCCTTGAGATCCGCCAAGAAAGGTCTGTCTTTACTGGAGGGCTGGGGCGGTTTTAGATCGGGCGCAGGCGGCGGGCAGCGGCAGTGAGAGCACGGGAGCAGACTGGAGAGGGGGTGGGGAGTGATCGCAGCTGTCTCTGCGGGGAGAGCTTCGCTACAGGTTTGGAACCTGCAGCAAGTCAACAGCCCAGCAGAGAAGTTAAAAACACCGGGGCTGAAGAACACAACAGCAAACAGCTGGAGTCTCTCAGGACCTGGCCGCCCCCTCCTTCCCCCCCCTCAGTGACTCAGCACGCTTTGGGATCTCAGAGCGCAGGGGCAGCACAGTCCTGCTAGTGCCTCACTGCTGCCACCTGCAGTCTGTAGAGGAAGCTCGATAACACACCCAGCCCCCCCCCCAAAGAAAGACTCCAGTTTTTTCTGTTTTTCTTTGGTAGTTTGTCTCTGATTAATAGACAGAATGAGCAAGAAGCTGAAGAGGACTTTAACCCTAGACAGCTTCTACACAGATAGAGAGCAGACTCTAAATCCTGAGGAGACTAAAAACAGGCAGTCCCCAGGTGATTCCCCAAAGGAGGAGATCGTCTGTTCCTCAGCACAGATGAACCTCATAGAAGTGATTAAAAAGGCTCTCACAAGGGAGCTAGAAGAAAAATGGGGAAAGCAGAGTGAGGCTTGGCAAAAGGAGAAGGAAGCTTGGGAAAAGGAGAGGGAGGCTTGGCAAAAGAGCCTGGAGAAGTCAGTTAAAGAGAGAGTGGATAAAGAAGTAAAATCCTTGAAAAATAGGATTAGTGAACTGGAAAACAAAATTGGCGAAATGGAAAAAAATTCCACAGAACAAAAGAACTCAATTGGACAATTAGAGAAAGATTTTAAAAAAGTGAGTGAAGAGAATACTTCACTGAAAATCAGAATTGAACAAGTGGAATTGAATGACTCGAGGAGACAAGAAGAATCAGTCAAGCAAATCCAAAAAAATCAAACAATGGAGAAAAATGTGAAATACCTTCTGGGGAAGACAACAGACCTGGAAAACAGATCCAGGAGAGACAATCTGAGAATCATTGGACTCCCAGAAAAACATGATGAAAAAAAGAGCCTGGACACTGTCTTCCAGGAAATTATCAAAGAGAACTGCCCAGAAGTCATAGGAACAGAGGAAAAAATAAACATTGAAAGGATTCATCGATCACCCACTGAAAGGGATCCTAAAATCAAAACACCAAGGAATATAGTGGCCAAATGCCAGAACCCTCAGATGAAAGAAAAAATATTGCAAGCGGCTAGAAAAACCCAATTCAAGTATCAAGGAGCCACAATAAGGATCACCCAGGATCTGGCAGCATCCACATTAAAAGATCGAAGGGCCTGGAATATGATATTCCGAAAGGCTAAGGAACTTGGTATGCAACCAAAAATAACTTACCCAGCGAGAATGAGCATCTTTTTCCAGGAAGAAGATGGACATTCAACGAAGTAAGCGAATTTCATCTATTTCTGATGAAAAAACCAGAACTTAACAAAAAGTTTGACCTACAAATATAGAACTCAAGAGAAATCTAAAAAGGTAAAGATTAATCTTGGGAACTATATTTTGACTATATAGATGCATAAAGAATACATGTATACCTTGTTCTAGAAATTGATGTGGAAAGGACATTGTACCAGAAAAAGGGTAAAGTGGGGGTAGTACATCTCATGAAGAGGCATAGGAAACCTATTATATCTGAGAGAAAGAATGGAGGGGGATGAATATAGTGGGTATCTTACTGCCTTCAGAATTGGCTTTAAGTGAAAAATCTTAAGACATATTCAATCTATGGTGAAACTTCTCCCATCTCATTGAAAAGTGAGAAGGGAAAAGTGGAAAGGGAAGGAATAAGCTAAGCGGAAGGGAATACGGGAACTGGGAGGGAAAGGGGTAAGACAGGGGGAGGAACTCTAAGGCGGGGGGAGGGACACTAAAAAGGGAGGGCTGTGAGAAACAAGGGGTGCTCACAAGCTTAATACTTGGAAGGGGGGGAAAGGGGAAAGAAGGGAGGAAAGCATAAACCGGGGTTAACAAGATGGCAAGTAATACAGAATTGGTCATTCTAACCATAAATGTGAACGGGGTAAACTCCCCCATAAAGAGGAAGCAATTAGCAGAATGGATTAAAAGCCAGAATCCTACAATATGTTGTTTACAGGAAACACACCTGAAGCGGGGAGATACATGCAGGTTAAAGGTAAAAGGTTGGAGCAAAATCTACTATGCTTCAGGTGAAGTCAAAAAAGCAGGGGTAGCCATCCTGATCTCAGATCAAGCTAAAGCAAAAATTGACCTAATTAAAAGAGATAAGGAAGGACACTATATCTTGCTAAAGGGTAGCATGGATAATGAAGCACTATCTATATTAAACATATATGCACCAAGTGGGGTAGCATCTAAATTCTTAAAAGAGAAACTAAGAGAGCTGCAAGAAGAAATAGACAGTAAAACTATAATAGTGGGAGATCTTAACCTTGCACTCTCAGAATTAGATAAATCAAACCAGAAAATAAATAAGAAAGAAGTTAAAGAGGTAAACAGAATACTAGAAAAGCTAGATATGATAGATCTCTGGAGAAAATGTAATGGAGACAGAAAGGAATACACTTTCTTTTCAGCAGTTCATGGAACCTATACAAAAATTGACCATATATTAGGACATAAAAACCTCAAACTCAAATGTAGTAAGGCAGAAATAGTAAATGCATCCTTTTCAGACCACGATGCAATGAAAATTACATTCAACAAAAAAGCAGGGGGAAGTAGACCAAAAAATAATTGGAAACTAAATAATCTCATACTAAAGAATGATTGGGTAAAACAGCAAATCATAGACATAATTAATAACTTCACCCAAGAAAACGATAATAATGAGACATCATACCAAAATGTATGGGATGCAGCCAAAGCGGTAATAAGGGGAAATTTCATATCTCTAGAGGCCTATTTGTATAAAATAGAGAAAGAGAAGGTCAATGAATTGGGTTTGCAATTAAAAATGCTAGAAAAGGAACAAATTAAAAACCCCAGTCAAACACTAAACTTGAAATTCTAAAAGTAAAAGGTGAGATCAATAAAATTGAAAGTAAAAAAACTATTGAATTGATTAATAAAACTAAGAGTTGGTTCTATGAAAAAACCAACAAAATAGACAAACCCTTAGTAAATCTGATTAAAAAAAGGAAAGAGGAAAATCAAATTGTTAGTCTTAAAAATGAAAAGGGAGAACTCACCACTAACGAAGAGGAAATTAGAGCAATAATTAGGAGTTACTTTGCCCAACTTTATGCCAATAAATTCGACAACTTAAACGAAATAGAAAAATACCTCCAAAAATACAGCTTGCCCAAACTAACAGAGGAAGAAGTAAATATCCTAAACAGTCCCATCTCAGAAAAAGAAATAGAACAAACTATCAATCAACTCCCTAAGAAAAAATCCCCAGGACCAGATGGATTTACATGTGAATTCTACCAAACATTTAAAGAACAATTAACTCCAATGTTATATAAACTATTTGAAAAAATAGGGATTGAAGGAGTCCTACCAAACTCCTTTTATGACACAGATATGGTACTGATACCTAAACCAGGTAGGCTGAAAACAGAGAAAGAAAATTATAGACCAATCTCCCTAATGAATATTGATGCTAAAATCTTAAATAAAATATTAGCAAAAAGATTACAGAAAATTGTCACCAGGATAATACACTATGACCAAGTAGGATTTATACCAGGAATGCAGGGCTGGTTCAATATTAGGAAAACTATTAGCATAATTGACTATATCAATAACCAAACAAACAAAAACCACATGATCATCTCAATAGATGCAGAAAAAGCATTTGATAAAATCCAACATCCATTCCTAATAAAAACACTTGAGAGCATAGGAATAAATGGACTTTTCCTTAAAATAGTCAGGAGCATATATTTAAAACCATCAGTAAGCATCATATGCAATGGGGAAAAACTGGAACCTTTCCCAGTAAGATCTGGAATGAAGCAAGGTTGCCCACTATCACCATTATTATTTAATATCGTATTAGAAACACTAGCCTCGGCAATAAGAGTCGAGAAAGATATAAAAGGAATTAGAGTAGGCAATGAGGAAACCAAACTATCACTCTTTGCAGATGATATGATGGTATACCTAGAGAACCCCAGAGATTCTACCAAAAAGCTATTGGAAATAATTCATAATTTTAGCAAAGTAGCTGGCTACAAAATAAATCCCCATAAATCCTCAGCATTTTTATACATCACCAACAAAACCCAACAGCAAGAGATACAAAGAGAAATTCCATTCAGAATAACTGTTGATACCATAAAATATTTGGGAATCTATCTACCAAAGGAAAGTCAGGAATTATATGAGCAAAATTATAAAAAAGTCTCCACACAAATAAAGTCAGACTTAAATAATTGGAAAAATATTAAGTGCTCTTGGATTGGCCGAGCGAACATAATAAAGATGACAATACTCCCTAAACTAATCTATTTATTTAGTGCTATACCAATCAGACTTCCAAGAAAATATTTTATTGATCTAGAAAAAATAACAACAAAATTCATATGGAACAATAAAAAGTCGAGAATCTCAAGGGAATTAATGAAAAAAAAATCAAATGAAGGTGGCCTAGCTGTACCTGATCTAAAATTATATTATAAAGCAGCAGTCACCAAAACCATTTGGTATTGGCTAAGAAATAGATTAGTGGATCAGTGGAAAAGGCTAGGCTCACAAGACAGAATAGTCAATTATAGCAATCTAGTGTTTGACAAACCCAAAGCCCCTAACTTCTGGGAAAAGAATTCAATATTTGATAAAAACTGCTGGGATAATTGGAAATTAGTATGGCAGAAATTAGGCATGGACCCACACTTAACACCATATACCAAGATAAGATCAAAATGGGTCTATGACCTAGGCATAAAGAACGAGACTATAAATAAATTAGAGGAACATAGAATAGTTTATCTCTCAGACTTGTGGAGGAGAAAGAAATTTGTGACCAAAGATGAACTAGAGACCATTACTGATCACAGAATAGAAAATTTCGATTACATCAAATTAAAAAGCCTTTGTACAAATAAAACTAATGCAAACAAGATTAGAAGGGAAGCAACAAACTGGGAAAACATTTTCACAGTTAAAGGTTCTGATAAAGGCCTCATTTCCAAAATATATAGAGAACTGACTCAAATTTATAAGAAATCAAGCCATTCTCCAATTGATAAATGGTCAAAGGATATGAACAGACAATTTTCAGAGGATGAGATTGAAACTATTACCACTCATATGAAAGAGTGTTCCAAATCATTATTGATCAGAGAAATGCAAATTAAGACAACTCTGAGATACCACTACACACCTGTCAGATTGGCTAAGATGACAGGAAAAAATAATGATGAATGTTGGAGGGGATGCGGGAAAACTGGGACACTAATGCATTGTTGGTGGAGTTGTGAACTAATCCAACCATTCTGGAGAGCAATCTGGAATTATGCCCAAAAAATTATCAAAATGTGCATATCCTTTGATCCAGCAGTGTTTCTATTGGGCTTATATCCCAAAGAAATACTAAAGAAGGGAAAGGGACCTGTATGTGCCAAAATGTTTGTAGCAGCCCTGTTTGTAGTGGCTAGAAACTGGAAAATGAATGGATGCCCATCAATTGGAGAATGGCTGGGTAAATTGTGGTATATGAATGTTATGGAATATTATTGTTCTGTAAGAAATGACCAGCAGGATGAATACAGAGAGGCTTGGAGAGACCTTCATGAACTGATGCTAAGTGAAATGAGCAGAACCAGGAGATCATTATACACTTCGACAACGATATTGTATGAGGACATATTTTGATGGAAGTGGATTTCTTTGACAAAGAGACCTGAGTTTCAATTGATAAATGACGGACAAAAGCAGCTACACCCAAAGAAAGAACACTGGGAAACGAATGTGAACTATCTGCATTTTTGTTTTTCTTCCCGGATTATTTATACCTTCTGAATCCAATTCTCCCTACGCAACAAGAGAACTGTTCGGTTCTGCAAACATATATTGTATCTAGGATATACTGCAACATATCCAACATATAAAGGACTGCTTGCCATCTAGGGGAGGGGGTGGAGGGAGGGAGGGGAAAAAAATCGGAACAGAAATGAGTGTCAATATAATGTAATTATTAAATAAAAAAACTTATAATAAAAAAAAAATAAAAAAAAAAAAAAAAAGAAAATTTAAAACAGTAGAACTAAGTTTAAGGGAAAAAATAAAAGATATTCTATTTCCCAAGATCTGTAGTATTTATTTCTTAGTGGAAAACTAAGAAATTCTTTCCACTTCCTAAACCCAAATTTATACTTTCATTTCAGGTAGTGAGGTCTGAGTAGGTGTTCATCAAATAATACACACAACAGATTTTAAGTAAAATAAAATATGCTAAGATGGCAATAATATTCACATTTCAACCACTGGGAAAATTCTTTCTTACAAGTTTATATGATTTGCCCATGATCATAAAGTATGTATCAAAGACAGGATCTAAATCCAGGGCTTCCCAATTCCAAGGCTGGAGGTCTACCCACTATGTCATGTTGCATCCTATCTTCCACAAAATGTTTTATAAATATCTGAATTTAACAGAATTGTATCATCAGCAGGAAGAAGTTTCATATTGTATATTCATCTTCTTGCCAATAACAAAGATGGTTGACAGAATTGGACACATAATCTGTGGCATGGTAAAGTGTTTATATACTTTCTATTTCAAGATACAAGGCTGTCATATCACACTGATAAGACTTCCCCTGTTGTATGAGCAAGAAGAGGGAAGATTAGGCATTTTTTCCTGTTCCTTACAACTTCTCAAACCTCTCCAAAACAGAAATGATGCACCAAAGCAATAAAGCAGGGGAGACACTGGCTCACAGCTTCAGAAGTTTGCTTGGGGGTAGGTGGTGTTTGTGGGGATGTAATAGACATCCACAAGACCATAGCCCTTCAGGAGCAAAAAGCCTGCCTGGGACCACAATCCCATAGCACACCACTACAAACTCTGAAGTGCCAGTGGGAAGAGGTTAAGATGTTTTTAGAACCAGCCCCAAACCACCATCTTAAGAAACAAAGTCATAAAGTTTTCAAGAGGGGAAACCAGAAAGAGGAAAAAGAAACCCTGAAATTATCAAAGATATCTGGGGGAGGGAAAAAAAAGACCCTGAGCACAAGCAGATAAGTTAACTGGGGAAACACTAATAATTGAAATATGGCTCCAGATCTAGTAAATGGGTTCCAGTACTTATGAATAAATGCTACAAAACTAAAGAAAAATGATCTAACACGAAACAGAGAAGCTGTGAAATTTGAAGAGAACATGGAACCACAACATGCTGTTCCTGAGTGATTCAAAAAGGAAATGAGAATTATGATAGCAGAATTTATGTCTTACCAGCAAAATTAATTCAAAGAATAGTAAAACTGTGATCTGCAGTGGCAAATCTCACTAAAGAAACAAAAGAGAGAACAACAAGCTAGGAATGAAAACACAGATAATAAAAGCAAGGAAGGAAGGAAGGAAGAAAGAAAGGAAGGAAGGAAGGGAGACAGGAAGGGAGAGAGGGAGGCAGGGAGGAAGTTATGCCCATTACATAAGAAAAGCATAGTGAACTCAAAAGACAGGATGTGTAGAGACAGCCTAAGAACACAACAGAACAAAAACCGTTAAATCATAATATAGGAAATAATGGAAGAGAACTATGCAGAATTTCTGAACACAGATAATGAAATACCAATTAAAAGAATTCATAGATCACTTCCAGAAAAAAACTCAGGACAGCAAACTCCATCAAACATAGCTGTTAAATGTAACGATTCAATTCAGAAGCAATAAGTTCTTCAAGCAATCCAAAAAAAGAACTTTAAACCCAGTCAAGGAAATTCTAGTAATATTCAACTGTTCTGCAGGTATCAAAAAATATAGAAAGGATTTGAATAATGTGTTCCAAAGAGCAATGGAGTTCAGAATGAAGCCCAATGAGACCTATTCTGAAAATAGCTCCTGAAGGGCTATGGTCTTGTGGCTGTCTGTTACATCCCCACATAAGTGAAAAAAGACCAAAAAGGTGTTTTATACATTTTAGAAAGAAAACCAGAACTGAAGAGATTTGCTTTTTGGACATCCCAAAAAACAGAAATGCAGCAACCAAGGAAAGCAAAAGTAACAATGTAGTTACAATGTAGCAGAGACTAGAAAGAAACTGCTTTCATATGGCATAAATAAACAATTAATTACTTATGCATTAAACTAATGGAGCTATCACAGCTTAGGTAATGTCACAGCCTACTTTACTACTCTGTGAAACTTATCAACCTTAGAAATACCAGTCACTTCATTTAGTGCAAAAATTTCCCTTACCTTATAAGTTATTCTTAAGTTCTAGTCCTTAATCATATTTGCAATACTTAACAACCACCTATTTTATTTCTATTTGATTTATTTCTATTGATCCCTCCTTCTACTGAGGTAGTCATAAATTTAACGTTTCTTGTTTTTGTTTGTGGAAATAAGATTGAGCAGCGAAAAAAATCAAGAAAGAAGAGCATGTACTCCATAAAAGCACAAAATTTTACATAGGAATCCATAGGATAAATAGTAAATCTACAGTTTCTTTTACAAGGATTTTTTTTTCCTCCCCTGAAGCCCTCTCATTAGCTAATTCAAAGCTACTGAAACTAGTAAAGTCTCATCACAGTCTAATCTCTTACCAAACATGGTCAAACATCAGAAAAGGAATGGGATCTAAGCCTTACAAAATCACTCTCCTCTCTTTTGAGAACCAAAAATTCTAATGCACTATTATCAAGGCATGAAAAGAATAGGATAATCCTACTAGATATTTTGATGTTGTTGGTTTTTGAGACACTAGTTAAAAAGATTTGTTACTAAATTTGGAACTCTTGATCTAATCAGTGTTACGAAAAATCAAACAAATAAAAGCTGTTAATCCTTTGCTTTCTTTACTGGTTTATGTAAAGGTGTTGGCAGATTAAGTAGATTACAATGGTTCAAAACTATTCTTTCTTTTAGCTATTTAGAATTTAGACATAAATCTACATGAAACTATCTCTGGGCTTTACATTCAGCAAATAATTGATGTCTAGTTATAAAGAACAAACTGAGGATAAAACATCATAAAATGTTTTAGGGATGTCATGATGGGATGTCATCATACAACACAAAACAAATATACATGTTGTTGAGTGAATGAAAGAAAATGTGTGTGGCCCTGTTCTTTTTTCTCATCCACATATCATGCCAGCTCATTTCTAAAACTCAATCCAAGAAAAAGAAAGCCATTCCATATAAATAAGAACATCCAACTGTGCATATGGCTATTTGGTAGTAAGACTTGAAGGTTTTTCAGATCAACACTCAAACTAAGAAGACTGTTTGATAGATTACATGCTTTTACCAACAATACAACAAAATAGCATCAAGTTAAAATGTATGAAAGGGGGAAGGAGAAGGAAAAAAGCAGCAGGTGCATAATAACCTACTACATCCCAGGAATAGTAGATAATATTTACAAATATTATTTGAAAATAAAAAACATTGTACATAACAAAATAGGGTTACTGTTAGAATTCTTATAAGGTGCTAAATCAGTGGAATTGATAGAGACAATGGTTGTTTAGCAGGGTGCTTAACAGTTCTCTAGATGTACTTAGTACTTACTACAATTGCACAAGATTCACACCTTTAAGAGAGCATATATAAGGAGGAGCCCACTAAAGGACAAGCCCACTAAGACACAAGCCCACTCTCAGAGGCAGAGTCAGATTCATTCCATCTTCCACCTTTGTGCTGGAGGCTGAAGCTGGCAGAGGCAAAGAACTAGTGGCAGGAGCTCTCGGAACCAAGGAGAGAGATAGGCCTCTAAGAAAGCTAACCGAGCCCAGGAAAGAGACAAGACTTTGAAGGAAATAAAGGATTTGGATTATAACTCCTGGCTGCATTTGAGACGATTATTACTCTGAACTAAAACTAAGGCTGCTCCCAGAAGGCCCCCAAGAAACCTGCTCTCAGAGAACATTACATTTTAAAGAAGAATATTACAGGTTACCTTATTTTCTGTCAACTAAGCATACTCTGCTCTATGGATTTGTTTATTGTGACTGATTCTTCCCCATTAGGGGTTTTCTTGGGAAAAATAATGGAGCATTTTGCCATTTCTTTTGTCAGCTCATTGTAAAATGAGTAAACTGAGGCAAACAGGGTTACATAAGTGACTTGCCCAGGGTCACACAGCTAATACATGTCTAACATCAGATTTGAAGATGAGTCTTCTTGACTCCAGGCTCAGGGCTGATTCCACTGTGCCACCTAGCTGCTATATGGATTAGTATCAGCTAAAAAACAGAATTGGTAGCTCTCATGGTAGACAGGGATGTATTTGTAACTATGCAGTAAATAGAGAATATTCTTAAACATAAATTATAATACTTTATTATTAATATTTATAAATAAAAAGCTTTGGTACAAATAAAAGAAAAGAAAATATAATCAGAAGTAAAGGTGATAAGTAACAAATATTTGCACAAAGATATCTGATGAGCTTTAACATCTCAAATATTTAGGGAATTGACACAAACGTAAATGATTAAGTGTTGGAATCCTTACTAACTGCTAACTAATTAGAGTTGATCTAATCTTACAAGAAGATTTTGGCCAGAACCTGAAACAAGGTACTAAGTAGAACTAATTAATACAAGGCTTGTGTTCACACCTTTACTCATTGGAGTTCACAAGTATGCCAGCTTCACAAAGCAAACTTTCTAACTTCAAGGGAGTTCACACCTCCCTTAAAGCTCTTTGGGCCAGAGAGAACTATGGGAGAAAACCCATAATCCCATTCTCTCAGAAGAGTCGCATATAAGGCGAGAGAGCCATTCCAGAATACATTTTCCTCTTGGCTGGCTGGTGGCAGAAGAGAGTTCAACTGCATTGGAGAGGAGTTGGTGGCTGGGCTCCTGCACGCCCCCCACTGAGACCAAGCTGGTCTGAAAGACTCACCAGAAAGCTAGCCGAGCCCCAAGAGAAGGAAACAAGAGATTCATTCCATCTCTGTGCTGGTTGGAAGCTGAAGAAAGCAGAGGCAGAGGCTGAAGGACAGAACCTTTAGATTTGGAGACATCCGGAGGGCTCTAAGCTAAACCGGCTGTGTTTTGAGAAGAACAAGAACTCCAACATTTGAACTCATAACAATTAAGAATCACATGTAATGGGGAACAACCAAAGCTGACACATAAGCTACAATTATTTTCATTGTGAACTTTTGGAAAATAATTATAATAAATAGTGTACTTCAAGATGACTAAATATCTCATGAAATAATCTTTCTTGTTGCTGTTGGGTAGGTTAAAAACAATTTGAGTCCTGAGCAAATAGTTCTTAAGTGAAAAATATTTATTATTAATTCAAATATCCAAAAAAAATCTGTTACCTCAACCAAACATATGCAGATTGCATCCAAATCATTCTGTGTAGTTCATATCCATGTGCTTTCCTAAGAGTGCTACAGAGAGTCCACACAATGAACCAGTTGCCTTCTTTTATTCCTCATGACATCATATAGAAATGGCTGACAGTTAACCACATAGGGATGAATTCTTTGGTCACAATAACCAATAAAATAAAGAAAAGGACAAAATGTCAGAAAGTGACAAAGTAGCAGAAAAGGAGGAAAGGGCATGAAGAATCCCAAGTTTCTGTTGCTTCCCTAAATGTTGGTTCCTTTTTCAGGAACCAAACATATTTCTGGAGGAAATAAATTAAATTAAATAGACATTCTCACAATAAATGAAGCCAGAAAAAGGAAGTTGCAGCTAAATGAAAACTTAGCATTCTCACTATTTCTTTTAAAAGTTGACTTTATCATATACCTAAGGACAATAAGAAAAATTCTTTCCCAATCAACTTTGAAAATAATTGTCACATGGACCAACAATGATAAAAAAAAAAAGTAAAGAAGAATTCAGTAACACCTTCCAAAGTAAATCAACATGCACCATGTTACGCAACAATTTCAATTTAAAGATGAGAATCAATGAGGATGGTTTAAAAAAAAAAAGTTAGGGGAAAAAGAATGAATCAAAAAGAAGGAATGAGAAAAGTCAAAGACAGAGAGCACATGCTTCATACTTTTACCTGCTTCAAGAAAGCAACAGGAAGATTTGGATACAACAAGCACTCTAAAATATTAAAAAGTGAAAGTGATTATATCTTCACAAATAGGAAGACTTATTATTGATGTGAGGGTGATAGCTAAAATACCCTACTGATAAGAACTACTGAATTATTAGAGCAAAAATCAAGATTAGTAAAAAAAAAAAAATGTTAGAATAGTCAGAAAAATATAGTTTGCAATCTAAACAGCTCAATCATGAACTACTCAAATATCAAACAATTGACAAAAAAAATTGAAAACAGAAAGAAATGACACACCTATTGTAATTTCATGCATTTAAAAATTTAATGAAATAAGCTGCCATAATGAAAGCAAAAAAACCTAAAAAGCACACGAGAAACACCCGATTTATTTGTCAATAAATGATATTAGCAAAGAAAAGTAGAATATAGTTTATATAATGTTGGAAGAAGGATGTTGGAAAATTATGAACACTATTACTACATAAAGCAAAGATAAGCAGAAAAGAGTTTAACCAATTTAAATAAAGTCCGGCAAGAGATGCAAATACACAAAGTCATCCGGAGGACATTTAAAGAGAATGGAAGAACAAAAAATAAAAATGGAAAAGACCATTAAAAAAGTTTTAAAATAAAACAGTTTTACCAATGTGGAAAAAAGAACTATAACAACTGGATTGTAACACCACAGTCCCAGATGTGCTTATAGAGAAAGTAGAAATGGCATTAAAGAGAACAGAGAGCAAAAGCAGATGGATTGGAGCAAGTGTACAGCCATCGTGGGAGATGACATAATTGTGAAGTCTTTGAGGAATCAATTTACTGAAGGGGGAAAAAGATATGGGGAAATTTGGAGGTCTTCATTTTTTTTTAAAGCAACTAGAAACCTCAACAACTTCCCACCTATAAGCCTACCTCCCCATTTATATAAATTATCAACTAAGGTCTTTAAAAGTACTCAAATCATTAAATTAGAAAAATGCAGATTAAAACTCCAAGGTATCATCTGAAAAAAAGGCAATTCAATCAACATTTATTAAATGTCTACAATGTGCTTGGCACTGGGAGTAGAAATACAAAGAATAAAATACTTGCAAGGTTAATTCTATTAGGATATATAAATATATACTCAATAAATAAAAAGGGAATAAGTAGAAATTAATAAAATTAATTAAATATAAGGTAATTTGAGAATGAATGTACTAAAATTTGAAGTAATTGGGAAAAGCTTCAATGTAGGAAGTGGTGTGTCTTAAAGAAAGAAAGGGATTTTAGGGTAAAAAGGGTAAAGTTCAAGAAGTAAATTCAAGATATAGGGGATGGCCATTGGAAAGGGCACAGAAAAATAGGTTTCCTTATTCCCGAAAAAGCCTCATTTGATCTGCCTATCATCCTTCTCACTTTTCTGGCTAAATAACTAAAGAAAGCTATATATACTGCTTTTTTTTCTTCTTCCTGACTTAACAAAACAGGCCAGCTTCTGACCTTATTATTCAACCAAAAGTTCTTTATGCAAAGTTAAAAATGATCTCTTATTGGCCAAATCTAATGGTATTTTCTCAAATTTCACATTTTTTAATCTCTTTGTAGCCTTTCATACTGTAGATCACCTTCTTCTTTATTATGTCTTTTTTTGGTGACATTGCTTTCCTTTGTTTCTCCTTCAATAAATAATCTATTCCTCCTCTTTTGCTAGATCTTTACACAGAAGACACCATGGCTGTGGAGGTTCTCAAAGACTGTGTCCTGGGTCCTCTTCTTTTCCATCTATAATATTTTATTTGCTTATCTCATGAGCTGCCATAGCTTCAAATTAGCACCATTAGGCAAATGATTCTCAGATCTCTCTCTCCTGACCTTCAGTCTCATATCCTCAACTACCTATTGGTATGTCTGCCACTATATTGTTCATACATAGCTTAAACTCAACTTAACCAAACTGAAATTATTATCTTTCCTTCCTAAATCCTTGAATCTTCCCCATAACTATCAAGGGCAACCCCATCCTTAAAGTTATTCAGGCACACAATCTAAGTGTTATCCTACTCATTCCCCAAATCCATTCAGTTAGTTACCAAGTATTACCTTTTCTGCTTTTGCCATATTTCTCATCTATAATACCTTCTTTCCTCTAATACTGCCATTATACTGATGAGCCTAAGACCTCACATTTGGGCTTTTTCAATATGCTGGTTGCTTTACTGCCTCAGTGTAGAGAGGACATTCATTCTCCAATCAGCTACCCAACTTATCTCACTAAACTGCAAATTTGATATCTCTGTGTGTGTGTGTGTGTCTCTCTCTGTCTATGTGTCTCTGTGGTTGTGTGTATGTGTGTGTGTGTATCTGTCTCTGTCTATGTGTGTGTGTGTGTGTTTCTATCTGTCTCTGTGTATGTGTGTGTGTCTCTCTCTGTCTCTCCTCTCTCTGTGTGTCTGTTTCCTTACAATCTTTACATTTTCTCCTTACATTCCTTCACATACTTGGCAATCTACTGACACTGGTCTCCTTACTGTTCCTCTCAAGGTACATTCCATGTCCTGAACAGGCATTTTTACTTCCTATCCCCATGCCTAGAACTCTTTCCCTCCTCATCTTCACCTCCTAATTTGTTTAAGTTCCTTCAACTTTCGGCAAAAAGTTGAGCTTCTGCAATAGATTTTTCTTGATCCACTTTTATGCTGACTTCCCTATGTTAATCTTCCCTATGTAAACTGTAAACAAATTGTTTATACATAGTTGTTTACATACTGTCTCCCTTACTAGACTGTGAACTTATTGAGAGCAATCTATCTTTTACCTTTGCATGTATCCTCAGTATTTATAACACTGCCTGGCACATAGCAGGCCCTCAATAAAGCTTGTTGCCTGACTGATTCAAGTAGCTCTGAAATTTGGCTTCTTGAGTGATTAGAATATTTAACCCCCAAATAGAACAACTGATTCTCTAGCTAAAAGTACTTAGGATAGTGCTGTTGTCCTTGGCCCGGTTATTCCCAATATTCCTAAAAGTGGTGAAAATTTGTAACCTGGCAACATTAACTCTATTAAGCAAAAAGTGTTTGCAAAATATCATGTCAGTTTTCTGATGAATAACATTTATGCAATAACTTTCTACAATATAATCATATTATCCAGAAAATGTTTGTATCTATGTGTGCAAATTATTTTGATATTTAACAACTAAAGCTTATTCAAGTATCCTAGCTCTAAATTCTACAACATTCACAGAGAAACTTCCAGAGGTGGCCACAAGGTAATTTCCTAGACAAAACAGGATCAGAAAAGAAAAGGATTAAAAAAATAAAATATTGGGAAAATGTGGAGCCCATCACTGGCACAAAGGACAGATCCTCCTTAAATCCCTTCCCCAACTTCAATCTGGAGGAACTTTGCTCAATCAGAAGCATATTTTCTAAATCTAATCAGAAAAAAAAATTAGCAGTACCAGTGAGTACATTATTGACATTTGTTCTCACTAAATACTAAGATCACATGTCAAGATCAGGAAAAAAATGTTAGTAATATCTAAATATTCATATAACACTCTGCATAAGTAAAACAGATTATGTTTACAATTCACTTTCCTTCCCAGAAACTCTCATCTTATAATGTGTCTATTCGACGATAATTTCACTTAAATATATTTCTGTTTATTTTCACTATCAGCAATTTCAAAATTTTCATCTTTATTAATATTGAGGATTCAGAAGGAGAAAATACTAGGATTTTAAAAACAAAAGATAACAATAAAATAAAATCTGTTATTTAAAAATAAGAAAGTTTACCAAGTGATTTCAAGAAATTCCTAATAAAGAATGAAAAGTAATTAGCTCTAGTTTTCATCTTATCATCTTAGAAATAAGCTTTATAATTACCTAAAGAAGCCAAAAGTATCTTATTTTTTGTAGTGTGTTATTTCTTTAGTTCAAGTACAAGTACTTTCATTTTATTCCCAAACATGCAAATCTTAAATTCTTGATCCCTAAAAAAAAAAAAAAAAAAAAAAAAAAAAGAAATTCCCCATCACAATTTGGATGGAGTTGTGATGTCATTAATTTGGGTACTAACTCAAAAAGAGAAGAATGCAATCCATCCTATGTATCTCCAAATAAATTACACTTAAGAATAAGGGAAATAACTACTCCTTTCTCCTGCCTTCCTATGAAGCCATTAATGATCAGTTTATTCAAGAGTATTGAAATCAAGACTAAAAACTAAATCACAGGACAAAGACCCTCTCCAGTGTCCAGTTATCACAGGGGTCTTCAAACTATGGACCGCAAGCCAGATGCGGCAGCTGAGGACGATTATCCCCTTCACCCAGGGCTATGAAGTTTCTTTATTTAAAGGCCCACAAAACAAAGTTTTTGTTTTTACTATAGTCTGGCCCTCTAACAGTCTGAGAGACAGTGAACTGACCCCCTATTTAAAAAGTTTGAAGACCCCTAGCAGTAGATACAAACTCTGCAGAGTTTTCATTGATATAAAAGGTTAAAAAAAATAGGATAATAGAGACTCTCCTGAGGGTTTATATAAAAATAAACATTCATTGAAAAAAAAGGCAGTGAAAATCCAGAAAAAGCAGAAGAGCAAATTTTCAGGAGCAGTCATTTTAATTTAAGAGCAAAAAAACTAATGGAATATATGAATAGATGGTTATAAATCCACTGCCCTGAAGTTGCAGGTGTGAATCAAGTACAGGAGACAATGAACCAAAGCAAAACTTTCTTGCTGGATTTTGCGGCCTTAATACAAATAAATTGTTCTTGGGGGTAAGTAAGATAGAAAGAAACCACTTTCAGCAGAAGAATTTCTAAAAAGCATATACAACACTCTATATTAGTCAATGATATATTTTTTGAAAATTATATTCATGTTGATGATATTCCTGGTAACCTGACCACAGAATTCCTCAACCCATATGATGGTCATTTTCATCTTTTATCTTTGCATCTTTTCATCACAAAATAAAAAGGCATTAATTCCAATTCTAAAGATGTCATCAGACTGCAGAAGGTTAACTATGCCTTTTAGCTGGTAGACTTTAAGCATACACTACTTGGTTAAAAAAAAAAAATTTAAACATTCCTATAATTAACAAGAAAAGGCTTCTGACAAAATATAGTGTTCTTTTATGATAAAAAAAAACCCTAAAAGGTAAAAGTACAGAGAGTCAAAATTAATACATATAAGATAAGAAGGAAAAGCAGTAGAATGGGAAAAAAAAAACACTTCATATATCAACTTTCTTTGAAAAGTTTGGTATCTAAAAATATGCAAACAATTAATAAATATAAAAGACTAACAACTATTTTCCAACAGGTAGTAGTCAAAGGAAATGAACTGTTCTGAAAAAAAAAAATTGCAAAGTATTCACAACCATATGAAAGAATGTTCCAAATCATTAATAGCATGAGAAATGCAAAACAAAACACTCTGAGTTTTTGCACTGATCTTGCAAATAAAGTGATTAAACTTTACAAACCCTCTGAATCAGAGACTCCATTAACTGGGGTCATACCCCAAGGAAGCCATTGATGAGAAAAAATTTTCCAAATACAACAAAAAAATTTTAGCAGCACTTTTTGTGATAGCAAAGAACTGGGAACAAAGTAGATTAAGCAGCATTCAATGAAGATGTAAGAGGACATGCTATAATTTTCCCACATTCAGAGAGTTAAAATTTTTTTGATTCCATCTTCTCAATAACTGTACAAAACTACCACCTTTCCTATTTATACTACCACTATCATGGTACAGATTGAAATTACTATGAAATCAGTTTTTTCTTCAGTTTTCCTTTTTTTAATAGTATTTTTTTCCCAATTACATGTAAAGATAGTTTTCAACATTCACTTTTGTAAGATTTTAAGTTCTCAAATTTTTTCTCTCTGCACCTCCTACCTTGCCCCTTCCAAGACAGCAAGCAATCCAATATAGGTTATACATGCAACAGTTTTCTTTTCTTTTTTTTTTTAAACCTCTCTGGATGTGGATGCATTTTCCATCTAAAGTTTTTGGAATTGCTTTAGACTAATGAATTGCTGGGAAGTCCTAAGCCTATTATAATTGATCATCACACAATCTTGCTTTTGCTGTGTACAATGTTTTCCTGGTTCTACACATAGTTTTCTTAAAGGCCTTCCTCACTATACTGTCTTCCCTTTTCATCCTTCTTCATACCAATGCCAGAATTATTCTTCTTTACATATAGGTCCAAAGAAGTAATAGCACAAAGAGCAATGATTTTAGAGTCAAAGAAATAGGACGTGAATCCCCTTTGTGTGTGTGTGTGTGTGTGTGTGTGTGTGTGTGTGTATCTCTTTGGGCAAATCACTTAAACTATCTTGGGCTGTTTCCTCTGCTGTAAAATGAGATCATATCCTTTCTAATTGTACTTTCTAATTCTAAATTCATGAACTTATTGTCTGGGCATGTCATTTTCTTATGTTTCCATCAGTCATGCTCTAACACTTAAGTAAAATCCAGTTTTTTTTGCTTGGAATTCAAGACTATTCACAAGTTGGCACCACTCAGTGTCTCCAATCTTATCTCATTAATCACTGACCATTTCCAACTTACCTCACATTAATTATTGCTTCCACACATTTGTGCAGAAGTCACTCTCTAGCTGTAAAGGCATTCTCTATCTGCAATCTATACCCTGTATTTTTATATCTTTAAACAATATGTTTCCCACTCCTTAAAAAGTTTTGTCTATCTGTTAAACTCCATCCATCCTTTAAAAGCCAGCTCCAATAAAAAATCTTTGACCCACTACCATTCTGTCAGTCAACAAGAACTTTACTCCCTCATGTCTCACACATAGTATTTTCTTTTCTAGCTCTCTAAAACTATATAAAATAGCTTTCTGTGTTAGTCTTGTGCCCCTTACCCCCATTTCTGTAAGGTCCTTGACACTAAGGAGCTTCTCTCTCTTATCTACCTCAAGACAATGTACATGACTGACATTTAATTACATCAAATTCTTACAACATATAAGTTCCTTAAAGGCACAGCTTTTTTCAACTTTTGTCTTTGTATTCCAGAACTGAGCACACTGCCTTACACTTAAAATGTCTTTAATAAATGTTTAATAATTGATTATTATCACTGAGATTAAAAAAAGAGATTTTCTCATTTGGAAAAAAAAGGTTTTATTTTTGTTTTTAAAATAAAATATACTAAAAGAAAAAATTTTGAACAATTCTACTCTTTGTAGGTATCAACCTCTTTTCATTTGTTCTTTTTAGAAAACTTTAGCAGGAAAGTCTAAACTACAATTGTACAGTAGTACATTTCTGATACGGTTAAAGAAAGACTTACCAACCTTTTAAAAAGGATGTTATCAAACTGTGCTCTTTGATCCAGCAGTGTTTCTATTGGGATTATATCCCAAAGAGATCCTACTGGAGGGAAAGGAACCCACATGTGCAAAAATATCTGTGGCAGTCCAATTTGTAGTGGCAAGAAACTGGAAACTGAGTGGATGTCCATAAATTGGAGAATGGCTGAAAAAATTATGGTATATGAGAATGCTATGAAATACCATTATTCTGTAAGAAACAACTAGCAGGATGATTTCAGAGAGGCTTGGAGAGACCTACATAACTGATGCCAAGTGAAATGAGCAGAACCAGGAAATTATACATGGCAACAACAAAATTATACGACTATCAATTCTGATGGAAGTGGCTCTCTTCAACAATGAAATGATTTAAACCAGTTCCATATGTGCAGTTGATGAAGAGAGCCATCTACATGCAGAGAGAGAACCATGGGAACAAAGTATGGAACAGAACATAGCATTCTCACTCTCTCTGTTGTTATTTACTTGCATTGTGTTTTCTTTCTCAGTTTTTCTTTTTGTTTGTTCTTTGATCTAACATGTATTTCAACATATTTAACAGGTATTGGATTACCTGCCAGCTAGGGGTGGGGGTGGGAGGAAGGAGAGGAAAATTTGCAACAAAAGGTTATGCAAGGATCAATGTTGGAAAAGTTACCCATGCATATGCTTTGTAAATAAAAATCTTCAATTAAAAAAAAGGATTCCTTTGTATAATTTATTTTTATTTATTTACATTTTATAATTAGGACTGCTTTTTAGCTTAAAGATGTATTTAAATTCAACAATAAGAAATAAAATGAAGTAAAACACAAAGAAAACAAAATTGCATGAGCTTATACTACCAACATGGCAGTCAGGAAAATAGATGATCTGAGAACCATGAAGATTTCTAAGGGATTGTTAAAATGGCCCATTTCAAAACATTTTATGTATAGCATATAATTAATCTGATGTACTAAAATTTATATAATTTTTAAATATTAAGTATTAATTACCTGTAATAAGTTAACTTGTTATTACTCCATTTCTCTGTTATTTTATAAATCAATGATATACAAAAAGTCTTAATTGAATACAATTCACATCATTTGTTTTTAAGATAAACAATTCTATTATTATTCTATTTCAAGCAAACTTATCTTAATATTGACAACAGCAACCTCAAAAGTAAATGAATAAACCTGACATAGAAAAAATGGACACAGCCTCATTACCTATTAAATAATCACAAATATGACGACCACCAGCAGGACCAAAGTGTATGCTAAATGACTTATTATGTCATTCCCAGTGGGGAGTAGTTACCAGGCTCAAAGATATATTTTAATGTTGAACTGGGAAAGGAAGGCTTTTGGTGGAAGAAAGGTTAAAAGTATGAATTATGACAGGAATTTTTTAAGAGTAAAGCAAATGTAAAAAGTAACCTTGGGCCTAGCCAAAATGATAAACCACAAAGTGGAAGGACTGCTAAATTTCAAGACTGGTTGTAATTCTGTTTAAGAAAAAGGAAAAAAAAAAATGAGACAAGAGACAAAGAACACCTGTTGCTAAAGAATTTAATATCGTTCAGACCGGTTTGCTCACGTGGAAATACCCCCAAAAGTGTGGTAAGAAAACTTCCAGATAGTGGATAGTTTGAATAATTCTTTTTATACTTTGTATTCTTAATCATCACAAACCTCTTGCAATATTACTATATTTATTATAAACAACAAGAAATGGTAACATTTAACAAATGTAAAAATAACAATGAAATTTTTAAATGGCTCCTAATTTTAAACTACCATTGGCTGATCATTTCTTTGTTTTTTTTTCAACAAGCAATTATTAATCTTGTGGCCCAGATGGGGCAGCTAAGTGGAGTAGTGGACAGAGTACTGAAATACTGAGCTTGGAATCAGGAAGACTTATTTTCATGAGTTCAAATCTGGTCTCAAACACTTACTTAGTTGTGTGAACTTGGGAAATCACTTCACCCCAGTGGCCTCAGCTTCCTCATTTGTAAAATATGCTAGAGAATAAAATGGCAAACTACTCCAGTACTTGTGCCAAGAAAACCCCAAATGGGATCTTGTCGAGTGGATATAACTGAAACTACTCAACAATAACAAATGTAGATCAGATTTTCTAAAAATAATCAACTAATTTTAACTATCTGTTCATACAAATGAAAAACCTCAAATGCCCCAAGGAAATGCAAATGCTTTAATCATTCAAATATATATCATACTAGGCTCTAATCATATAAAGAACATATTCCTCAACTCTTCTCTTGGTTTTTGTGTTCTTACCTTCAAGGGAATCCACACTATTCCCCCCAATTTTCTATATTATATTGCTATTCCTGACCTCACTGTCCTGCAATCAAAAAATATTTCTAATTATTTTATTTCCTTCTTTGACTCCATGAATTTTCTCTTTTCATTCCAAGAAGTACAAAACAGCATTTATTAAGTCAACTTTTACTTTTCTGTTGAAATCATTCTTTAAAAAATATTTCTAAGTCTAAATTCAATTCCCTAGGATTCAAAAGAATCAAAATTAACAATTACAACAGTGCAGCAATTTATTTACAAGCTTCATTTAATTGATATCTTTATGTTCCATAAGAGGATTTCTCATGAAAAATGAAGCTTAAGGCACTTTTAAATGCCAAAATTTTATTTTTATCACTTGTTATAGATCTTTCTAAAATACATAAAAATTCAATTCAATTAAATAATAATTATGTAAGAAGCATTTGTGCTTCACACACTATCCTAAGCACTGGGAATATAAAGACAAAAATAAAATTTATCTTTGTCATCTTGAAATTTACATGAGATTTATCTTGACCATCAATTATTTTATTTACTTCTTAGTTTGTCCATCTTCTTTACCATTACACTATCAGTTAGCACTTCTCAGTGCTGAATGGTTGTGCCTAATTGTTCCCACCATTGCTTTAAGCAGCTTTTTGTTATCATTTACCTATATGAACAAGAATTAGGACTTATATGAAATAAGAATAAACAGCACTCTCAGTAAGAGGCAAAGGGTTTAAAGAAGGAGGGCAAAATAAGTAAAATAAAACAAGATTTTATGCCAGGGTTATGTAGTTACTATTTTCAACGCTAAAATATTTTTTCCCAAAATAGGGAAGGATTCTGAGAGGATAGCAGAGAAGGTCAGTAAATTTCAAGCTCTCCACCTTTGTTTCCCCCCCAAAACAGAATAAATTTGTGCCTCAGGGTGAACAGAGACTCCAAGAAAATTCAGAAAAACTTGGGGCAGAATAGGGTCCTCCAGATTCAACCCAAGAATTTCTGAAGAAAAATCCTCATGTGGGGATTACCTTTCGTGAAGTACAAACACCTCCAACCTAGCTCCCCAGGAACATCAAGTGGGGATCCTTCAGGCAAGTGGGGTGTGGCTGGAGCCTCAGCAGGAACTACAAAGCTTTCACTTTCCCAACTGTTTGTTGAGTGGGGGGTTTGAATTCGTTTAGACAGAGTGAACCTCTTCCGCCTGGGAATGCCAGGTCCAGCAGGGCTACAGATGCAGCCCTGGGTGAGAAGGAAACAGCACACCGGGTGAATATAGAAGCAGTGGGGCAGGGATGCTGCTGGCTGTGGGCACTTGTAGGAGGGGGAAACTCTTGGTTTGGGGTTCCAGGTTAGAGAAGAGAGCTGTGATGAAACTAGAGGCACCCACACACACACCTAGTGATTAGAAGTGTTTACACTAACACTCATTTTTTAAAAAATGAACAGGCAAAGAATAAAGACTCCAACCAGAGAAACTTATTATAGGAATAGAAAAGACCGGGGTTCATCTCAAGAGCAAGACATCAAAGTCTAAAAAAAAAAGCTTTCTCCAAAGAGGAATACTCCCTTTCCAAAGAAAATTTATAGAACTCAAAAAAATAAAAAATAAAATAAAAATTAAATGAGAGACAATGAGGAAAAACTAAAAAAAATAAAAACCATCTAAGAAAAACAAGATTATTTTTTAAAATGTTAGCCAAGTAGAAAGGGAGATAAAGTCTTAAAAGATGAAAATAACTGTTTAAAAATTAAAATGGGGAGGGGCAGAGCCAGGATGGTGGAGAGGACCCATGCTTCTTTCTGATCTTCTCCCACGACCCTCAGCTAATTACCAAAACCAGTCTCTGAATTAGTTCTGGACTGAACTTGGAATGCAACCAAGAATAAACTACCCCGCTAAACTGAGCATTTTCTTCCAGAAAGAAGATGGTCATTCAATGAAACAAGTGAATTCCATTTATTTCTGATGAAAAGACCAGAGTCAAAAAGTATGACCCCAAATGTAGGATTCAAGAAAAGCATAAAAAGAAGGAAAGATAGGTGGCACAGTGGATAGAGCACCATCCCCTAAGTCAGGAGGACCTGAATTCAAATGTATTCTCAGACACTTCCTAGCTATGTAACCCTGGACAAATCATTTAACCCCAATTTGCCTCAGGAAAAAAAAAAAAAAGTAAAAAAAAAAACTCTTGAGAACTGTATTTCTGTTATGGGTATATATAAAGAGTGCATGTATAATTTGATTTTACTGTTGTAAAAAAGAAACTAGAGGTGAAAAGGGGTACCAGAAAAAGGAAAAAGTGGAGATAAAATGAGGGAAATTACATCTCATGAAAAGGAAAAGGAAACCTATTATATTTGAGGCAAAGAAGGAAAGGGGATAACATTGTGTGAATCTTACTCTCATCAGATTTGGCTCAAAGAGAAAATATTAGACAGAATTTTTCTTAGCAATTCATGGAACCTACACAAAAACTAACCATATATTAGGACATAAAGACCTCAAAATCAAAAGCAGAAAGGCAGAAACAGCAAATGCATTTTTTTCAGATCCCAATACAATAAAAATTACATTGAATAAAAAGCCAGGGGAAAACAGACCAAAAAGTAAATGGAAAGTAAATAATCTCCTCTTAAAGAGGAGTCAAAAGCAAATTATAGATACAATTAATAATTTCATCCAAGAGAATGACAATAATGAGACAATATACCTAAATTTGTGGGATGCAGCCAAAGTGATAAGAGGAAATTTTATATCTCTAGATATTTACTTGCATAAAGAAAGAGAAGATCAATGAATTGGGCTTGCAATTAAAAAAGCTAGAAAAAGAGCAAATTTAAAACCTCCAATCAAATACCAAACTTCAAAATTCTAAAAATAAAAGGAGAGATTATAAAATTGAAAGTAAAAAAAACAATTTCACTAATGAAAAGGAAATTAGAGCAATTATTATGAGTTATTCTGCCCAACTTTATGCCAATAAATTTGATAACCTAAGTGAGATGGAGGAATACCTACAAAAATACAGATTGCCCAGATTAACAGGGAGGAAATAAATTACTTAAATAGTCCAGAGGACTATTTAATTTATTACTTAAATCCCCAGGATCAGATGGATTTACATATAAATTCTACCCAACATTTAAAGAACAATTAAATCCAATACTATATAAACTATTTGAAAAAATAGGGAATGAAGGACTCCTACTAAATTCCTTTTATGACCCAGACATGTTACTGATACATAAATCAGGTAGGACAAAAACAGAGAAAAAAAATTATAGACCAATCTTCCTAATGAATATTGATGCAAAAATTTTAAATAAAATGACAGCAAAGAGATTACAGAAAATCATCCCAGGATAATATACAAAGACCAAGTAGGATTTATACCATGAATGGAGGACTGGTTCAATATTAGGAAAACTATTACCATAATTGATTATATCAATAACCGATTTAACAAAAACCATATGATTATCTCAATAGATGCAGAAAAAGCATTTGATAAAATTCAACACCCATTCCTATTATAAACACTAAAGAGTATAGGAATAAATGGATTTTTCCTTAAAATAGTCAGTGGCATCTATTTAAAACCATCAGCAAGCATCATATGTAATGGGGATAAACTGAAACCATTCCCAATAAGCTCAGGGTATGAAACAAGGTTGCCCACTATCACCATAACTTACACCAATACCAATATTATATTAGAAATGCTAGCTTTGGCAATAAGAGAAGAAAAAGAGATAAAGGAATTAAGAGTAGGTAATGAGGAAATCAAATTATCACGCTTTGCAGATAATATGATGGTATACTTAAAGAACCCCAGAGAATCAACTAAAAAGCTATTAGAAATAATCCACAACTTTAGCAAAGTTGCAGGATACAAAATAAATCCACGTAAATCATCAGCATTTTTATACATCATTAACAAAATCCAACAGTAAGACATACTAAGGGAAATTCCATTTAAAATAACTGTTGATAGTATAAAATATACTATCTGCCAAGGTAAAGTCAGGAACTATATAAGCAAAACTACAAAACACATTCCACACAAATAAATTCATATCTAAATAATTGGAAAAATATCAAATGCTCTTGGAAAGGTCAAGCGAATATAATAAAGATGACAGTACTACCTAAACTAATCTATTTATTTAGTATAATACCAATCAAACTCTCAAGAAACTATTTTACTGGCCTAGAAAAAAATAACAACAAAATTCATCTAGATGGAAGAACAAACAGTCAAGAATTTCAAGAACTAATGAAAAAAAAAAAAATGAAGGTGGCCTGGCTGTACCAGATCTAAAACTATATTATAAAGCAGTAGTCATCAAAACCATTTGGTACTTTAAAAGAAATAGACTAGTTGATCAGTGGAATAGGTTAGGTTCATAGGACAAAACAGTCCATAGCTATAGCAATCTAGTGTTTGACAAACCCAAAGACCTCAGCTTTTAGGATAAGAATTCACTATTTGACAAAAACTGCTGGGAAAATTGGAAACTTAGTATGTCATTGACCCACAATTAACATCATATACCAAGATAAGGTCAGAATGGGTTCATGATCTAAGCACAAAGAATGATATAAATTAGAAGAACATAGGACGGTTTACTTCTCAGACCTGTATAGGAGGAAGGAATTTGTGGCCAAAGAAGAACTAGAGATCATTAGATAATTCTGATTATAGTAAGTTAAAAAGTTTTTGTACAAACAAAATTAATGCAGACAAGATTAGAAGGGAAGCAATAAACTGGGAAAACATTTTTACATTCAAAAGTTCTGATATATAGAGAATTGACTCAAATTTATAAGAAATCAAGCCATTCTCCAATTGACAAATGGTCAAAGGATATGAACAGACAATTTTCAGATGAAGAAATTAAAACTATTTCTAGTCATATGAAAAGGTGCTCCAAATTGCTATTGATTAAACAAATGCAAATTAAGACATCTCTGAGATACCACTACTCACCTCTCAGATTGGCTAAGATGACAGGAAAAGATAATGACGAATGTTGATGGGGATGTGAGAAAATTGGGACACTGATACATTAATGGTGGAGTTGTGAACAAATTCAACCATTCTGGAGAGCAATTTGGAACTATGCTCAAAAAGTTATCAAATTGCGCATACCCTTGGACCCAGCAGTGTTACTATTGGCTTTATATCCCAAAGAGATCTTAAAAGAGGAAAAGGGATCCACATGTATAAAAATGTTTGTGGCAGCCCTTTTTGTAATAGCTAGAAAATGGAAACTGAATGGATGCCCATCAATTGGAAAATGGCTGAATAATTTATGGTATATGAATGTTATGGAATATTATTGTTCTATAAGAAATGACCAGCAGGATGACTTCAGAGAGGCCTGGAGAGACTTACATAAACTGATGCTAACTGAAATGAGCAGAACCAGCAGATTATACACGGCAACAACAAGACTATATGATGATCAATTCTGATGGACTTGGTTCTCTTCAACAATGAGTTGGTTCAAATCAGTTCCAACTTCCCATTAATGAAGAGACTCATCTACACCTAGAGAAGACTATGGGAACTAAGTGTGGACCACAACATAGCATTTTCACTCTTTCTATTATTGTTTGCTTGCATTTTTGTTTTCCTTCTCAGGGTTTTTTTTTTTTTTTTCCTAGATCCAACTTTTCTTGTGCAGCAAGATAACTTTATAAATATGTAAACATATATTGGATTTAAGACATATTTTAACATATTTAACATGTCTTGGACTACCTGTTATCTAAGGGAGGGGGTTGGGGGAAGAAGGGGAAAATGTGGAACAGAAGGTTTTGTAAGGGTCAATGTTGAAAAATTACCCATGCATATGTTTTGTAAATAAAAAACTATAATAAAATAACTTTTAAAAAATTTTAAATTGGGCAAGGAGAAAAGCCAGTGAAGCTATAAGAGACCAATAAATAATGAAACAGATAATAAAGAATGAGAAAATAGAACAGAATATGAAACACTTTATGTAAGTAAAACAAGAGATATGAAGAACATATGAAGACAAAATATTGAACTGACAGAAAGTTGCAACCAAAAAGAGAACCTTGACACAATAATGCAGGAAATAATCCAAGAAAATTGTCCTGGAGTGATAAAACAGGAGGAGAAAGTAGAAATATAAAAAATATCCATTAATCATCACCTCAAAGAGATCCTTTGAGTAAAACACATAGGAATATTATTGTCAAATTTCAAAACCTTAGCTCAAAGAGAAAATTTGGCAAGAAACAAGGAAAAAAAAATCTATATATGGTGATGCTACAATTAAAATCATACAGGAATTGGCAGTCCCCATAATAAAAGACCACAGAATCAAATCTATAGGCAATCAAAAAAACTAGGCCTGCAACCAAAAATATCATTATTTATCTAAATTATCCATAATATTGCATGGAAAAAAATGGACATTAAATGAACTTGCAGATTTTCAGAACTTTCTTTCAACCAAACTCAAACCCAACAGGAAATTTAACATGTATGAGCTAATATCCAAGTCAAATTTCAAAGAACTTAACATGGACAAATTGTGTCATGTTTTTTACACAGAAATGCACAATATATATTTAAGATTAACATCAGTAAATGGATAGTTCAAAAGGAAGGTTGGAACAGAGTTAGGATAAAAATAATAATTATGTTATATAAATGAGATACAGAGGAAGAATAGACAAAGAGGCATTAGAGGGAGGAGAAGGGCTCATAGTTCTGAAAACCTACTCATATCAGGAATGGGTAGATATGTATGCTTATCGATCTATGTATGTATACATACAGATATATGTATATGTGTGTGAGTCTATGGATGGATATTAATGTATATGTGTGTATATGGGGGGGAGCGAGTGTGTTGGTAAGTAAATGTGTGTGTGTATATATATGAATGTATATACATTTTAAAGATACACACACACACACACACACACACACACACATATATATATATATATGTACATATAACTGTGCTTATCTAGAGCCCATCTGGGCGAGGTGGCAGGAATGAAAGGGGGAAAAAAGAATTAAGTAAAAAAAGTACACAGCAGAGAATAAAAGAAAAATCTATAAGAAAGCAAAGATGGATTCTTATGAATATAATTTCTTCTACTATTATGTATTCTTTGTTGAATTGAAAATATATTTTGAATCCTCCCTGATGTTCTGCTGGGCACATGATAGTGTTCTACTCTTTTTTGTTTGTTTTATTTTCCTTTTCTGTCTTTCTTTTTTCTATTCTGTTGCTTTTTTTTTTAACAGAAATTTTAACTTTAAAAAAGATATCTTTCCCTCTTTCTCTCATGCTAAGGGCTATTTTCTAGAAGGTTGAGATTGTCATCAGTCTACAAATAAATAGACTATTTTACTACACTTTTTTACTCATTTGTGCTATATTAATATCCTTTCCCCTTGCTCATTTCTTTAGTTGCCTTACCTAAGCTTAATTGGTACCATTGAGTATTTCTATTGCTAGTACATGACAAAAGAAATGACAGCAGGCAGTAATTAACTGATGTCCAGAGTTGGCATGATGTCATTCCTTTTTGCCACACTGTGCTTTAATTTATAGCCTATTTTCATGTAGTTCTATTCAGTCAAAAAGAAATCTTCATATAACTAAAGTTTCTAATTTTAAAATTATGAAAATACATCCTGGGTTTTGCTTTCTTCTTTGGCATAAGACATTAGTCCTAAAGTTATGCTTTAATATATTTCTTTATAAGTAAAAGCTTTCTAAAAATGTAAGGATTAAAAAGATTTTAAGAACTATAGTTCTATTAAAGCATTTTGTATTTTATATATTTGTATTAAATTATGTGGGTATTTTCTCCTCCAGTGCAGTCAGTTTTTATGTGTTTCCATCTTGTTTAATAATCATCCATGTAGAAAGGAAGCACAAGACATTTCAGCACTACAAATATTACAAAATCAAGTAGAAAAAAATCTTGAAGAATATGAATATTTCAATCACCCAAATCATCACCACGATTGAATAGTTTTCTCAGTTCTGATACTTCTTGATGTTTCTGCAATATTTGCAGAATGTCTCTTTATCTTCTTCCTTCTCGATACACTTCTTTCTTTACTTTCATTATCATAATTCTCTGACAGCCTCTTTTCTGGTTCTTACTCTTCTCTATGATACTTTAATATAGTCATTTCTCCAGGTTATTATTGACTCTACCCCTTCAAAATTCTCATATTAAATATTTTTGCTACTTAAATGAGAGTTTTAAAATCACAATTCCAACATTTTACTGAATATGTGAATTCAATCTTATCACAAAGAATGTGAATTTTGCCCCTGCTATCATTATATCAATTCTCAGAGCTAGCACTTCAGGTTATACCCTTATTATCTCTTACCAAAAGTACTGCAATAGTTACCTAGCCAATCTCTCCTCCTACCTAAACATTGCAGTCAAATTAACTGCCCTAATACAAATCTTAGATGATATGACTATAATATAAAAATATCTTCTCAAATTCCCTAATCATGTTACTGCCTAGTCATCTTCACTCCTAAACTAGAGACCAATCTTTTTGACTCAGGAACTTCTGTCCTGGGGTCTGCCCTTAGGTCATTTACTTAACTAGTAAATGCTTCAACAACAGTAGAACATATTTAGATTAGCTCCAGCTATGTGGCAATTTATACTCTGTGAATCTTCTCATAAACTACCTTGAGACAATGTAAAAAATGAACTCTATTCTTATTCCTACTTTCTAGGAAATCATGATCAGATCAACTTTTCTTGCAATTGCTGCTAGAAAGGATGTGCCTGCTTCATTCTAGAAACCTTCCAAGTCAAAATATCCCTCCCTGGCTAACATTCTCCTATTTGTGCTTTAAATTATATATATTAAAAAAAAAAAACAGAAAAAGAAAATCATAAATAATGTAACCTCCTTAAAGGAAGTGATTGTTTCACTTTTACTTGTGCATTCCCAGGTCTTAGCAGAGAATTTAGTATGGGTTACACACTTAAGAAATGCATGCTTGATGGACTGATTTCTCAATTACTATCAATATTGTTTGCAGATCTCTTCACTAAAAACAATAAAGTAAAATTAAAAACCCAACATTTTTATTTATAAAAATAACATTCACTGGCAAACATATGTAGAAACAGAAACAAAAAATTATTGTATATAAAGACTATATATTTTTGAAAGTTGTTTTCTAAAAAGGTGAATATTAGCTTAAAATGTAAGTTAAAGAAAATCTTGCAAATATTGTTGTACATGCCTCATAATAAGAATATTCACTCACCCATCATTTGAACAAGTCAAAAATTCTTCCTTTATTTTGGGATGCCAGCAGCCAGCATTAAGCATTGCTGTGTGACCCTAAATAAATGAAAATAAATTTATGTTAAAAATGCAATCAGGCAATTGGCAAAGATATTAAAAGATAGGTAAAGTTAGTGTTGGAGAAGTTGTAAAATGAGAAGCATATCTGTGTATTATAACAAAGCTGTGATAATCTTTATAACAATTTGGAATTACAATAATAAAGTGATTAAAATATCTCTATACTCTTTTATTCATATTTTAGTAGAGTTTATATCCCAAGAAGGGTAGTAACAAGAAGAAATTCCTAATATACACCAAGATAATAAAAAGCATTTCTTTAGAAAGCAAAGAATTGAAAATAAGAAGGAAAACTGGGGAATGGCTAAATAAGAGATATGAATATAATGGAATATCACTATGTTGTAAGAAATTACAAATATTTTGAAATTAGTGAAACATGAAGAGATCTACAAGAAGTAAACAGAGGTAAGAAAATGATACACACAATAATCACAATAATGAAAATATTAAAAAAAAAAAAAAACAAAGTTAATGTTTCAAAGTTATAAAGAAGTAGCATGGCTTCACCCCACCTGTTTGCAGAAGTGCAAAAGTGTATATTGCAAATTATTTTCAAACTTTTGCTATGCATTTATCAACTTTGCTGATTTTTTTTCTTTAAAAATATTATTTTTATACAGGATAGCTCTCTGAAAGCAGAGCAGGAAAAGAGTACTGGGGAAAACTAGCAATTTTTTTAAAAGACATCAATTTTAAAAATTACTCAAAACAACAATGAATGAAAGAAAAAATTTCCATGCCTTTTGATCCAGAGATTCTATTACTAGTCATTCAAATAAAAAGAAAGGCCCTATAGATATCAAAATATTTATAGCAGCCCTTTGATACTCATCCATCTGGGAAATAGCTAAGTAAATTCTGGTACATGAATGTAATGTAATGTTATTATGCTAAAAAGCAAGAAATGTGATTAATATAAATAAGCATGAAAATATCTATATGAAATAATACCAAGTGAAGAGAGTTAAGAACGACTACTAAACAAGGGAAAATAACTGTTGTAAAATTGTAAGAATAAGCATGCTACAAAAATAATATATGAAACAATCCTTTCCCTTTCTCTCTGCAGAGCTGAGAGATGCAAGGTAGAGAGGCATGGATATAGGACATTGCAAATACTGTCATATTTTTAAATGAACTGATAGGTTTTTATCAATTTTTTTCCTCTTCATTCTCTTTTAAAAGAAATTATTTTTTTTACATGGAATGTTCCCTTAAAAGGGAAAAGTGGGAAACAAGAGGAAATTTAGGGGTTATAAAATAAAAGACATAAATATAACTGATTTTATGATATGTGAAAGCAATATATGTTGATATTCTATTAAAAATGATGAACAGGCTGATTTTAGAAGATTCTGGAAATATTTATATGAATTGATGCTAAGTGAAACAAGAAGAACCAGGAAAACATTGAACACAACAAGATGATCAAATATAATAGATTTGGCTCTTCTCACAAATTTCAGTAATCCAAGGCAGTTCCAATAAACTTTGTTTGGAAAATGGGATCAACACACACTATTTTCACCTTTTTTTTTTTATTCTGTTTTTTTTTTTTTCTTGTGGTTTTTCCTTTTTGTCCTGATTTTTCTCTCCTAACATGACTCATATGAAAATGAATGTACACATATAACCTAAAAAATAATAATAATAAATTCTCTAAATGGGAAGAAGACAAAAACATATATAACTGATTTCTGAAGTTCAGACACAGTTTTCTTTTAATTAGAGATTCTAGGTCTCAAAAAAGTATAAAAGATATGTTAAAAGGTTAACCTTAGAGCTTAGAAAAACATGGGAAGTCTGATGTGAACTGATGCAAAGTGAAGTTACCAGAACAAAACATTGTATGCAGTGATGACAATACTATAATAATGATCCAGTGTAAAGCACTTAGCTACTCTGATTAATACAATGATGCAAGATACTTCCAAAGGACTGACTCATAATAAAAAATGTTATCTATCTCCACAGAGAGGTCTATTGAACTGAGTGCAAATTGAAACATAATTTCTTACTTTTTCTTTTTTTTAAATTATGTCTCATATGGAAATATATTTTGCATGACTTCACATGTATAACTAATATCATAATGCTTATCTTAATGTGTGGGGAAGGAGATAGGAGAGAAGAAATTTAAACCCAAAAGCAACAGAAATGGAGAATGAGGTAGGGAAACAGAGGGAATCATAAGAACTTTACTCTCATTTGACTTCAAAAATGATGGTTTACATGCAGAGAAACATTCACATAGAGTTAGGAATGACACCATCAGCACCACCCATGCAGCAGCTTTGTTCATCTATGACAAGATTATAAAAGGCACTAGTTAAAGCTAAAAATGAAGGACAGGATACATCTGATTTTAAAACAGAAGCACACCCTGTGATTGAAGAGTTTGACTCTTCAGGTCAAGAAAAAAGAAGATACACTCCTTTTAAGCTGGAAATTATCAAAGATCTGAAAAAGGCTTGCACTCTTTATGGGTCTACATCTTCTTATGTTAAGATGTCATTAGAGAATTTGGCTTATGAAAATTTTAACCCCCAGTGATTGGAAATCTATAGTAAAGACATGTTTAGACCAAGGCTCATCCAGAGAACTGCCAGAAAGCTAGCCAGGACATTATAATCAATAATTAATTGATTTAACTATGATAAGCACTGTGGTGGAGTATCTACAGAGGTCCTTTCAAAGTCAAGAAGACCTGGGTTCAAGTCCTACCTTTTACAATACTAACTATAGGACCCAGGGCAAGCTACCTCATGTGTCAGAGGTCCAAGCATTAAGAATAAACCTATTAAAATGTCTATCTACATTACTAAATGGTTTTCCTCACCAGGAACTCCCTATGGTACTGAAATCATAGGTTTGTTTAAAAAAAAGTCTGTTACTGCTTTTTTTTAAAGCCTATAAAAACACATTATATGCAAAGTCTCATTATTATGAATATATAGCAATTCCATAATAAAAGTTTGGCAATATTTTTGTCCATTACTTTATAACAAAATATTTTGAAGATATGCTTAAATTACTCATAGCTATCAATTCACTCTCACATATAATTTTTTTTGGGAGACGGATGGTCTTGTTTTCATTTGGAAAGGGAATTCTCACTGAATAAATTCCCTCTCCCAATGAAAATCAGCAACTGCTTTGCAGTTTAGAGTCTTAAGAGAGTTGTTTAGGCAACTAAGAGATAAAATGATTGACCCAGGATCTCATAGGAATCCTAGTTTTTGCCAAAAACTAGACTTGAACCCTGGTCTTCCTAACTAAAGCTCTCTATTCATTTTGCCACTTTGCCTCAAAAAAATTTTTATCGCAGCAACCAGTCTTACTACTAAAATTTATAGAAAGTCTTTAGACATCCTCATCAATTCTACAACCAAAAATGCTTAAAAAATAATAAAAAGATATCATAAGAGTATATACCCACAGTAAAAATACATGTAACATACTCATTAGGCCTTTTAAAAAATAAAAGATTGGACAAACACAGAGACTATTCCTCAACAAAACAGTGTCTTTCTAAGGTTTCAAGAAAAAAATGCAATTTTTGCTTTCTCTTAAATACTGATGGCTGATTATACTGAGAGGAAAATGGAAGATCAGGTTAAAATTAGCAACTCAAAACTGGAGTCTTTCACTAACTTCTAAGATTAATGTGGAAAGGATGAGGGTTGGTCCTGGGAAAATTTGGTCTTATTCTGTAAGTGTGTTCCATTTCTCTAGGAAAATAGCTTTCAAATTTACTTGAAATTCCAAAATTATTTGCTAAATTAATGAAAAAGAAGAGACTCCATGTACTGGTGTTATAGATAAAAAAGATACTTTTCATTTCAATCATCACATTTAAGAAAATAGGATGCTCTTCATGTTTATCAAATACTTAACTTGGCTCATAATAGGGACTTGAAAATTTATAGATTTGATTTGAAAAAGTTTTCTAGAAAACAATGTACAAGACAAATTTCAAATATATAAATGATTTAGAAATAAAGGTTCACATGAAACAATAAAGCAAGGAAGGAAATCTTGAATAAATTATGGACATGAGAAGGTTATATGACCAAATACAGGATAAAGAAGATCATAGTATTTTAAATACATAAAACTGAAAAACTTTTACAAAAAGAAACAAAAAGTAGTTTAAAATTAGAAGTAAATGAGTTAACTGACCAAAAAAAAACTTTGGAAGCAAATTTTTCCAATAAAGATTTAATATTTAAGTTACATAAAAAAACTGAATCAAATATAAAATGATGACAGCCATTTCCTGATAATTTTTTTCTTACTGAGTTTTTTCAATAACATCTTTAAATTTTTCAAAATACATGCAAAGATAATTTTCAACAAAATTCATCCTTGCAAAACCCTAAATTTTTCATCCTCCTTTCCCGATTCCTCTCCAGATAGCAACTAATCTAAGTTAATTAAACATGTACAATTTTTCTAGACACATTTCCACATTTACCATGCTGCATAAGAAAAATCAGATCAAAAGAGGAAAAAATGAGAAAAAAAAAACAAGCAACCAAACAACAAAAACAGTGAAAATATTATGCTGGGATTCAATATTCATAGTCTTCTCCCTAGATGCAGATAGTTCTTTCCATCCTAAGACTACTGGAATTGCTTTGAATCACTTCATTGTTAAAAAGAGTCAAGTCCATCACATCACATATTCTTATTGTTTCTGTATACAGTATTCTTTTCGTTCTAGCTATCTTAGCATCAGTTCATATGTCTCTCCAGGCTTTTCTGAAATCATCGTGTGTAATGGGCTGAGGCTTGATTTGATGCACTGAGGTCCCAAGCGCATGAGGCTAAATAGTAATTGGACCATATTCTATTAATATATAAGCTTGGAAAAAGAATGGCCCCCGACCACTCTTTGTGCAAGTCCTGATGTGTTGTATAGGAAATGACGATTTTGGTGGGTGAAGGCAGGGGGGTGGAAAAGGAAGGGGAAGGAGAGACTGGGAGCATTTTTGCAATGGCAATTACGATGGCTTTTCAGCTCAGGTCTCTCTCTGCTAGCTGGCTTCCTGTTGCAACTGCCCATATTGCTATCACACTCTTTTTTCACCTCTTCACTTCAATAAAGATTGAAGATTTTTCCCTTAACCTGAATTCCTGACTCCGGTTGATTTTAAATACGCGGTCATTACATTTGGCGCCCAAGCGTGGGAACCAAGGATCCTACTTTCACTGAAGAAGTCTCCAGTGACCGGGAACTTAGGTGAGTATAAGACAAACAGGGAACTTATTTTCTTAAACACTAAAGCAGTAACTTTTTGGCTGAAATGGGACAGATCCTAGGTAAAGATTCTCCATTTCCCCTCCCCCAACCCCCCCAACCCCAGCCCCATCCAAGAGTGGTGCTATAGAAAGCCCACTTAAGCTGATAGAAGATCAATGGCTACTTGTAACTTGGGAACAGGCAGCCAAACTTCTGGGTACATTAAAACGCACCTCCTCTTGGTTCTTAGAGGAAGAGCAAATCTCCTTAGATAACTGTGCATTGCTTGGTCAACAGCTCTCCGAATATAACAATGAAAATGGTCCTCATTCAATTTCCTTTGAGACATTCTATTTATACAATATGATACAGCTGGCCTTAAGATACCATATAAGTTCTAGGAGAAAAGGAAAAAACTCTAGGAATAGTCAAATGCGGAAGCCTGAGATATAAAGGAGGAAGACAAAGAACAGATTAATGGCCATATCCCCACAGGGCATGGAGACTTAAGTGAGGCTCAAGGGTGTGGTGAATCTGAGGCAGCTTCAGCCCCACCTGAAGAGCAGGTAATTGGCTCTCCTCCATCAACTCCACCCTCTGGGATGGAGGGAGAAGGGGTAGTGGGGGGGACAGTGACAGCACCAGCACCTCCCCCCCAGCATCCAGCACCTCACCTCCTGCATCCAGCTGCTCCTTTGAGTAGATTGCAAAAGGGACTAATTAAGGCCAAAGAGGAAGGGAGAAATGTATTGGAATTTCAACACCACATTTTTCCCGTTATTCAACAGTTTAATTCTTCAGGTCAAGAAAGTAGAAGATAATCTCCTTTTGATATAGATATCCTCAAAGACCTGAAAAAAGCTTGCATTCTTTATGGGGCTACATCAGCTTATGTTAAGATGTTATTACAGAATTTGGCTTTTGAAATCTTGACCCCTAATGACTGGAAATCTATAGCAAAGATATGCATAGAACCTGGACAAAACTACTTGTGGCTTTCTGAATATAGTGAGCTCTGTAGGACACAAGCCCAACAAAATAGTCAAAGTGGAGTTCATGCTGCAATCACCTGTGACCTACTAACAGGTGTAGGTCCTTATGCAGATGTCGCAGTACAGATTAATTATTTTATAGCATCATATGAGCAAATTGCAGCTAATGCTATCAAAGCATGGGCTTCTCTCCACAATAAAGACGACAAGGGTGGGGCCTTCACAAAAATAACACAAGGGCCAAATGAACCCTTTGCTGACTTTGTGGAATGTTTACAGACAGCTATCACAAGAACAAATGGAGAAAATGCAATAACAGACATTTTGATAAGGCAACTTGCTAAGGAAAATGCTAATGAGGTTTGCAGAAGAATTATACTAGGACTGCGCAAGGATGCTCCTTTAGAGGAACTCCTAAGATGCTGTGCCACAGTGAACACAAATGCCTTTTATAGCCAGGCTATGATGCAGACTTCCCAAAATCTAAACATGGGGAGACAGAGTCCCTTCGGGCAAGGGACTTCCAGAGAAACTCATAGATGCTTTCAGTGTGGAAAACTAGGGCATCTGAAAGCTCAATGTTGGTATAGAGATAGAATGGGAAAACAAGGTGGGAGAACAAGACTCAGTACCCCATGTCCAAAATGCAACAGAGGCTTCCATTGGGCCTCAGAATGTAGATAGATTCAGGGAAATGGGATGAGAGGCCCAGCCCCAGGGCCCAAGGCAAAAAAACACTTGGGGCATGATGGCAGCCAACGGTGCACCCAGAGAGTGCCTAGAAGTCCAGTACCCAGACATGACCAATCAGCCAGAAAGCCATATGATGGGAGAAGAGGATTACACAGTCAACCAGCCAGGAAGCAACCTGATGGCAGAAGGGAATTACAATTGGGGAGAATAGAGCTGTATGCAGCTGGGACAACTGAGATACCCCCTGGAGAGGTGAAATCTGTTCCTCTCCAGCATATGGATCCCTTACCTCCAGGCACAGTAGGCTTGACCATTTCACCTCCTTTTTGTCCATACAAAACAGTGTCCATCCACACACTGATGTGGGAAACTGGGGAATGTGTAGATAATATCCCAGTCACTAATACAGGTATACAATGTGTGACTTATCACCCAGGAGAGGTAGTAGCATCAGGTTTACTCATACAGAATCCTAATAAGCAACCTGGTGATACTCACCCAGATTCTGACTCCAGACCACAAAATCCAGAAATATACTGGACAGCAGCTGTAACAGCTGACCGACCTATGCTCACGATCTCTATATAAATGGCCTACCATTGGAAGGATTGGTGTAGATCGTACAGTTATTAAAGGTGCCAATTGGCCCAGTCACTGGCCAAAGATTAAAGCAGACACCTATATGTCTGGTGTAGGGGGATCAATAGCAGCTGAAGTTAGTGCTGCCCCTATGAGATGGACTTTTGAAGGCAAAACAGGAGTTTTTACTCCTTTTATAGTTGAAAAAATCCCTATCAATCTGTGTGGAAGAGACGTTTTACAACAATTAGGGTTAAAAATGAGTACTTCAGTTTTTTAAGTAGGGCTGCTGTTGAAGGCCTGCCAACACTTTCACCTGTTCCTATCCAATGGAAAACTGATACACCAGTGTGGATAGAACAGTGGCTCTTAGGTAGTAATAAAATTCAGGCCTTATTAAATATAGTACAGGAGCAGCTTGAACAAGGGCATTTACAGCCTTCTCTAAGTCCTTGGAATTCCCCAGTGTTCGTTGTAAAAAAGAAATCGGGAAAATGGAGGATGTTGACTGATTTAAAGAAAAGTAAATGAACAGATGGAAACTATGGGAACTCTTCAGCCTGGACTTCCATCTCCTACTCAATTGCCTACAGAGTAGCCTCTTTGGGTCATCAATATTAAGGATTGTTTCTAGTCTATCCCTCTGGATAAGGAGGATATGAAAAGATTTGCCTTTTCAGTGCCCAGCGTTAACTTAGCTGAACCTTATAAAAGATATGAATGGACAGTTTTGCCACAGGGAATGAAAAACAGCCCCACTATGTGTCAAATGTATGCTGCTCTTGCTCCAATAAGAAAAGCATTTCCAAAAGTTATGCTATTACATAGGAACAAATGCTAGAAGCATGTCTACAAAAGACCATAGAAACACTAAGATACTACAAATTATACATAGCTGAAGAGAAAATTCAAAGACATGCTCCTTTTCAATATTTAGGATATTGAAGGTGCTTACAGTACAAAAACTGTCCTTAAGAACAGAGAAGCTAAACACCTTAAATGATTTTCAGAAATTGATAGGAGATATCCAATGGATGCGACCAGTGTTAGGCTTGACTGCCTATCAGTTACAACCATTATATGACATTTTAAGGGGAGACAGTGCTTTAAATTCACCACGCCAGCTTACAAAAGAAGCTCAAGAGGCTTTGAGAAAAGCTGAACTGGCTTTATCCAATGTGGTTGAAAGAGTCACTCAAAAATATCAGTTTTTGCCACACAAGAGGCACCCACAGCAGTCCTTCATCAAGGAGACAGTGTGATAAAGTGGGTGAACCTCCTGGCACAACCAGAACAAAGCCTTACTCCTTACCCAGTGCTTGTGGCTAGAATTTTTTTAAAGGCCATTAAGCAAGTGGTACAATTATCTGGGGCAAGACCTGATAAGATATACACCTTTCACACCAATACACAAATTAATGTGTGTTGTGAGACCATCCCAGAGTGGCAAATTTTATTAGCCATGGCTCCAAATTTTATACATGGGTCTCCATTAAAGATAACCAGACTTTTACATAATTGGCGATGGATTCTTGAAGAAAAAGTTTCTAAAGTTCCTCTTAAAGGACCAACTATCTTTACAGATGCATCCAAACATAATATTTGTGCTGTATACTCTCATGACTTAACTATAAAGAGAGTAGTCAGAACTCCTTTTCAGTCCACTCAGCAGAACGAATTATATGCAATCATGTTAGCTCTCACTTATTACCCAGGAGACATAAATATAATATCTGATTCAGCCTATTCAGTAGGTGTGGTACAAAGAATTGCCACAGCCCAAATAAAATTTGCAGCTTCTAATATATATCAACTCTTTAAGGAACTTCAGGAGCAAGTGAGAAAACATCCAGGTAAGATTTATAAACATCCAGGTAAGATTTATATCTTGCATGTCCACTCGCATAGTAGACTCCCAGGCCCTATTTTTGATGGGAATTCAAAGGCAGATAGCCTTTTAACTATGTTAGCCAGTACGCCTTTATTTCAGGAGGCCCAGGAATCCCATTCTAAATACCATCAGGCTGCCCAAAATACGATTTGGGATAATAAGAGAGGAAACTAGGAGCGTAGTAAAAAGCTGTATAGCTTGCCTTCCTTTCCACGCTCCTACACTGCCTCCAGGGAAGAACCCTCGTAGTTTGAGTCCCAATGAAATCTGACAAATGGATGTGACCCATTATAAATCTTTCAGTCATCTGTCTTTTATCCATGTTGTGGTAGACACCTTTTCAGGATTCACTTTTGCCATACCAGCAGCAAAAGAGACAGCCCGAGTGGTCACTGAATTCCTCATGGAAGCATTTGCCATTATGGGAGTGCCACAAGCAATAAAAACAGACAATGGTCCTGCATACACCTCCAAACATTTTGCACACTTTTGTGCACAGTATAAGATTTTACACACCACTGGCATACCCTTTAATCCTCAAGGACAGGCAATAGTAGAGAGGAGAAACAGAGACATTAAGACGCTCCTCCAAAAACAAAAGAAAGGGGGAGCCACAGGTAACCCTAGAGAACTACTAAATCTAGCACTTTATACTATTAACTTCTTGATTTTTGACAAAGATGCACTGGCTCCGGCAGACAGGTTTTATAACCCAACGGAAGGGCAATGTCCAGTGCGAGCAGCTCCACTATCTTTAGATAATCGCCAGGTGATGTGGAGAGACTCAGAAAGTGGTGAATGGAAGGGACCAGATAGGTTAACTGCTTGGGGGAGAGGGTTTGCTTGTATCTCTACAGGTGGAGAAGGAATCAGATGGGTGCCAACGAGCCATATTCGCCTTGTCCATCGCAGAGAGATGGAGCAGACCCTTGAAACGAAGGAGAAGACCCAAGAAACATTGGGTGGTTCTGTTGCTGATTGTGCTCACCATTGAAAGAGTGTGGCAGTTATGGCGTTTGATTCATGGACATAGAAAATCGTTGGACTTCAAAACCCTCAGAAATCATTGGATTCTCTGAGACATTAGATTGTTGTAGGACTTTAAATCCCTCAGGAATCATTGGATTCTTTGAGACATAAGACTTGAAAGCCCTCAGGAATCATTGGATTTTCTGAGAAATGATAAGACTGTTACAGGACTTCAAAATCTGCTGGAATCATTGGATTCCCTAAAACATAACAAGACTTTTGCTGGACTTCAAAAACTTGGGGGGATCATTGGATTCCCTGATATGTGAAGCAATGGACAATAGATTGGTTTTGGACTATCTCTTGGCTGCTGAAGAAGATGTATGTGTGACTGCTGTTTACATACTCTCCTTCTAGGACTTCTGGCAATCTTTTACATCATAATGTTGATTTATATTGTTTGTTATACCATTACTTGGGTGTATAATTCATGTTTGTTATATCACATCAAGCCTGCACTGACTGTGGGGAGAGTCATCACTAATAGCCTCTGCATTATTGCTATGTGCTTGTGTAATACCTCCCATGCTGATGGGTTTGTGCATAATAAGACCCTTCAGCCCAGAAACCTGCTGGCAACCCCCACTTCCCTTTGGTGCTTTTCATCTCCCTTCCTGAGAAGTCAGGAGGGTCGTGATCACCTCCTTTTCAGTGCTTTCATCTCCTTTCCTGAGAAGTCAGGGAGGGTGTGATCACCTCCCCTTGGGGGCTCTGACCTCCCTGAGGAGTCAGGGATGGCATGACCATCTGTGTTCTAAAACAAAAGAAAACGGGAGATGTAATGGGCTGAGGCTTGAGTTGATGCACTGAGGTCCCAAGCACATGAGGCTAAATAGTAATTGGACTATACTCTATTAATATATAAGCTTGGAGAAAGAATGGCCCCCGCCCACTCTTTGTGCAAGTCCTGATGTGTTGTATAGGAAATGACGATTTTGGTGGGTGGAGGCAGGGGGGTGGAAAAGAAAGGGGAAGGAGAGACTGGGGGCATTTTTGCGATGGCGATTGCGACGGCTTTTCACCTCAGGTCTCTCTCTGCTAGCTGGCTTCCTGTTGCAGCTGCCCATATTGCTATCGCAATCTTTTTTCACCTCTTCAATAAGATTGAAGATTTTTCCCTTAACCTGAATTCCTGACTCTGGCTGATTTTAAATACGCAGTCATTACAATTGTGCTGATCATTTCTTACAGAACAATAATATTTCATTACATTCATATACCATAACTTATTCAGCCATTCTCCAATTGATGGGCATCCACTCAGTTTATAGTTCTTTGCCACTACAAAAAGAGTTGCTACAAACATTCTTGCACATATGGGTTCTTTTCCTTTTTTTATGATCTCTTTGGGATACAGACCCAGTAGAGACACTGCTGAATAAAATTTTCATAGTCCTTTGGACATAGTTCCAAATTACTCTCCAAAATGATTGGATCAGTTCACAACTCAACCAACAATGTATTAATGTTCCAGTTTTACCACATCCCCTCCAAAATTTATCATTATCTTTTCCTATCATGTTAGCCAATCTGTGTGAAATGTTAAGTCAGAGCTGTCTTAATATGTATTTCTCATTTTTTCATATGACTAGAAATAACTTTTAATTTCTCCATCTAAAAATTGTCTGCTCATATCCTTTGATCATTTATCAATTGGGGAATAACTTGTATTCTTATAAATTTTCTATATATTTTTAAAAGAAGGACTTTATGAGAAACATTGGATATAAAAATATTTTATCCGTTTTTTTCTTCCCTTCTAATGTAAGCCATCCCAATAGATAACTTGACAAAGGACAGGAACAGGTAGTACACAAAGGAAGAAATCTAAGTTATAACAAATGTGAAAAATTTCTCCAAAACCTTAATTTTATTAAAATGATTCCATGTTTCTATCTTACTTGAACAGTGTGAAGATATCAGCTCAACTAAAAAATGAATCCATAACTGAAGCCTCATCAATGTGCTATTTTAATTTTTAAAACTAGACAGACATAGTTCTCTCTTAATCAGACTGGCAAAAATGAGGGGAAAAAATGACAGTTGTTGAAAAATTTGCAGGGAAATAGGGATATTTGACTAATACATTTTCAGTTATGTCCAATATGTAAATTTTTTTTCTTTCTTTTCTCCCAATAGCAATAAGGTTACCAAAAGTAGAAAAAAATGAGGAAAGAAGGTTACTGAGACATTTTCTGGAAAGAAAGAAGGAAAGTCGATAAGAAACACAGAGCAGGACAGCTTTGAAAATAACAAATTGAGTTTATTATATACTTAAAAAGAAAAGTAAGCCCATTTGCTGTTTCATATATAATTCTCTTTTTATGTTCAACTTTGTATGTGAAAATACCTATCTTATTAGGTATTTGTGTTCAGAATAAAATACATTTTTTTAAAATTTCAAAAAATGTTTAAAAAGGAAATACACTTAGTCACTGACAGTAACAACTATACAGTACATAGGGTCAAGAACACTAAGCTGTTATTATATAGCAAGTATCTGAGATCTTCCCACCATGAATGATGACACAATCTGGTAAAGGTAGGTGCAAGAATGATACTAAAGCACAGGAATGTTAAGTGCCTCTCTGTTTAAAAAGTGATTAAAAATGAGTCATGAAGAAAAGCAAATTCAGCCAAAGATTCTCAAAGAGATCTAAATAGAAAGAGGCATGCCTCATATTAATGGAAAAAAATTTCAAGTGAAAATTAGAAACTAAATCCTCTCTTTGATCAAATTAACTGTCTTGTCCATCTTTTCATTTAATCTTACTAGATGTCCTCATTTAAGAGTCTCTCCTTATGCTAAGTATCCTTTTAGTATCAAGGACTTAATCTGAAATTCACCTTCCAGAGAGAGTAACATTTTTTATGGCATTTCTCCCTTCAAAGAAAGGAGCTTTTAAAGTTATTTTCCCAAAAGTTATCAGATCCAATTGTAGTCATTTTTGGCCAACATAATTGACTTGAAAGGCTGCTATCTGGGACCACTGAACAGGGTGAAGCTAACTGGCTGAAGTAAGAAATTAATCCATAACTGTGGTCTCATTAATGTGCTCTTCTAATTTTAAAAGCCAAATATACAGATACAGGCCTTTCTTAATCAGAATTAATAAATAAAAACAAAATTTATTATAAGATCATTGCCAGTTCCTAATAAAAACCAAACAAAAACATCAAGAAACAAAGGCCAGATCTAGGTAAGGAAGTAGGCCTGTCAGATTCTGGATAGAATCAAAAAATAACAATAATCAATAGATCTGCTGGGTCCTCAGGGTTGCAGATGGTGCCAACATGAATCAACATCAACAAGGGAATTCTAATGCTGGGCTTTGGACATCTCTGAAACTAGTACCATACTTCTTTCATAACTAGACATAAGAAAAAGTTGTGAGTGAAAAATTAAAGTTCTCTATCTTCTTAATTATCATTTTTTAACTTACTGAAGGCATCTTAAATTATCAGGAGTGGACCAAAAAAAAAATGTCTTGCAAATTTTCTGGAAATAACTAAGACTATCAAAATAAGACTTTATTTAAGAAATAGAATTTTTGCAGAAATTGAGTGGCTACTCTATAGGTATGAGTGAGATACATATTTCATATTTATCTTATATTCTTTATGTAAGAAACTCATTGTCTTATTTTCAAAACAACAGTAATATGTTCAAAATAATGTACTCAAATTCTTTTTTTCTCTTCTTTTCCTTTTTTCAGTAATGTCCTCAAATTCAAATAAAATCATCTTATAAAAGTACATAATTTTAAAACCCCTATCCATCCATTGAAAGAAAGAGGAGAGGGGGAGGGAGGAAGAAAGAGAGGAAGAAAGGAATGGAGGAAGGAGAGAGGAAGGAAGAAAGGGAGGAAGGGAAGGAGGAAGGGAAGAAGGAAGGGAGGAGGGAGGAAGGCAGGAAGGAAGGGAGGAAAACAAAACATTTAAGCAAAGTCAATAGTATATAATTTTAAGGAATTTGATCTATCTAGTCATTCTCTATATTATTTGGAACTACTCAAGAAAATTCTTATATTATTGCTATATCTTGACATTGACAGCCTAATTTTCAAGACAATTGTACTCATTTGTAGCAACAAATTCAACTTCAATTCAGTTATTTTGCCATATTCAACTCTTTGTGACCTCATTTTTTAAGCAAAGATACTAGACTGGTTTGCCATTTCTTTCTCCAGCTATTTACCTGATGAGGAAACTGACGAGACAAACAGGATTAAGTAACCTGCCCAGAATCACACAGTTGGTTAGTAAATGAGACCAGATTTGAATTCAAAATGAATTGTTTTCATTGCAGGCCCAATAGTCTTCTAGCTGCCCAAGATAGTTGTACACATTATCCACACAGAATTTCATTCTCTGGAATGGTCAAACAATACAAGTTAAAAGTTATCTCCTTAAAGGTGATTGACCTGAAGTGCTCACTTCAAAAAATGAAAGGATGGGAGTTTTGTCCTAAAAAAGAGCATAGGGTGCAAATACTCTCACTATCAGAACATACATTCAAAGCTGTTTTCTTAGTAGAAGTGATAGACCACTTTGTATAAAACCATTTTATGCTGTAACAAATGGAATGGCAAGATAAAATGTAATTGCAGAAGTTTTATTCCTCTTTGAAACTAACTGGGCTATCTAGTTATTACATTTATCACTTATCTCCTCTTTAAAAATATGTTGCCTAATCAACTCCTGATTCCAATTTTCATTCAGTTGTCTCATCAAATAATTAAAATCCAAGCTTCCTGCTTTCTCCAAAGTCTAAGAACCTGATTATGACTTTGTACCCCTCATTACCAAAGCAACTGTTTCATTACCAGATTCCCAACCTCCAATCTTTCTCCTTTTTCCTTCTCTTTTTGTACAGATTTTCTCCTCCAAGGAGAAAATCTCCCCTAAACTCTGTTAGTTGCCTAATACCTTCTGAATGAACTACAAACTGAATAAGTACCCTTCACAAACTAGTCCCAATCATCCTATCTAGATTTATTTATTGCTAAAATTGTTAAAGAGGATAAGGAAGAAGTTTATGAAAAATGATAAAGAAAATTATCAATTTGGACAATTTAACAGGAAACTCAAAAATCAACAGAAGCCACAAACAATAATCGAATTGATGCAAAGCAACTGGAAACAGACTCCAGAAATCAGAGAATTATCTGTATTCTATTTCTTTATTATTTTATTCAGATCTGGAGGAAAGATCATGAAATAGCAATCTCAAGATTACTGATATCTCAGGAGACTTGGAGGAAAAAATAAACTGAACACTATATTCCAGGAAATTAGCAAAAAAAAAAATTCCCAGAATTAGAAAAAAATAGGCAACAAAATAGAACAGGACCTTGAAAAGGAAAAATTCAAGATTTAATTTTTTTCTAAGCAAACATCTGATTATGTCACTTCTTTGCTCTTTTTTTTTTTTAATTCTCTAGGATATAGTATAGTTGAACTTCAACCCTAAAATTTAATGGGAAAAAATATTTTACTGTCAAAAGAAATAGAAAAATCCTTTAGTCAGGGAGCATAATCAGAATCATTTTCAAAAAAGATGAAAGAGAATCAAAGAACTTAGAAGATGATACCTAAAAAATTAAGAAGGTTGAAATAAACTCATTTCAAAAGACATTTTAAAACCCTTATCATCCATTGAACTCTTTTCAAGAAAGAGTGAGTGTAATGGGCTGAGGCTTGAGTTGATGCACTGAGGTACCAAGCACATGAGACTAAATAGTAATTGGACCATATTCTATTAATATATAAGCTTCGAGAAAGAATGGCCCCCGCCCACTCTTTGTGCAAGTCCTGATGTGTTGTATAGGAAATGACAATTTTGGTGGATGGAGGCAGGGGAGTGGAAAAGGAAGGGGAAGGAGAGAGTGCTTGCATTGCCACTGCGACGGCTTTTCAGCTCAGATCCCCCTCTGTTAGCTGGCTTCCTGTCGCAGCTGCCCATATTGTTATCAGAATCTTTCTTGCCCATATTACTATCACAATCCTTATTTACCTCTTTACTTCAATAAAGATTGAAGATTTTTCCCTTAACCTGAATTCCTGACTCCGGCTGATTTTAAATACGCAGTCATTACAAATGAGAGAGAGAGAGAGAGAGAGAGAGAGAGAGAGAGAGAGAGAGAGAGAGAGAGAGAGAGAGAGAGAGAGAGAGAGAAGAGAGAGAGAGAGAGAGAGAGAGAGAGAGAGAGAAGAGAGAGAGAGAGAGAAAGAAAGAAAGAAAGAAAAAAAAAAGAAAGAAAGAAAGAAAGAAAGAAAGAAAGAAAGAAAGAAAGAAAGAAAGAAAGAAAGAAAGAAAAAAGAAAGAAAGAAAAACTTGAAATATTACACTAAGCACATGGCATGAAAATAAAAAGACACACAGTCTTTTCCTCAAAGAGTTTATATTACATAATTTCATTGAGAATGGGGGCTTAAGAATTATCTAGCAATTTTCTTTATGCTTTTTTATGGTAAGAGATGGCCATTTGAAAAACATTCAAACTTTATAATGCTGAAAGAGGCATACAATCAAAGAACTTTTTCAAAGTCAAAAATTCTCAGAATAAAACAAATATAAAAATTCACATTTCTTGCAAATTAAGACAACTCTGAGATACCATTACACACCTGTCAGATTGGCTAGAGTGACAGGGAAAGATAATGTGGAATGTTGGAGAGGATGTGGGAAAACAGGGACACTGATACATTGTTGGTGGAATTGTGAACACATCCAGCCATTCGGGAGAGCAATTTGGAACTATGCTCAAAAAGTTATCAAACTGTGCATACCCTTTGATCCAGCAGTGTTTCTACTGGGCTTATACTCCAAAGAGATACTAAAGAAGGGAAAGGGACCTGTACGTGCCAAAATGTTTGTGGCAGCCTTGTTTGTAGTGGCTAGAAGCTGGAAAATGAATGGATGCCCATCAATTGGAGAATGATTGAGTAAATTGTGGTATATGAACGTTATGGAATATTATTGTTCTGTAAGGAATGACCAGCAGGATGAATACAGAGAGGACTGGCGAGATTTACATGAACTGATGCTAAGTGAAATGAGCAGAACCAGGAGATCATTATACACTTCGACAACGATAATTGTATGAGGATATATTCTGATGGAAGTGGACTTCTTTGACAAAGAGACCTAACTGAGTTTCAATTGATCAAAGATGGGCAGAAGCAGCTACACCCAAAGAAAGAACACTAGGAGATGAATATAAACTGCTTGCATTTTTGTTTTTCTTCCCGGATTATTTATACCTTCTGAATTCAATTCTCCCTGTGCAACAAGAAAACTGTTCGGTTCTGCACATGTATATTGTATCCAGGATATACTGTAACCTATTCAACATGTAAAGGATTGCTTGCCATCTGGGAGAGGGGGTGGAGGGAGGGAGGGGAAAAATCGGAACAGAAGTGAATGCAAGGGATAATGTTGTAAAAAATTACCCTGGCATGAGTTCTATCAATAAAAAGTTATTTAAAAAAAAAAATTCACATTTCTGAAATCAAAATAAAACATTTCTAAAAAAGATGGGAAAACCCTCAAAGTAATGAATTCCCTAAACCACTAAATGTTAAAGAATGTTATTTCAAGAATAATAAAGGGGTAGAAAAGGGGAAAGAAAAGCAAAAAGCCAAGTACCATTTCATCTAATAAAAGGGAGTTCCAAGTTTCAAAAACAAAACAAAACAAACCTACATAGTTATTAATAGGTAAGAGTTTTGTTTGGAGTGATATTAATACAATAACAAAAATGCAAGTGTTTCCTTCAGATTAAAATTACAGAATCAATTAATATTCATATAAAGCCAAATGTAAATAGTCAAGAGTCACAAGTTCAAAATCCAACAATATTCCATTTACAGGAAATATTTAATCCAGAAATATTTAAATAGATTTTAAAACTGAATGGTGGTCCAAAATTTGCCATACAACTACCAAATCTCACACACACACACACACACACACACACACAGAGGGATTAATGACAAAGCTTAAGTACAATCAAAAAACATTACCAAAGGGAAAAAAAGGCATTATCTTACATGAAAAAGTGTTATGTAAAATGACAATATAAAATTTTTTAATAAACATGCATCTAGTTATCCTAAATTTATATATATATTAATGAAAATTTCATAATCTTGAAAGAAGAAACCATTATAATATCAATAATAATGGAAGATTTTAACACCTCCTTTATAAGAAGAAGACAAATAAATTATTGAATTTAATAGAGCAGTTGATAGGACTAGAACAAATATAAACATTTTGAAGAGCAATATGGAAATACAAAAATCAGTTACAAAAGCAATCACGCCTTTTGACCTAACAAACAGTATTAGTATTTTATCCTAACAGGATCACAAAAAGTAAAAAAAAAAAAAAAAAAAAAAAAAGGATCTATCTATGCAAAAATCTTTTTAGCTACTTTATTTCAAATGGGGGGAAATATAGAAACAAACCATATATTCAATAAATAGAGAATGGCTAAATGCAAGATAGTACATTCATACCATGCAATGAAATATTATAATACCTCAAAAACTTATAATAAAAAATACAATGAAATACGGAAAAACCTATAGGATATGAGTAGAAGTGAAATTAGTAATACTAGAACTAATCACAATTATTAAAATTTATAAGGAAACAAAATAGAAAGTAGCATAACTTAAAGTAGACATTTAAAAAATAATAATAAAAGTAACAATAACAACTTGTTATTTATAAAGTGCTTTAAGGCTTACAATTCATTTTACAAATATAATCTCATTTTATCTTTATCATAAATCTAGGAAGCAATTGCTATTATTATCTGCATTTATCAGATGAGAAAACTTGGGTAGGCAGAGATAAACGCCTTGCCCAGAATCACAAAGCTAGTGTGTGAGGCTGGATTTGAACTCAGGTCTTTCTGATTCCAGGTCCAAGGATGAACAAATATTTTGGGATGGAGAGTTCATTTTAATATGAATTTGTGTGCATCTACTTTGCTAAAAATAAATAAATAAATGAGGTTTTTGTCATTTTTTTCCTATCACCTCTGCCATCCTTAATGGGTGTTGGGTGAAATTTCACATTCATTTTAATTTTAATTTCTCAAATTACTGGTAATTTGGAGTAGTTTTTCATGTGGTTATAAATAGGTTGGGTTTCTTCCCTTGATAATCATTTGTTCATGTGCTTATATCAAACAACTGGGGGATGGTTCTTTTTCTTATAAATTCAATCAGTTCCTTACATATCACAGAAATAAAGTCCTTATTAGACAAATACTATGAAGATTTTTTTCTCTCAATTATTTCCCTTTTAATCTTAGTTTTATTAAACATGTGTAAAACTCACTTTAATGTTACATAATCAAAATTAGTCATTCTGTTTTCTGTGATTCCTTATTTGGTCATGAACTTTCCTCATATTCATGAATCTGATAAGTCATTTTTCTCCACAATTCTCTAATTTGTTTATAATATGATATTTTATATCTAAGTCATATAACCATTTGAAACTTTTTGTCACAGAGTCACTTCAGTCATAATCTGATTCTTTGAGACCTCATTTGGGATTTTCTTAACAAAGAAACTGGAGTGTTTTCCCATTTCCTTTTCTAAATTATTTTACAGATAAGGACACTAAAGATATAAGATTAAGGGACTTGCCCAGGATCAAACAAATAGTGACTGAAGTCATATGTGAACTCATAAAGATAGGTCTTCCTAACTTCCAAGCTTGATGTTCTATCCACTGCACCACCTAGCTGCCCATTTGAAACTTATCTTTGTATAAAGTACGAGGAAAGGAGCAAAACAGGTATATTAATGTACTGTTGGTGAATTTGTAAGAGGAAAGCAATTTTGGAATTGCATACAAAAAGCTGCTAAATATAGCATGTGTGCCCTTTGACCAATGTTCAAAAAAAAATCAAAGTAAAAAGAAGTTCTTTATGTTTAAAAATACTTTCAGCAGCTCTTTTTCTGATGCAAACATGCACACACACACACATACACACACAATGCCTATCAGTTGACGACTGACTAAATAAGTTGTGGCATGTGAATGTGAAGTACTACTATGTTATGAAAATTGAGGAAACAAATTACTTCAAAATGATTGGAAAGACATATGAACTAATACAGAGTGAAATAAACAAAATCAAAATATACTTATGTTTTAACAACACATATAAATGGGAAATATTGAGGACTTTTATATTCATTTATAAGCTGACAAAGAATGAAATGAGAACCAAGAGAAAAATTCATATAATAGCAACAACATAGCAAAAACAAACAATTTTTAAAACTAGAAGAACTCTGATCAATATAATGAACATTCATGAGTCCCAAAAATGGATGATAAAATATTCTATCCATAACAAGGTAATAGATTTGGGAAACACTGTGAAATATACACATTTTTTAACATAGCAATTGAAGATATCTGTAAGGGCTGCTACTGATGTGAAGTGTTATATGCATTTTAATACTGCACTATATACACTAGTTTTACTAAATTATTTTACTTTATTACAAAAGACATCTCATGAAATAGAAGGTTTACAAATGTAATAATAAACTACACTGATAAAATTAAAAAAACAAAAAGCTAATTTTAATGTATGATTTTATTTTTTATTATGTATATTTATTTCATCATTTCTCTATTATCAAATTTATAATTTTGAAAAATATAAATAATATTAATCACTAAATATTCATTAAATCAGTGGTTTTAACAAATAGATGTTTTTAAAATCAAGCAAAATAGAAAGGTCAAGATTACAAATCTATGTTGTTTGGAAAAGATAAACCTATCTGAATCCCAAGGAAAGCAACCCTACTTCGAAATTTACTAGAGGTATATGTGTGTGTGTGTGTGTGTGTGTGTGTGTGTGTGTGTGTACATGTATGTGTTAAGTGTATATTTACACACATATATCTTTTTTCCATTTGTTACTTTATTCAGCTTTGCAAATCTTTGTGAATACATAAGCATAAAAAACTTAAAAGAAAAATGTAATTTCAAGCCAGGATCACTAGTTGAGATCACATGACTGGTGCGTCTCTGCCACCCAGTGGCAACATCCCAAAACTTCAAGTGTACAACCAAGGAATAAAAAGGGGCAAGTGCAGTAGGCATTGTTTAAAAAACTTTAAAAAGACTTATTTTTCAAACTTGAAGATATGAAGCATTAGCTTTGTCATAAACCCCATGAAAGGATTACAATAACAAAACCTATATAACTATATGCATAGTAAAAAATAAAATCCTACATACAAATGCAATGAAAAGAGGGCTGGCCCCAGAATCTAAAAATCATGGACTTGAGGTCTAGTTTAGACATTTATTCTTCGCGTAACCTTGAGCTCATTCTCTCTCTAAGCCTGTTTCCTCCTCGGCAAAATAAAAATTGGATCAGATGATAGCTTACTCTTTAACCCTGTGATTCTCATAAAGGGAAACCAAAAAAGGATGATCTCTAATTTAGAATAACTGTACCTTTGACATAATTACATTTTATATACACACACACACACACACACACACACACACATATACATATACACACATACACAAGCACATGTAGACATACATATAATATGTACATGCACACACATTTTGAATTTAAAAAAACTACAAGAAATATAAACAACTTGATTCATACAAACTTATGAGCTAATTAGAAAAACTTTATACTCAAAGCATGTTCTACTTAGATTTTAATAGGATACATTTTTTTTTAAAGTCCTATTTCCTAAATTTTATAATAAATTCAGGAGTTGTTAATTATTCCTGGACTCAGAAGAGAGATTAAAATTACAGATGTGCCTTATTTAGGCACCTATTTCTGAAAAAACTATTCTTCACTTATCAAATCTAACTACTCAAGCCAGAAGCTGCAATATAAATATCAGTAAAAATAAACATTAAAATCGCCTTTTAACTATATTTCCCCCTGGGCAAAACCAAAGAAAACAGGAACTGCTATTTCTGTTACAGGTTCCTATCAGTACAGAAATAACATTTTAAGGAAAATTACAGTATAATCATAATTATTTTGTAATCTGATAATTACCCTAATATTTCCTTCAAGATTTCTCCATCACAATTCATCTCTTTTAATTTCACCAAGGCTGTGATCAAAAAGCCACTAAACTGGGCATCTGAAATTCAGTTTCTATATGAAGCCAACTATGGGAATTTTGTGAAGTCACCTCCTTTAAACTTCAGTTTCCTCAGTTGTAAAATCCTCTATGGGTGACTATAGGAAGTTCATGATATTCAATGCTCAGTGTAACTTTTTTTTTTTTAATTGGAAAGGCATGGAAATTCCCTTCTCTAATTATCATCATGTTGTTGTGTTCTGCTTTCTAGATCCTCCAAGTTCGGGTGACAAAACACACCATTGTTTTCTAGAGCCCTCACATCAGAGTGATTAAAATATACCATCCTAATGGAGAAGTGATGAGGTAGGACTCCTGAGGATGGTGGAAAAATGGAGTCCATTTATTACAAAATCTTTTCCCCTTTTATACCCTTATATTTTTGTGTAAAAAAAAAAACAAAAAAAAACAAAAATCATCTAATTATCATGTTGTTGTGTTCTGCTTTCTAGATCCTCCAAGTTCGGGTGACAAAACATACCATTGTTTTCTAGAGCCCTCACATCAGAGTGATTAAAATATACCATCCTAATGGAGAAATGATGAGGTACTGAGGATGGTGGAAAAATAGAGTCCATTTATTACAACAAGATCTTTCCCTCTTTTATACCCTTATATTTTTGTGTAACAAAAACACTGGGCATGAGCCCAGTATATACTGCGCACATGGGACTACATAAACAACTTGCTACTGTATACCACCTGGTATCATTCTGCTTCAATCACAACACAGGTTGTCACCGCCCCGACTTCTTAGGAAAGCCAAGAGCCTTTAGGGAAGATGGAGAGTGGAAAAAGCCATTGTTAGCAGGTTCTCTCTGGGCTGAAGGGTCTTATACCTCACCCAGAGTTTCCCCACTGTCTGTAACCCTCTACAATATGTAAGTGTGATCTGAAAGAATGATTTAAGTATTTAAAGAATTCTGTCACTAATTTTCCACAAAAATCATGCTTTATTTTTATTTTTTTTCTTAATAGTATTTTAATTTTCCAAATATATGTACAGATAGTTTTCAACATTCATTTCGGTAAGATTTTGTGTTCCAAAATTTTTTCCTCTTTCCCTCTTTCACTTTCTTCTTTTCCAAAATAGCAGGCAAGTCAATATAGCTTAAACATATAGAATCCTTCTCAATATATTTCCATATTTGTTATCTTCTGAAAGGAAAATTGACAACAACAATAAAAGGGAAAAAAAATAAAAAAGAAAAAGCCAATGAACAAAAAAAGGTGAAAATACTATGCTTCTATCCACATTCAGTCTCCATATTCTCTCTTTATGTGCAGATGGGATTTCTCATCCCAAGTCTATTAGAATTGTCTTGGATCACTGCACTGCTGAGAAAAACTAAGTCTATCAAAGTTGATTATCATATAATCTTGCTGTTAGTTGCACAATGTTCTGGTTCTGTTCACTTCAGTCAGCATCAGTTCATGGAAATCTTTCAATGTTTTTCTGAAATCAGCCTACTCATTATTTCTTATAGAACAATAACATTCCATTACATCCATATATCATAACTTATTCAGCCATTCCCCAATTAATAAATGTGCACTCAATTTCCAATTCAGTGCCACTACAAAAAAGAGCTGCTACGAATATTTCTGCACGTCTATCATTGCAATTTTAATAAAATGCTCTTCTAGATACTACACAAACCCTTATGAATAGAATTTTATTCTTCAAGGAAAGTAACAACAAAAAGATTTTATGAATTATTCCACTACTTCAATTCCAAATAAAATTAAAGGTACAAATGGGTCTTCAATACCAAGAAAATAATCCAATAAATAAACAAAGCCATGACTTACAATTTAAGAAATTAACACTTATAAGTCTGTTTTGGAGTTCATTATATATTGCTGCTCACCTTGGTGTTGGCCATGTCCACAATATACTGGTCTCCTTTGACACACTCCATTACTAGGAAGCCATCTCTGTCAAGCACTTTGGCCTGAGAGTTTCCGGACACCACAAGAATCACATCTCCTGTGCTGCTGTATTGTAGTGATTTAATTTGGTGGCTGTGAGGAAAAGAAAACACTCAGATGAAGAGTATTTCTAGGTCTCTAAAGTTTCTTCAATGATTGGGAACAAATTCACCAAAAAAAGCATCAGACAAGAACTTCCTGCAGCCTTTAAAGGATGAAGCAATACACCAAAAGTCATTATAAGAAAGTTTTCATGATAAAATCTTTATATAAAGTTATGATAGAATTATCCTCAATGAAAAAAAGGTAAATTGGGTGATTTTTGATCATACTACAGGATGTCCTTTTGGGGCATATGTTTATATTTAAGCAAGTAAGCTTTCTGTTTCCATTTTTTTAAGCTTTAATATTTCTGTATATGTCAACTACTTTTTTTGGACTGAAATCTGTAGATTTTATTCATGATGGCAATTTCTAGGGAGGAAACTTCTTCCACACATAAAAGATTATGAGTTTGGTGGAGTAGAAAGTGTTGAATATAGTGTCAGAAGATCTATGTTTGAATAAAAGGTCTGCAGTTCAATACTAAAGAAATCTTAATAATGTGGAATGTATAATTTGTCAGAAAAAAGGGCTTTAAGAGCTTTGCACTAGAATGAGGAGGGACTTGTAGAAAAGAGATCAATTAGCAGGCATGAGAAGAAGTCAGTGCAGTGATAGCAAAATAGCAAATATATTCAGATGTTATAAAGCTATAATATAGTATTGTATCTAGGATATACTGCAACATATTTAACATATATAGGACTGCTTGCCATCTTGGGGGGGGTGGAGGGAGGGAGGGGAAAAAACGAAACATAAGCGATTGCAAGGGATAATGTTGTATAAAAATTATCCTGGCATGGATTCTATCAATACAAAGTTATTATTAAATAAAATAAAATTTTAAAAAAAAAGCTATAATATATAGGTTTTGGCAATATATGGACATTAGAGATAAGAAAGCCTGAAGCTTCAAGGATAATGTCCAACTTGTGAGCATGAGGACTTAAGAGGATAGTGGTATCTTCGATAGAAATAGGGATATTTGGAAGGGGGACAACTTGGGGGAAATCTTCAGTTTTTGAACATGTTGAGTTTAAAATGAGTAAGGAAATGGCAAACCACTCCAACATAAGGCAACAGAGCTCAGGTTCCAAAACTAACAGTGTCCAAGAAAAGGAAACAGCAGAACTCTTGCCAGAGAAAGGAAAAGAGGAGAAACCTGTGACATGGCACCTGACATGGCAATGACTCACTAAACAGAAGGGCATTGCTTGACTCGGCATAGGAGAGCCAATAATAGGCCAAACAGTCACAGCACAGCACACCACCACCTGGACCAGAGGTAATGTTTGGTACTGGAAGGCAGAGTGATGTCCTAGCAGAAGGGCCAATGTTTAGGAGGAGAATTAACTAGATCACATTTGAGAAATTACAATCCTTTCAATAATTTCAATCTTTTCCTGCTGCAAAGTCCAATTGCTTTATTGTCAAAGAATCAAACTCTTCTTGTAGATGTTATAATAATGTAGGTCATAGAATGTCCATGATGATCACTTACTATACATAAAGCACTGTGCTCAAGGGATGCTGTTAGCCAGGGTTCTTAGATAGGGTCTTGGGCTACCTTTACTAGTATCTGAAAGGAGATACTGGCAGTGTTTTGGATCATTTGGCATGTGACTTTCTATATATCAAAAGGAAATCTACTAAACTACTTACAGTTGAATTAAAGACAAATAGAATGATGAATGGTGCTATAAATACAATTAATATCTTACCAGTGATGATCTACAAGAAAGGAAAAACATAAAAAAATTCTTAAGGACATGTATGACTGAAAAATGAAGAGGTACAGTCATGTGATAAAAATGGGATATAATAGATGGATAGTCTAAGTGCTACACAGGTGTGCACAGAATTTTTAAAAATCCATAGAAAGCTTAGACACTTAACACTTCCTAGCTGTGTGACCTTGGGCAAGTCACTTAACCCCAATTTATAAGCCAAAAATAATAATAATAATAATAATAAGCCATAGAAAGTACTCCAGAGTGTTGGGTAGATCCTTTTTGGAGGAGACATGGACATACATCACACAGAATGAAAGAATGTCGATGTTTCACAAATTTATGACTGGAGGGAGTACATACAACAATAATGTCACAGATTACCAAAATAATTTATATATTAACTTGCTTCTACTTTGCCTTTACAATATCTTAACACTATATAAGTAAGCACATCAGAATTATAAAATTCTTATAGAATCTATTGAACTATTCCTGAGATTGGGAAGAGACCTTAATTATAAATAACTTCAGATTGAGGTAAGCTATCAAGATATCAAGTACTTATTAAACATATACTACAGTATGCTTACCATTGTTTTGGGTACTATGAATACAAAAGAATGCTAAAATGCAGAGATTATAATTGGGAGTTTATAATCTAGTATTTAAAAAAAAACAACAGGTTCTATGTATCTAATAAACCTCTTGAAAAACTAATTCTCCAAAGGAGCTGTGTTCTTGTTAAGGGACAGGTCAATTCTCCGAGAGCCTCTGGATCACGGCATCTGAAGGAGTTGCAGAGCAGCCTTTCCTGATACAGGTGTTACAGACTGGGAAGGAAATAAACTGGAGACAGAGGGAAGAGGAAAGAGGTCAGACAACACAATGGCCTCTCAGTGGGAAGGTCAGAGAACAGCAACTGCCTCTCAGTCTCCTTGTATCATCCTCTGACAAAAGGAGATTCATTCTGCAGGTTTGGGTTGGATCTCTAGCAGCCACTGTCAGGTGTATTCTATCATTTGGCGCTTAAACGTGGAGTATAAGAAGCGTAAGAATTACAATTCTTATTGTAGCAGCAGCGGTTCCAGAACTGTTTGTGAGGATCCTTCCAGAGTTCCTTCAGTAACCCGCGGGGAAGGAAAGGAACAAGAGCCCTGGTAAGACTTTTTTAGTTACGGTAATTAAATGGGCCAACACATCAAAGGGCCAAGCCAGGAGACTGATGAGAGACTCAAATGCCTGTTCTGACTATAGTCCTCTTCTCTGTTTGAAAGTCTGTTTCCATCATATTTCACAAGATCAACACCTGCTACAACTATGCAGAAGTGATAGTGTTGCTTGCATTCCTCAGTGTGCGGACTATGCTGTGGGGGGGAAATAACAGCAAAAAAAACAAAAAATGGGGAATTGTTAAGGGGCAGATCAATTCTCCAAAAGCCTCCACAGCTGTGGATCATAGCATCTGAAGGAATTGCAGGGCAGCCTTTGCTGACACAATATTCTCTTCCAATAGCTTCACAGATTTCTTTCCAAACCCAAGTTCCTTTTATGTGTAGCTGGCTCAATAATCTTTCCAGTCATATATTTTTCTGCAGTATTCTTTATGCAACTTTTCCCACAAAAGATTTCATTTGTAATGTGGGACAGTCAGCTCCTGCCCTTCTTGGGTCTCCCCATTTTCACTAAGTTAGTTTCTTCTTAGATTGAGTATCCTATATACTGCAACATATCTAACATATATAGGACTGCTTGCCTTCTAGGGGAGGGGTGGAGGGAGGGAGGGAAAAAATCGGAACAGAAGCGAGTGCAAGGGATAATGTAAAAAAAAATTACCCTGGCATGGATTCTGTCAATATAAAGTCATTATAAAATAAAATAAAATATTAAAAAAAAAAGATTGAGTATCCTACTCCTTAAGACCATATACCATAACTGAAAACTATAAAATAATTTTAAGGAAATGCATTTCTAATAAATACTGCAAAAGTCTCTAACAAACATTTAAAAAGTCTAATAGAAAAAATGTCAAGTCAAGTCAAGAAAGAGTCAAGAGTCAAGAAAGAAAATGAATTGTAACTCATTTCCTATATGTGACTACATATACAAATATCAAAGTAGAAAGAATTTCAGAGGCAAGCTTCTCAAGTGAAAATGCCTAGTGTTATTTCTAATTTATTCAAAGATTAAATCATAGAGATTCACTTTGAAGATACTCATTTATATCTAACTAAAGGAATGTGACCATAGGGGCATGTTTATTTACTTTAAGAGAAGTGATAAAGAATTCCCCAGGTAGTGAATAAACAGATTCATTAGACCAAAACAAAGCTTTCTAATTTCAAATGAAAAGCAAGTAAACTGATACCAAAACAGAGAGCTATTTAAAAGTAAAGAAATGGCCCTCTGCTCCCAGACGTGGTTCAGATACCCAACTAACTTTATCCTTACAACAGCACGGAACACTGGAACTCAAATGACCAGCCAAACTCAAACTATTGATAATTCATAATATCAATATCACCTGGCCACCAGAAATAAAACAAATACAGAGAAAAAAAATTTCCAAAAAGATATTTTATCTTAATTCAGTGATAAAACACCTCTACAGCAGGTGTAGATGACCAGATCTGATCATAATTATTTTTAATACACTTGCCTCCATAAATTTTTTTCCCCCAAATACAAGCACTTTTTATTGTGTGCAACTCTGTGGGAAAAAGTTCAACAGAAAATGTATCCTAACAGACTAGTTTTTTGGACCAAGATAATATAACCATAGATGCATAGTTCTATTCAAATGATAACTTCTCTTAGTCTAAACTAAACCTCTGAAATTTTAATTTCAAAAGTGATTTAGAAAAAACTGACATTGTAGGCATGCCCCCAATATATCAAGTTAATATCAATATCACCTCGCCACCAGAAATAAAACAAATACAGAGAAAAAAAATTTCCAAAAAGATATTTTATCTTAATTCAGTGATAAAACAAAATTGTCAAACCATGAGATGAAAGGAAAATTGGTGACAATAAAAATTTATGTAAGGGGAAAAAAAAAGAATAGAACCTCAACTATTTTTTAAATGGCATATATTAGAATTATTAACAGTCCCAGAGTCAGATGAGGCCATGTATTTGAATATTTTCAAAGTATCCAGGTCAGCAACTGGTGTCCAGGAATTAAATATAAAGAACTTCCAATGTGGAAACTTTCTCCAGAGATGTAGATCAACAGTTTGTAACTTTAAATGTGTTGGTCATATAGCTAATATTCATCTAAAAAACACAAGCTCAATTTTTCTTCTATCTACTATGCCAAACTTTGCATATACCCACTTACATAAGTGTGCATTTACATATTAGATAAAGATATCCATGAACAAAATTATATATGTACATATATACTTAGATTTATCACATTGTTTTTCTCTAAACACATTAGCCAGACATTTACTACTCAACAATTACACATTGTCCACTACTTGTGAAATTCTGAAATTCTAGATGACTGTTCTCAAATTATCAGCACTTCAAAAAGCTTCTTCCAGAGTGATAAGATTCACTACATCAATTCTACAGGCAATGACAACTCAAAGGAAGCTCTTAGTGCCTTCAGCAATTCATCATAATGGGGAAAAAAAATTTGGTTTCATCAAGGTAGAAAAGATCAAAGCAGCTCAAAGAGCCTAAGTTCCAAAATATCTATTTCACTTAGGATGGAAGCTCAGAAAGGCAAAAGAAGAGCTAGTTTCAGAGTACAGAATGAGTGCTAGGAGATCTCAAATGGAACAAAGACTTCCTCAGAAGACATAGGAAGAGTGCTGTTTGGTAAAGTTTTGATCTAATTATCAAATTTAAATTTATACTAACTGAAAAAATTAAACAAAATAAGTTTTATTTGAAGTCCCCAAACACTATGACGATGAGTTGGGAGGGATAATGACCCCTAAGAATCATTAATAAATAAACTGTTTATAATGATAAGCTACTACAAAAATGGAATGGACAAATCAGATTACAGAATACCCTCTTCTTAACAATACCCAGAGCAAAGCAGATAAACATATTCTGTTCAAGATATGTTAATTTTTTTTTTTCAGGTCAGGAAAATTTAAGTTCAAATCTAGCCTCAGAAACTCACTAGCTATGTTATTCTGGGAAAACCACTTAACCTCAGTCTGTCTCAGTTTCTTCATCTTTAAAATGAGGCTATAATAGTGCCTACCTTTTATAATTACAATGATGATGTTACTTTTCATGAGCAATAAGCAATGAGATTATACTTTTAAAACATCCTGCAAACCTTAAAGCAGCATATACAGTTATTATTACTAGACTAGAAAAAAATTTTCATTATATTTCAATTATGTTACTGGTTTTCTCAGCAAGGTCTTCAGGCCCACAAAAATAAAGATGTGTGCCCCTAAAGATTCCTTTGCCACCTTCTCCTTAATTGCACAAACCACAAAGTGAAATAGATGTCATTAGAATATTCAGGGTTAAAGGGAATTAAAGACCCTGTTCAAATGTTATCACATCAGCTTCTCAAGTTACTGACTAAACAACTAATACTGTGATCAAAGAGAACAGAACACCAATCTGACCGTAACCAAGAGTCATATGGAAGTAAATTAATGTACTCTCAAGCAGTAATACTAATATCAATCCAAAGGATTAGTGACATTGCACAATTCTTTCTATGAAGTTATTCCTGGGGAGGAGTCAGGTGCAGAGTGAGGAGTCATTTTTAAAGCATGTGTTGCCCAGCTAGCAGAACAAGCTGGGACACGCATTGCTGATAAATAAATACAGCTGTTCAAGGCTGTCACTTGAGGCTCAAGAGCCATGGAATCTCATTCCAACCACTATGACCTCACCATAGGAATTAGTTAATACTGGAAGCAAATCACTATTAACAATTGTAACTTTGTTCCTAAAACATTGTAAAGTAAGTTATATATACGTTATGAGGCTTTGTTTCCATCATAACTGGTCAAAATTCCCAGACTTTTGAATCTCAGTTAGAAACTGAAAAAGTTTTCTCAAAACATGCCTTAGGCCTATGTACTACATTCTTAGCCAGGTAGTGAAGCAATAATTTGAAGTCAATCCACAAACATTTATATGCCTCTGTTTTGTGCCAGTCACAATAGAAATACAAAGAAAATCCCCTCCTTTTTCCCCAGACAGTCCTTATTCTTTGGATTACAATGCTATAAGCAGTGGGTACATAGGGAGGTACCACCTTACAACCCACAATCAGTTTCAGGTCTGAAATTCAGGACAATGTGTCTATGGGAATGGGTACTAGCTATGTAATGAGCAAGGAACAAATTCCTGAAGTAAATGATAGTTGCACAAGTTTGATCTCAGGAACAGAGCAAAGACTCAGTTCTAGCCTCTAATCCAGTGTGGAAGCTGCAGTGAAATAACCAAGACAGGACTCCTAATTCAAATGGGAGCCAGCAATTCAGGAATTCTGGATTGGCATCAAGCACCTACAGGCTCCTTTCCCACTTTACTCTTAATGAGCCACCTCCCAGCTGGCTAATAGCTGCTGAGTCCAAGGAGGTTTAAAACTTCAAAATAAGCATATGCCAACAGACCCGAACCTGAGTCAGGAACTTGCATAGCTCAGATCAGGAGAGTGGGAAACAGACCTCACTCCAGACCAAGAAGTGCTCTGAACCTGTCAAGGCCAAAGTCCAAAAGCAGGGTACTGTGAGAGAAAATTTATTTGGAACCGTTCTCTATTCTAATCAGTATTAGTCAATTTGATAGAATCACATCAAAGTTCTGTCTATAAAGCCCTAGAGCTATAAGCTGCAGATCCTAAGATGACTTCCTTAATCATAGGAAGTTAACTAAAGGCCTTCCATCCTTGTTTTTCCTTGTCATGGTGACCAACCCCAGCAGAGCAGGGATGACAACTATGGAAAGTCCCACAAAACATTTTTGTACCACTGCGCCATCTAGCTGCTCATATAAAAATGAATTTAAAAAATAAATGAGAAAGGGGCAGCTAAGTGGAGCAGTGGACAGAGCACCAGCCCTGAATTCAGGAGGACCTGAGTTCAAATATGACCTCAGAAACTTAACTCTTCCTAGCTTGTATGACTCTGGGCAAATCACTTAACCCCAATGCCTAAGTGGGAAGGGGGTAGACAAATAAATAAATGAGAGTGAATAAGGAAAAATGGGAAAAGAAGCAAGAGTTAAAAAGGAAAGTTATAAAAAGAGTATTCACAGTTTGAATAAAAGAGGTACGAAACACTGCTGAAGAAAATTCTTAAAAATTAGAATTGCCAAATGGACATTAAGGATTCTGAAAGATCAATAAATGAAAAAACAAAGCAAAAAGACTGGGGGAGGGGAGGAGGAAACAGAAAAAATATGAAATACCTCCTAAGAAAAAAACTGATTTGGAAAACAAATTGAGAGGAGATAATTTAAGAATCAATGGACTGACAAAAAGAAAAAGAAAAATCAATTGACTATCTCAAAGCCAAGAACAACAACAAAAAGGAGTCAAGACATCATATTTCCAAAAAAAAATTACAAAATGAATTGTCTAGATAGCTGAGAACCACAAGACAAAATAGAATTCTTAAATATCTATCTATCATCTCCTAAAAGAAATCTCAAAATGAAAATTCCAAAGAATATTGTAGCAAAAATCCTAAGCTACTAGGTAAAGAAAATACTGAAGTCAGAAAGAAAAAAAATTGAAGCACCAAAGAATCACAGTAAGAATCATAAGAGATTTAGCAGTTACTACAATAAAGGAACACAGAGCTCAGAATATTGACATTCCTGAAACCAAAGGATCTAGACTTAAAACCAAGAAAAACTTACCTAGCAAAACTAAGCATAATCCTATGGGAGGGAAATGGCCCTTTAATGAAATAGAAAATTACACTCATTCCTAATTAAACGATCACAGGTAAATAGAAAATTTGGCACATAAATGAATACAAGAATAAAGAAAAGGATAAAATGAAATAAAAAATCACAAAGGACTAACTAAAAAAATTCAAACTGTTTACATTCTTTTCTGGGGGATATGATCATGAATTCTTTCAGAACTCTAAAATCATCAGGAGTCATAGAAGGAAACTACTTAAACAGAGGACTTGTAAATGATGATCAGAAAAGACAAATAGAAAGAATAAAAAAGAGGAACACAATGGGAGATTGGGAGAGGGGAAAGGAAAATTGAGAGAATTGTTGTATATAAATATTAAGCAACCTAAAAGAAGATATTATATAACAAGAAAGGGATTCAGGATATAATGAAAACAGGTTACCCTGAAGTCTTAGTATTATCTGAACTGGTTAATGATTGGAAGAAAATATATATATACACAATTGAATACAGAAAAACACCTTACTAAACAGTGAACCAGGAAGGAAAAAGGTAAAGACAGAAGATAGATAGAAGAGGTATCATACAAGCAAAACAGATTCTTAAAGAAAGATCAGGAGAAAAAGAAAAAGAAAAGATTGTAGAATAGGATGGAAAGAAATAAAAAATTAACTACTATAACTGTGAACATGAATAGGATAAATTTACCTAAAAAAAGAGAAGAGTATAACAGAATGTTATTAGAAACTAGAATCCCAAAATATACTGTATACAAGAAACACACTTAAAACAGAAAGATACATACAGAGTTAAAATAAGGGGCTAGAGCAGAATCCATTATGCTTCAGCTGAAGTAAAAAGATGCAGGGATAGTAAACATGACCTCAGACAAAACAAAAATCCCTTGAGGCACAGAGTTAGGCTGGTGCACCATAAACTGGCCAGAATAGGAAAAGATTGAGATACTCTGAGATTTAGATCCAAGAAGTCCAGGTAATTATGAATAAATGCTGCAAAATAAAGAAAAATTATCTGAACCTAGAAGAGATAGGGAACTTTGTGGAATTTGATAAGAACATGAAATCACACCACACTATTCCTCAGTGGTTCAACAGGGAAATGAGAATTATATGAGGAGAATTTATGGCATTAACAGTAAATGATAATGGACATAAAAAAAATGGAATCTGCAAAAGCCAATCTCACCAAAGAAAAAGAGGGAATATACTGGGAATGTAAATATGTGGAAATAAAAGACAATCTAGAAGAAAAACAAAAAGTAATAGCATTCAAAGAAAACATGTTCACTATATAAGCAAAACAGAATGTGTAGAGAAAACCTAAGAATCACAGCTCTCCCAAAAGAACAAGATAGGACAAAAAAAATTAATATTATAATACAAGTCATAATAGGAAATAATAAAAGAAAAGTTGATCAGTAGAAAAGATTATGTATGTTTGATAAAACCAAAGATCCTAGGTATTGGGATAAGAACTTGTTATTCAAAGAAATCTGTTGGAAAAGCTATAAAGTAGAATGGCAGAAACTACAATAGCTCCAAACATATACCAAAAGAAGATCAAAATAGTTTAAAGGTATGTTTTAGATAAACACATTAGTGGAACATGAGAGAAATTTACCTGTCAGAGTACGAATAAGGGAAAACTCATGAGTAAACAAGAGGTAGAGAGGTCGACAGGTAATGTAATGATGATTTTATTACATAAAAACAAAAAGCACACAAACAAAACCAACTCAGCTAAAATTAGAAACAAGGGGAAAAAATCTATAGCAATTTACTCTGATGAAGATTCCATTTCTAAAATATGGAGGAAATTGAGTCAATTTTACAAGAAAAAGGGCCATTCTCTAATTAATAATTGGACAAAAAGCATATGAATAAGCATTTTTCAAAGGAAGAAATCCAAGCTATCAATAATAATATGAAAAAATACTCTAAATCACTAATAATTAGAGAAATGCAAATAAAAACTCTGAGATACCAGCTCATACACATCATTAGCAAAGTTAGAAAAAAGGAAAATGACAAATCCTGGAGGGCCGTAAAAAAACAGGTACTTTTACACATTGTTAGTGAAGCTGTATGTATATCTTTTGATCCAGGAATACTCCTATAAACACCCTAAAAGAGATCAGGAGAAAGAAGAAAAGGAGTCATGTATAAAAATGTTTATAACAGCTTTTTTGATGGTGCCAAAGAATTGGAAACTGAGAAGATGCTCATCAACTGAGAATAGCTAAACAAGTAATGATAGATGAATATGAGGAAATGCAATTGTGGTATAAGAAATGGTGAAGGGGTTGGTTTCAGAAAAAATCTGGGAAAACTTTTATAAACTGATGCCAAATAAAATGAACCAAACAGGATAACATTTCATACAATAACAATAAGGAAAGACTCAATAACTCTGATCAATACAACAACCAATCACAATCCCAAAAGACTCATGATAAATATAAAAATACTGATAACTAAGAATTATTTAAATTTGAGTTATTAAAGAGTGTGACTTCAAATATGAAGAAAAAGCAGTCATTTCAATACATACCAATCACAAGGTTGAAGAGATCGGAAAGCTTGAAGAGAAGCATCCATCCCTGCAAAATCCCAAAATTTAACATCATAATCAAATCCTCCTGTTACCAAACGGGCACCAGAAGGGTCCAGACCTAAAGCAGAAACCTAGAGGAAAGAAAAGACATGCAAAAATAATTAAAGGTGATCGATTACAGCCTATCTTCATAAGCTATAACATGTTCCTTAAAAAAATAAAAATAAAAGAGAACAATTTCTTTGTTTAATATATATTCAATTATTGCTAAAAGGATTACTTCATTCTTTGGATTTGCATTCCTAGCACCTAGCATAGCACCTGGTATATAACACCTGCTAACTGATTTATGAAGTCTTTATATGTATGTATTCTTTCTTTTGAACCCACTTCCTTATTGCATAAACTACTTGTACAATCCTTCGATGTGAGATCATTTTTCCCATTCTTCTCTTCCTCCCAGTAAATTCTTCTTCCCTTTCTTTTCCATTTTTTTTAAGACAAACAAAATGTAACAGAACCCTCCTGGGTCTTCTGTATAATTAAAGTTTCTCTATGCCCCCAAATTATGATAGAATTCTGAAGAGATCCATGCATTTTATTCTTTGTTAGTTCCTTATAATTTTTTGCTCATGTCTAACTTTCTATGCTTCTTTTGATACCTGTGTTGATATACCCATTTTTTTTTGCTCCAATCTTTTCATCAGGGAGGCTTGAAAGTTCTCAACTTCATTAAAGATATTTTTTTCCCTTATTGAATTACACTGTTTTTCTTGAGGTAAGTCTCATTCTTTGCTTTGGGGAATATCATATCCCAAACTCATCAATTCTTTATAATAAATAGTAGCTGCTAAAACAAGTCTGATCCTAACTGTAACTCCTTATATGGTAGCTGTTAACTGATGCACTCCCAAGCACACACCCCCAACATAATTTCCTAATATCCTTGTCTCCCTAGTGGATTCTCTTCCTTCTCTGATAAAAGCAAATTGGTCCCTGCTTCTTCAGTGCACTTGCATAGGGCCAAGAAAAAGCCCAAGTCATAAGGGTTCCATGCCTCTCAAATCTAGTTGGTTCCAAATATCATTTAAGTCACTATAACCTAATAACTGACCAGACACGGTTCCAGCTAAGAGATGAGGGCAGCTAACTTCAATCAGAGAAAACAAATGACAGTGTATCCTTGCATTTATCTGTTAAATGTTCATTGTCTCACAAATGCCTATTTTGACCACAAAATAGAAAATTTTGATTATATCAAATTGAAAAGTTTTTGTACAAACAAAACAAATGCAGACAAGATTAGAAGGGAAACAATAAACTGGGAAAACATTTTTATAATCAAAGGTTCTGATAAAGGCCTCATTTCCAAAATATAGAGAGAATTGACTCTAATTTATAAGAAATCAAGCCATTCTCCAATTGATAAATGGTCAAAGGATATGAACAGACAATTCGCAGACGAAGAAATTGAAACTATTTATAGACATATGAAAATACGCTCCAAATCATTATTAATCATAGAAATGCAAATTAAGACAACTCTGAGATACCACTACACACCTGTCAGATTGGCTAGAGTGACAGGGAAAGATAATGTGGAATGTTGGAGGGGATGTGGGAAAACAGGGACACTGATACATTGTTGGTGGAATTGTGAACACATCCAGCCATTCTGGAGAGCATTCTGGAACTATGCTCAAAAAGTTATCAAATTGTGCATACCCTTTGATCCAGCAGTATTTCTACTGGGCTTATACCCCAAAGAAATACTAAAGAAGGGAAAGGAACCTGTATGTGCCAAAATGTTTGTGGCAGCCCTGTTTGTAGTGGCTAGAAGCTGGAAAATGAAAGGATGCCCATCAATTGGAAAATGGTTGAGTAAATTGTGGTATATGAACGTTATGGAATATTATTGTTCTGTAAGGAATGACCAGCAGGATGAATACAGAGAGGACTGGCGAGATTTACATGAACTGATGCTAAGTGAAATGAGCAGAACCAGGAGATCATTATATACCTCAACAACGATACTGTTTGAGGATGTATTCTGATGGAAGTGGATCTCTTCGATAAAGAGAGCTAATTCAATTTCAATTGATCAAGGATGGACAGAAGCAGCTACACCCAAAGAAAGAACACTGGGAGATGAATATAAACTGCTTGCATTTTTGTTTTTCTTCCCGGATTATTTATACCTTCTGAATTCAATTCTCCCTGTGCAACAAGAGAACTGTTCGGTTCTGCACACATATTGTATCTAAGATATACTGTAACCTATTCAACATGTAAAGGACTGCTTGCCATCTGGGGGAGGGGGTGGAGGGAGGGAGGGGAAAAATCGGAACAGAAGTGAATGCAAGGGATAATGCTGTAAAAAATTACCCTGGCATGGGCTCTATCAATAAAAAGTTATTTTAAAAAATGCCTATTTTGTCCCAACGTCAAACCTAAAGTAAGAGAATGATGGTAGAGGCAGCTAGATGGTGCAATGGATAGAGCACCAGCCCTGAAGTCAGGAAGATCTGAGTTCAAATTTAACCTCAGACAAGTAACATTTCCTAGATGTGTAATCCTGGGTAAGTCAATTAACCCTAGTTGCCTCAATCAAAAAACAAAACAAAAAAGAGAGAGAGAGAGACAGAAAGACAGAGAGAGAGAGAGAGAGGAGAAAGAGGAGAGAGAGAGGAGAAAGAGAGGAGAGGAGAGGAAGAGGGAGAGGGAGAAAGAGAAGGAGAGGGAGAGGGAGGAGAAGGAGAGAGGGAGGGAGGGGGAGAGAGAGAGAGAGAAAGAGAGGAAAAGAAAAGAGAGAAGAGGAGAGGAGAGGAGGGGAGAGAGAGAGAAGAGGAGAGGAGGGGGGGGGGAGAGAGAGAGAGAAGAGAGAGAGAGAGAATGATGGCTTCTGAGCCACACTTCAAGGACTGGCTAGCAGCAGTGAAGGTCCAGTTGAGATTGTGTGACATAATTTGTAGTGAACCCATTTGCATGATTTCCCCCATATTTGTTCAACAGCTCATGTGTAGGAGTGAAGGCAATGAATGGTGGGAATGATCCAAGGTTGTGGCCTGGCTGACTGTAACTGACAATATGAAAGGGAGGCTAGAGAGCCCAATGAACTGAAGGGTCAAGAGACTAGATAGAGGCATAATAAGGACAAAGTCAAGGGTTCTAGAAGGGAAGGGACAGGGAGAGGTGAAAAGCCAATAGATTATAATCAGATAAGAGGATTTCATAATGCTGGTATCCAAATGAAGTGTTTGTGATATATTACCTAATGAAACTAGAGATCTTTGATTCTTCAGAAATACTGGTAAAGCTAAAACACTGCTACTTTTCACTATTCTGAGAGACATCTTATTAATACTAATAGAAGCAATGTCTGTTTATTTCTTATTATTCAGATTTAAGATTTCATTATCTATTGAGCTGAATTTAATGGAAATGTCAGAATGGAACTATTTAATCAAAAGTGTCATCTTCATGTCTTTTTACTACTTTTAATTTGGCTTAAGTTTTAACCTTAAAAAAAAACTATTTAATCAGTATGAATAACTGATTTTCACATCAGTAATCAGCCATTTCCATGCCAATAGTTCTTGTAATAATATTTTACATTCACTAGGTCTAACATTTCTAATTCTAATTCTGACTAAAGAATTCATGATCTAAAGTGTAAAGTCAAATCAAGTCAAGAAGCACTGATGAAGTATCTGGTAAGCTATAGACCCTCAGCTAAAACCCTGGAGATACAGAGAGATGCAAAAACCAGTCCTTGATTTCAAAAAGTTAATGGTAAGAGATAACATACATATAACTGAGGAAGAAAATAACAACTATACATATAAGTATATAGAGAATACATACAAACATATAAAAAATAAATATTATAAAGTATTTTGGGATAGATGCCCTAATGGCTAAATGTTTGTTGAATTCTATATCTTAAAGTAAATACTAGCATAATTTAAAAGTTCTTGTCAGGTTCATTTCAAAAATTTAGTACTCTTTTATCTTCTGCAACATATAAATTCTGGTATACAAGTTGCAAATAACTTCAAGTTATTTTAAAAAATTGTTTATAATCACTGTGAACAAAGTAAGGGTAGATTATCAAATATCATATAAAATGCTTTTTCTCATTATTAGACACACTATCAAAACGACTACCACATCTTTGGCCACCTTTCAAAGAAAGTCAATCCTGTCATTTAGCTACAATTCATTTTTGTCTTCAGGTTTCATTTGTAGAAATATGTAAACATGGCTATAGTTCGGTTGCTCCTGTAATGTTGTTGGACAAAGATAGCACATTTGGAATTGGCATTTAAACCAATGTTTTTAGGAAGCCTCAACAACCTATTTCTTCTTTTTTGCAACTATTCTATCATTGAAGCATAAGTCAAAGATGGGGCTTGGTAAAGGGAGAGGGCAAATAGAATGAGGGTCTTTAAAAACATTTATCTGTTTCATAGATAATAATGGCCAAAAAATTTCAACAACTAATACTTTTGGAAATTAGTCTCTTTTTATTCATTAAAATTCACTTGATGTGGAATTTTAAACTGAAAAGGTTAATTGGTGCATCACTCACATAACATTTAAGAACTCAGATCACTTGAACAATATAAGGTATATTTATATTTCATATTAAGAAATACTGAAACATATACAAAATGTATGTAAATGAAAAAAATCCAAATAATTATGCACATTGATTATATCTTCATATCTTTTAAATATGTAAGAACATAAAATAAAATCAACCCAAAAAAAGGGATGGATAACTAGAAAAAAATAAGAAAAAAGTATTGCTTATGTTTTTAATTATTCATTTTTCTGAATGTTCTTTTATATTCATTTATTGTTATTTAAATTTTACAATGAAATAGTTAATCATAAATTTTTAATTAGCTTCACATAACTAAGAAATATTGTGTTAATAAATTGTCAAAATACTGAAAAATATAGATCTCAAATGTATAGTGTCATGAATGACAAAACTACTATTCATTCTTCACCTTAAATACTAATTCTATGAAAGTATAAAATCAGTTATCTTTTAATATTAGTTAAGTGTCAAGAACATCAGAATATTTTCCCATTAAAAATAAATATTTTTTTTAGTTTCCAGTCTTAGTGCTTCATGTTGCAGAATACAAACTAAACTGTAAAGGCAACAATAGCAATGACAAAAACAAGTGTTACTATTTTTAAATGATAAGCAAGGACTGTTTCATAGCAAGGGCAGAATCTCATGATATACAAACATGTCTACCTTTTAACTCCTTTAACATTTAACATTTTTGCAACATCAGTCATATAACTTATCTTTACCAAATTTTAAAAGTGCTTTATCACATTTTCACCAGCATAACACTTTGCAAGAAAAAAACAAAAACTTACTGTTTTACTGCCATGTTGCAGAGTGATTTCATGAGAATCAGGAATTTTTTTGACAGGGTTCTAAAATGAGAAAATTACATTTTATGAGTGAATTTGAAGATCAATAAGAAAACAATGTTTTTTCCTTTGAACCAAGCAGGTAATTCAAAACAACAGTATAAAATACAAGATAATAAAATTAAAACTTCAATCCCAATTTTTTTTTTCGATACCTTAATAGATTTGAAAATAAAAGAAACTGTGAGACTGATATCCCCACCCATAGGCAGAACTATACTTCATCAACATAGGCAGAAGAGAATGCATTATACATTTTTTTTATTCTCTAAACACATAATCCCCTTCAACAACCTACTACTTGTGGAAAGACTTCTCATTATAATTTATCTAAATAATTCAATCTAAATTCTAATGAACTGATTTTCTATTTTTTAAGAGAACAAAAGAAACTAAGAATAACTTTCTTTTATACACAAAAGCTTTGTGATTTAATAATATTATAGAAAAAGAAAGCAGTTTCAAACACAGAATAAAGGGGAAATAACTTTCAGGAATAATTTCAAAAGAAAAAAATCAATGACTTCTTATGACATTCTATATGAAGAATCATCATTAGGACTACTATCGGCAAATAATAAAGAAAAAAAAACAAAACTCAATTTTAAAAATTTGAACAAATTACAAATATAAAAGATAAGCACAACACACAGCACATTTTCTGAATTGTTTTCACCCAGGCACAATCAAACTTTGTACTATGACTACACAAAATGGCTAATGCTGCCACAAAAAAATGAACAAGAAAATTAGCAATAATAATTTTAAACATATTATTTTTCCAGTATAAATGGTAAGTGATATAGAGATTGATAAAATGGTAGAGGCAGATTGATAAAGCAGAATAACACCAGGGATCCCTGGCTCCACTATTACTAGTACTCTTTCTTAAGTCTGACTTTGCTTAACATAAAAGAGGATGAAACAAATTCAATCCAACACATACAGTTGTTTTTTGTTACTATAAACAACTCTACTAAAAACATCCATAGACTCAACAGCTAAGGCACAAAAGTATCACCACCACCACCACCCCCAGTACACTAGACTCTATGATCAACTAGGTAAACCCTGTTTTTATAAGATGATTTTAAATGACGTCTATATGTAATTGCAAAAATATCATTTATTATTTCACTGTGAATAGTTGATTATAAGAATATGCTTTGCTCTCTGTTTATTGTTAAATTTAATGACAATATGCTGCATTAGTTTTTGCTATGCTTTACTGACATAACGAATCTAGTCTAGTGAATTAGGAACTGAAAATCATTACCTTCTTAACCTAAAGAAAGGTAGGAAGCATCAAGATGAGAGAAAAAAGATTGCTCTGCATTTACTATATAGAAGACTGACTCAATTCATCACTAACATAGGCCTGAGAAGATATAAAAAAAAAAGGACTTGAGCAATAAGATAAGAACAAAATGGGAAAATGAAAAACTAAACATTTTTCCATTTTCTCCTGAGTTTTAACTTCAACTTCAAGTTCAAGCACATTTTCATAAGGCAAAGTTAAATCTTCTCTTCTAAATTATCTGGGCCATCCATTCCATTTAATTATTAGGAATGACAGTAAAGCAATAAATTTGTAAGCAATATATTAAAAAAAAACACAACAAACTATTACATTTTGTCTTTTCCTATGTAATTTTTTCAAAACTCCACAAATAATAGAAAGTCAGAATGAAGAATATTTCATTTAAATACAGAACATGCATGTGAATACAGATAAATACATATGTACTTAAATATATATTTGTGCATAAATGTAATCAACATTTTAAAGAGTAAAAAAATCTGACAACATAGATCAACTTAGTATTTATGTTAGAAAATAAATGTTTATGTTTAAAATCAAAGTGTTGTTGAAAAACATGTAAAGCATAAGTCATAAAAAGTAAACATAACTGGCATAATGAAATCACCTAAAATAATAATCCAACTCTTAAAAAAAATGTTTTTATATATTCAGCTGATTGTGACTATTCTTTTTCCAGAACTCAGGATTTTTTGAAATATGTCTTGGTGTGAAATTTGTGAAACCATTCAAATATATTTAAGATTGGCTGGCCCAGGGACATCATAAAGCACAAGACTTCAATGAATCTTTTTATTACCAGAATCCATAACAAGTAATGGAACTTTTAAAGTGAGAAAAAAAAATTATCTGTTTACTTCCAATATCAACAAAGCATCATTTCTCAGGCTCTTTAATCTATCCCTAACAACAAATAAAACTACTATACATATCTTGAATACTGTAAAATATTCCATCTGATTTCAATCTTCACAAGGAATTCAAATTTAAAAATCGAAATCTCTTTTCTGGGATAAAGGTCAAAAACTAAAGAAATAGGAAAGTAAACACTGACAGAAAGGTTCGCAGTAAGAATCCTACCAAGAAATGTCTAAAAGAAGGTTCATTAAAATCAGGAGCCTAAAAAATATTAAATGGGGAGCTTTTCTTCTCTGAGAAGTTTCATGCTGACATAGCCTTGGTGGTACATATAGTACAGAGTAGACCAGATTGAGAAAATCTACTCATGAGTCACCTTGAAAAACACAGTCCTATAAAAGTTATGAGAAATTAAGACAGCACTAAAGTCAGGAACTCTGAATCTAAAATAGAACCCGTGTTGTCTCTGAAACTGCCCCTGATTTAGGGTAATAACCTGAATAATATGTCTCTTCCTCTCTAGAGTGACTGGCATCTAAAAAACCAAGGTCCAAGATGAGACTAGACTCTATTTCCTACAGGCAAAAATTTATTGGTAATTCACCTCATAAGAATGGATAACTTTAAAATTTCACATCCCATTCATTACATGTTAGATTATGATCTGCTCAGTACAAAGTTAACACAGTAAGAGATATTTACATTTGATTAATTTCTGTAATAACTAGTCTTGGAAGAATAAAATTGTACTACTAATAAATTATTTGAAGCTTAAAGTTTCAAAAATTACTGCCTAGTCCCTTTTATACTAAACAACCTTAAAATTATTCAATTTTATTCTTCAACATTAAATTGTTTGGCATTACCTGTAAAAAGTTCTGGCAATATGTATGGAAATGGAAAGAAACAGAGGTAAGTTGTGTTATCATTACAAAGTAGGAGGCAGAATCAATTTACCTATATTCTATCAACCTCATTTTGTTCAGTCAGCCAGCCCAACCAAAAGAACCAGAGAGTTCAATTAATCATGTCACTCTGACAAGAGAATACATACTGTTTTGCTATTAAACTAAAGAAGTATCCAAAATATAAATCTGTTTATTATAAATGCTTTGCTCTGAAAAATGTGAAATAATACAAGAGAGAACTGAGAATTCCCTCAATGGGCCAATTTTCATGAAGTATTATTTTCTCTGTGAAATATACTGTAATATTCTCTCTAAAATGTAATATTCTTTGTTGAGGGTTTCTTGGAGTCTCTGGGAGCAGCCTTCCTTTCAGTTCAGTAACCACCACAAGTGCAGCCAGGTGTTAAAGTCCAGATCCTTTATTATCTCTTTCAAAGTCCTATCTCCGTCACTTGGGGATCGGCTAGTTTTCTGGAAGCATTCTGGAGTCTTGGTTTCAGTGGGGAAGTGAAGGAGGAGAGCCTGCCACCAAGGTGGTATGAGATGGGATGAATCTGTTTGAGTCCAAGGGCTTGTGCTCCAGTCTTCAGTCTTCTGTCTGCTTGTTTCTGAATCTCCCTAGCTGAGGCTTCTAGCTTATATGCTACACACTGAGTACAAACCAATCATTATATCACTAGGAAACCATTATTTGTTGTCGGATTAAATCAGTGCTAAACTAGATTTAACCATTGTCTCCTCAATTCCACTTAGTACTTTGTTTCAAGCTCTGGCCCATAACATCTCCTTGTAAGATTAAATCAATCATATTGTACCATGCTAAATTAGATAACTATTGTTTCCATTGATTCCACTGACTTAGTATCTTATAAGAATCCTTTGTTTCAAGTTCAGAGTTCTGACCCATAACAATATACATCAAAAAATTTCATGAAACTCAATATACAAACAAATAACCAAAAACTTTCATATCCTTAAAAACAAACAGGGTGGAGGTCATCACCCTTTAAAAAGAAAAAGGCAGACACAAGACATTTTCTTTGGGGAAAAAAAGTTATTTTATTGCTAAAGAATCCAGTAAAAATAATCTTGGATAATTTTTTTTTTAATTATAGCTTTCCTCCCCACGATGGCAGGTTGACCAATACATGTTAAACATGTTAAAGTATAAATTAAATACAATATAAGTATACATGTCCTAACAGTTATTTTGCTGTATAAAAAGAATCGAACTTTGAAATAGTGTACTATTAGCCTGTGAAGGAAATCAAAAATGCAGGTGGACAAAAATAGAGGGATTGGGAATTCTATGTAATGGTTCATAGTCATCTCCCAGAGTTCTTTCTCTGGGTGTAGCTGGTTCAATTCATTACTGCTCTATTGGAACTGATTTGATTCATCTCATTGCTGGAGATGGCTACGTCCACTGAATTGATCATCATATAGTATTGTTGTTGAAGTATATAATGATCTCCTGGTCCTGCTCATTTCACTTAGCACCAGTTCCAGGCCTCTCTGAAATCATCCCGCTGGTCATTTCTTACAGAACAATAATATTCCATAATATTCATATACCACAATTTATTCAGCCATTCTGCAATTGATGGGCATCCCCTCAGTTTCGAGTTTCTGGCTACTACAAAGAGACCTGGACAAACATTCATGCACATACAAGTCTTGGGTAATTTTATAATGAAAACAAATGCAACTTTGAAAATACACCCAAACACTGAGCATTTGGGAAATTCTAATAGTGCAGGAACAATCAATGGCTTCATGATAGTTTTAAAATTTCTATCAAATTATCTAGGTGATTCAATAAGTACTCTAAATTACACAAAAAGACCAGTACATGAGCCTTTACAAATATATTAAGTGTTACTGTATGTTATTTGGGTAATTCTAAGAACTGCAAACCACAGAAATGATTTCATAAGAGTAATTCAGAATTGTGTAATAAAAGAGAATTTATTCAAAAATAAATTAAATATTTACTTCTATCATCTAAGGTACAACAAATTATAAAGTGTTAATGCCTTCACTTAAAAAGCTGAATTTAGGACTAAGATCATTTTTCTTTTAAAATATTCTCATTTTAGAGCAATTTGGAATTATGCCCAAAAGACTACCAAATCATTCACATCCTTTGATCCAGCCATGCCACTACTGGGTCTGTCTCCCAAAGAGATCATAAAAGAGGGAAAAAGACCCACATATACAAAAATAATTGTGGCAATCCTTTTTATAGTGACAAGGAATTGGAAACTGAGTTGGAGAATGGTTGACTAAATTGTGGTATTTGAAAGTATTAGAATATTATTTTTCTAAATGAAATGAATAGGCTGATTTCAGAAAAGCCTGGAAAGGCTTAACAAGAACTGATGCTAAGTGAAGTGAGCAGAAGAGGAGAATGTTACATACAGTAACAATAAAATTAATTGATGATCAACTATGAAAAGCTTAGTTCTTCTTAGCAAGATAATTCCAAGAGACTTGGGATAGAAAATATCATCGCCATCCAGAGAGAGAACTATGGAGACTGAATGTGGATTGAAGCACTATTTTTGTTATTTTTTCCTTTCTCATGGTTTTTTCTTTTATCTTAATCTTTTTTTTTTCACAACATATCTAATATGGAAATATGTTTATATTGTGTGATTGTATTGTAATGATTGTACATGTATACCTATAAAAAATTACTTGCTGTTTTGGGGAAGGAAGGAAGCAAATAATTTGCAACTCAAAATCTTACAAAAGCAAATGGTGAAAACTATCTTTACATGTAATTGGGAGAAAAATTTTAAATGGTCTTATTTTAGAAAAGCCAATATTGCCATAATGTTCAAAAAGAACTGGAAGAAGGGGGAAAAGCATGAGAAGAGGTTTTTATATTTAAAGCATTTTCTTGTTATATATTTTTCTCTTCTAAAATAATTATTCCAAAAAACTAAGCACAACTAAATTTTATATTTGTTACAAACTATCACATCCAAAAACAAATGAACAAAAATTTAAATTGAAAAGCTTCTTTGTGAAGTTTCTGGCAGAAACATATCCTATTCTTTCTCATCCTGGTTTTGAAAATGTGAATATGTCTCAGAACACCAAATAACATATATAATATAAAATAAAATGAATAAAGTAAACTGAATTTATTGATAAAGCTTAATGAAAGGTGAATATTGATAAAGAACTTTTATTATATTGTTTTGAAAGTTATCCTAATATTTAGTTCACTTAAAAGTAAAGCAATAATAATAATCTCCAAGGGCATATTTTGGCAAAAGAGAGCAATCAAATATTAATGAAAATCAGTGTGACTTATTCTATTTTGGTAATTCAATAAACTTCCTAAATTGTAAAATGTATCAAAATATCCAAATATTCCAAAACTGATGTTTTCAGTGTGGAAAAATAGGACATCTAAGAGCCCAATGTAGATATGGAGATAGAGTGAGAAAACAGGGTGAGAGAAGACCTAAAACCCTGTGTCCAAAATGCCACAAGGGCTTCCACTGGGCCTCAGAATATAGATTGACCCAGGGAAATGAGAGATGGGGCCCAACTCCAAGATATCAATAAAAAGACAGATGGGGCTTGATGGCAGCTGAGTTTACACCAAGAGATTCTTTAGAACAGGGGTCCTCAAACTTTTTAAAGAAGGGGCCAGTTTACTGTCCCTCAGACTGTTGGAGGGCCAAACTATAGTAAAAACAAAAACTTTGTTTTGTGGGCCTTTAAATAAAGAAACTTCATAGCCCTGGGTGAGAGGGATAAACGTCCTCAGCTGCTGCATCTGGCTCGCAGGCCGTAGTTTGAGGACCGGTGCTTTAGAAGGTCAGGACTCTGATGTGATCAACCAACAGAAAAGCAATCAGATAGCAGAAAGGGATTACAATTGGGGAGAATACAGGCTTTTTAACCCAACAGAAGGGCAATGTCCAGTTCCAGCAGCTCCAGTGTAATTGCCAGATGATGTGGAGAGATCCAGAAAGTAAATAGAAGGGACTAGATTAACTGCTTGGGAAAAGGGGTTTGCTTGTATTTCTATAGATGGAGAAGGAATCAAATAGGTGCCAAGGAGTACCTGGAGAGAAACAGAAACAGAGAAAAACCTCAAAACAAAAGAGAAGAACTAAGAAACATCTAATACTGAAAGAGCATGGCTGATAATGAGACTGTTGCAGGACTTGAAAACCAGCAGGAATCATTGGATTCCCTGAGATGAAAAATTGTTGATAAGACTATTGCAGGACTTCAAAACTTGCAGGAATTGTTGGATTCCTGGCTCATGAAGTAATGGACAATAGATTCCTTTTGGACTATTTCTAGGACTTATGGACATGTAGAAATCCTCATGTTGATTCATGTTATTTGTTACATCGCTACTAGGCTGTGTTATATTGCTATGTGCTTATGTAATTTATGTAATTATGTGTAATACCTCCCATATTGATGGATTTATGTATACCTGTTTTAAGAGTGAGCTCCTTCAGAAACCCGCTAATCTTATTTGATTTCCCATTTCCTTTGGTGTTTTCATCTCCCTTTCTGAGAAGTCAGGGAGGGCATGATTGATTCCTTTTATGGTGTTTTCACCTCCTTTTTGAGCAATCAGGGAAGGTGTGAACACCTTCTTTTTTGGGGTTCTCACCTCCTTGAGAAGTCAGGAAGGTCATGACCACCTATGTTCTAAAAACAAAAGAAAGCGGGAGATATTAGGATTCTTACAAGGTGCTAAGGGATTGAGGAGACAGTGGTTAAATCTAGTTTAGCATTGATTTAATCCTACAACAATTATGGTGACAACAAAAAAAAGTGATATAATGATTGGTGTATACTCAATGTGGGGCATATAAGGAGGAGCTGTCAGGGCCAGGAAGGACAAGTCCACTAGAAACTCTTGGAGGAGGAAACAGATTCATTCCATCTTCCACCTTTGTGCTGGCTGGAGGCTGAAGTACAAACATTTGGAGGAGCTAGAGGCAGAAGCTGGCAGAGGCAAAGGACTAGCAGCAGGAGCTGTTGGAACAAAGGAGAGAGGAAGGCCTCCAGAAAACTAGCCGAGCCCCAAGTAAAGAAGAAAAGACTTTGAAGGAGACGATAAAGTATTTGGACCTTAATCCCTGGCTGCACTTGTGGTGATTATTGGCTGCCCCACAAGAAACCTGCTCCCAGAGAACATTATATTTTTAGAGAAGAATATTACAAACAACAATATTGTAAATATAAATAATTTTGAATGACTTAGGAATTCTTTTCAATACAATGACAAACTACAGTTCCAAACAACTCATAATAAAACAAATGCTTTTTTCAGATAAGATCAGTGTGAGAACTTATTCTACAAACTATAAATAAATGTAAATGGATTTTTGTTTTTCTTCATTTGTCATGGGAGGGGGCATCATAGGTAGGAAAGAAAGCATATTTTTTTAAAAAAATTTTAATGTTTTTTGAAGACCAAGCAAAGCCTACTGTCCCACCAAAAAAAAAAAAGGAAGAACTAGAGTCTTAATTCTTGAAAATTTGAAGAAACTGAAGAAAACAATGCCCACTAGGAAAGAGGAAGAAAGGAAGGGAGCACATTAAGTGCCTCCCATACACCAGCCACTGTGCTAAGTGCTTTATAATTATTATGGGACAAAGATCGGAATAAAATAAACCAAATTTCAATAATTTGATCAAAATATCAAATTTGCCTTTTTCTTCTCTCTAGTGTTTTTATCCGATAAAGCAGTCCCTCATTCAACTAGTGATAAATCCTCAGACTTGTTATTGGAGGTTAATACAAAGAGGGATAAGCTATAGTAAAAAAAATATTGTCTTCTCCAGTTCTTAATAAAGATCATGTAAAAATGAAATTCATTCAAATACTTATTAAATGCCTTCTATGAGAAAGGTGCAAGTTTAAGCTCTACAGCAGTAATGAACTGAACCAGCTACACCCAGCGAAAGAACTCTAGGAAATGACTAAGAACCATTACATCAAATTCCCAATCCCTTTATTTTTGCCCGCCTGCATTTTTGATTTCCTTCACAGGCTAACTGTACAATATTTCGGAGTCCAATTCTTTTTGTACAGCAAAATAATGGTTTGGACATGTATACTTATTTTGTATTTAATTTATACTCTAATATATTTAACATGTATTGGTCATCCTGCCATCTGGGGGGGGGGGGGGAGAGGGAAGGAGGGGAAAAATTGGAACAAAAGGTTTGGCAATTGTCCGGTGCTATAAAATTACTCATGCATATAACTTGTAAATAAAAAGCTATTAAAATAAAAAATAAAAAACAAGTTTTAAGCTCTAAAGAAGATACAAAGTTCAACTCACAATCCTTGCCTTCGAAGACAACAAATTAATACCTCTTTAATCTAGTGAAAATAGAATTTAAAGTTCTACTCATTGTTCTCAAATATTCATTTAAAATATTATTTTTCATATACATTAACAATTTATAGAAAGATACAGGTTAGAAAAATGTATAATTTGGAATTTAAAATATATATTTTAAATGTTCTTACATGCTTCATTAAGCTCAAAAATAAATCATTCAAAAATTACACAAAAAGATTTTAAATGCTATGTTACTCTAAAATATTGCAGGAAGGAAACACAATTTCCAACCTTAATCACACAGCTGGTTTCAATTCTATTACTAATATGATTAGCAATTTTTCCAGGCAAGCCATAAATTACCTTCAAAACCTTACCACTTATATTCTTATAAGTTGTGATGGAGAAGTACATTTTTAAGTATCTGACATAATATCGATGAGTAATTTCAAGAATATAGAGGGTCACAGTCAGTGGGGAAACTCTAGGTGAGGTATAAGACCCTTCAGTCCAGAGGGAATCTGCTAACAATGTCTGGTTCGGCTCCCCATCTCCCCTAAGAATTCTCAGCCTTCCTGAGAAGTCAGGGGGTGGTGACAACCTGTATTGAGATTGGAGCAGAGTGATACCAGGTGGCAATCTACATACAATAGCAAGTTGTTCATATGGTCCCACATGCACAGCGTTGTTTTTGTTACATTATAAAAAGGGGAAAGTCCTTGGAATAAATGGACTCCATTTTTCCACCATATTCAGGAGTCCCACCTCATCACTTCTCCACTAGTATAGGTAAGTATATTTTAATCACCTTGGTGTGGGGGCTCTAGAAAGCAATGGTACATTTTGTCACTCCAACTTGGGGGCTCTAGAAAGCAGGACACCACAGAAGAAAGCATCTAGAAATTTTTCTTAACTTTCACTAGATGTGTTTGATATTTTAAAACTCAAACTACTGATTTTTTCCTAGAAATTTTAATTTTTGATTACTTTCTTCTAAACAAAGATCCAAATGAGATTATTTATATGCAGCAGTTTGCAAACTTGAAAGTGCTATTCTTATTATTACATTACATCCTACTGGGATGCTTTGTCAGGGCGTGAAGGCAAGCCAAGTTTCTGAAAGACTATGACACCAAAGGAATGTAAATACTGGCAAATCTTCTCAAGCAGAAAAAATCTCAAGTATGATCATGGCAATGAATTATCATTTAAGAACCATTCCAACAAAGGTCAGAAAGCTAAATCACTTGAAAACTGAAAAGGATTTTTGGCCACAAGAGCATTATACTCACAATAAACTAATAATGATATAAAATGGTTGTGATCTACATTGGAGGGAGGAATATTCATGCCTATGAAATACCAGAAATGCTGGGAAAACTGGAAAGAAATTTGGCAAACTAAATAAAGTCTGGACCAACATTGTACCATATGTCACAATAAGTTCCAAATGAATCCTTCTGACATAAAAAGGAAAGATCACAATTATAGAGAACAGAAGAAGATACATCTACAATTATGGAAAGAATTCAGAAATAAAAAAGGATAAAAATTATTACAAAAGATTTAAAGAAAGGAAATTACACAACCAAAAAATTAAAAAGTTTTGCACAAAGTAAATGCATTTAGAATAAGACAAGCTATCAACAAGCAAAAATATTTTCAATATTAACTAAAACCATAAGAATAAATGGACTTTTAAAAAATATAGTATGTAACCATCTAAAAGAGAAAATGGACCATATTCTGCCCGCTGCCTATTTTATATGGCCCAAGAGCTACAAATAGATTTTACATTTATAAATAAAATTTAATTGCAATTTAAAATGAAAAAAAAAACATTCTTGTTTTTCACTTATTGGCTGTGTAAAAACAGGTAGGTTTTTCTCAGGATAATTTTTATATCAGGAGACTATGTCTTATCTTGAACCTATTTTAGCAATAATAATAACAACTTTAGATTTGCTTCACTGTCATGAATGAGTTGAAAACAACTGGTTGCCTCCACTAACTTAAATGTACTTTTGTAGTTCACAAATGCACAGCCTGCTGAGCACTGGCATTCTTTACATTTTTCTTGAATTTGCCAAACTCCATATATAGGATGGATAACTAAAAAACCTGCATGAAAAACCAACCAGTCACAAGTGATAAAACTCTCTAGATGGTTCTCAGTAGGAAAAAAAGTATGATTGCTTCAAATACCTTGGAGCTTTTCAAAAGGAGAGTAAAGGTCTTTTTTCAAATGCCAGATATTTCCCTATCACTTCAATTCCCAAGAGACCACTTTAAGATAATGAGTGAAACACTCCTATGATACACTTCCTTCTGCATTGAGGTCAGAATATGACAAGAACAAACATTTATAGCTAGAAAGGACCAACCAGAATAGGGTTCTTAATGTTTTTTTGTGTGTTATGGACCCTTTTTGACCATCTGGCAAAACCTTTCTATAAATACTGCTTTTCAATGCATAAAATAAAATACAAAGGATAGCAAAGAAAACTGATTAATATTGAAATACAATCAATGAAATAATTTTTTAAGTTTATACATATTACTTAAGAACTTCTGATGGCCTGTCCAAGGTCATAGAGATGTTAAGATTTGAACCCAACCAATGTGATCTAGCACCAGTGCTCTTTCACCATCCAGTGATACCTATTTTGTGGGTTTTTTTTTTAAATTTAAAATTCTAAAATCAGTATTATACATAATATGAATTAAATAATTAAAGTACATTTATTACTATGTGTTAGGTACTATATTAAGCAAAGGCTAGGGATACAAACAAAATTAATCCAAATAGTTTGTACCTTGCCCAGGAGTTTACATTTTAATGGAAAAAGAAATTAAATATAGGGAGTGGTGGTCAAGTCTATAACACTGAAGATATAACACTCAGGGATAGATTCAGAGAAAATAGACACACCTAGAAGATCCCTGATACATTCTAGTTTGGGGCACAATTAGTCAATTTTCAACTATCAACAATTAGGAAAGAAGGATTGGCTATATCATAACTTCTCAAAGTAAAATATATTGAAGTAGGAGCTTAAAATATATTGTGTAAGACCAATGCTAATCCAAAAATCTCAACATGAAAAGGATGTCAAAAAATTTTTGAAAAAAAAGAGGAAATTTTTATACCAAAATACCTATATAATAGGGGAAATTTATACAGACGTCTAAGGTTTGCAAAGTGCTTTATACAAAATAGCTCTTCAGTTTTTAACAAGAACCCTTTGAGGCAAATTTATATATTATGTATTGTTGATATGGATGTAATTTTATATGTAATAGTAATATATATGATTTATTTGAAGGAACAAACACATTGTTCTTTTCACACAGTAAGTAGAGAGTTTGAAGGGGTAACATTCTGGATTGTGTTAGTGTTAGTCAACATCAATGGAAAGGGGTCTTCAACCTTTTTTTTTGAAAGGTAACTCCTTTAAATTTTCATTGATCTGAATTGAATAGAAGATGGAGTGGTTTGTATACCAATCAGTGAGGAAAAAAGGAATTTTGAAATATTTAGAGATTAAATATTTTAAAAGTTTCCTCACCTGATGGAATCCCTGTGATATATAAAAAGAAGTGGTGGAAGAAGAGGAATGGTGACAAGTGATTTGACAATCTACTAGAGTCAATAAGCATTTAAGCACTAATTATGAGTCAGGCAATGAAAAACAAGAATTCTATCCAATTCAACCAATACTACTGCTAAAAAGCAACCTAAGATCAAAAGACGACAAATTTAATACAAAAATGAACAATCAATAATCATTTATTAAGTTCCCATACTGTGCTACATACTAGATATACAAACACAAGTAAAATATTCTATACCATCAAGGAATTTGCGTACTAGTGGCTGGATTTCAGCATGTTCAAGATTAAGAATGTAGTCAAGATAGAGGAATCACAGCTGCCAAACTTCCCTAAAAACATCTCCTATAAAACAACCTCAGAAAAGACCATATCAAATTCTGAGCAGAAAATTCAACAGAAAACTGACAAGTGAAGCAGCATCAGGAACAGCAGCAGAAATATTGACTGAACACCTGGTCAAAAAGAAATTCCAGAAGCATCTTGTATTTACATTGGATGTAGGACCTGAGAATATTTTTCAAGGCTTATTAACCATGTTCTGGCATACAATTCCAGAACAGAGAAGAGCAGACACAGTCACAAAAGAGCAACGGCCATACCTGGGTAAGGACTAGAGCACAGAGTAGGACAGTGATCAGATTTCTCCATGGATCACAACACCCTGGAAGCACCAAAAACTTAAAAGACCCCCACACTGAGATACAGAAACTCAAATCAGCCATCCCTCCCAGAGATGAGCAGAGCACAATACCAACAAAAATTCAAATTAAAGAAATAAGCTAGAAACGACCCCCCCCCAAAAAAAAGAAGAATTTGATCACAGAGAGTGTCTATGATGACAAAAAAACTCAAAACATTAACTCAGAAGAAAACAATGACTTGAAAACATCCACAAAGATTCAAAACAAAAAAAAAAAAAAAATGCAGATTAGGCAGAAGCCCAACAAGAATTCCTAGAAGAGCTAAAAGAGCAATTTTTAAATGGATTAAAATTAATTTTAAAAGTCAAGTATGACTTTTAGAGGAAAAACTGGTAAAGAAATGAGAGCAATATAAGAAAATTATGAAAAGAGAATTAACAACTTGATAAAAGAGGCACAAAAATACTGAAGAAAAATAACATTTTAAAAATAATAATTGGAAAAATTGCAAAAAAGGTACAAAACCTCACTGAAGATATATATTCAAGGTTAAGTAATTAATGAATATATGAAAAATAAGTAAATAATGAATGGGGGAGAAGAGACATTAAATGAAAGAAATTAGGAAAAGCTCCTTGTCAAGCAGTGCTTGACCTGTGCCTTGAAGAAAACTAGGGGTTCCAAGAAAGATATAAGGATGGAGGGCAGTTCATCAAAAGCACTAAGGCAGAAGAAAAAATACCATGTGTAAAGAATAATAACCATGATGAACATAGAGAAACATAAAAAGATTTAAGCAAACTGATTCAAGATGATAGAAATATAACAAGGAAAGTAATAAAAATAATGATGACAAAAGATTTCAACAAATAGTTTTATCTCTTAAAACAATTGTGACTTATGGCAATCTGAGCTTGTACAAAAGAGAAATTGTAAACTTTTCTGTTTCTTCACAAAAGGATTTATAATTGCTTTTTTGCTGTTGTTCAACTGAGTGACTATAAATATTCAGATATTTATTGTTTCACTGTTCTCATTATATGAAACTCAAAAGAACATTCTATTTTCATCTAGCAACATTAGGAAAATATTTCAGAAAAAAATAAAATTGGAATTTACATCTAAATTCTAACATCTTCCCTCAACAAAATTTAGAGAAAGAGACTATAATATCTCTCTTTTAAAGTTAAAAATAAGGGACTCATGGAACAGCAATTTTACAACTGGTATCAAAAAGACACAAGAGGATTCAAATGAAATCTGTGCATTCTAATATATTAGTCACATTTCAGAAACTGTAAAGTTTTTATGAGTCCTTTGTTCCTCAGGAGAAAGGCAGCTAATTCTCACAATTTATTAAAGGAAATAAAAAACAAAATAAGTTACATGCAGGCATCCTTTTTTTTTTTTTTCAAAAAGTTTTTAGCTATATTAAATTTTTTAAATGCTCACATTATTGACATAAGGACAATATATTAAAAAGTGATTTATATATACCATGCAGAATAATACTCTTGACATATAAGTTCTTGAAAAATTATAGCAGCATAAACATAAACTCTAAGATTTAAAAAAAAATAACAACTATGAAATGTGGAAAAGAATTCTAAGGAAAAATCATTTGAGGATCTGTTCACTCTCAAGATTAAGTATTTATAATCCCTGTATACCACTAAATGCTCACCTGGAAATATTCTACAGTTACAAGGTATTAACATTATATTCCATCTGCAAAATGATATCCCAAAAGTAAAACTGCTCTGTTTGCAGTTATCAGCAATTTAATTTTAAAAATCTGAAAAATACTTAGATGCCTACACATTTGTGGTATTCCTTTTTTAAAGTAAGAGTACTTAGCACTCTGGGTGTTAAACATTGAAGTTAAACCTCATTTATGCTTTCTACACAACATATGGATTCACCTTCACAGACTCCAAACATTTTCTCATTTGAAAGTCTATTGCAAAAATAGCTATCCCTCTACTATATGGATATGCCTCAAATTTAATGAGTTTCCTCTCTGTTTCACTGTAAAGATAATGAATTAAAATCTTCAATTCCACAATCTCTGGGACTGCCTCTATCATGACACACCCACATTTCATTTTCCTATTATAAAATTTAGAAGCAATTTGAAGAAATCAATGCCTGAAACATTTTTCCAGGCCATGGGATTCTCTGTTCATATGGAAGTGATAGTTTCTACATATAATCACAACTTCCAGAAATAATCTCGTCCATTTATTATGAGATAAAAAAATTAATGTCTTCATGGTAACACAATAAGCTAGTGACAAAGGTGAGACAAGAACACTGAATTCCAATCTCACAATTTCAATTCATACAATTACCTACTTGCCATAATACATTATAAAATATTATCATTTTATTTGTTTTATTTTATGTATAGAGTTAAAAGATATTTTAAAGAATTCCTTATATATGAAAAGTAAAACATCTATTAATATAATTTGACACTATTCCTAACCCTTTACTAGTTATGTATCTAGACTAAATGGCTACATCTAAAGATGATGATAAAAACAAACATTTCATCACATCTCAATCAATTAGTTTATTCAGGCTTTGTCTAAATATTTTTGCTCAAAATACAAACTTCGGCATTTTTTTGGAATTTTTTTTGGAATCAGACTGATTAATAGAGAAAAACTTAAAATTAAAAATTACTTTAAATTTTATTTATAGTCATGATCTATTATTTCCTACCTATACTTTGTTCCATAAATACATTCTCCAAAAGAAACTCCCTATTTGCCAGAAAAGAGAAAAATATGTCTATCTCCTTTTCTTCTAAAACTTTGGTTTACAATCCCCATATGATAAATGGTCAAAAGATATGAAAATGCAATTTTCAAAAGCAATCCAAACTATCCACAACCATATGAAAAATTATCTATTAATAATAATTCAAAAAATGAAACCTAAAAATCTCACAACTATTCAGATTGGTAACTGATTAAAAGAAGTATTAGTGCACTGTTGATGGTCACCATGATCTAGTCATTCTGGAAAGCCTTTTAAAACCATGCCCCAAAAGTTATTAAACTACACATACTTTTTGACATAGCAATATTGCTACTAAAGGTATCCCTCAAAGAAACCAAAGAAAAAGGAAGAGAATCTAAATACACAAAAACATTTATAGTAGTTCTTTTCATGATGGCAAAGGATTGGAATCTGAGGAGGTATTCATTAATTAGGAAATGTCTGAAAAAGTTATGGTCTATGAATACACTGACAGACTACTACTGAGCTGTAGGAAATGATAAAAGGAATGGTTTTTTAAAAACCTGAGAAGATATATATGAATTTATTAAGAATGAAGAGAGCATAACTAAAAGAGCAAATTATACAGTATTGTCAATATTATAAAAGCAATCAGTTACAAAAATGAGAAACTCATATCATCCCAGTGACCAACTGTGGTTCCAGAAAATAAATAATAAAATTGGCTACCTGGTAGAGAAGTGAAGGAATCAAGAGTACAGAGTGAAATATCATTTTTTAAAACAAAGCCAATGCGGGAAAACAATCAGATTATTTTGCAGATTTTTGTTCTCTCTTTTTTTTAAAAGAATATTGTTTGTTTACCTTTCAGCTACCTTCGCTGAAATACCAAATGGGGATCCCTTGGGACTAGTTACAACCTCAGCAAGAACCACAGAGACTTTTATCTCCCAGACCATTTGTTGAGTCAGGGCCTGAGTCCAGGAAGAGTGAAGGAACCTAGACTGATTGGGAATTCTAGACCTAGGAGTACTGCTGAGATGCAGCCCTGGGAGATAAGAAACCAGCATCTAGTGAATGCAAAAGCAATGTAGCAGTATTGCTGCTGACTATGGGCACTACAAGTGTCCTTGTAGGAGTGAGGAGCTCTTGGTTTTGGGTTCCTGGTCAGAGGGGATAGCTAAAAGGAAGCTTGAGGCACCATCTTTGTCTACCCCACAATTAGAGGTGCTTACACTAATACATTTCATTTAAAAAAAAAATGAACTAGCAAAAAAAGAAAGAATTCTCCCACAGAATGAACAATCTATGGGAACGAGGAAGACTAGGGTTCATCTTCAGAAGACATTTTAATAAAAAATTTTTAAAAAGCCTCTATCCCAAAGATAATATGAAATGGCTCCCGGCCCAGATAGAATTTAAAGAAGAAATCAAAAAATAATTTTAAAATCAAATGAGAGACATTAAGGAAAAACTAAAAACTAAATAAAGACAATCCAAGAAAAGATAATTATGGGGAAAAAAAACCAACTAGAAAAGGAGATACAGAGTCTCAAAGTTGAAATAATTCGTTGAAAATTAGAATTGGGCAAGGGAAAGCCAGTGAATATAAGAGACCAAGAAATAACAAAATATTATAAAGAATGAAAAAATAGAATAGAATGTAAAACATCATATAAGAAAAATAACAGATCTGGAGAATAGATCAAGAAGAGAAAATATTGGACTGTCAGAAAGTTGTGATCCAAAAGAGAATCCTGACATAATAATGCAGGAAATAATCCAAAAAAATTGGCCTGGAATGATAGAATGTGAGGAAAAAGTAAAAATAGAAAAAAATCCATTGATCATCACCTCAACAAGATCCTTTGTGGAAAACACACAGGAATATTATTGCCAAATTTTAAAACCCCCAAATCAAAGAGAAAATTTTGTAAGAAACAAGAAAAAAATAATTCAAATATACTGGGGCTACAATTAGAATTTAAAAGACTTATTAGAAGCTATAATAAAAGACCACCAATTCAAAAGAATTAGGCCTGCAGGCAAAAATATCATATCCAGCAAAATTATCTATAGTTTTGAATAAGAAAAAATGAACATTAAATGAAATTGCAGATTTTCAGGACTTTCTATCAACCAAACTCAAACTTAACAGAAAACTTAGCATATAAAAGTCAATATGAAAGATAAATTCTAAGGAACTCAACATGGATAACCTGTTTCAACATATAGAAATTATTTAATTTATCTTTACATGGGAAATGCATACAATATGTTTAAGATTCATATCAACAACAGAGTAGTTCAAAAGAAAGATTGGCAGAGTTAAGGTAAAAACAGTAATCATATACAAATGAGATACAAAGGAAGAATAGACAAGGGCATTAAAGGGGGAGGAAGAGCTTGTAATTCTGAAAACCTACTTACATAGGGAATGGATTCAATAGGCAGCACTAGATATATGCCATGAAGGGTATAAAACCTTCCAAAACCTATAAAGATAGAAGCAGAAAGGGGTAGGTGGATAGGAAAGCAAAGGTTGAGAGAAGACAAGAAAGGGATCCCTGGGTAGGGGGAGGTTAAGTAATAGTAAGCCAAGTTAGGAAGCAGAATTTAACAAAAGAAACAGCAGGGATAGAAAAGACGTGTGTGTGTGTGTGTGTGTGTGTGTGTGTGTGTGTGTGTGTGTGTGTAGTATATATATGACTAAAATGTATTTAAAAGAAACTTCCCAAGCTTGCAAAAAGAATATATTTGCTTTTTTATCACTTATTTTAATAAATGATGCTGTGAATGTTTTAAATAGTAAGTCCAATTAGTTATGCAGATTCATACTCCAAGCTGTTGTCAGGTTCTGAAATCAAGGAGAAATCTGAGAAATCATCTGAATATTTAGCAAAGAATGGTGGTTTTCTCCTGCGTCAGGGCATGGTGCTACCATTGTTAAGGAGTCACTCCCTGAAAACATCTGGATCAAATTAAAAATGTTACTTAATATTAATTTTCCATCTTCCACATACACAAAAATTTAAAAGTATAAATGTCAAAAAATGAGGAACTATCTTTAAAGTTGAAAATCCATCATCTGTATTTTGCTTCTTCAAAAAAAAAAATTTCTGATGTTGTCCTAGTATATCATTCAGCTAAAAATATTTATACCTCTCTGAGGATACATTGAAAAAATCATTCATTCTCATAAAATACAGAAAATGTTTCAAAGACATCTTAATCATAATAAATCAGAAGGTAAACAGAGAAAAAGAAACTTCCTGGAAACCAGAAACCACCATGGTGTGAATCATTTACAATATTAGTTAATAAACTCTACAGGAAAAGATACCAGGTGATATTTGAGTTCTAGTAAATATGGATTAACTCTCAAAGAGGATTTTTCCCCCCTAGCATATCAAATAATTGTGATCTGAGAATGTTTCCTTTTAATATGCCATTTATATATTATATCTTAGATACATGTCCCAAGAAGATTTGTTTTATCTCATAAACAAATAGTAAACAAATATCTCTTCCTCCCATGCTTCTTCTTAGATGATATCTCAAGTTATAAGTTTCTCTGGTTTATATATACAATTCCTGGGAGGACAAACAGCTACTTTGCTCTTGGAATATCTAATTCTCTCCTCCTCAGAAAGAGCTACCAATCTGTTTTTAAGCTATTATCATACAAGTGTCCTTTCCCTTCCTTCCACCTCAGGATAATATTTTTCCATTCTTCATCATCCTGACAAAAATCAAGTCTCTACTCTTCCATCATCTCAGATTCCTTCCTATCCCCAAAAAGTTTTTAGTTCTATTTTTCTCAGGAAAATTTTTTATTTTCACTAAATATACATGCACTTGAAGAAAATGACCCTCTATAAGTGGCTAAGATTTTCTGCCTTGTTTATTGAAAGTATTTCAATATTTAAACCTCAATTCTAAAGACCCAGTTAAAACTTTTCAAAGAGTTTCCTCAAATTCCTTTATAACACAGTGTTTAAAGGAAAATTCTCTATTCAATAACTAGTGTGTGCTGTGTGATGCAAACTAAAGTTTCAAGATAAACAGATTTTATCCTGACTTGAACAAATTTAAGAGCTAAATTTTTGTTTAAAAAAATTTGATTTTTAATAAGGCTTAGGGTTAGGGTTAGAGTTATTTTTAAGTCTTAATTTCAGTTATGTTAAGAATAAATATAACAAAGGGAAAGGGAAGAAAAAAGAAAAGGCATTTATATAATGCCTACAACATTTCAGGCACTGTGCTAAGTGATATACAAATATTATTTCATTTAATTCTCCCAACAACAGGTAGGTATTAGTCCCATTTACAGTTGAGAAACCTGAATCAAACAAAGGTGAAGTGACTTGCCCAGTATCACAAAGCTATAGAGAGGCCTGAGATAATATTTGAATTTAGGTCTTCTTGACTCCAAGTTCAGGACTCAGTACTATGTTGCCATCTAGAGAGATCAGAGATATAAAACCTCAAATGTCAACAGTACAGTTGAGTCACCCTTCACTGCAATATGTACATTTTTGAGAAATAACAATGAATAAGGCCACAACAAAAAAAATAGAAGACCCCTAACCAAGTACTACCACCATCATCTCCCACTCTTCAATCCTGATAAAACAATAGAGAAAAGGAATTCTCAATGATTTTCTATTCAATTGCACCCATTCTAAAATATACAATGGGAAATATTTATCCATTTGGTTTTTCTTATGTGGACTATTAGACCAGAGAATGGACTCCCCATTGAAGATCTAGGAACAAAGGCAAGGACTTATGAACATCCCTGCCCATTAACCAGGAATAGAAAGAATCCACAAAAAAAAACAAACAAAAGAAATTATATAAACAAAAAGGTGAATCTTAGCTAAAATGATTCTTACATTTAGGAGCACTAACATGAATTCTACCTTGACCAATGTATATTGTTCTATTCATTGTATTTTCATCTCAGAACCTTACATAATTTCTCAAACATAGTAGGAGTTTAATAAATGCATGCTGACTAATGGACTGAATCCAAGTCCCCACTCTTCCACATCTCAAAAGATTTTCATGACTATCATGCCCACAATATTTATCATCTACTGGTGAACGTTTCAGTGCTGAGCTCCCCTAAATTTACTAGTTCAAATCACACCAACACTTCTTACCTCATTCCTAGAAGATCAAAATGGATAAATGACTTTGCTATAAAAGGTCATATTTTAGAAAAGCAGAAAACTACCTTTGAAAACCACAATTAAGGGAAGAATTCATGACCAAGTGAGGTTGTAGAAAGGATCACAGAAGAAGAAATGGACAATTCCAATTACATAAAATATGCAAAACAAAACCAATGTAACTAAAGTTAAAAAGGAAAGTTGTTATGATTCTTACAACGTGCTAAGACAGTGGAATTGATAGAGACAATAATTATCTAATTTAGCATGGTTCTGTATGATTGATCTGATCCTATAAGGAGATGTTATGGGCCAGAACTTGAAACAAGGTACTAAGTGGAACTGAGGAGACATGGTTAAATCTAATTTAGCATTGATTTAATCCTACAACAAATAATGGTTTCCTAGTGATGTAATGATTGGAGTATATAGCATATAAGCAAGAAGCTCTCAAGGCCAGATCCATAAGCCCACTCTCTCGGAGGTGGAGTCAGATTCATTCCATATTCCACCTTTGTGCTGGCTGGAGACATTTGGAGGAAGAGAGACTGAAGCTAGCAGAGGCAAAGGATTAGGGGCAGGGACTCTTGGAACCAAGGAGAGAGATAGACCTCTAAGAAAGCTAACTGGGCCCAGGGAAGGACAAGACTTAGATGGAGACAATAAAGGATTTGGACTTTAACTCCTGGCTGCATTTGGAGCAATTACTGAAACTGAAACTAAGGCTGCCCCCAGAAGCCCCCCAAGAAACCTTATTTAAGGGCACTCCCTTAGTTTCTTGTTCTTTGTCACTTTTATTAAAAAAAAAAAAAACTACATATTTTTGTACATATGGGTTCTTTACTTCTTTCTTTGTTCTCACAGGAATATAAACCTAGTTGTGGTATTGCTGAGTCAAAGGATATGCCTTTGCTCCAAATGCAGCCAGAGAACATTATATTTGAGAGAAGAACATTACAGAAAGTTAAGTAGGAAAAATATTTGCAGTAAGTTTCTCTGCTAAAGGTCTCATTTCCTAGATATTTAATTGATTTACATTTATAAAATTAAGAATTATTCCCCATAAGATAAATTACAAAAGGATATGAATAGGCAGTTTTCAAAGGAAGAAATCCAAGCTACCAACAACCATTTAAAAAATGCTCAAAATCACTAATAATCAGAGAAATGCACTTAAAGCATATTTGGAGTTCCATCCATTCATCAGATTGGCAAAGCTAATAAAAAAGAAAATACTGGATGGGTTCTGGGGAAACAGGCACAATGATGCACTACTGATAGAGCTGTGAATTGGTGAGTCCATTCTGGAAAACAATTTGGAACTATACCGAAAAAGCTAATAAACTGGGCATATTCTTTGACTCAGCAATACCACAACTAGGTTTATACTCCTGTGAGAACAAAGAAAGAAGTAAAGAACTCATATGTACAAAAATACGTAGTTCTTTTTTTTTTTTTTAATAAAAGTGACAAAGAACAAGAAACTAAGGGAGTGCCCTTAAATCAGAAAATGGCTGAACAAATTATTGTATGTAATGGAATACTACATAGTAAAAAAAAAAAAAAAAAAAATGAAATGGATTCAAGGTAACCTGGGAAAACTTCTATGAATTGATGCAGAGTGAGATGAATTGAACCAAGAGAGTAATTTATTCAATAAAAACAAGTAGTTATTAAGGCAATTCTAATAAATTTGAGATGGAAATTGCCAACTGCATCCAGAGAGAGAGAGAACTATGAAGATGGAATGTGGATCAAAGCATATTTTTTTCACCTTTCTATGCTGTTTTTGTCTGTTTGCTTTTTTTTTCCTCATGGTTTTTCACCTTTTGATCTGATTTTTTCTTGCACACCATGAAAAATATGGAAATAAATTTAAAAGAATTATACATATTTTAACCTATATCAGATTGCTTGCTGTTTTGGGGAGGAGGAAGGTAATGGAGGGGGAGAGAAAAATTTGGAACACAAAGTTTTATAAAAAATCAATGTTGAAACTATCTTTACATACATTTGGAAAAATAAAATTTAAATTGTTTTAAAATTTTAAATTTAAAAATTGTTTTAAAAAAGAATTAGAAGGGACAAAAAAAGCCATTGTAAAGATAAAACTACTTTGAAAAATTTAATTATGATTAATGCAATGACCAAAACATAAAGAACCAATGAAAAAATAATGTTAACTACTCCTACAATACCAACAGCATGTATATTAGCACCAAGGATATAACATAGGTTTACAATAAAACACATCCTCATACCCCAGCCTCCTTCCAAGTTTTTAATGTCATGTACACTCTGGCTCTCGGATGAGGAAGTTTATCTGACTCAAGCAAGACAGCCAATCTGACCAAAGCCCTTCAGGAACAAAAGCCTGCCAGCAGGGGCCACAACTTCATAGGAATTGAAGAGTGTATTCCAAAGAGCACATGGAGCTCAGGATACAATATCTTGTGAATGGAAATATCTTGAAAATCTGAACTTAACTATATAAGATAAAAAATGAACATTTTGGGCAGCTAGGTGGCATATCAGCCCTGAAGTCAGGAGGACTTGAGTTCAAATTTAGCCTCACACACTTAACACGACCTAGCTGTGGGACCATGGGCAAGTCACTTAATTCCAATTACCTAAGGGGGAAAAAAAAAAAAAGATGGACAATCAAAAAAAAAAAAAGTTTGGAACAATTTTAGGAGAAAAACCAGAACAGATTATTTGCTTCACAAATGCTACAGACAAAAAAAAAAAAATATAGGAGTGATAGAGATAACAATAGCAACAGAGTAATAACAGAAAGAATTCTAAATGAACATAAGGAAACTAGGGCAAATGCCAAAATTTAACAGAAGTAACAGTTAAGAGGAATACAAAAAGCATTACAAACAGACCTGGCAACAACATGCCTACAGGTAAATGCTTCTTTTATGAGACTACATTATAGTCTGGAAGGATACAGAAAAGAATGAGTAATGCACCAGAGTCAAGTTAAGAATTAGTAATGAAGGGATGGTGATTTCTCTGGTCTCTCAAATCAAAGAACCTATAGGGGAATGGGTGAAGAGAAGAGGGCAAAGATGGAAAGTATGGGAAAGAAAGGTAGTGGAAGGGAGTTCTACTAATGAATGCTCTTATTAGTGAAAAAAGATGAGGACTTTAAACTGAATGAAGCCTGAGGGATTTGGTGTCTTAAAAGTCTATTAATTCAGGGAAAGGAGGAAGTTGAATCTCTCAGGGAATCTGACATTTAGATGACTAGAAGATGAGCATAGACACAGAAAGGAGATTTCCAGGCAAGTATAAGAAATGAAAGATCAAAAAGAGAGAGGGGATGGATCAATGGTGGGAAGGCCCCCCTACCATGCGGCAGTGTCCTCTCTGACAATGCCATTGTTTGGAAGATGAAGCACAATGGAAAAGAGGAATTAATGAGGTAAGAAAGAAAGAAAAAGAGAGAGAAATCAATTCAACAGACTAGACAAGTGAGATTAAGAAATAACAATTCAATGGCATTAAGAAAAGAATTTTAGATATATTCAATCTATGGTGAAACTTCTCCCACCTCATTGAAAAGTGAGAAGGGAAAAGTGAAAAGGGAAGGAATAAGCTAAGTGGAAGGGAATACGGTAACTGGGAGGGAAAGGGGTAAGTTGGGGGGGGGAACTTTGAGGGGGGGAGGGATACTAAAAAAGGGAGGGCTGTGAGAAGCAAGTGGTGCTCACAAGCTTAATACTGGGAAGGGGGGTAAGGGAGTAAGAAGGGAGAATAGCATAAACCGGGGTTAACAAGATGGCAAGTAATACAGAATTGGTCATTTTAACCATAAATGTGAACGGGGTAAACTCCTCTATAAAGAGGAAGCGGTTAGCAGAATGGATCAAAAGCCAGAATCCTACAATATGTTGTTTACAGGAAACACACCTGAAGCGGGGTGATACATGCAGCTTAAAGGTAAAAGGTTGGAGCAAAACCTACTATGCTTCAGGTGAAGCCAAAAAAGCAGGGGTAGCCATCCTCATCTCATATCAAGCTAAAGCAAAAATTGATCTAATCAAAAGAGATAAGGAAGGGCACTATATCTTGCTAAAGGGTAGAATGAATAATGAAGAAGTATCTATATTAAACATATATGCACCAAGTAGTGTAGCATCTAAATTCTTAAAAGAGAAATTAAGAGAGCTGCAAGAAGAAATAGACAGTAAAACTATAATAGTGGGAGATCTCAACCTTGCACTCTCAGAATTAGATAAATCAAACCACAAAATAAATAAGAAAGAAGTCAAAGAGATAAATAGAATACTAGAAAAATTAGATATGATAGATCTCTGGAGAAAATGTAATGGGGACAGAAAGGAGTACACCTTCTTTTCAGCAGTTCATGGAACTTATACAAAAATTGACCATATATTAGGACATAAAAACCTCAAACTCAAATGCAGTAAGGCAGAAATAGTGAATGCATCCTTTTCAGACCATGATGCATTGAAAATTACATTCAATAAAAAGCCACAGGAAAGTAGACCAAAAAATAATTGGAAACTAAATAATCTCATACTAAAGAATGATTGGGTGAAACAGCAAATTATAGACATAATTAATAACTTCATCCAAGAAAACGATAATAATGAGACATCATACCAAAATGTATGGGATGCAGCCAAAGCGGTAATAAGGGGAAATCTCATATCTCTAGAGGCCTATTTGTATAAAATAGAGAAAGAGAAGGTCAATGAATTGGGCTTGCAACTAAAAATGCTAGAAAAGGAACAAATTAAAACCCCCCAATCAAACACTAAACTTGAAATTCAAAAAATAAAAGGAGAGATCAATAAAATTGAAAGTAAAAAAACTATTGAATTAATTAATAAAACTAAGAGTTGGTTCTATGAAAAAACCAACAAAATAGACAAACCCTTAGTAAATCTGATTAAAAAAAGGAAAGAAGAAAATCAAATTGTTAGTCTTAAAAATGAAAAGGGAGAACTCACCACTAACGAAGAGGAAATTAGAGCAATAATTAGGAGTTACTTTGCCCAACTTTACGCCAATAAATTCGACAACTTAAATGAAATAGAAGAATATCTCCAAAAATATAACTTGCCTAAACTAACAGAGGAAGAAGTAAATATCCTAAACACTCCTATCTCAGAAAAAGAAATAGATCAATCAACTCCCTAAGAAAAAAACCCCAGGACCAGATGGATTTACATCTGAATTCTATCAAACATTTAAAGATCAATTAACTCCAATGCTAAATAAACTATTTGAAGAAGTAGGGATTGAAGGAGTCCTACCAAACTCCTTTTATGACACAGACATGGTACTGATACCTAAACCAGGTAGGCTGAAAACAGAGAAAGAAAATTATAGATCAATGTCCCTAATGAATATTGATGCTAAAATCTTAAATAAAATATTAGCAAAAAGATTACAGAAAATCATCCCCAGGATAATACACTATGACCAAGTAGGATTTATACCAGGAATGCAGGGCTGGTTCAATATTAGGAAAACTATTAACATAATTGACTATATCAACAACCAAACAAACAAAAACCATATGATCATCTCAATAGATGCAGAAAAAGCATTTGATAAAATCCAACAGCCATTCCTAATAAAAACACTTGAGAGCATAGGAATAAAAGGACTTTTCCTTAAAATAGTTAGGGGCATATATTTTAAACCTTCAGTAAGCATCATATGCAATGGGGAAAAACTGGAACCTTTTCCAGTAAGATCTGGAGTGAAACAAGGTTGCCCACTATCACCATTATTATTCAATATTGTATTAGAAACACTAGCCTCTGCAATAAGAGTTGAGAAAGATATTAAAGGAATTAGAATAGGCAATGAGGAAACCAAACTATCACTCTTTGCAGATGATATGATGGTATACCTAGAAAACCCCAGAGATTCTACTAAAAAGCTATTAGAAATAATTCATAATTTTAGCAAAGTAGCAGGATACAAAATAAATCCCCATAAATCCTCAGCATTCCTATACACCACCAACAAAATCCAAGAGCAAGAGATACAAAGAGAAATTCCATTCAAAATAACTGTTGATAGCATAAAATATTTGGGAATCGACCTACCAAAGGAAAGTCAGGAATTATATGAGCAAAATTACAAAAAAGTTTTCACACAAATAAAGTCAGACTTAAATAATTGGAAAAATATTAAGTGCTCTTGGATAGGCCAAGCGAATATAATAAAGATGACAATACTCCCTAAACTAATCTATTTATTTAGTGCTATACCAATCAGACTTCCAAGAAAATATTTTAATGATTTAGAAAAAATAACAACAAAATTCATATGGAACAATAAAAAGTCGAGAATCTCAAGGGAATTAATGAAAAAAAAATCAAATGAAGGTGGTCTAGCTGTACCTGATCTAAAATTATATTATAAAGCAGCAGTCACCAAAACCATTTGGTATTGGCTTAGAAATAGATTAGTTGATCAGTGGAAAAGGTTAGGTTCACAAGACAGAATAGTCAACTATAGCAATCTAGTGTTTGACAAACCCAAAGATTCTAAATTTGGGGATAAGATTTCATTATTTGATAAAAACTGCTGGGATAACTGGAAATTAGTATGGCAGAAATTAGGCAAGGACCCACACTTAACACCACATACCAAGATAAAATCAAAATGGGTCCATGACCTAGGCATAAAGAACGAGATTATAAATAAATTAGAGGAACATAGGATAGTTTATCTCTCAGACTTATGGAGGAGAAAGAAATTTGTGACCAAAGATGAACTAGAGACCATTACCGATCACAAAATAGAAAATTTTGATTATATCAAATTAAAAAGCCTTTGTACAAACAGAACGAATGCAAACAAGATTAGTAGGGAAGCAACAAACTGGGAAAACATCTTTACAATTAAAGGTTCTGATAAAGGCCTCATTTCCAAAATATATAGAGAACTGACTCAAATTTATAAAAAATCAAGCCATTCTCCAATTGATAAATGGTCAAAGGATATGAACAGACAATTTTCAGATGAAGAAATTGAAACTATTACCACTCACATGAAAGAGTGTTCCAAATCACTATTGATCAGAGAAATGCAAATTAAGACAACTCTGAGATATCACTACACACCTGTCAGATTGGCTAAGATGACAGGAAAAAATAATGATGAATGTTGGAGGGGATGCGGGAAAACGGGGACACTGATGCATTGTTGGTGGAGTTGTGAACGAATCCAGCCATTCTGGAGAGCAATCTGGAATTATGCCCAAAAAGTTATCAAACTGTGCATACCCTTTGATCCAGCAGTGTTTCTATTGGGCTTATACCCCAAAGAGATACTAAAAAAGGGAAAGGGACCTGTATGTGCCAAAATGTTTGTAGCAGCCCTGTTTGTAGTGGCTAGAAACTGGAAAATGAATGGATGCCCATCAACTGGAGAATGGCTGGGTAAATTGTGGTATATGAATGTTATGGAATATTATTGCTCTGTAAGGAATGACCAGCAGGATGAATACAGAGAGGCTTGGAGAGACCTACATGGACTGATGCTAAGTGAGATGAGCAGAACCAGGAGATCATCATACACTTCGACAACGATATTGTATGAGGATGTATTCTGATGGAAGTGGATTTCTCTGACAAAGAGACTTAACTGAGTTTCATTGGATAAATGACGGACAGAAACAGCTACACCCAAAGAAGGAATACTGGGAAATGAATGTGAACTATTTGATTTTTGATTTTCTTCCTGAGTTATTTTTACCTTCTGAATCCAATTCTCCCTGTGCAGCGGGAGAACTGTTCGGTTCTGCAAATGTGTATTGTATCTAGGATATACTGCAACATATTTAACATATATAGGACTGCTTGCCATCTTGGGGGGGAGGGGGGAGAAGGGAGGGAGGGGAAAAAAACGAAACATAAGTGATTGCAAGGGATAATGCTGTGTAAAAATTATCCTGGCATGGATTCTGTCAATACAAAGTTATTATTAAATAAAATTAAATTTAAAAAATAAAAAAAATAAAAAAATAAAAAAAAATTTAAAAAAAGAAATAACAATTCAATAATCCAGTTTTTGATAAAATAAAAAACATAAATCACCTAAAAAAAACTTTTAGGACAACTAGAAAGCAACCAGACAAAAATAGTATTAGATGAATATTGTATACACAATATCCACAATATATTCTAAATGGATATATTGAAAAAAGAACCCTACTTGCCAGATAGGGGAAGGGGTGGGGGAAAGGAGAAGAAAATTTGGAACAAAAGGTTTTGCAAGAGTCAATATTGGAAAAATTACCCATGAACATACTTTGTAAATAAAAAGCTTTAATAAAAAATTAAAAAAAAAAAGAACCCAATCATATACCTCTCACAGCTTTGGATAGAAGATGTATTCTCAACCACTAATAAGAGAAATTTAAATTAAACTACTCTTTAATTTTATCTCCTAATTGCACATATTTAACCTCTATCAAATTACTTGATATCTTGGGGAGAGGAAAATAAATGAGAAAGAGAAAAAATTGGAACACAAAGTCTTACAAAAAGGAATACTGAAAACTATATATATTTTGAAAAATAAAATATTATTGAATTTAAAAAAATTTTCTCTCATACCCTGCAAACTGGCCCCAAAAAATGACCAAAAAATGGGAAGTTCATATTTGAGAGATTGTTGAAAGACAAGTATGTTAATAAATATTATTCATAAAGCTGTGGAAATTTGGAAATCAATTTAGAATGATGCAAATAAAGTAACTAAATTGTCAAGACTTTTTGTACTAGAGACTCCATTACTGGGCTTATATCCCAAGAAAGTCATTGATAAAAAGAAAGTCCTGATATAGTTCAAAATCATAAGAGCTAAGTATTAGAAGCAGAGCAGGTGCCAATTTAGTGGAGAATGGCTAAAACAAATTGTGGTGTATGAATATATTAAAATATTACTGTGCTATAGGAAATGGTATATGTAATAAATACAGAGAAGTATGGGATGATTTAAATGAACTAATACAGAGTGAAATAGAGCCAAGAAAACAAGTTGCAAAAGAAATAACCAGCAAAACTCAGATTCTCTGAACTCCAAATCCAAAGTGCTTTTAGAAAGGAAAAAAAAAAATTTACCCTGCCTTTACATAGTGCCTAGCATATCAAAAGCAATCAATAATGTTTATAGACTTGATGATTGAAATTGGGCATTGGGCCCTAGTTTTAAAGCAAATTTGTCTAGTTTTGTCTTACACTATGTTCTCAAATTTATTGTACAAAGCTAGGTGGGAAGTTGAAAATGCTTTACCTTCAAAATGCCTGACTATAGGAAAGAATATCACAAAAAGCAACCTGTAATGTAGTAATCAGAAATAGGCTTTTTAGATTTTTGGGTTTTGTTCCACTTTTTTAAAACAGCACTTGGAGCATTTAACACATACAGAAATGATAAAGTAAATAATATAGTATACATATGCAACATATCAAAACAGTAACACTTACAATTTCATCTTGTGTTTCATCATCGTCATCGTCGTCATCATCATCATCATCACTATTCTGGTATCCAGGTGGGAGTGGGGGACCTATGAGTTCATCTGTATCTTCAGATTGTATGTGAGTGGTTTGGGGTGGCAAAGGAGGCCCAATTAATTCTTCATCTGAACTATCTTCACTTCCACTGCTTTCTGTGTCACTAAAAAGAGAAAAAAAGATTTGTCTTTCCATTCCTCCTTGCTTCCTCTTCAGGCAATGCATAGGACATAAGCCTGCCAATTTCTTTTTATTACTTAGTCCTCATCCCTACAATGCATCTGTTGATAGTGGAGGAAGAATGTTTTTTAAAGAGCTGTCCATCTCTGCCTTCAGTTTTTGTTAAGGGAGTTAGGGAACTAACTTCATTTCTTGGTTTTGGTTTACTTTTATATTTTTGAAAGGTCCATCATGTTTTTTAAAAAGCATTTTATTGTTTTAATCATCTTTACTCTGCCTTCTCACCCTTCCATTCCCCCCCACCCCAATTGAGAAAAACAAAAAACAAACTTCCACACTGTCCATGTCGAAAAAAAAAATTGTCTCATTTTGCATTCTGTCAGGCAACATGTATTCATTAGTTCTCAGGAATCCTGATTTTATCAGGCTGATGTGTTCAGCACAATGACATTCCATCTCATATAGTTCTCTATCTTCCAATTTATAGACATGCTTCACCCTCAGATTCCCATTCTTCACCACCTCAAAAAGAGCTATAAATATTTTTGTATATCTTTAAAGTTTATTTTCCTAAAGACTAATTCCTTTCATAATGTCCCCTCTCTTTAATTATCTCTGCCTCTTCCCACTTCCTTACTTTTTCCCTGTTGAATAAAATACATTTAAATATCCTGTTGTGTGTATGCATGTGTATTTCCCCTTCTGGGAAAAAATTAAGCATTTGGAAGTTAACTATTTTCTAATCCAATATATAATGTTTCTCATGTCTGCTTCATATCCTGAGATCATGCTGAATCAAAGCATATTCGAAAAATGGATTGTATCTTTTTACAACAAGAAGCCATTTTGGCTTTTTGTGGACTTCCCCCTGATCATTCCATTACTATTTGAAAACAATTTTTATTTTTAGTTCTGAATATGAAAGTTAAAGGCAAAAAAAAAAAAAAAGCTACAAGTCCTGAAGGAATTTTGCAACTACTTTTTTTCCTTGAATATTAATTTATTTTTATCAGCCATGAAATCAGCTTTGAATCATTTCAATGATATGACTGATAGATACTTAGGCATAATAATTCATGTATCTGAACAGAACAGAAACTCAATCCATGATATATACCAATCAATCAGCAAATATTTACTGAACACCAATTTTAGATGGTAGGTTTATAAAACCAAAAATGAAATAGCTTCTGCCTTTACCTCACAATCTATTCAGAGAGATAAGTATTTATATGCAAAATAAATGTAAAGTCATTTTAGAGGTACTGGACACTAGCAATGGGGGTAAGAGTGGGGCAGGAAATTAGGAAAAGTTTCTTTTAGAAGGTGTCATTGAACTTAAGTTTTGAAAGAAATGGGATTCTAAGAGGCAAGGTGAGGAAGGGATTCATTCTGTGCATAGGAATGACTAGCACAACAGCCTAAAAAACGATGAATGGATTGTCCTGAGGAAAAGCAACCGTAGAATTGATATGTAGTTCACACATATATATTTAAACATTTTGGGGATAATGTGGAATTTTTGTTATTACTGCTTAATGTCCTCAGCTTTCAAAACTATGTAAGCTTTCTCTGTAGTTGCTGTATGCTCCCCCAACCCCAACTAGGGATAGAAAAAAGAGAAAACCCTGAAACTTGGAACCAAATCAAGCACAAAACTGCAACTCTATGTTCCAGGTTGTAAAAGACTAAAAGTGAGAACAGCTAAAGAGAAAAATTAGGGGACCAAGAAAAAGATGGCAATGATAGTCTTAGCAATGAAATAAAGAGCCTTAGACATCAACACAAACAGTAGTTCTTCCTCTTATCCCTTTCTAAATCTTTAATTGGGACTAGAGAACACAGACTGAACCAGTTCTTTCTTATTATGTTCTCCAATGCAACTTCTAGGTGGAGGAAAGCTGGGAAGAAGGGGGGATGGTGTTCCCGCCTACATTCAAGATCATCTTTTCAATATACATATATTTTTAATCCTATCAAAATAGCAAGGAAATAAAGGAGTTCATCTAAAAGATGATGCAAAAACCTCAACTAAAAACTAACTAAATTGTATTATAGAAAAGAAGAAAAAGGACAAAACCAAAAGAGAAAAGATCAACTGTACCAGAAGTAATGAAATTTAAATATACAATGGAATTTAAAAATACAAAATCAGATAATAAGCATAATAAAGCAAGATATTAAGGGAAAATGGGAAAAGAAAGAATAAAAAAATTAATTTAAATTATTTGGGATTGTGGATGGCATTGGAAAGGAAAAGACCTAAAGTTCTATAGTTGAATTAACAATTGGAATAAATATTCCAGAAGAGACAATATCACAGGTATCACATCACTCTCCCAAGTGGAGAAATACAAAAATGTAAGCCTCTCAGATCAATAACTATTAAACTTCAAAATAATGGAGAAAAATAATTTTTAATGCATCCAAAACAAATAAAAAAGTCACATTTCATAAAATACCAATTATATTCTTCCTATATACTTCAATAATATTACAGGCAAGAGAACAAAGCTGGTCAGAAAGTATATATAACAAAACTCTGGAAGGATTTAGAAAATCGTATTTCATGCAATATTGAACTTTTTTGAAGGCAAATAAACTTCAAAAACCAAAAAGCTCTCAAAAATAAATTTATAAAAATCCACAACTAAACAAGGAAAAATGTCATATTAGTAGAGAAATAAGTATTCAATGAAAATAACTGGATAATTTAAGTCTGATCTTAAGTCTACAAATTAAAGCATTAAGATATTGTAAAAGGAATAGACAAAATAGGTTTTGAGATGTCTTAGTGGGAATTATAACTTTTTAAAAAGGAAAGAATTAAATATTTATGTTGATTAATAAATTTAAAAAACATTTCAAATTGACAACAAAAAAAAAGAGGACAAAGAAAGCAGCCAGCTATTCTGAAAACAAACATCTTTTATTTATTTTTTAAAAGAAATATAAAACCATAAGAAATGACAGTGACTCATTTAAAAGGCAAAAAGAAATGCTACCCCACCTTTCTTTAAACAATTTTATTAGTAAGAACTTAAGAAAAATAAGGTATTTCACTCCCTTTAAATATTTATGACAGTAGAAAAAATAAAAAGCTAAAAAAGAAATCAAATTTAACACATTAAATGTCAATTAACAGAATTCTCCAATTTAAAAGATGTTATGGAATTAAAAATTATAAAACAAAATCCATTAATATGCTACTTACATGAAACGTTTTATGTATCAACATATATGTACAAACTGAAATGAAACCAAACTATACTGTTCTAAAATATATCACACAATTGTAAGCTCAAAAAATTTAAGAGCATCACCTAACACACCAGAAAAAAAAAAACGAGAAAGACAGAGAAAGTTGTTTTATGCTGTTGCAAGGAAAATTAAAAGTTAAATATAATAGAACATTTAATCTGCATGTAGCAAACACACTATCTAAACTGGCCAAATGACTAAAATGCACTTTCCTAACCTCTACCTTATTAAATCCCTATTCTTCCAAGACTGAGCTTAAGTAAAATCTTCTACATAAGGTTTTTGTTGACCTCCCTAATTACTAATGCTCTCCCTTCTTAAGCTACCTTGCAATTACTTTTTATTTTGTGTATATTTCTACACATACTTTATTTGTTTATACATATTTATTTCCCATATAGAATGGAAGTTCCTTAAGAACTGGGACTGTCTGACTTTTGTCTTGCTTTGCTGTGTTCCACTGCACCTAGAAGAACACTGATTCTAAGCAAGCACCTAACAAATCTTTGTTGCCTGATTGACGAAATCATTTGTCAGCTGAATTCGTAAAAGAAAGGGGAAAAATAGGTGAAAATATTAACAATAGTAACAATTATCAGAATATAATAAATCTAGTAAAAAAAATACCATGCAAATAAAGGAAGAAACTATAAGCAGTGCAAACTCTCTTCATGAAGGCATACTACAAAAGATTTAGTAGATAAACACTAGGGAATTGTCTGAAGCACATGAAAGTTTAATGATTTGCCCAGTGAGTAAAGACCAGAGGCAAAATTCGAATACAGACCTTCTGACTCCAAAGTAATTTATCTGTAATCTTGAGAGTTAAGGAGGGCAATGAGAGATTAAGTGACATTTCCACAATCACACAACAGTAAAAAGCATCAAGGACAGGATCTGAACTGAGATTTTCCTAACTCTGAGGCCAACCTTCTATCCAACCACCCTTAGATTCTACGGATAAAAAAAAAATTAACAACAACAAAATCAAAAGACTGAATAAAATGTAAGTATCAGTTAAGAGTGAGAAAACTGAACAGAATCAGCAAAGGACACCACTTTTTGCCATATATAGAAAAACTGCCACAAAAGTTGGGCACATAGCTGTAAGTAAAATACTGGTAAAGTTCAAAATAGCAGAAATTATGCATACTATATATTTTTATGCTGCAAGTCAGACATACGCAATACAGACAAAATACTACAAATAAACACAAAGCTAAAGAAATGTCTATTAAACCAGAGCTTCTTAAATTTTTCCACTACTAATCCATTTTCACTGGAAAAATTTTTACATAATTTGGGTATACAGGGGTATATATATAAAATAGATATACAAATCAAACATTTACTGATAATAAGCCAAAATTTCCTGACCTCCACATTCAGTTAGGAGACCTGTTGCAAACAAAAGTTTAGTCTTTTTTATACTTTTTTGTTTTCTTATGGCTTGGGATTTTTTTTTTTTGCAAGGCAATTAGGGTTAAGTGACTTGTCCAAGGTCCCACAGCTAGTTAAGTGTTAAGTGTCTAAGACCTACCTGAACTCAAGGCCTCCTGGCTTCAGAGTTTGTATTCTATCTAATGTGCCTTCTAAATGGCCCTGCAAAACACAGTTTCAGACATTGGATATTTAACAATAATTGACTTTTAAAAATTCATTGGAAAAACTATATTTTTTTAGCAGTAAAGATTTTATTCTCAAATCCTAGGAGTTAAATCCCTTTTGTGGGTTTCTTCAAATAGATTTATTACAACTATTTAGTTCAGTTTCCCAATTTGAACTTGATAGAAAAAATTTAACCCTAGTTTTTTCTTTTTATAAAAGTTGCCCCTATTTTTAAAAGTCATTTATCAAAATCTAAAAGCTGCAACCAAAGAAGTTCTTAGAGCTAAATGTATAGAGTTGATTTATAAAAATAATTTCATCTGAAATAAGAGTGAAGAAGAATTAACATATAGTCTAAATTACAAAAGGAATAGCATTAATAGTCTTTAAGGAAAGTAGAAAAAGAGGTAAGATAAAAATAAGTAAAAATGAAAAATACAGCAACTGGATTAATAAACCATAAGACGTTTTTCCTTAAAGAGCAATACTTAACAAACCAATAGCTAAGTCACCAAAAGAAGAAAAAAAAAAAAAGGATCACCATAAGTAAAAGTGAAAGAGGTGATCATATTAAAATACAAAAAGAAACTAAAACTAATATCAGGGAATGATACCTTCTAAAAGAAAATCTGAGAAGTTAAATATGTCTAAAAACATAAACTACAAAAGGAAGTAGAAAACAAATACATCTGCTTCAAAAAAATAAATTAGGTAAGTCTTCACAGAGTTACCCTTCCAGTAACAAAGAATCCAAATGATTTCTTAAATAAATTATTTCAAACCTTTAAAAAAACAAGTAAGTTTTTAAGATAATCATTGTAACAACTGAAGAAGTTAGCAGATTCAGGATTCAAATATGTCCAGTGCTCTTTCTATTATATTCTTTATCTATCCAAATATATAGATGGGTAGACAAAAAGGCAGACCAAAAGAACATCAATATTTGTCATTCCAAAGAAGTAAAAAAGTGTTTGGCAATTGATTAATAGGTCAAAATGATAGTATATATATCAGTAACAAAAGACTATTCTCTGATTATAAAATGTAGGGAAGTTGTCAGATTTGTGAGCTCTACAGATTAACGACCACTGTAGAAATATCTCTCTATTGACACAGATTGTTAACTCATCTGTAATTTATGAAACTATTTCCACTCATATGAGTGTTCCAAATCACTATTGATCAGAGAAATGCAAATTAAGACAACTCTGAGATACCATTACACACCTGTCAAATTGGTTAAGATGACAGGAAGAAATAATGATGAATGTTGGAGGGAATGCTAGAAAACTGGGACACTGATGCATTGTTGGTGGAGTTGTGAATGAATCAAACCATTCTGGAGAGCAATCTGGAATTATGCCCAAAAAGTTATCAAACTGTGCATACCCTTTGATCCAGCAGTGCTACTACTGGGCTTATACCCCAAAGAGATACTGAAGAAAGGAAAGGAACCTGTATGTGCCAAAATGTTTGTGGCATCCCTGTTTGTAGTGGTTAGAAACTAGAAAATGAATGGATGCCCATCAATTGGAGAATGGTTGGGTAAATTGTGGTATATGAACGTTATGGAATATTATTGTTCTGTAAGAAATGACCAGCAGAATGAATACAAAGAGACTTGGAGACACTTACATGAACTGATGCTAAGTGAAATGAGCAGAACCAGGAGATCATCATATACATTATATACAACGATACTGTACAAGGATGTATTCTGACAGAAGTGGATATCTTCGACAAAGAGAAGATCTAACTCAGTTTCAGTTGATCAATGATGGACAGAAGCAGCTACACCCAAAGAAAGAACACTGGGAAATGAATTTAAACTGTTTGCATTTTTGCTTTTCTTCCCAGGTTATTTTTACCTTCTGAATCCAATACTTCCTGTGCAACAAGATAACTGTTCAGTTCTGCACACATATATTGTATCTATTGTGACCTATTTAACATGAATAGGACTGCTTGCCATCTAGGGGAGGGAAAAAGTCGGAACAGAAGTGAGTGCGAGGGATAATGTTATAAAGAAATTTTTTTTCAAAATAAAAAAAAATTAAAAAAAAAACCTCATCTGTAATTTAAAAGAGCTGCCTGGAATTCCAAAAAGTTGAAGTTTGCCCAAGATTACAGTCAGTAAAAGTTAGAGGGAAAAACATAAGAGACTTGCATGAAGTGATACAGAACTAAGCAAGAAACATACAGAAAAAAATATACACAATAACTATGACATAAATTAAACAGCTAAAAAAAAAAAAAATTGAAAATTAACTGCAAAGAAATTGTATGATCCCAAAGAGTTAGGAGAAGATACTTCACTTTTTGCAGAGATGTGAGGACAAGGTATGGAATGCTACATATATTTTCAAACTTTCTGAATGTACTGATTTTTAAATTCTGTATCCTTTCTTTTCTTTAAATAAATATATTCTATTAGAGGGGATAGTTCACTAGGAGGGGAGAAGGGGAAGGAGGGGAATAGTGGCACAAATTTAAACAATATGAAAACCAAAGATAGAAATGAAAGGTATTTTTATAAAGAAACATGTAATATTGAAATAAAAATAAAAATGATCAATATACAATGAAAACCATTATAAAACAATAATATGCAAAAAAAAAAAATAACAAAACAGTAGGCAGGAAAAGATCTGGTTTTAATTGCAGCACTGCTCCCAATATATTGTATGACATTTCCTCACTGAACTTCAGCATTCTCATCAATTAAATTAAGAAGTTGAACTAGAAGTTTCCTAAGATCCCTTCTGACTCCATTTTTGTTTATCATTTCATAATTTAACAATGGGAAAGGGAATCACTATTTAATAAACAGTTGGGATACTCTAGAAGAAAAAAAATTTTTTTGATCTATACTTCACATTGCCAATATATCTCTAGTGAATCAATCAATTTAAAACCAATTACTAGAACCAAAAGAAAAAAATTAACCCAGCTACAAAGAGAAGATAAATTTCATTATTAATAAAGAAATAAAAATTATAAAGATAAACATACTAAATATTTTGAATATTTTATTTCCTTGACACCTGTAGTATCAATATGCAATTTCAATCAGTAATCAAAATATTTTATTGAATATTTTATTTTTTGAATATTTTTAAAATAAGCATAACAAAATCTAATATACTATATCAAAAAAAACAAAATAAGAAAAATACTCATGACACAAAAACAATGAAAAAGATTTTACCAAAAATAACTTTATGCAGGAGAATAAAAAATGTGGCCAAGTTCTACTACGGAAAATTATGACCACAGAGGTTGTGTGAAAGAGATAAACTGGACTCAGCTACTGTAGAGCTCAAAGCCAGCCCTCTGTCCACTACCATACTGCCTCTTTAAAAGAAATATACTCACATTCCATACATCCAAAGATATAAATATCTTCAAAGTATCTTCCCCTCCTCCCCCCCAAAAAAAATTCCATTTCTGAGTGGGAAATCAGAGTAAAGTAAAAGTAAAGAATGGTGGGGGAGGGGAAGGAAAGGAAAGAAGCATTTATTAAGGCTTTATGCTAGGTACTGTGCTAAGTTTATCACAAATATCTCATTTTGTCCTCACAACAATCCTAAGGTAAGTACTATTATTATCTCTATTTTACAGTCTAGGAAACACTGAAGCAAACAGAGTAAAGTTGCTTGCCCAGATTTACACAGATAAGCTGAGGCCAGATGTGAACTCAGCCATGTTTGATCCCTGTAACAACCATGAAAGGCAGAAACTACAGGTACTTTTACCACCATTTTATACATGAGAAAACTGAAGCTCAGAGAAGTCAACATTCACTAAACTAATATGCCATACATAATACAGATTCTCAAGCCATCTCGCCATGAAACTGTAGACTGGACTCTACAATACATAAGAAAATATAATGAAGGTATTAGTAACATGTAGCATTATAGAAGAGGAGGAAATAAAGTTTCTAGCTGAGTGTAGAGGAGCAAATAAGGCAGAAGCAAAGAGACAGAGGTAGAAAAAGGGCTGGATGTTTACCAAGAACTTCAGATCAAATTAGGTTAAAACCAAACTTCTACAAAACTAGAAAAGGAAGAGAAAGGAAGACATTAAACTGAAAAGTACTTAAATGATAAGTTAAGAATTGAGAATTTTATCTAGCAAAAAAATTTTGAAGAAGAATAATGATGTAATTAATTTGTGCAAAAAGTAAATTAATATTGCAAGAGCAGAAAGAACTGATTGTAAGCAAGGGAAACACCAAAAACAGAGAGACTAGTTAAGTGGCCACCATAGTAGTATACATGGGTAGTAATGAGAGCCTCTAATAGAATGGTGAAGATTGAGAGAGAATGCCGATGTACAACCAATGGCAATTAGTCTCCTCTCATACCAGCTTCCACATTCAAAGATAAAACTCATTTTCTAACATAACTGACCTAAAAATATGAAAATGATCTATCAAAAGCAAAATAATTTTTCCTCTGCCCACAGATTCTAGTTATCATTTTCTCCCTCATAAGTCTCTAAAAAATGCTCTTTAACTAATTTGAGTAAATTAATTCAATCTAAGGTCTCATCATGGTTCCTTAAGTAAAAATACATCTTCCCATGGACTTAAAAAAAAAAAAAATTCATAAGTCTTCACTACGGGAATTTTTTCTTTTTTAAATTTAAGAAGAATACAATAATTTCGTTGATTCTCCAGAAGATTAATGTAGTAATGTTTCCCACATTGGCTCATCCAACATATAATAGATTTACATAAGTCACAAGATGGCATTGCAATCATTTCCCAGGGAAAACTAAAAGCTAACAATATTTCCTTGTTTTTCTCTTTTGTTTATGTCCAATTTTGAACTTAAGAATGTTTCACTTTTCGAAAAAAAATTTTTTTTGCATCTTTGTTATCAATTTCTAAGTTCGCGAAAAGCTAATCAGGATTTTAAGATACCAAATTAACCCATCCCCCAGACTCAATAAAGGAATACAAATACAAGATTCCAGACAATAATATATCTTACTTTTAAAGACTTTTACAACAGGACATTACTCCTCTTCTTGGTTAGTTCAAATGTTTATAAACTATCAATTTGTCTACATTATTAGGATTTCCCTCTAATTAAATAAATAATCATTTTTGTGTGTCCTAGACTCCTTTGGTAGTCTAGTGAAGCTTACAATCCTCTTCTCAAAACATTGTTTTTTAATGCATTAAATAAAAAATAAATGATTAACAAGGAAACTAATTTTACTAAAAATTGTTAACAAAAAATTAAAACGAACCAAGAGTTTGTAATGCTAAGAAATAGGGGCTTGTTATGTCAATATCATTTCTAATTTCATCATTAACTGCAACATCCCTGTTACTGTTACCGACTAAGGCAATGTCATTCATTAACATGAAGAAAATACTATGTCAGAAGAGTAGTTATAGTATTTACCATTATTCAGAACAATGAGCTCTCCATCAATATTACTTGACATTCAAAAAACTTAGGAACTATAAAAATATACTTCTTGAAACTCAAAACTGTTTTCATTTTAATTATCATTACAAAATCATTCTAAAATGCTACAAACGACTTCACAGGTTAAATTTCATAAATATTAACCAATAGGATCTACATATATTTCAAAGTATTATTATGGGACCATTCACAAATGTATTAAAAATTGAACAAAAGCTTGGTAGTTACAGTTTTTATAAGCAATTGCTTAAACATAGAATTAACCCTGAACTCTTCAGTATGACTATTAAAGTTTTCCAAGATATTGTTACTTTTGAGCATACAACCTTAATTTTATCACTCTTCCTATTAGATAGAGCCAGACTAGTTATACTATCCCTAAAATATACCACAAACATCCCTGACACTATGTCTTCATTCAAGCTATTGGTTCTATTTAAAACATCCTTCCTTCACCTGCCAGTTTCTTTCTGTATTCATTGTTCAAAGTCCAGTAAAAGCCCAATACTCTAAGAAGTCATACCATGAATGTCGTCTTTTACATATATGTGCTTCTACAGAATAACTCAACAGCCACTTAACTTTCAAAGTAAAATAACTCTTGATTGTTAAGAGTAAGCATAAGCAAAGCAACTCAGAAAATAAAGGATCAGCAGATAATTTTAAATTCACTGAGAATAAGTTTCTTAGGCACCATGAAAACAAGTGTGCCTTGTATACATTCTGGAAATTCACAAGACTTCAAATAAATGAATGACACTATGCTAGAAAGGGATTGCCAAATTAACCTACCTCCTACCGCCAAGTTATGCTTAATTCTTCTGAATGCCCTTGCTCCAACACAAGAACAAAAAAGCAACAATTTGAGGAAATTTTCCTTTTCATTAATTCCTTCAGTGTTAGTCAAGCACACATTTTATGGAAAAAGACGACGGCTGAAGAAAAGAAGAGAAAAGAACTAAAGACCATTCAGGAGATCATCTTGGATCTTTGAAGAATTTTTTCTTTTAATGCAGGGATTTTTAAATTGAGGTCCACATAGCCAAAAGGAACCATTTACATTTTTACTAAACTTAAAATGAAATTTAGTATTCTTTTACTTATAAATGAGGTCAACAAACATTATTCTAAGAAGGGGTTCATACATCAGTTTCTCCAAAATGCCAAAGGGGTTTATGACACAAAAAAGGTAAAGAACCTATGTTTCAAGTTTTTGCTAGACTTCAGGCTATATCTATGAATCAAGAAAAGTAGAAAAGTTAAACAAGGAAAGAAATCTATAAAGGTAAAGTCAAGAGAGACTACAAGGAAATTCTATGGTAAATAAATACCAACTCTAATTAATAAGATGAATGAATTAAAATTTGCCTATTCAATATACCTAATTTGGGAGTGCTATCTCACTTCCTCTCCATTAAACCTCTAGGCAATACAAAATAATTAAGTTCAAATTATACAAAAAGTTAAAATATTTTTCCTAATCATTACCTATCTTTTCACAATGTCATTTCTAATATATAATTCCAGGAAAAAGCAGATGGGAGAAAAAAGGGTAGGGAAGATAGAAGTGAGAGAAAGAATAGAGCCCTTTCTCCCTTTCCCCCCACTTTAATACTTGATGGCATCTATTAGAAGAAAAAGTAAAAGATAAAATGAGATCAGTGTTTCAATTTTTATATTCTCCTTACAAATGATATAATCTCTTTTTTTATTTTCCACTACCTATTGCAAAAAGTTTACCATAAATGTAAATTTTCTGAAAAAGAGACAAAAAAGAATGTACATACACTAAAGTAAATAGACCAAAAAAATGAGACATATATTACTATATATATTACTACTATATCTGGAACTACTTTAGGAAAACTCAAATTATTTTTAAAATTACAGATATAATTTCTTGTAGCCTTAGACTTATAAATGTATTAAAGAAAAATGTGCAAATTTTTATTCTCTTTAATAATCAGGTTTAAATTTGCAGTTTGATCACCAAAACAATAATGATAATATTGAGACAATTTATTAAATAATCAGATAACTGAAAATGTTGCATAATTCCTTCTCAGAAAAGTAAGGCACCTGGAAGCTGAGATAGAAGGATGTTTGGTTAAACTTGAGCCTGAAGGTATTGACTCATTATCTTCATGTTGCCTTCTTAATTCTCTCTCTTTTTGCAGTTCTTCCTCTTTCTCTCTGGCTTCTGAAAATGAAAGAAAAAAAAAAGAATTCATACTTAGGCTTCAAAAATTTCCGTATAAAAAAAAAAACCAGGAAATATGGTAATTTTCTTAAAATTAACAAAAGCTCCAAATACTAATAAACAAATTGGATAAATTTCCAAATCAAATTCTAAAATTTAAACTACTAACATTTTAATTACAAAGAAAATTCCATGCCACACATTTTAACAAAATGAAAAAAATATTTATTTGTTCTAAGACCACTGTGCACTTACAAAAGTTCTGAAGATACTCATACATATTTGTAAATAACATGAATGTTATTCTAATTTCACAGATCTAGTTTTGCCATCATATAAGACTTTATACATTCCCTTTCATTGTTCTTATCTCTAACATGTTTTATTATACAAAGTATAATTTATCTAGTTACCCCCCAACCAATTAATAATAATAGGTGACATCTACACTGAACTTTAAAGTTAACAGAACACTTAACATGTATTTCATTTGAAATACAATGAATGTTAGACTTATGTACTATATCTAGTAACATTTCCATTTGATGAAAATACAGAAGCTTTGATGCAGAGAAAATCCAAGTCAAGTCTCCCCAGCACTCATTCCACTATGCAATACTGTCTTTCATAAATGTAATTGGTGTGAATATTTTAAAGACAGGGTCTTTTTTTCCATTTAATGTTCTCTTTAGGACACAGAAGCATCATGATTACTGAGTAAAACAGTATTATTAGTTATATAACTTTTACAGTGTCTCAATAGTGTCTCAATAGTTTATGACAGTGGTTTCTCAAACCACTAAATAGTATCTCCACAGATCTGCTAATATTGGATTTTCACTTTTTTTTTTTTTTTCGCTAAACTGTGTGAAAGATGAGATAAACTTGTCCAAGGAACAATTAATTAGGTAGTATTGTATATCAACAATGCAAAGAGGGCAAACTGAAGTTTTTATTGTGTTCAGAGCAGTGACTATACCAATTGTATGCAGCAGTGAGCCCAGAGCATCCTTTAGATAAAAAAATCAATATATAAACAGCATAGGAAATTGGAATTTAACAGAAAACAGGAGGGAAAGACAGACATACACATATGAAACCAGTAATAGAAGGGAAAAAGATACCTGCCGTAGGAAACAGCTGGTCAATAGAGCTTTGGCTTATATCCCAAACTTTACAAGATTTTTACAAGAGGCATGATCTGGCTTCCAGCAACCAATGTCCAGAAGCTCAAAACAGACACTGAGGCAGTATCCTTTTCTTGTTACAGTGGCAGTCAGAGCCAATATCTTTCCCATTATAGTCATTTTCTTATCACAATGGCAGCAAGAACCCTAAGCCAGAGTTTCTTTTCTATCAGTGGCTTTCTCTTATCACATACCACATTCAGTCCGAGATTACAAATATGGTTAACCTAGAACTACATTCTTATACACCTTATCAATTTCTTCCTCCTATGTTGGCAGACACAATCATTGGGAAACACAGTATACTAGAATAAAGCAAAATTAATACAAAAACTATATTGGGATCATAAAGCATAAGGTTTTCTTTCTTTCTTTCTTTTTGCTGAGGCAATTGGGTTGTTAAGTAACTTGCCCAGAGTCACACAAGGTTTTCAAAACTTCCGTAAACCAGCCTGAACCTTACAACCAAATACAAATGTCCACTGAGCTATTCCCTGATATTTAATATGTTCTCCTTCTGAACCTAACTTTCCAATTCAGTTCAAATAATAGATAATGTTTCATGTTTGATCAGCTAGAAAGATATAGCATCCAGCTCGCACTAAGGCACTTAATTTAATTAAGATGTTATTTAGCCCCCATTAAGCCATTTCCTTGACTAGCTAGTAAATAATCAAGGGCTATGAGATTCTGCAATATTAATTGTTTATCTTTAGTTATGTTAGAAATGATTTGGCATTGCTGATATTTATTCATGAATCTTTTAAGAAAGCATTAATAAATTTAAGGATGGCAATGTAGTTAACTGTTATCCTAATTAAGGAAAGACTGCTCTTAAAATAAGATACTCCCTTAACCCTAGATATCACTATTATCATTTAACTTAGTGTCATTAGGGAACCTCAGTTTTCAAATGCATCCCTTTGGAAGTATGGAATATGTGTAAATGTCAGATATGATTTTTTTTCCCATTAAGTAGAGTCTAATTACCAAGGAAGATCATGTGAATTTCTGTCTTATGCCTACACACTCAGAACAGATCATAGCTCAAATAGCCCATCTGGAACATCTATCAGGTTAAGTAGTTATCTGTCTACTCATTACACATTTCCAGGGTTCCACTGTTAAAGGTCTCCCCAAGCAGGGTGACCTCTTGATTAATCTGGTCGATATTCAGAAAATATACCCTAATGAAATAATGTTTTCAGATCGGAAACTGCTCAAGAGGTCCTTTGCTTCTCCCTGATGGCAATATAGGAAATGAAATTGTAAATGGAACTATTCCATAGCCAGCTCCCCTACCCCTGAGGGAGAAGGAGGGAAAGCGTGCACAATCAGAAGGATGCACCACATCCCTTGGTGGTGGGTGGAAACATTCATACATACCCAACAGTTCTCTTTAGTGACTGGGGCTACTTTCTGCAAAAATCTCAAATAGGAATTTAAGTGCCAGTCTTTATCTTCAGCTGATGGAAACTCTGTAAGTGGATTCTTAGGAATTAGGAGGCTGGAAGAGTTTCTAGTTAAAATTGCTACAGAAACTTAAAGAGCTGGAGAAGAGTAGTACCAGGGGTTTTATATGAATTATTAGCACTGAGAGAGAGAGACATAATGCTAAGATATTGTGATTATTAGATTATCTGAACACCAGCAAATGAAGGGAAAGACCTACCTGCTAATATGGCTATTAATAACAATTATAATTCCATGTGAATCACAACAAAAGGAAGAGTATTGATAATTACTCTTCACTCTAAAATCTCATAATCTAATATGATTATACTTCCTCAAATTCTGCTAATACAGTAACAATGGTTACCAGAACTCCAAGAAAGAGAAGAGGTTCACCTCAAACCACAAGCAGGAGGAGGAAAAGACCAAAAAACAAAATAAAACCTTCAATTCATCTCAGATCAGGGCTTGATACAGTTCACATGAGAAAACTTAAGCTTTATGCTTAAACTAAAGGACAGGTCTCCCACTCTATCGGCTTCTAGATATCCACTTCTAGGAAGTATACTTGTGTACTTTCTTCAAAGTCCAAAGTCATCTGTTTCCAGAGGTCCAGCATCATACATAAGGACCTAGGTATCTTTTGCTTTGTTGATCTTTTTAATTCTAGTGTAGAGGAATCAGGTTTCCTTTTCCTTGATCTTGACTAGTGCTGGCATGATAAAAAGCACCAGGAAGGGACCATTCCACTTAGGTTCCAATAGCCTTTGTACCAGGTCTGTATGAAGATCTGACATTTTAGGGCATGGTTGTCCGAAAGTGGCATTCCTGTGAAAGGAGGACAATTGACATTACAAAGATATCTCCTCTTCCTCAAGTCCTCTCCCCAACAGTGAAGAAGAACAGAGAAGAGAAAAAGAAGATAAGGATAAAAGGAGTTTGACAAAAAAGATTCTGAATAATGAAAGCTTCAGTTTTACCTTTGTGGAGGTCCTAGGAGAAAATAATGCTAATGGAAGGACTTGTAGCCATTTTAATCATGTATTCTAACAAATATTAGTTAGTTTGCTATTTTGTGGGGGAAGGAGGAGAGAATTGAAAGTAATCACATTAAGTGACTTCTCTAGGGTCAAACAGCTAATAAGTAGCTTCAGCAGAATTTGAACTCACTTCTTCTAACTCAAGGGTTGATACTCTATGCACTGTATCACCTAGCAGACCTTAATTTTATTTTGATTGATTCATTTTCTCTACTTGTCTTCAAGACGAGAAGTGATAGGATGTGTATCATTTCTATTGCATTCCTATTTTCTTGGTAAATTTTTGAGTAATGCTGCCAGTGAAGAATGTCTTCTGGTTGCTTTCAATGAATGATTTTTTTTAAATTTTTATTTAATAATTACTTTATATTGACAGAATCCATGCCAGGGTAATTTTTTTACAACATTTTTACAATGTTTTACAACATTATCCCTTGCACTCGTTTCTGTACCGATTTTTCCCCTCCCTCCCTCCATCCCCTCCCCTAGATGGCAAGCAGTCCTATATATGTTGGATATGTTGCAGTATATCCTAGATACAATATATGTTTGCAGAACCGAACAGTTCTCTTGTTGCACAGGGAGAATTGGATTCAGAAGACATAAATAACCCAGGAAGAAAAACAAAAATGCAGATAGTTCACATTCGTTTCCCAGTGTTCTTTCTTTGGGTGTAGCTGCTTCTGTCCGTCATTTATCAATTGAAACTCAGTTAGGTCTCTTTGTCAAAGAAATCCACTTCCATCAAAATATGTCCTCATACAATATCGTTGTCGAAGTATATAATGATCTCCTGGTTCTGTTCATTTCACTTAGCATCAGTTCATGTAAGTCTCGCCAGTCCTCTCTGTATTCATCTTGTTGGTCATTTCTTACAGAACAATAATATTCCATAACATTCATATACTACAATTTACCCAGCCATTCTCCAATTGATGGGCATCCATTCATTTTCCAGTTTCTAGCCACTACAAACAGGGCTGCTACAAACATTTTGGCACATACAGGTCCCTTTCCCTTCTTTAGTATTTCTTTGGGATATAAGCCCAATAGAAATACTGCTGGATCAAAGGGTATGCACAATTTGATAACTTTTGGGGCATAATTCCATATTGTTCTCCAGAATGGTTGGATTCGTTCACAACTCCACCAACAATGCATCAGTGTCCCAGTTTTCCCGCATCCCCTCCAACATTCATCATTATTTTTTCCTGTAATCTTAGCCAATCTGACAGGTGTGTAGTGGTATCTGAGTTGTCTTAATTTGCATTTCTCTGATCAATAATGATTTGGAACACTCTTTCATATGAGTGGTAGTTGTTTCAATTTCATCCTCTGAAAATTGTCTGTTCATTATCCTTTGACCATTTATCAATTGGAGAATGGCTTGATTTCTTATAAATTTGAGTCAGTTCTCTATATATTTTGGAAATGAGGCCTTTATCAGAACCTTTAACTGTGAAGATGTTTTCCCAGTTTGTTGCTTCCCTTCTAATCTTGTTTGCATTAGTTTTATTTGTACAAAGGCTTTTTAATTTGATGCAATCAAAATTTTCTATTTTGTGATCAGTAATGGTCTCTAGTTCATCTCTGGTCACAAATTTCTTTCTCCTCCACAAGTCTGAGAGATAAACTATCCTGTTCCTCTAATTTATTTATAATCTCGTTCTTTATGCCTAGGTCATGGACCCATTTTGATCTTATCTTGGTATATGGTGTTAAGTGTGGGTCCATGCCTAATTTCTGCCATACTCATTTCCAATTATCCCAGCAGTTTTTATCAAATAATGAATTCTTTTCCCAGAAGTTAGGGGCTTTGGGTTTGTCAAACACTAGATTGCTATAATTGACTATTCTGTCTTGTGAGCCTAGCCTTTTCCACTGATCCACTAATCTATTTCTTAGCCAATACCAAATGGTTTTGGTGACTGCTGCTTTATAATATAATTTTAGATCAGGTACAGCTAGGCCACCTTCATTTGATTTTTTTTTTCATTAATTCCCTTGAGATTCTCGACTTTTTATTGTTCCATATGAATTTTGTTGTTATTTTTTCTAGATCATTAAAATATTTTCTTGGAAGTCTGATTGGTATAGCACTAAATAAATAGATTAGTTTAGGGAGTATTGTCATCTTTATTATGTTTGCTCGGCCAATCCAAGAGCACTTAATATTTTTCCAATTATTTAAGTCTGACTTTATTTGTGTGGAGACTTTTTTATAATTTTGCTCATATAATTCCTGACTTTCCTTTGGTAGATAGATTCCCAAATATTTTATGGTATCAACAGTTATTCTGAATGGAATTTCTCTTTGTATCTCTTGCTGTTGGATTTTGGTGGTGATGTATAAAAATGCTGAGGATTTATGGGGATTTATTTTGTAGCCAGCTACTTTACTAAAATTATGAATTATTTCTAATAGCTTTTTAGTAGAATATCTGGGGTTCTCTAGGTACACCATCATATCATCTGCAAAGAGTGATAGTTTGGTTTCCTCATTGCCTACTCTAATTCCTTTAATATCTTTCTCAACTCTTATTGCCGAGGCTAGTGTTTCTAATACGATATTAAATAATAATGGTGATAGTGGGCAACCTTGCTTCACTCCAGATCTTACTGGGAAAGGTTCCAGTTTTTCCCCATTGCATATGATGCTTACTGATGGTTTTAAATATATGCTCCTGACTATTTTAAGGAAAAGTCCATTTATTCCTATGCTCTCAAGTGTTTTTATTAGGAATGGATGTTGGATTTTATCAAATGCTTTTTCTGCATCTATTGAGATGATCATATGGTTTTTGTTTGTTTGGTTATTGATATAGTCAATTATGCTAATAGTTTTCCTAATATTGAACCAGCCCTGCATTCCTGGTATAAATCCTACTTGGTCATAGTGTATTATCCTGGGGATGATTTTCTGTAACCTTTTTGCTAATATTTTATTTAAGATTTTAGCATCAATATTCATTAAGGAGATTGGTCTATAATTTTCTTTCTCTGTTTTCAGCCTACCTGGTTTAGGTATCAGTACCATGTCTGTGTCATAAAAGGAGTTTGGTAGGACACCTTTAATCCCTATTTTTTCAAATAGTTTATTTAGCATTGGAGTTCATTGTTCTTTAAATATTTGGTAGAATTCACATGTAAATCCATCTGGTCCTGGGGATTTTTTCTTAGGGAGTTGATTGATAGTTTGTTCTATTTCTTTTTCTGAGATAGGACTGTTTAGGATATTTACTTCTTCCTCTGTTAGTTTGGGCAAGCTATATTTTTGGAGGTATTTTTCTATTTCATTTAAGTTGTCGAATTTATTGGCATAAAATTGGGCAAAGTAACTCCTAATTATTGCTCTAATTTCCTCTTCGTTAGTGGCGAGTTCTCCCTTTTCATTTTTAAGACTAACAATTTGATTTTCCTCTTTCCTTTTTTTAATCAGATTTACTAAGGGTTTGTCTATTTTGTTGGTTTTTTCATAGAACCAACTCTTAGTTTTATTAATTAATTCAATAGTTTTTTTTACTTTCAATTTTTATTGATCTCTCCTTTTATTTTTAGAATTTCAAGTTTATAGTGTTTGACTGGGGGTTTTTAATTTGTTCCTTTTCTAGCATTTTTAGTTGCAAGCCCAATTCATTGACCTTTTCTTTCTCTATTTTATACAAATAGGCCTCTAGAGATATGATATTTCCCCTTATTACCGCTTTGGCTGCATCCCATACATTTTGGTATGATGTCTCATTATTATCATTTTCTTGGGTGAAGTTATTCATTATGTCTATGATTTGCTGTTTGACCCAATCATTCTTTAGTATGAGATTATTTAGTTTCCAATTATTTTTTGGTCTACTTCCTCCTGGCTTTTTGTTGAATGTAATTTCCATTGCATCATGGTCTGAAAAGGATGCATTTACTATTTCTCCCTTACTGCATTTGAGTTTGAGGTTTTTATGTCCTAATATATGGTCAATTTTTGTATAGGTTCCATGAACTGCTGAAAAGAAAGTGTATTCCTTTCTGTCTCCATTACATTTTCTCCAGAGATCTATCATATCTAACTTTTCTAGTATTCTATTTACCTCTTTGACTTCTTTCTTATTTATTTTGTGGTTTGATTTATCTAATTCTGAGAGTGCAAGGTTAAGATCTCCCACTATTATAGTTTTACTGTCTATTTCTTCTTGCAGCTCTCTTAATTTCTCTTTTAAGAATTTAGATGCTACACCACTTGGTGCATATATGTTTAATATAGATAGTGCTTCATTATCCATGCTACCCTTTAGCAAGATATAGTGCCCTTCCTTGTCTCTTTTAATTAGATCAATTTTTGCTTTAGCTTGATCTGAGATCAGGATGCCTACCCCTGCTTTTTTGACTTCACCTGAAGCATAGTAGATTTTGCTCCAACCTTTTACCTTTAACCTGCATGTATCTCCCCGCTTCAGGTGTGTTTCCTTAAACAACATATTGTAGGATTCTGGCTTTTAATCCATTCTGCTAACTGCTTCCTCTTTATGGGGGAGTTTACCCCGTTCACATTTATGGTTAGAATGACCAATTCTGTATTACTTGCCATCTTGTTAACCCCGGTTTATGCTTTTCTCCCTTCTTTCCCCTTTACCCCCCTTCCCAGTATTAAGCTTGTGAGCACCACTTGCTTCTCACAGCCCTCCCTTTTTAGTATCCCTCCCCCCGCCTTAGAGTTCCTTCCCCTATCTTACCCCTCTCCCTCCCAGTTTCCGTATTCCCGTCCACTTAGCTTATTCCTTCCCTTTTCACTTTTCCCTTCTCACTTTACAATGAGGTGGGAGAAGTTTCACCATAGATTGAATATGTCTAAAATTTTTCTCTTAAAGCCAATTCTGAAGGCAGTAAGATACCCACTATATTCATCCCCCTCCATTCTTTCTCTCAGATATAATAGGTTTCCTATGCCTCTTCATGAGATGTACTACCCCCACTTTACCCTTTTTCTGGTACAATGTCCTTTCCACATCAGTTTCTAGAACAAGGTATACATGTATTCTTTATACATCTTTATAGCCAAAATATAGTTCCCAAGATTAATCTTTACCTTTTTAGAATTCTCTTGAGTTCTATATTTGTAGATCAAATTTTTTGTTAAGTTCTGGCTTTTTCATCAAAAATAGGTGAAATTTGCTTACTTCGTTGAATGTCCATCTTCTTCCCTGGAAAAAGATGCTCATTCTAACTGAGTAAGTTATTTTTGGTTGCATACCAAGTTCCTTAGCCTTTTGGAATATCAAGTTCCAGGCCCTTCGATCTTTTAGTGTGGATGCTGCCAGATCCTGGGTGATCCTTATTGTGGCTCCTTGATACTTGAATTGGGTTTTTTTTGCTGCTTGCAGTATTTTTTCCTTCGTCTGAGGGTTCTGGCATTTGGCCACTATATTCCTTGGTGTTTTGATTTTAGGATCCCTTTCAGTGGGTGATCGATGAATTCTTTCAATATTTATTTTTTCCTCTGTTCCTATGACTTCTGGGCAGTTCTCTTTGATAATTTCCTGGAAAATAGTGTCCAGGCTCTTTTTTTCATCATGCTTTTCTGGGAGTCCAATGATTCTCAGATTGTCTCCCCTGGATTTGTTTTCCAGGTCTGTTGTCTTCCCCAGAAGGTATTTCACATTCTTTTCCATTGTTTGATTTTTTTGGATTTGCTTGACTGATTCTTCTTGTCTCCTCGAGTCATTCAATTCCAATTGTTCGATTCTGATTTTCAGTGAAGTATTTTCTTCACGCATTCTTTTAAAATCTTTTTCTAATTGTCCCATTGAGTTCTTTTGTTCTGTGGAATTTTTTTTCCATTTTGCCAATTTTGTTTTTTAGAGAGCTATTTTCTGTTTCCAGTTCACCAATCCTATTTTTCAAGGATTTTATTTCTTTATCCACTCTCTCTTTAACTGACTTCTCCAGGCTCTTTTGCCATTTTTCTTCTAGCTCCCTTGTGAGAGCCTTTTTAATTTCCTCCATGAGATTCATCTGTGGTGAGGAACAGATGATCTCCTCCTTTGGGGATTCACCTGGAGACTGTCTGTTTTTAGTCTCCTCAGGATTTAGAGTCTGCTCTCTATCTGTATAGAAGCTGTCAAGGGTTAAAGTCCTCTTCAGTTTCTTGCTCATTCTGTCTAATAATCAAAGACAAACTAGCAAAGAAAAGAAGAAAAACCTGGTGTGTTTCTTTGGGGGAGGGGCTGGGTGGTGTTACCGAGCTTCCTCTACAGACTGGGGGGGGGGGGGGGGGGGAGTAGCAGTGAGGCACTAGCCCGACTGTGCTGCGCCTGCGCTCTGAAATCCCAGAGCGTGCTGAGTCACTGGGAGGGGAGGGGGGAAAGGGTGGCCAGGTCCCGAGAGACTCCAGCTGTTTGGGGTTGTATTCTTTACCTCCGGTGTTTTTAGCTTCTCTGCTGGGCTGCTGACTTGCTGCCAGGGCAAAGTATCCAGTCCTGTAATGGGAGCTCTCCCCACAGAGACAGCTGTGATCACTCCCCACCCCCTCTCCAGTCTGCTCCCGTGCTCTCACTGCCGCTGCCCGCCGCCTGCGCCCGATCTAAAACCGTCCCAGCCCTCGCGCAAAAACAGACCTTTCTTGGCGAATCTCAAGGATGGCTTCTCTTGGTAACTATTTGTGGGTTTTTTTTCAGTCAAGCATTAATTCAGAGCCTTGTAATGAAATGGATAGTGAGAGAAAGCGCGGAGCTACACAGCTATGTGCCTCCTCTCCGCCATCTTAACCGGAAGTCCAATGATTTTTTTTTTTTTAAATGACTTTCTATTATTGTAACCATATGGCTTAGAAATTTTTCAGGTCAACATTTGAGTTGATCTACCAGGAAGAAAAGATTTCTATAACTCTTGCATTTGGACATATTTGCAAAATATATCTGAAGTATGAAAAAGGGGTAAAAACTCAAAGGCAATGTCTTGATTTCCCTCTTTGATTGTGATGAAACCACACAAAGCACAACTGCACCACTCATTTAACCTCTTGAAATACTACAGGAACAAACTATACAAGAATTTATGAGAATGTACCAAAAATAATAGTTTTAACTGCAAAATAATTAAAACAATTTAGAGGCCATTAGAGATATGATTTATGAATAGAATGAAATATTTCACCATAAGAAACAAAGAACTTAAAGAATTCAGAGAAATGCAGTCAACTCTGATAAATATATGGAAAGCAAATTGTTCGAATATTATAAAATTTCCAAAATGTTCTTATAGGAATGATAGATTATTGAGAAGTAAAGATGTTAATTTTTTTAGAAAATAAATGAATCAGTAAATAGAGCACCAGCCCTAGAGTCATGAGGATTTAAATTCAAATCCAATATTAGACACTTGATACTTACTAGCTATGTGATTCTGATTATGTCATTTATCTCTAATTGCCTTGCACAATGAATCAATCAGATAGTATGAGTCCCTTTTCATCAATATTCTTTTTCAGAGCTCCATTTATCCATCTTTTTTTCCCTACATACTTTTTATGATTATAGCTAGCTCTTAAGTAGTCTATCAGTATTTTGGTTGCTACAGCACTAATTCTCTAAATTAATTTTGGAAGCATTAACACGTCCAATTTTATGATATTCAGGGGACATTTTCCCATTTGTCCATAGGGCAATAACATGAAAAACAAAATCAAAAGATGGGAAAAAACAGATGAAAATGCAAAATAATATAGCAAAAACAAGTGATTTGGAAAACAGACTGAAAAAAAAATTTAAGAATCATTGGACCACCTAAAAGCCATGATCAAAAAAACAAAAATAAAAATAACCTTGACATGGTATTTCAAGAAATTTTAAAAGAAAACTGCTAAGATCTCTCAGAACTAGAGGTCATATAAATACAGAAAGAATTCAATAGTCACTCTCTGACAGAAACCCCAAAATCAAAATTCAAAGGCATTATAATCAAAACCCAGATCTTCCAGATCAAAGAAAAATTACTAGAACCAAGCAAAATGAAAAAATTCAAATACTGAGGAGCCACAGTCAGTAACATGCATAATTTAGTAGTCACCACCATAAAGGAACAGAGAGGTACCACTTCATATGTCTCAGACTGGCTAAGGTAACAAGAAAAGATAACGATGAATGTTGGGGGGATGTGGAAAAACTGGGAAATTAATGTATTGTTCATGGAGTTATGAAATGATCCAACTATTCTGGAGAGCAATTTGGAACTTTGTCCAAAAGGCTATAAAACTGTCCACACCCTTTATTCCACCCTTTGATTTGGTCTGTATCCCAAAGATATCATAACAGAGGGAAAAAGACCCACATGTGGAAAAATGTTTGTAGCAGTCCTTTTTGTTGTAGCAAGGAACTGGAAATTGAATGGATGTCGCTCAATTGGGGAATGGCTGAATAAGTTATAGCATACGAATGTAATGGAACATCATTGTTCTGTAAGAAATGATGAGCAGGCTAATTTCAGAAAAGCCTAGAAAAACTTATAAATTAATGCTGAGTGAAATGGGCAGAACTAAGAGAATACTGTGCATAGTAACAAGATTAAGTGATAATCAATTGTGATGGACTTGGCTCTTTTCAATAATGAGGTAATTCAAGGAAATTCCAATAGACTTGTGATTAAAAGTGCCATCCATATCCAGAGAGAACTATGGAGACTGAATGTAGATCAAAGCATAGCATTTTCACCTTTTTTGCTGTTGTTTATTTGCTTTTTTCCCCCTTTCTTGTTTTTTACCTTTTGATCTGATATTTTTGTGCAGCATGATGACTATGGCAATATGTTTAAAAGAACTGTAAAAGTTTAACCCATATCAGATTGCTTGTTGTCTTGGGAAAGGGAAAGGGAAGAGCAGAAGGAGAAAGATTTAGAACACAAGATTTTGCAAAAGTGAATGTTGAAAAGTATCTTTGCAAGTATTTGGAAAAACAAATAAATTTGTTTTGTTTTTTCTTTTTCATAGTTTATCTTTTTTTGATTCTTCTTTTACAACATGACTAAAATGGAAATATGTTTAACATAACCTGTAAATGTATAACTTCTATATCAGATTGCTTGCTGTCTGGGAAAGGAAGGGAAGAAGAGAAGAATTTGGAACTCAAAATTTTACAAACATAAATGCTGAAAACTATCTTTACACATAAATGGGAGGAAAAGTCTATTAAGTAGAAAAATTTATATAATATTCAAAAGCAGAATGGAGAGAGAGATAAAGGAAGAAGGAAAATTAGAAGAATGTTAGATTAAAAAAAAAAACAATTAGTCCTAAGCAAAACAAAACTAAAAGAATTTACAAAAATATTTTGCTCTTTTTGTCCTGGCAAACAACTGGAAACTAAGAGAATTGGGAAAGGGTAAACAAATTATGGTATATAAATGTGATAATATTGTGCTATAAGATATGATTTAGACAATGATTCCAGAAAAAAAACGGGGAAGATTTGTATGAATTAACATAAAATGAAATGAACAAAATCAGAATAATTTATATAATGATAACAATATTGTAAAGACAAATAACTCGGAAAAGCTTAAGAACTCCGATAAGTGTAATGACCAACTAGGATTCCAGAGAACTCATGATGAAAACACTGTTTATCTCCTAATAGAGGTAAAAAGGCTCATGGTAAAGAATAAGATATGTAAGTATTTTTAGTTTTTTCTTTTTGACATAGCCAATGCAAACAGAAGTCATTATCTTTAGAATAAAAAAAAATTTGAATAAAATCAAAAAATTGAAAAATTTCAAAATTTGAAATATCTGATTATCAAAAATGACCAGGAAAGCAGATAAAGGAGAGATAATTTAAGAATCATTTAGACACTATATTTTAAACTTACACAGCATATTTTAACAGTAAATTAAAATTATCACATATCAATTAGAACCAGAAGACAACAAAGTGAAAATAAAAAGAACCCAATCATTTCCTACCAAGAACTCCAAAATTAAAATAGCAACACTTGAAAATAGATTGAATACGAAGGATTTAATATATATGCAACAGAAGTCAAAGATGACACCAAGGTTAATAAGCCTAAATGATTTGCAGGATAAGGAAGTACTTAATGGAGCTACCACTGGATACTTTCTTTTTTTCTGAGTAGAAGTATATAATATAGTCTTACTTACATGGGCAAGGAGAGATTAAATAAATTGCCCAGAGTAAAATCAAAACTGTGTAACAATGTATAAGTGTTGTTGTTACATTATAAACTATTCTCCTGATTTTACTCATTTTGTTCTGTATCAGTCCATTCAAGTACAATTCTATTTTGGAGATGTTGAATTTCAAATGTCTATTTTACTTCCAATTTAAGATGTCCAGGAGCCATTTGGTGATATGAAACTAGAATTCAGCAGAAAGGCTAGAATTGGATACATCAAACTAGGAAACATCAGGATAGAAATCACAATTAAACTCACAAAAGCTGATGAAATCATTAAGCAAGATGTAATTATTAATCAAAATATAATGGACTATTCAATAAAGAAATAAGGAAAATTAGACAGAATTATATCTGATAAAAATCTACCATAATACCCATTCCCAAATGAAGGAATAAATCAAATGACAATTTTAGGAATAGAAAATGTTAACTTGTTAGTACACAAATATTCACTTTCTATTAAATAGAGAATACAAATTAAAAAGATAAGATATCAGAATGCATAAAATTGGCAAACAGAAGGAAACAATAAAATTCTCTCGTCAGGACTTTGGATAAATAACTTTCATCAATTGTTGGCTGGCTTATAAAGAGCTGAAGCTTTGGGGAGACAAAAACTGACACCCTTTAACTCTTTGATCAATTTATATTACTCACTGGATTTGAAAAATTAATTCATCAATGAAATTAAAAGTCCTGAGAATCCATAAAAAGCACACTTTAAAATGCCAATAAGTTGTGAGCATTCAATAAAGAACAATTTGGTGAGATTTCCATCTTTTGTTCAGTTGCAATATTTTTCATATTCAAAAAAAATTACTGTGCAATAGTCTTGTCACAAGCCAAACTTTGTGCAAGTTCATATTACTTCCTTTGTTTTTTACTATTTTGAAAGGCAAGAATTCCAATAATCTTCTGTCATTCTTAATGGTTTGCAAATGAGCTTGTATTCCAAATGGAAAATGAGGGACAGCATATAAAGCTTAAAACAATTACCAAAAAATATCAAAAGAACTAGATTAACATCTCTATTATTCATAGTACTCTTCTATTAAAAAACTTAAAGCTATATTACAGATAAAGAATCACATAAGATGAGATGTTACAACTGATTCATCCTTTATACTGGTGGTAGAAGTATTCCGATGCATGAGTACTTCAGTTGAAATATAAAAGTTTAAAAATCACATACATTTGTTAAAAGAAAAAAGGTATTATATCCTTTAAACTATAAAACATTTTAAAGTATTTAATTATAACTCTATACTATTATGCAGCATATAGCATTTAACTTAAAACAAATATAAAAGCAGTTATCTAAACTTACCCAAAACTTTTCTACTTCTTTCCACAGCTGTTCTTCGTGTTTGCTCAAACATGGCTTCCAAGTCAAATGTCCTTGCTTTCTTTCCTAAAATGGAGAGGGATGGACGACAGACACAATTGATAATGCATAGTGTACAAAATTTTTGATTTATTAGTCTAACTTGTAGCACAGACATGACCACAATATATCACAACAGTGTTCAATATACAATGGATGTCCTTTTAGCCTTCAATTATCATTTCTTTAACCTAGAAATCCTGGTCCTGCTGTGTGAAAGATTAAGTGTGGGGATAACTTTGTGTCAGTATGCCTGTTTTAAGAGGAAGAAGAGGGAAAGCAGCAATTATGTCCCTGAATTAAAGAACTTAAGAACCACTCCTTTGAGGAGTCAAAAAAAAAAAAAAACCAACAACAACAAAAATAAAACAACCTAAGTACATATGTAATGAGAATAGCAAATTACCTACTTCATAGGATTGTTATATGCCTCAAATGAGTTAAATGTATGTCAAGAATATACATACTTTAAGGCACTCTATTTAGTTACAATGCCCTATGTTCAGACATCTTCAGAGGCTTTAGACTCCACATAGGTAAACAAAAATAGGGAGGACAGGAGATGAGTCAGAAAGGAAAATAATCTTTTGGCAAAATATCTTATATTGTTGTTTGTGCAACATGATAGTACTGAGAAAATATAAGTGTAGTTGTCATAGTAATGACACTTCTGTTGCTAATTGATAATTGAACATAGTAATAGTACTTTGGTACTTCTGTTACCAAAAGCAAGAGAGGCATAATGAAACAGGAAGACACAAGTTCAAGTCTAACTTGTGACACATACTGGCTCTATGACCCTAATCATTTAAAATCTTAATGCCTTAAGCCAATATTTTAAGACTATAAGTTTGCAAAAAAGTTATTAATTTGCTTTAGCGGATCTAATTTCCTTATTGATAGTTCCTTATACCAATGAAATTGTAGGACTAATGCAAATAATAGTACTGTTGTACTGAAGTAGTCAATACTGATCCACTAATATTGTATAAGAATTTAGAGGAGTTTTTCAATCACAGCACAAAGATCATTCAGTGCCACCTCTTAGCCAATGCATGATTTTAAACACAATACCATAGCCATAAAGCACCTTTGCTCTTTTATTTTTTCTTTTAGTTACTTTTGGAAACAATGGCATACACACACACACACACAAATATATATATATATTTGTGTGTGTGTGTGTATATATGTATAGATAGATATAGATATATGTGTGTATACACACACACACAAATATATACATATGTGGATATTTGGATGTGGAGTCTTTGTCTTTTGCCATGAAAAAAAGAAAAAAGGTGAAAGTTATATATATATGTATGTGTGTGTGTGTGTGTGTATATATACTTGTATATGTGTGCAAGTATGTATGCATATATACAAATACATAATAGCTACTAGCAAAGTGCTTAGCACTTAACAAATATTTGCTGATAGCATGGAAATGTTTTGCATGATTTCACATGTATAATTTATATTATGTTCTTTGCCTTTGCAATGGGTTTCAAAGGAGGGAGAAAGATAATTTGGAACTCTTTTTTTAAGTGAATGTGAAAAATAATAAATTTTGTGGAAATAAAAAATAAACATTTGTTGATTAATGTCAAACACATACATACTCATAGTAAATATGCATTTCCCCTTACGACCAGTAAGTGATGGAGTACAGCAGCAATCTATCAATTTTAGTTTTTGTTGCGCTATTCCTTACAAAGATGCCTTTGCCATGTTTAGTCCTCTATTTATTGCCTAGCAGCTGCAACATAGTTATCTATCCACAGCAACCAATGTACATCTCCACTTAGTACCAGAGTTTGCAGAACCTTTCCACCTAAAACCTTGACTCCTTGAATGGAAAGAAACTTAAGCTGTTTCCCCTTCCTGCCGAGTATTCCCCGCATCCCATTCCCAGCTTCTTTCTCCTCCATCTGTTCCTTCCTCTCCCCTTTCTCCCCCTCCTCTTCTTCCTTCTTTCTCCCTTTTCCCTCTCCCGTTCTTTTTTCCTTTCTTCCCTCTCCTCCTTCTCTTCCTGCCCCCGCCTCTCTCGCGCCAAAGACCGGACAGAAAAGGGGCAGCAGCAGCGAGTTGTCAGGGGGCGCGTGGTCCTGGGGGCTTCGCTGAGGCGTAGACTACAAGGGGAGGAGTCAACACTATCCTGGGGGTCACAAGCACCCGAGCCCTCAAGGCCGCTCTTCCTCCCCGGGCTGTCCTGCAGCGCCGCCCCATCTCCGGCGCTCTGAACTCACCAAATCCGGTGAAACCCATGGTGGAAGCCAACTCCGGATCGGCAGTCGGCGCGTCTGTGCCTGTGAAGTAAGAAGGGAGGGAGAATGGAACTTCGTTAGGACATATATGTCAATCCCAGGCCGCCCCTGCTTCCCGTCCAGAGACCGAACCCACCATCGCCGCCTGTAGAGGATTCCATGCTGGCTGCCCGGACAGGTATAGTCGTAAATCCCAACACACTCTCCCAACTCTGAGCAGCCGGGCGGAAGTGTCTTCGCAGCTGGGCGGAAGCGTCGCCAGAAACCAGGAAATGACGCACATGTCCTAAGAACGAGACCCGCGATTCCGGCCACAACGCCGTCCTGGCGGAAGCGACGAATAATAAAAGTCTCCGCACTTAACAGTGTTCTGGGATCTGCAGATAGAAAAGCAGTCGCGGAGTAAGCCCTTGCTCTCGGAAAGCTGACATTCTTTCGCTAGATCCTACGTGTACTTATGTGTATAAGTATATGCAGAATAAATTGTAATATGGGAGGAGCGGATCAAGAAAGACTCGTCTGTTGGGCCGAGATCCATGAGGCCGAGTGTGGGAAGGACAAGCATTCCAAGCAAGGCTCAGAGATGGGAATGAGGCGCCGGAGGAATTTGAAAGCGTGAATGTGGAGTCAATAAGGGGAATTAAATATAATGAAGTTGGAAAAATGTTTGGACTAAGTCGTGAAGCTCTAAAAACCAGAGCGGAGTTTACCACACACAGCTTTCCGGGGTGTCAACTCCATTTCCCGACCCGTCCCTTTGTCCGTGGAATCCCTCTCTTTTCAGCTACCTTTTATGTATTGTCTATCCCATTCATTCCCATTATATTGTATTGTGTATTGTGTACGGTCTAACCCAGATATAGTGTAAGCTTCTGGAGAGCAATTACTTGCTATTTGTATCGCTAGAGATTCGCGCAGCGCCTAGCACAGAGTAAGTGCTTAATCAATATCCTTATTGAGTAAGAAGAAAGAATATGAGGAATATAACGTTCTCAGCTATTTGGGCTACGGATTGACATGAGAAGAGATTTGTGATAAGGAGTAAAGTTACAATGCCATTGTAGTCCATCCACGAAGGCAGAAATGAGAGTGATCACTGTATCAAAGGAAGTTAAATGGAGACAGTAGTCTTGGCTTTTTGGTTTTGTGCAAAACCTTTTTAATTTAATGTAATCAAAATTATCCATTTTATAACTTATGTTTTCTATCTTGTCTGGTTATAAATTCTTTCCTTATATACAGATTTGACAGGCAAACTATTCCATGCTCCCCCTTAATTTGCTTATGCTCACACCCTTGTATTTAAATCATGGACTCATGATTTAAGTATGTGTCTTAGTATGTGTCAGAATGTAAATGGCAAGATCTGACAGATGCTTAGTTTTGTAGGGTCATCCCAACACTAAACTGAAAACCATGATTTTGTTTATTCTGGACCTATTATTTTATCTGTATAGGGAAGTCTCAATTGAGGAAATTCTTCACCACAGCTGATCAGTGATCCTAACGAATTGCCTAGAGCACTGACTGATTTGCCCAGTCACATTTCTTGTATGTGACAAGTCTTGAATCTAGGTCTTCTTTTTGGTCTGCTCTTTTTCCACTCTATAACACAGATTCTCCACGATCATATTATTTAAAATTACAGTAATGTGAAAATAAGTAGCCTTATTTTTATGAGACTCTTAAGTCTTTGAGGGAAGCAGTACAAGCATTATTATACTTATTTTGCAGATGAGGAAACAGACGCCAGGCGGTAAATTAATTTGTTTTAAGTCACATAATTGACAAAGATCATTTAGAATCAAGTTCAATTTCTCAAAATGCCCTTTATGTTTGGATTATAAATGATAAAGCTAAGGTTTTTGAATTTCTATTTCATTTTAAAAGGGGTCATTTCAGAGGATTTTTTTTAAGTCATTTAATACATATTTGTTAAGTGTTGTGTAACAAGCACTGGATTAGAGAATGAGGGTAATACAAAGATAAAAGATGCAATACAAAGATAAAAGATGCGATACAAACCCACTCCAGCATGTTTGCCAAGAAAATTCCAAAAAGAGGTCACAAAGAGTTGAATGTAACCGAAATGATTGAGCAACAAATAATACAAAAACAAGTTTGAATATGAAGTATGTTAGAGAAGTTTACAATACCAAGAAGTCATAGGAGAAAGATTACTTTCTACTGGAGCTGAAAATCAATATTAAACTTGAGTTTCAGAATAAGTATATGAAAATATTTAATCACAGAAAAATCTGAGGCACAGATGGATTCTGATTGGCCCTAGGCTATCTATACACTTAAGGACCTATCCTTCCTGAAGAGCTAAAATAACCATGCTAACAGTACTTATGAAGGCCACCTCTGAATAAAATTGTGAAATATGGGAAATTTATCATAATTCTCTACTTGCTACACTTTTTCTCACAATATAGATACATTCTTAATTCAATCTAAGACAGAGAAATTCGGAGACAACAAAGATGGTACTACCACCTTCACCATTTGTTAAGTAAGCTTCTATGAGGAACAAAATATCATCCATACTGTTAAGTACAAAGATACTAGGAAAAAAATATGAGGAAGTGAAAATGATTTGGAAAGTGAATAAATAAGCTTTCATAAATAAATATATAATATGTCACATCTTCAAAGTATGAGATCCCATTGTGTTTGTTGACTACAAAAAAAAATGCATTTGATTCCACAGAGCAAAATACTACTTAAAGCTGCATAAAGTTTTTAAAAGGCTTCCTTCAAACAAAAAGGCTTTCATACATACATTAAAATTATACAATATTCCTCAAAAGGTACAACAGAAATAAAGTTCAGTTATGCCACTGTTACTAATATAAAGCAAGATATGAAAAAGACATTCTTATGAAAGATATTTACCACTGTCATGAAAAGTACCTAATGCAGAATCCAAATCAATTATGGTAATCTACAAATTATGAAGTCTTCCAGATACTGTTTTACATCAGTCATTAAATATTTCAAAGCCTTAAATTTAATTTATAATGCCTCAAAAAATTTGAATTTGACTCTGAATTCAAGAAAAAAAACAAGGATGCCTGTTGTCCAGACTGCAGCAGACAAATGGATCTTTACTACCTTTACAACTAGTCCATCATCTAATTTTGGAAAAAAATTTCAATTGGATAATGACATGGGCACAGAACTGACAATGAAGAAGAAAAGCAAACTGAATTCTGGAATAGTGTACAATATTACATGATAACTAAAAATAAAATTATCCATGAGATTTAAGAGGGAAGGACATTCAAAGAAAATACCATGGAAAAGGTGATATTTGAATTAAACCTAAAAGTATGTTTGAGAACTCACTGGATGAAGGAGGAATGACACATTCAAGAATGTGTATAACAAGGATTCCCTTAAGTTTTCCTTGGGGTCCTGGCTTTTTGGTACTTTTTTCAGTATACAGTGTTTTTTATTATCACTTATACAAATCCCAACCAGTACAACAGAGAGAAAAGAGAAAAAAAATTGATAGAAAATCTTAGAACTCACCTGTAGTTTTGGTGCCATTATATAGAAAATCCAGCAAAAAAAAAAAAAAAAAATGCCAAAATGTCAGAACAGTAGTGGGAGAAACAAGAGAAAGCAGTGTCACAAAAACTCAGAGAATATATTGGAGGAAAGGGAAGTCAACAATGTGAAATGCTGCCTAGAAGTCAATATGAATGAAGAATGAGAAAAAAGCAATCAGATTTGGCAATTAAGAAATCAGTAGTATGGAGACAAGTTTTCAATTCAATATAAAATGCCAAAAAGTGAGTGTCAGTAGAATAAATAGAGGCAACAAATATAGATAGCTTTGTCTAGGATTATTACCAATAATAAAACTAGGTTATAGACAACAGAAAAAACATATATACATACTACAATAATGCTTAATGATCTGAAAGGGCTCTTACATGAGACCAAATGCCTACAGATATTGATAAATCTATCTGAATCCTTTGTTCAATAATTAACACTCACTATCCCTATACCAGTGATCCTTAACTCCAGCTTTCATTATTCAGACTCTCTCTGTCCCATATTGCCTGTCCCCTTCTTCCCAACCTTATCCCAACCTCTCCTCTGACCAATGTCTTACTTTAAAGCTACCCTCTTAACACTGTTTTTTAGGATTGCTGTTCCATTATTAATAAACTTGGTTCAAATTAAGCCCTTTCCTTTCCTGTTTCTTCCATCATGCACTGAGATCTGAGTCCCTCCTGGTGACCTAGCTTCCATAGTCAACTCAAATATCTTGTGTTGCACTTTCATTCATACTCCCAACTTATTGGTCAAGGTGAAAGAGTTGTAATATTCATTCTCTCCATTGTCACTTCCATGTTCTCCATATACTTCTATCACTTAGTAACCTCTCCTCCTTTGAGTTTCATTTAATCCATATTTGCCACCCAATCAAGACTCTGGTAGCTGTTATCTATCAATCATTTCTTCAACAATTTTCAGTGCTTGGTTCACAATCTTTTTTCCTTCATCATTCAGCCCCTGAATTTCCTTATCATTTTCTTTTTCTCCCGTAAATTTCTTTGGTTTTTTTGGCCTTATTTTTAAAATTTCTTATGTAAAGCTTTTTTATTTTCAAAACACATTCACAGATAGTTTCAACATTCACTCTTGCAAAACCTTGTGTTCAAATTTTTTTCTCCCTCCCTTCTCTCCAACTCCTTGGTGACGAGTAATCCAATATATGTTAAACAGGTGCAAATCTTCTATACATACTCCCACAATTATAATGCTGCACTAGAAAAATTAGATGGGGGTGGGGAGGAAGAGAAAGCAAACACCAACCAAAAAAAAAAGTGAAAATACTGTGTTGTGATCCATACTCAGTCCCCATAGTCCTCTCCCTGAGTGCAGATGGCTCTCTTCATCACAAATCCATTGGAACTGGCCTGAATCACTTCGCTGTTGAAAAGAGTCACATCCATCAGAATTGATCATCGTATAATCTTGTTATTGCTATCTCACTAATTTTCAATCTCTCCCTGTCAACTTGTGGTTTCCCTGCTACTTATGTCTCCCCTATTTGCCAAAAAACTTTTACTTGATCTGTCCATACCTATTATTATCCCATGTTTCCTCCCATTTCTGGCCAAATTCCTTTAGAAAGCTATCTGTAATCACTTCTATCATTTCCTCTTCTTTATTCTTGACTTTCTGCAATCTGGTTACCAAATTCATCAAACCACTGAAATGTTTAACTTTTAAACTGATTTTATTTTATAAATCTAATCCCCTTTTCTTGATCTTTATTCTTCTTGACCTCTCTGTAACCTTTAACCTATGGGTTACCTTCTTTTCCTTGATACTTTTTTCTTTCTAGTTTTCATGACATTCCATTTTTCTCCTATCTGTCTGTTGTTTCAACAGCGATATCCAGATAATGTCCACTAATGGTGGATGTCCCCCACAGCTCTGTCCTGGGTCCACATCTTCTGTACTATTTCTTTTGGTGATCTCATCAGCTCCCAGAGATTCAAATATCAAGCTCTACACAGATGATTTTGATAGCTATTTTGTTCTCCTGACCTCCAATTACCTATTACACATCTCAAACTGGTTGTCTCATAAACATCTTAAACCCACATATTCAAAACTGAATTCATTATCTTTCCCTCAAATCCTTCCTTGTCATCAATTCCTTATTACTATCAAGAGTAATACTATTCTCACCTTCAATCTACTTGAAAGTCTGGTCAATTTCACCTTCATTATAGCTCTAATATGAGCTTTGACACATTTACTAGCCCTTCTAATAAACGTTATCTTCTTTGGAGAATTGCCTCAGTTTATCCTTTTGTTCAATTTCACCTACAACAGTTCCCTCTTCTTACTCAGAAATCCAGTGACACTCACTTATTGCAGTTCTTCCAATGAGATATTACAGCTCCCAGCTCCATGCAGTTTTCCTGGGTATTTCCCATATCTAGAACTCTCTCCCTTCTCATTTTTGCCTCCTAGCTTTTCTGTCTTCCTTCAAATACCAGTGAAATTGTATTATTCTGCAAGAAGTTTTTCTTGGTCCTGCATAATCTTAACATCTCTTTGTAGAGTATTTCTAATTTATCATATGTGGTATATATATGTGTGTACAAAATTTATACATAATTGCTATGTCCTTCATTATTATTTCCTCCATTAAACTATGAGCTAGAGATGGCCCTGGATGAAACGGGAGACCTTTTTAAGCTAAGGTCTTCAACAGGTCTCAGTTTGAGAACACCTCCATTTAGTGATTAAAGCTAGGTAGCAATTGAGGCAAAGAATCTTTTCTTTTACCTAGTGCAAAACAACAACAACAACAACAAAATCTAAATAATTAAAAAAAATCTGGGAGGGGAAGACCCTCACAGTTTCTGGAAAAAAACAGAAATGATAAAAATAACAATCATTTCTGCTTGCTGATTGTAAAAAAGCATGACATGTAAATTTGTTGTCCTAAGAAAAATCAATGAAGCCTTGGAGAAGGCAAATGTCATGAATGATCTACTAACTAGATTATCAGTCCATGGTCATCAGGGATCAAATCATATACACTAGTATCAGTTCTGCCCAGACCAGTGGGGTTTAAGGAGAAGATCTAAATACCTAGATGTGGTTTTGGATAGGGAAAAAAAAGAGTCAATCTGGAGTATAGCTCTTGGGTTATACACCACTATACAACCACTGGTTACGCACCATTATAATCTATTATTCCCTTTCCCTTTGTTCTTGATAAAGAATCAACCAGCAACTAAGATAGTAGAGATGTAATCTTGATAGACAATGGAAGTGTTCAAAAGAGTACATTACCCAGTTCCTCTAGCTAAAAAGGAGTTGCCTAGAACATTAGAAAAGAAAGCTTGTTTCAGATATGCATTCCATCATTCCATAATGCCCAATGCTTGATGGTGGTATGCATAGTGAAAGACCCATCTAATACTCCAATTTGGGTCCCATTATTGAATCCAGAATACAGTATATTACATTGGCATTAGAAGGATAATCAAGATAGCCAAGATCTTTTTTAAAGGCTGTTATGGGCCAGAATGCTGAAATTCTTACAAGGTACTAAGTGGAATTGATGAGACAATGGTTATCTAGCTTATTATGGTTAAGTATGATTGATTTAATCTTAAAACAAATAATGGTTTCCTAGAGATATAGTGACTGGTTTATACTCAGTGTGGATCATATAAGCAGGGACTGGGAGCCACAGAAGACAAGCATGCTAGAAACTCTCAGAGCCAAGGAGACAGAAATTCATTTCACCTTCAGTTAGGCTCCTGGTGGCTAGCCTGGTCTTCTGCATTTCCCCCACAAAGACCAAGGCAGTCTGAAAGGCTTTCCAGAAATCTGCCCAGCCCCAGGAAAGAGATAATAAAATTTTTGGATTCCCAACAATGGGATTCAGGATAGTTCCAAAGGACTTGTGATGGAGAGTCATCTGCACCCAGAAAGGACTGTGGGGATTGAGTATGGATCACAACACAGTATTTTCACTTTTTTTTTGGTTGTTGCTGCTTGCTTTTTCATTTTTTTCCTTTTTGATCTGTGTGTGTGTGTGTGTGTGTGTGTGTGTGTGTGTGCGCGCGCAGCATGGTAATTGTGGAAATATATATAGAAGAATTCACATGTTTAACATATATTGGATTACTTGCTGTCTAGGAGAGGGGTAGGGGGAAGAGAGGGAGAAAAAAAGTTGGAACACAAGGTTTTACAAGGGTGAATGTTGAATACTATCTATGCATATATTTTGAAAATAAAGCTTTTTTTTTTTTAAGTCAGTCAATAAAACATTAAATCCCCAAGATGTGCCAAGTGCTAGGCATACAAATAAAAATTAAAAAAAAAAAAAAGCATCCCAATCCTCAAGGAGTTTACAAATAATGGAGAAACACAAAAGCTTCTTTTTTTCAGGCGAAAGGGGTGGGGAAAATGAGAGTAGGGAAAATGAGAGTGGAAACACCCAGTATAGAGATGTGATAAGTCTAAAAATTGTGTAGCTGATAGGAAATGGGACAAGACTGCTAAACTCCTTTCTTAAGGAACTTATGGCCTTGCCCTTCCTAAGTACTACTCATTGCTCTGCCCATTGGACTGATCGTTGGCATGAGTGATTTGAACCTAGCTTTTAGGCATCTGGATACTATGGTTCTCCACCACTTGACTATTTTTGATGCAAGAGGTACTATCAATAAAGTAGGACTCTAGGACTGATGATAGGTCCATGTAGCAATGGGTGTGGACAACAGATTACTTTGGATACATCTCTTCCAGTAGGTTAGTCAGTCACTATTCATGCAGTTTATTTACTTTTCTAGGTCTGCATTTTCCTTATACCATTTCCATATAACAACTGATGCCTCTTGAGCCCTCCAAGGCTTATATAATTTGATATTGGGCAAGAACCCATTGGAAAATGGTGATCTTAAGTTTCAGTGTAACTGAAATGTTCCCTCCCAAGTCTCTTTTTCAGTGAAGTCACAGAAACAGGTTAATATTGCTTCTCAAAGAAGGTATAATCAATTACTGCCCACATAAATCCAGAACCCAAGGAATCTTTCTGCCACATTCTATAGTCTCTTGCCTCTAGACTAGATGATTCTTAGTGTTCAGTGGCATCAGTATATGACAAGGGTCCAAATAGAAGAACTTTTAGGATCACCTGATTAGTTCCAACATGCCTATATTCCCCAATTAATCTGTGTAGCATGGCAAATCACAATGTAGAGAAGCCTCATAATGAGCCTTAAGTATAAGATATATTCCTGCTGGTAGCCAAAAAGTAGAAAGAAAGCCCGAGTCTCTTTCTTGGCTCTTGGGGGGTGTTCAAGGCCAGAAAACTATATTTGAGAAATGAATATCAATATTAAACATGTATGTGCCAAATGACATAGCATCTAAATTATTATTTTTTCAATTTTTAAAGCTTTTTATTTTCAAAACATATGCACAGATAATTTGTCAACATTGACTCTTGCATTGCCTTGTGTTTCAGGTTTTCCCCTCTTCCCTCCACCCCCTCCCTAGATAGTAAGCAATCCAACCATATTAAACATGGTAAAATATATGTTAAAACCAATATGTGTAAATATATGTAATTCTCTTGCTGCACAAGAAAAATCAGATCAAAAAGGAAAGTAAATGAGTAGGAAAACTATGCAAGCAAACAACAACAAAGAGTGAGAATGTTATGTTGTGATCCACATTCAGTAACCACAGTCCTCTCTCTGAGTGTAAATGGCTCTTTGTCACAAGATCACTGGAACTGGCATCAATTATCTCATTGTTGGAAAGAGTCACATTCATCAGAATCAATCATTGTATAATATTGAGAACATCTAAATTCTTAAAGAAAAGGTAAATAAGTTATAAGAATATAAGTAAAACTATTAATAATGGGGATCCTCAATTAACTTTTCTCAGATCTAAATAAATAGAAGCAACAAATAAGAAATTAAAGAATTGAATTTTAGAAAAGTTAGATATGCTTGACTCTGGAGAATATTAAATGGGACTAGAAAGCAATATACCTATTTTCTGCTGTGAATGGCACATTGACAAAAAATGGCCGTTTTTAGAGTACAAAAACCTCACAAACATGCAGAAAAACAGAAATAGTAAATGCATCTTTTATAACACAATATTACATTCAATAAAGGATATTTGAAGCAAAAGTAAAAATTGGAATTACATAACTTACTCAAAGTTAAGTAGGTCAAAGAACAATGAAGGGAAGAGAAGGGAGAAGGACTGGTTACCATATTTGACATAGAAAACTTTTTCAGCCTACCTTTCTATGCTTATTTCACATTATTTTCCTTCATGACACCCTATATAAACCAGTCCAACTGGCCTACTTGCTGTTTTCTGTACATGACATTACATCTTCCGCCTCCATTCTTTTGGACTCTTAACAGACTCCTTAGTTAATCTTGGGAACTCAGTTCAAGTGTCTCCTATAGGAAAATCCATCTTATTCTTCAATAACCCCCTCCTCAATTTACTCATTTTTTTCTCATTCAAAGAATAAAATTTCCCCACAACATCGTAAGCTCTATGAAGCAAGAATTGTTCAATTTCTTTCTTTGTCTCACAGCCGTAGCACAGAGGCCGAACATAACATTAAGTTTTGGAACTCTATTCATATTGTTTCCCCATAGACAAACATCTTCAGGGCAAGGGCTACTATTTCTACTTTGTATCATGTTATCGTAATTTTCCAGCAACAATATCTACCTAGCTTATAGTTAGGGAGCCTTTAAGGCTGTTGCTCATCACCTGTCATCGAGGTTCCCTTCGCCTCCCATATAAAATTAAGTACTCTGAAACCTGGAATAATACTTGTACTTGGAACAATAAATTTAGTATCATAAAATTTTATTTCATATATTTACATGCGAGAAATTTATAAAATTATGTATGGTGTTTTATATTTACATATATATGCAAACCATTTACACACATAGTTTATATTTACATAAACTTTATTAAGTATGTTTTAAAGTTTTCAAGAGCTTTACAAACATTTTCATTTTATTAGGTGCTATTATTCTCCTTTTTCTACAAGTGAGGAAACTGAAGTAGGCAGCGGTTAAGTGACTTGCCCAGGATCATGTCGAAAAAGAAGCCTCTAAAGCCACCTCGGAATGCAGGTATTCCAGATTTCAGGCTCTGGGCACTATGGTGCCCCCTAGCGGCCTTTGGAGGCGCCGGGATTTTGCTCGGCGCCGTTCGAACCTTTGCTCGCGCTCATCGCCTGCCCCGGAACATACCTCACCGAACGCCAGATTCCGGAGATCCGACCCCTAACCCGCTCCCTTTCCCTTCCTTTCCCCTATCTTCTTCCTTCTTCCCCTCCCCCTCCCCCCCTCCTCTCCTCTGCCACTTTCTTTCTTTCTCTAGCAATTTACACAGACTCCAGCCCTACTTCTCTCACTTCTCCGCATTCCCCGCCAAAATTAACGCCCACTTCCACTCCGCCCCTTCCTCCTTCCTAGCCTCCTTTCCCCTTTCTTCCGGCAACGGAAGCTGCAAGAGGCGGGACTAAGGAACCAGAAATGCGTCACTATCGGGCGCCGCGGCGCGCTTTTGATCAGCGCCTTTGGGCTGCACACCTCTTCTGGGCTTTCCTCTCGCTTTCCTTTCTTTCTTTTCACGTCTTCTGCAGATTTTTCTCGCCAGGGCTGTGACGGCGGCCACGCTGGTGCCGGACGGGTCGCTGGCGATGCCGTCCTCGCTCGTAGGCCCAGCGGCCGCGGCGGTCACGCCTTCGGCGGTCGCGGCCCTACAGGAGGCTCTGGAGAACGCAGGGCGGCTCATCGACCGCCAAGTGCAGGATGACCGCCTCTATCCCGACCTGTCGGAGCTGCTCATGGTGCCGGCCCCAAGTGAGACACATTTGCTTTCCTTTCACCCGCTCTCCAATCTCTCCTTTTAACTCTTCCAGCATCTATACCTCAACCTTGGGATGTAAATCCATTTCAACATTTATTAAGCTCTTACTGTGTAAAGTAACTCTCAAGGAGCTTGCTCCTGGAGTATACGAATATAAAGATGAGTAAATTCAAAGTAGGGTGTGATACACAGTGGTGTAAGGAAAGGACTAGGAGGGACATTTTCGGCTGAAGGAGGCAAGAAAGCAAGATGGGAGGAAGCATCTTAAGTGAGTCTTGAAAGGAGAGAAAGATTTTTAAAATTCACAAGCTAGCCCATTGCGTATATCGAGTTTGGGAGAAGAACTAGAGGTCTTGTACTAGAGGGAAAACTAATTCTCTTCAGAAATCCTTCTCAATTCTAATGTTCTGTATAATAGTTTCTATTTAAACTTTCAATTCCAGCCTTTATATTCCTGCCAGAATTATTTTTTTGATTCATAGATCCGGTCGTCGGATTTAGCAAACATTTATGAAGTACTATTAAATGTAGGACACTATGCTAGGTGAAAATAAATGTCTTTGGATCAAGTTATATTCCATTTAGGAATTATAATGATGTACACAGAAAAGTAAAAAATGCAGGGTAATCTGAGGCAGGAAAGAGCATTCTGAACAGTTTGGGGAAGACTTCAAGGAGCTGATAGGAATCAAGTATTGAAGGATGATAAATGATTCTAAGGTGGAAATGCAGAGGGATTGGCATGGCTGATGGATGGGAGTTACTGAGGGAAGAAATGGCAAATGACAGTCAGGTAATGGGAAATTTGTAAGCTAGATGGCAAAGAAGTTTGAAATCTTTACTCCTCAGTATTGGTGTGCTTATTCCTATTCTTTTGGGGGGTTTTATGTCTAAACTTCTAGACTTAAAGGTGTCACAGAAGATTGACAGTTAATACCGTGTTCCCATAAAAAATTGTCTCGTTTATAGATGCTTCTCTTCCTTTATTTTGGGTTCCAAATCTGTAAAGCAGTTTTGCAAGCTATTATCCAGCATTTACCAAGTGGCTTGTATGAGTGTTATCATTGACCTAATAGTAGCAAAAGTATTATGGAGGGGTATCTTATTTTTAATGTTTTATATTTTTAAAATTATTTGTTATGAATTGAACAAATGTGAACATTTCAAAATAGAGAAAAAAGGATTATATGTGATTCCATCAATCAATTACATAATACCTCTTTAAAATCATGTGTTAAATTAAATGTATTTTCAACACTGCCCTGCTTTGTCCCCTTGTGAACAATCTTCAGTCCTTTATATTTTCAAAATATTTAATTGACACTCTTCTTACTTTTTGACATTACTGTCATTACCCAATGTTTTCCTGATTCTTCTCTCTTGTAGGGGGAAAAAAACAAAAAACAGAAAACAAACTTGTATCAAATAAGTATAATCAAGTAAAATAAATTAATGGCCATGTACAAACAATATATGTCTCAGTTAATACATCAATCTGTCACCTCTTTGTCAAAAGATAGCCCCTCAGTCCATTGTGTTTGTCTTCTGGAATCTTTCTGTCATTATATCGAGTTCTTAAGTCTTTCAGAGTTGTTTTCTTTATGATTTTGTTGTGATTGTATAAATTGTTCTTTTAATTCTGCTCATCTCACACAGCACATATTTTTATATAATTATAAATATTTTTAGGTATAAATCCTCTCCTATATCGATTTGCTTATTCTTATGTATATGTTGAAATATCTCTATTGCAAAAGAATGACATGTTCTGTGAGGAAAAAAATGAAGTTAATTTTTAAAAAATACTGTTTTATTTCTATAATATGTTTTGTTTGAGAATCCCAAAGCATCCAAAACCACATAGTTCTTTCCACTGAAGAGTTTATCATACATTTGAGGAGATAATAAGAACAATGCAAACAAAATAAAACCATACATTGGTATTTCATAAATAATTTTGGAACATAAACATAGGCAAGTAATGGGTTTTGTCAGGAAAGCTTCTGATAGTTTTATCTTCCTGATTTTAGACCTAGGTATTTTATTTAGTGCCATTGACTTATTATATAAGATAAGCAAGACTTCAGGAAAATAACCTAATCTTGCTACTCCTATGAGCCACTAGAGACCATAATTTAAAAAAATAATAATGCCCCAAATTATCTTTTACTGCTTATTTTGAACAATTTTTTTTCTTTTTTGTAGGTAGTCCCACAGTTTCAGGCATGTCAGACATGGATTATCCTCTACAAGGACCTGGTTTGCTCTCAGTACCCAATCTTCCAGAGATCAGTTCCATTCGAAGAGTTCCTCTCCCTCCTGAGCTAGTTGAACAATTTGGCCGTATCCTATATGTATTTATTTTGTGATGGTTTGTATGTAGGCACACACACATGTGTATGAGAGAATTTAGAACTTTTTAATTTAGATTATATTCATTATTTTTTTGTTTAGATGAATTAAAATTTTGTAAATTGTGTAATCTAAAATTTATTAGTTGACATTTGTGAGAGATCACTATTTGAAGAAATTGGTAGTAAGTCATTTTATAATATAAACATTTTACCCCTAATTTAGTTCTTTTATAAATTATTATGGGGTACACTTGTATCATTTTTCTGTTATATAGATTTATCATTTGGCTTATTTTTTATGAGAGGGGTATGTGTGTGTGTTTACAGCTTTTGATAAAGAGATTAAGGAATTAAACAACAAATAATTTAAAACTTAATTGGATATTTAAAAGGGAAAAGGAATTTATATTCTGAAACATTGACAGTATCAGTCAGATAATGGAAAGGAAATACAAATGGACTAAAAATAGAACATAAATAGAAAAGTTTGCAAGATTTATTTCTTCCAAAATATCCAGTCTCCGAATCTCACTTCTGAAGTGCCTAAAAATAACATTTTATTTTATTTTATTTTCTCACATTTTAGCTCATCTCAAATTTTACATTTGCATTTAACACAATTAAAGTGCTTGAATTTTTTTTATCAGAATTATATTATGGATCTCATTTTTACTTTTCCTAGTCCTATTAATTTGTATTTATGTATATATATTATATGTGTGTTGACATATATTATACACACACATATACATACATACATACACACACACACATAAACATATATAAATTTCTTGTGTTTATGGCGTTCTTAATTATAAAGTCTTAAATGATTCTGGCCTCTTTATTACCTTTATTTTACAGAAAAGGAACTACAGACTCAAAGATTATTTACCCTAAACTGTGGTTACACAGCTAGTAACATAGTTTGGACTGATAATTCTTTCTGATTACAAGTTGAATGTTCTTTCTACTCCATCTGTTCTACCTCTCTGTGAAATCGACACCTTGACTTCCAAATGCCATACATAGTTGTATATGATTAGTGTGAACAACAAATCTACTTGAAGGGGTTGCAGTTATTTTAATTTTTCAGTCATAATTCTTTTAAAATATGGTAGTTAATTACAGCCCAAAGGAAATATGCAGTACAAATTAAAATAACACAATACAATACAATACAGGCAGATTCATTATCTGCATTAATTACTACCTATTTGTATGTAATTTTTGTTTCCCTTTTTCATGAACAGTTTTTCTTATATTAAGCTTTCATGTTAAAATTCTATGTGGTACATTTTTAGTTAATAGTGTTAATTAGGTAGTTAACAAAATTAGATTATCACAAAGTAGATAACATCATATGTTGCTTGCTCTACAGGATCACAAAATTTTTTTCTTTTTTAAGAATTGTGATTCTTGATTGAAGATGAAATCTACCGATACTGTTATTCTGAATGGGACATGGAGATGTTATAACTTACTTAAACAACTTTTTAAGATTTCTAAAACAAATCTGAGCTGAGATCAAAACATTTAAACCTTAATCTAAATGCTTCAGATATGCAGTGTAACTGTATGATGGGAGTATTCCCTGAAATTGGGAGGGCATGGCTCACTATTGACAGTGATATATTTATGTGGAACTATGAAGATGGGTATGTATGTTTTAAATATATAAGAAAAATGATATTCCTAAGACCTTGAAACTAGGAATTTAATACCTACGATGTATTTCTTTCTTTAAGTGCAATGTTTTCCAGACTATTTCTAATAATCTATGAGAGAAGTTAAGAAGCTCCTTTTGAAAAACTTACTCTTTGGTTTTCCATTCAGGATCAGTTCATACTTTGTCCAGCAGCTGTCTTTTTTAAACAGATCAAGCTATCCAGTTCATTCCCAGATAGGTCTTCTAAATTCTAAGACAAACAAGATGATTGTATTTATATGTAAAATCTGTAGTAAACTAGAATTTATGTGCTATATCTAAATTTTCTTATGCATTGGGATTTCTTGTTTAATCAGTATTTGTACAGTATTTTAATAATCGCTCTACAGGTTAGAAACCTTTACAATTTTAAGTTATTGTAAAGATAGCTAACTATGTTGTTACTTTTGTGTCATTCCTAGGCACAGAAAGTAGAATCCTGACTCAATTTACTATCTAGTTATAATACCACATTGGGTTTTTTTTTTTTTTTTGCTGAGGCAACTGGGGTTAAATGACTTGCACACAGCTAGAAAGCATTAAGTATTTGAACTCAGGTCCTCCTGACTTAAGTCTGGTGCTCTATCCACTGTACCACTTAGCTGCCCCTACCACATTACTTTGTGATAAACAATAGAGTTTACCTAGTAAATTTTGATATAATCATAGAACTTAAAGGTCTAACAAGGACCTTAGTTAATCCTATAAATCAATTCCCTCATTAAAAATGAAGGAAATTGAGAAACAAAAACCTGCCTAGAACTAGACACTTAAAAAAGCAGAATTTGAATATAGTTCCACCTTGAAGAAATGGAAAAGACTGATTTCATACAGGCAAAACATTTGAAATAAGTAAAAGATAATTTCTTTTTTTTTTTTTTTTTTTTTTGACAATTTCTTTATGATATGGAACCTAGGAAATATTTCATGTTCAATGTAAATATATAATTTATAAGTTATTTCTTGGATTTTTACCTTTTATTGTTGGTAAATTGAGCTCAATCCAGTGTTAATCCTTTCATGTTTAGCTAAGGAGTTGGATGAATATGGAAGTTTTTAAGTTCACTGTAGTGCTAATTGGTGGGGTAAACACTAAGGACACGGTCCTACCTTGTGTACTACTGACATTTAATGTCATCAGACATTTACTGTTTCTTCTTTCTTTCCCTCTATCTCTTACCCTGCCATTTCCAACACTCTCATATTCTAACTTAGCCACATCTGGAACACTGGTGACTAATATATCCACAAATATTATTTTTCTGTAGTGTATGTGTTTCTAATGTTTTCCTATGAGTATTTAAATGTAATATGTGAAAACATCTCTTTGGAAACTGTTTCTTAAGCTTTTTATTTTCAAAGCACATGCATAGATAATTTTCAACCTTCACCTTTGCAAAACCTTGTGTTCCAATTTTTTTTCTCCCTTCCCCTCATCTCTCTCAGACATACAGCAAGTAATCCAATATATGTTAAATATGTGCAGTTCTTTTGTACATATTTTCACATTTATATTGCACAAGAAAAGGAAAACAAAAATCAAGCAAGTAACAACAAAAAAAAATAAAAACACTGTTGTGATCCACATTCAGCTCCCACAGGTCTCTCTCGGTGCAGGTCTCTCTCCATTACAAGTCTATTGGAACTGACCTGAATCATGAGGAAACTATACAACTCTTTATTATAGATTGTTTTTTTGAAACAATGTACTTTGCAGAAGCCTAATGCAAGATTTATACTTTTAAATGCAAATTGGAAATTCATAGATGCCTGTATATTTTGTTGGTCAGTATAATTTTTTGGTTGTCTATTTCCATTTAGAATTTGGCATAGATACTAATGTTCTTTGCCATTTCCAAATGAGGGAAATAGGAGTAAGTAATTCAGTATGGGCTCAGACCATATGGAAACTCAGAAAGATGAATCTTGTAGACTCCAAAACTTTACTGTACCATCTAGCTGCCTATTGCTATAAATATTATTATTACTCTGATTTTTGTAATTAATAAAATTAGCAATTAAAGATCTACTTGGTAAATCATTTGAATATTGAAAGAGTTTTGTTATTCATACTTACATAACTTTTCTTTCAACTCTTGGCAGAGGGGACCTTGCTTACTTTGATGGACTTAGTGAAACTATTCTTGCTGTGGGTCTTGTCAAGCCAAAACCTGGTAAGAAAATAAAATATGATGATGAGAGAGAGAAAAAAATGTGTGTCTTATGACTTCAGATGGTTAGAATCTATATGTTGATGTTTTTAAGTGAGCTGGATTTTCTTTTAACTCCTTGTTCTTAGATTACACTGATTAAAATTAAAATAATTTAGACATAAGACTTCTTCAATGTAAGTGAAAAAAACTTTTTAAATTTTAACCAGTAACTTTTTTTTTTTTTATCTGAAATGTTTTAAATTGGTTCCTCTTTCATTATGGTGTCTAAAAGTTTTCATTTAAAGTTAATTGGAAGTGGCAGTATTTTGGATTTCTGCTTCCAGTATGTTTTAAAAAAAAAAATTATTAAATGTGCCATTGTTTCCAGTGGCTATGTTGTTCGAAGTATTTTGATGCCTGGTCTTGAGATGAGATTCATAAAATCTTCAGTCATTTTACTTAATGTCATTTAACTTATCTTCCTTCCAAATTCCTTTATAGTTGGGAACAAATAAGAAAATAAGTGCATAAGAACTTTATCTCATATCCTTCATTTACCCAAGGTGCTAATTATCATCAAAGTAACTATAATTTACCTGAAAAGAGTTTATTTTAAGGGGGAAAAAACCCCAAGCCCTTCCAAAAAAAAAAAAAAAACAAACCCTTGACTTCAGTATTTTAGGGATTGAAGCTATTTTTATAGACCAATCATAATGTATGTTTACTATTTTGTATAACTTTTCCCACAGATACCTGCCCAGTAAATTTAATTTAACTTTTAAAAATACAAATTGTTTTAAAATTACCAGAAAATGGCATGTTTTTATATTTGTGATCTTTGATTTACAATCCTCATTCTGAATGTTAGTGATGGCAAAGATTCTCTCCCAATGTTTGCTTTTCAACTTTATGAGATAGATTATTTGTGATCTCAAGTTATTATAATATTCAAACATTGTGTTATAAGTAATGCATATTTTAAGGCAAACCTAATTCGATTCAGATAATATGAGATTTATTATACACCAAATAGGTGTCCTATATGATTTTTTAAAATTAAACCAATGCTGTTCCTCCTTAAAAAAAACTCTATCTGTATTTCTTAAAAGGTATTTTTCAGCCTCACGTAAGACATCTCCTGGTTCTGGCCACCCCTGTAGATATAGTTATTCTAGGACTCAGCTATGCTAATTTGCAAACAGGTATGTGTATAGATTTACTGTGTCTTAAATGAAAACATTTTGAATTGTTTCATATTTTATTTGTTTCATATTTGCATCATATTCATAGATGCCTAATCTACCTGACAATATTAAGTCCATTAGCACTTAATTGGAAAAAGTATAACATTTCCTCATATGTATGTATTAATACTATTATAATTTCTATTCTAATTAAATACTATTCTAATTCTAACATGTAAATATGCTGATTTGTTCAGAATTTACTGAACAAATGGTTCAAGTCCTAATACTTGTTTTAGAGGCAAGATTTTGTGATTAAAATAAACACTTGTTTGAAAGAAAGGATCATTTTAGAAGTTTATTTTAGATAATCAATATAACAGTTATAATTCTGTGCTTCCATCCATTTAGCCCATCTCACATTTTTTCCAGATTTGTCTGGCATGTTCTTAAAAGATTTTTTCAAATGCCTTTAAATACTGTTTTACTTGAATACTGGTTTTTTGTTTTTGTTTTTTTTTTTAATAACTTTATTGACAGAACCCATGCCAGGGTAATTTTTTACAGCATTATCCCTTGCACTCACTTCTGTTCTGATTTTTCCCCTCCCTCCCTCCACCTCCTCCCCCAGATGGCAAGCAGTCCTTTACATGTTGAATAGGTTACAATATATCCTAGATACAATATATGTGTGCAGAACGGAACAGTTTTCTTGTTGCACAGGGAGAATTGGATTCAGAAAGTATAAATAACCTGAGAAGAAAAACAAAAATGCAAGCAGTATATTGAATACTGTTTAATAAAAAAATTTTATTCAAAACCATAAAAATATTGCTCTACCTACTATATTTTTAAGTACAAATTACAAAATTTGTTAAATCTATCTATAATTAAATCCTTTATTCATGACAATATATGATTATGCTTTAAAATCAAAAAAGCAAAGTGGATACTTCTCTTAGAATTATGTAATATTTCATTGTTTCTTGACTTAAACTAGGTGTTGGAGTCCTTAATGACAGTATGTCTGGTGGAATGCAATTACTTCCAGACCCTTTGTATTCACTACCAACTGACAATACTTATCTTCTGACTATTACTTCTACGGATAATGGTAGAATTTTCTTGGCTGGAAAGGATGGCTGCTTATATGAAGTAGCATATCAAGTAAGTATTCAGTTTATTGAAAATAGACATATATTGTCAATCTCTTGGTGAAGGTGAGGATACGATTCTTTTTGGAGACATTTTATTTTGAAAATTATAACAATCATGAAAATGAGAAATGTTCTAGAATTAATATTTTATAATCGAGAAAGAATGTAGAAAGATGTGCTTAGGAAAGTTTCATTTTGTTTTGGGTGGTAAAAGATAAAAATCTTGAGGACAGAAAAAAAATTTTTTAAATTAAGTCTTATGAATGTGGATCACAACATAGTATTTTCATCTTTTTTGTTTGCTTGTTTTTTACTTCATTTTTCCCCTTTTGATCTGATTTTTCTTGTGCGGTATGATAAATGTGGAAATATGCATAGAAGAATTGCACACATTTGACCTTTGTTGGATTATTTGTTATCAGGGGGAGGAGGAAATGATTTGGAACACAAAAGTTTTGCAAGGATAAATTATCTTTGCATGTATTTTGAAAAATAAAAATCTATTATTATTAAACAAAAAAAGAAGTTGGGCAAGTAATTTCACTTTTCTAGACTTTAGTTTCCTCATTTCTTGGAGGGTAGGGATTTTAAGTAGATGGCTTCTAAAATCCTCTCTAGCTCTAAGGCTTACAAAGCATTTTTTATATATTAATCATTGCATTAGATACAGATAGATGGTCTATACCTCTCAAATGGTTCTACAACTTATGGTCTCCATTTTAATGAAGAAAAAACTAAAAATAAGAGGTTATTACTTCTCTGTTTTGTTTTTTTTTTTCCTTTCCCCCCTCAGGCAATTGGGGTTAAATGACTTGCCCAGGGTCACACAGGGAAGCAGTGTTAAGTGTCTGAGGCCAGATTTGAACTTAGGTCCTCCTGTCCTCAGGGATGGTCTTCTATCCACTACACCATTTACTTGCCCTGGTTAAATTACTTCTCTATGGTCACCCAGCTAATGTTAGAGGCAGGATAATGTTAGAGGCATACATATCCACAGGACAAGTAATATTTTTCAGGTTTCTTGTTTAGTGCTACTTCTTAATATCTGGAAACCATTCTTTCTAGATGTTATTGGTATATAGAGATTCTCTTTAGAAATTCTAGGATTCAGCATGATTAATGTGGAAATATGTTTAATATGCTTCAATTTTTATAACCTATATCATTGTTTGCATGCATTGCGGGAGCAATGAAGGAAGGGAGGTAGAAAAATTTTAGAACTCAAAATCTTATAAAAGTAAATCTTGAAAACTTAGAAATAAAGGTGCAAAAAAATTATTTTTAGTAAAAGGGAATTCTGCTCCATCACAACTTTCCTCTAGTTTTTTCAGATTCTATTGACCTGGCTTTCTAGACTTTTAGGTTATTTTCTCAATTAGGGGAAATGTATTTGAGAAATCAAAATGAGATTTGGGAGCAGATATGGGAATCATTCTTTCAATGAATCCATTGCATTAAGCTTCTACTATGTAATCAGGCACTGTGCTAAGCATTAAAGATGCCACATGAGGGACTTAAAAGTTTATCTGGCCCACCCCCTTAATTTTATCTGTTTTTCTTCTTTTTATAAAAAGATTTTATAGATGGCACTTGTTTTTTTGGATTATAGTAATTTCTATCTCCATAGAGCCCTTCTTTGTACCAGAAAAAAAAGTTGACTACCATATAGAGGAAAGTGTTTCACATGTGCTTTGAGAATAGTTTGGTCCATTCAATTAATTGCAATCTCTCCTATTACTCTTTTTATTTACATGTTACAGTCATGAATATTCTTCTGATTCTACTTTCTTTACTCTCTTGGTTCATATGTTTTCTCATGTTTTTCTGAATTCCTTCCTCTTACTGTTTTCTAATAAAAAAATCACTTATCTTGCTAATACTACAATTTGTTCAGTTCTCCAATTTGATGGGAGCCTACAATGTTTCAAACTTTTTGTTATTGTAAAAAGTCCAATTAAATATAGATATTTCTTTCTTTGACTTTGCATCAGTATATGCCCATCAGATTAGAGGGTATAAACAGTTTAGTCACTTTTCTAATTTCAAATTATTTCCAGCATGGTTAGTTTCAGCTTCACCAATAAGTTTTTAGTGTCCTTGGCTTCCTGAATTTCATCCAACATTAACACTTTCTGCCTTTTCTCATATCTTCACTAGATTGGGTATAAAGTGTAAGTTTAAGTAAGCAAGCAAAAAAGTTTTGCTCTTTAAGGAAAGAAGGAAAAAAATCAGGAAAGTGGATCAGTGTATTGAAAAATTCTTTTTGATAATATATGTATTGTGTCATTTGTGGACATTCTCCCCCCCCAACCTCTCCTTTAAAAGGAATGTGCATATAGGGGATGTGGTAGTATCTACACATATCCTCTTTGGATCCTAATTTAATCTTTCTAATTTGCAACATTTGGGGTGGGGGTGGGGGGGTTGGTTGGTTCTGTCTACTTAAAGTGTTCTAGCCATTGTATACATTGTTTACTTGCCTTCTTACTTCACTTTGTTTCATTTCATGCAGATCTTTTTGTGCTTTTTTCTGTTCATTGTTTGTCTTACAGCACAATAACGCTATCACATTCATGTACTACAGGTCAGTCATACTCCAGTGAATGGGCAGATCCACTTTGTTTTCACTTCTTTTCTATGATTAAAAAGTACTGCTATAAATAGTTTGGTGCATATAGAACCTTTTTTTTTTTTATATCAGTGACTTTGGTATATATGCTTGGCAATGAAATTTAAAGATCAAAGTATATGAACATTTTAGTTACTGTACTTTATTAACACAATTCCAAATTGCTTTCCAGAATAGTTGTGCTGATTCACATGTCCCAGTGATCTTTCCACAACATTGTTGCATTAAAAAACAAAACAAAGCTTGTGGTTTACATGTTTTTACTATTTATCTTTAATACTTATAGTTTTTCGCCTTAATGTAGTTGTATCAACTTGCTACATAGTTTGGATGCCAAACTTTTATGAGAAGTATTTGATACTAAATATTTCTACTCATTTGACAGTTTCTCATACTAGCAGAATTGATGTTGTCTTATCTAAAGCTTTTGATTAGAAAATTGTCTCTTTCATCTCTTCTTTCTCTTTAATGCTTAAGAATTCTCCTACTGGGCAGCTAGGTAGTACAGTAAATAGAGTACCAACCCTGAAGTCAGGAGGACCTGAGTTCAAATTTGGCCTCAGACACTTAACATTTTCTAGCTATGTGATCCTGGGCAAGTCACTTAATCTTTAATTGCCTCAGCCAAAAAAAAAATTCTCCCACTAAACTATATATGTGGAAAATGCTTCATTTTTACAGAAGAATTGGAGACAGAAAGAATGATCCTACATTTAGTGTGATAAGTAGAACCCAGATCCATTCATGCTTTTTAGGGCTTTTTATATTTTTATATTACATTGTATGATTTCCTCAGAGAAAACCCACTAGTTATGGAAAATAATCATAATCAAGTAGTTCAGAATTGTAATACTTTTTTACAATACCCAGCATGTTGACCTTCAACAATATTGGTTGATGAAAATTTTTTAAAGTATAGAACACATATGCAATTTTCCCCACAAAAACTCTGCTTTGCTCAAAATGTCTTATGTATGTCTTTATTATTGTTAGTTTACTTTCTAGATGTAATAATAACTTCCTTGAAGTATAAAGTCATTAACAGGCTTTCACAATACTAAGAATTGTGGAAAAATTTAAGTTGGGTTTTTTTTTCAATAATTCTAAATTATTTTTCAAAATGGTTGAATATGATTCCCATTCTCAGTTGTTAGTGTTTCCCCATCAAACCAATCTTGATTTTATACTTTTCTGTTTATATGTTCTTCTCTTCTTCTTTCCCTGCTCTTATTCCTGAGATTTTGCAGTAATGAATGTGTTCCTCGTTTCTCATAACAAAGAATTTCTTCACCTCTATTTCCAAAGGCACAGACCTCTGGAGAGGTTTGCTGCTACTGCTGTGACTGAGTCTTTTTTAAAGGAATTCATATGAAATAGAGGTAGTTATGAATCCATAAATCTCTTAAAAGTTGTTTTGGGTTTTTAATAACTCTATATCCTTTTCTTGATTGCTTGGTTAAAATTTTTCAAGAAAATGTAAAAATTAATCATTACAAAGCATTTCCATACCAACATTTCCAGGGGAAAAATAAAGGTGAATTATATGAGCAAACACCTGTTCTTTGGCTAAGTTTTAATGACATTCTACAGCTTTTAGTTTTTAACAGTTCTCTGTAATCATTGACATTTTATGGAACTGATAAGCAGTTTAAATTGAATAATTACTGTAGAGAGTTAATGAAGAATTACATTCTTTTTTATTCTTTTAGGCAGAAGCTGGCTGGTTTTGCCAGAGGTGCAGAAAGATAAACCACTCAAAGAGTTCACTTTCTTTCCTTATTCCATCTTTGCTGCAATTTACATTCTCAGAAGATGGTAAGAAACTATTAGACATAGATGTTATAGCTCTACTTAGAAGAGTAATGTTTTACTGGCAAATCCTCATTCTTGTATGAAAAAATGTATTTACATTGTTTTTGCTAACATGGCTGCTAGTATTGTGGAAATTCTTTACACAGAGATATTGTGAATATTGTTAGGAACACAAAAGCTATATAGACAGGCCAGAAGAAATTGCCAAAAAAATAAATTACATACAAATTTAAGTAAATTACTTGAGCATACAAGTAAAAAATTAATTCATATCATGTATTATCTGAAAAGATTTTTTTAGGAGAAAATTGTTCTAGAACTGAGCTTTTTATGAAATATGAAATACCTTCATGTTAAGTAAATGAAATTCACTTCTGTGTAGTACATCACTATATTTATGGAAATTTTCAGCTGTCTTCATGGATAATGGATAAAAAAAGAAAAATACAAACAGTACCTTATGTTTATGTGGGGCTTGAATTTTTTTCCAAAACATTTTCCATCTGTTATTTCATCAGCTTATACCTCGCAAAAACCTACCTAAGCAAAGCTCTCCATTAAATAGCTTGGAATCTTTACTACACAGTATTGGGAAGAAGGCTCCAAGGTATAGAGGTTTGGTACAGCAAAGTGGACTTGTTTTAAATGGCTTGTGTTCAACTCTGGTGTATGTTTTTTCCCCGCAAATTTAGATCCCATTTTACAGATTGCAATTGACAATTCCAGGAATATCTTATACACTCGCTCAGAAAAAGGTGTGATACAGGTAACTAAAAATATCTAACATTTAAGAAAAAATAAAAGAAAAATTTTCCTTTCTCCTTAGTAGAAATTATTGGATCCTTAATAGGATATTGGCGAATTTCTAGAGCCATTTTTTTTAAAAAAATTTTCCCAAATTATTTCTTAGAATTCCTTTAATGTGGACACCAACTTTGTCCTTTCTTTTTCCATCCTTATATGAAAAATAAATAAGCTTAGGTGTGTGTGTGCGCACGCATGCATCTATATGCCTTTTTTCTTTTTCTTTGGAGGAGGAAATTATTTGAGCATAATTATTTAATTACAGGTTTACGATTTGGGCCAAGATGGAAAAGGACTAAGCAGAGTTGCTTCTGTTTCACAGAATGCTATAGTTTGTGCTGCTGGAAACATTGCAAGGTAATTGAAAAAAAAGTAATATTAAGTACTTCAGTTCCAGGTATATCTGCATGTCCTATTAATTTATCAAGATCAATAAATGAGATTGAGTAATGTCTTTCTAATTAAAAAATTCATGAATTAAAATTGGATTACTCTTCCATTTCTGAAAGAATGTTAGGGCTACATATTCCAGCTCTTAAAAGAATTTGCTAAGATGGAGTCTCTCCCCTAATATAGAAGAAATTTAAGCAATCCCATGAAAAAAATCAAGTTTTTATTTACTCTTCAATCAGTAATAAAGATTGTAATACAAATAATGAGTCTTGACCATGGCAGCACACACAAGTATATTTTATGAATTTGCTTCTTGTTCTTTCCTAATGTTAGTGTATGGTTTGTTGTTTTTATGGAAGTTAATCTCTTTATAGTGATACTTTTTCTTTTGTTCTTATTCTCTCAGAAGAGATTTTTAATAATGACATCATTAAGTTAAAGGATTTTATCATCTTTTGTAGCTTTTCCCAGATTGCTTCCTAAAAAGATTCTGCTTGTTTGCATTTCTACCAATAGTGAATGAATATAGCTTTTTTTTTTTTTTAGCAACCCCACCAGCATTGCATTTTTATTATATTTAATTATTTTTGCCAGTTTGATGTAGGAGTTTTTCTTAATGTTGTGTTTATTTTCATCTCTGTGATAGTGAGATTAAACATTTTTTTTCAAATTTTTTATTAAGAATTTATTGCGTTCTTTTTCAAAAATTCTCTCATTTTATTTGACTTTTTAACATAGAATAACTTTGCTCATATTCAACTGCCTCTTATTTCAAGTTCTTTCTATATTGTCTTTATTTGTCATAAATATTTTTCCCATATATTTTTTCCTATAATTAGCATAAGTACTTTTCCCTATGGTTTTTTTCATTTCTAATACATATTTTTCTTATTATTTTGCTTTTTAAAAATTGTTACGTAGAAATTTGCTATTTTAATACAATAGAACACTTCTAGAGAATCAGTATGGTGTAGTGGATAGAGCTCTAGCCTTGGAATCAAGGTAAAAAGACCTTTCTTTGTTCAGTTCATACTTCTGATATATTGTTTATATGACTCTAAGCTAGTCATTTGTTGCTCATTACACAGAGGAGGAGGTTTTTGCAGAACAGATGCTCCCAGAACAACATTACTACAGGGAGTTTCCCAAGAATTCCCTATACCCAAGAAACCATAGGTCTGCTTAAAAAAAATAAATAATAAGCATCTCAATCTTATTTCTAATAATTCAGTTAGTTTAATATCAAAAAAAAAATCATCTCTCCTCCCTAATTGAGGTAAATACATTAATCTGGTTTTTTCCATCCTTTAAAAAAAATTTTTAATTTGAACTTATGCTCAAACTGGGATTCATGAAAGTATATAATTCACTATATATTATGTATAATGTTGACTTAAACCATTTACCCCCTAAATTATTAAGTAGTTTTCTCATATAAATTTGTAATTTTTTAAAAAAAGCTATTCTATGAGTTTATCAGCTGCTTATCATTTGTATGTGACTGGATGTCTAGTATTTCATTAATCTCTTCCTTTAATGCTTTTTTTGTTCTTTACTAGATGGTTTTGATGACAATAACTTTTTAGTATGTTTCAAAGTCTTCAAGTACAGGAACACCTTTTTAAACTTTTTTTTCCCTCAATTCAGTATGCACTTTGATATCCTACTTCATTTTTTAAATAGAAATTTCATTTTAACTCTGAAAAAACCTTTTTGTGTGTTTTGATTGGGATTCATTAAATATTTAAGTTAATTGACCAAATCCTGAGAATTAGATATTCTTTTATTTGTTTAGATCTTCCATTATTTTGTAAATTTTAGTTAGTTTTAATATATATATATACACACACCCATATATATGTTATTATTATTATTAGATTTGTAGTTTACTATACCTTCTAGTATATTTTATCATTAAATTTAGCATTCCCACAGCAAGTTAAAATTTAAAAGATGGAAAAAATCTGTCTTGTCAGAGTTCCTGTTCTAAATTACACTAATTTTTTTATATATGTGAGAATTTGGTGTGGGTGAGGGAGAAGTATTGTTTACATTTGATATTGTTAGATGTACTATTAATCAAATCCAACTTTTTTCCCCCACTTAATTTCTCATCCCACTACAGTTATCCATAAGATAAGCAGATATATGTAGATCATGTGTGTACTTTGGTTTAACTCTGAAGTAAGCATTAATTTTTGTTACTACCTGTAGGGTTTCTTTATTATGAAATTTTCTTGGTCTTTCTCTTTAAAAAACAATACGAATGCCATTTGTGAATTAGTTTTATATCCTTCGATCTTGGCTGAAGTTATTTTTTGGTTGAGACAATATATTTTCTGGTTATACCATGAAATCATTTATAGATAATGATAATTTCGCCTTTTCATTTCCAGTGCTAATTCTTAGTGTCTTTTTCCCTGTTTTGCTGCAATTGCTAGAATTTTTAATACTATGTTAAATAAAAATGATGTGTGAACATACTTTTATATCTCTTTCTAGTGGGAATATTTCAAATATTTCCTTATTATTTACTCTGTTAGCTCTTGAGCATTTAAAAAGTTAATCTGAAGTTTGGTTGGGATATGTTCAGCTATATTAAAATTTTTATGGTAATAATCTTCCCTATCAAAACTTACTGCACATTTCCTGACACCATGAAATTTTTTTAAAATTTAGATGTTTTTCCTATTGTTTTTAGGACCATAGATCGTTCTGTTTTTAAGCCAATTGTCCAAATAGCAGTGATTGAAAATTCAGAATCCATAGACTGTCAGTTACTGGCAATCACACATGCAGGTATGTTTCAGTCATCAGATGAAAAAATAAGACTTTTATTTTTTGTTTCTGCCATGCATCATTGTATAACATTAAACCACCATTCACTCTAGACCTAGAAGAAACCTTTAGTCTAAACTCTCCATAAGGATAAACAAAGCTAAAAAAAGTCACAAAGCATATATATTCTTTCAAATAGAACTTTCTTTTTCAAGATTCATTTTGATTAGATAGAAGAACCAGTCAATTGACAGATTATTACATGATTACTTTGTGCCAAGCGTTGGGTTAGGCACTGGAAATACAAAGACAAAAACAAAACTGCTTTCCTGCCACTTCTGCCTATGTTTAAAAATAATATATAAAATCAATAAATAGAATAAAAAGTACTTGTTCAAGTTACAAGTGCATAAAGATATAGGTAGCTATAAAGACCTTATTCTGGGAGTGTTGGTCAAGTATTGGAAACCAGAGGTTCTAAAGAAGAGTCTAGGGAGGCTGAGAACTTGAAAAGGTTAAGTAAATTTTGTAAGATTTTGTAATTCATTAGTAGCAAGGACAGAGTTAAAACTGGATTATATAATCCTGTCATGGTTTTAGAATTTCTACAATTAATCTTGAATTGAATAACTGCTTCACTACCCATTAAAAATACAAAAAAGTTTTTTTTTTTTTTTTTTAATTGTGATAGCTACAGTTTATTGAACTCGCTTTTATTCCTGTGGGACAATTCAGGTGAATTTAAAAACTATATGTGTGTAGTAAAGTTCTTCATTTCTTAGTAAAACTTTTGGTCATGAATGTTTATCACTAGCAGGCATTTTATTTCCTTTATTATCAGTGACCAGTTTTCTTATTTTCCCATGTATATAGGTGTGAGATTATATTTCAGCACATGCCCATTTAGACAGCCATTTGCAAGGCCCAGTACACTGATACTAGTTCATGTCCGCTTACCTCCTGGATTCTCAGCTTCTTCAACTGTGGAAAAACCATCAAAGGTTCATAGAGCCCTCTATAGCAAAGGTAAGTGCTAGAATATCTTTTTGTTTTATCTTTTCATAATATAGATTCCAAGACAGAATTGAATCTTAATTAGAATTATTTCAGTTGTTCCACATTATGCACACTCATACCATTGTTTGATATCACAGTCAGTTTAATACTTTCTTGAGGAAAATTCATAGTGGCAGTTTTCTTTTCTTTTCTTTTCTTTTTTTTTTTTGCTGAAGCAGTTGGGGTTAAGTGACTTGCTTAGAGTCACACAGCTAGGAAGTGTTAAGTTTCTGAGGCCAGATTTATTTGAACTTAAGTTCAAATAAACTCAGGTTCTCCTGACTTCAGGGCTGCGGCGACACTTTTCTATTTTACATTTTATTACTTGGTGATGTAAATTATTCTAAATCATTCTAAAAGTTCAATTTTTTAACTATTGGAAATGGAAGTTTTGTTTTATTAAGTCACATCACAAATTTTGATCAAATAACTTATGCCTGCTTGTTGTCAGACCAATAGTTTATTATACTCTTTAAAATTTTTACATAGATTTAGCATTTCTCTAGTAACTTCCTTTAAAATTAAATGATGAAAAAATCAAAATCTATCACTTTGAATATATTATACTCCAAATTAACTTTTTTCAAACATGAAATATTTTGTTAATAAATTGTATTTGCATTGTTTTGCATACTATCAATCAGCTTCCAATTTTTTTCTGTTAATATATAATAGACTTTCTTAATGATATATGTGTAAATTATTTGCTTTCAGGGATATCAGTGGAATCATCCACTAATACCAACAGTATTAAGCCACCAACAGTAAAGTCAGCTAAGGAGGAAAGGGGGTTGTGCAGAGAAGTACTTGATTAAGCATGTGTCTTTGACTGTTTTCCAAAGCCAAATAGCAAGTTTAAATTTTTTGTTTACCTATTTTTAAAAATATTTGTTCTTTTACATACAGGTAATGTGGAATTTCATGTGTACTTTCAGTTTGTGTTTTTCCACTGTTTTAGGATTTACCCTAACATTTTATGTAATATGGAACATTGAACAATTAAAAGTAGTAACTATTCTTTTAAATACATTTTTTTCCTTTAAGACAATCTGAATTAAATTTGAACAAATTATGATTTGTTTGAATTTTACATTGATTAATTATAGAAAAAATGAATTTTAGGTTAATTAATTTTTAGAATTAACAAATATAACACTGGTTACTCATATCATTTGGCTTAGTATATATAGTTGTATTTATGTCACTTGTGTGCATTTTAGGTATTCTACTGATGGCAGCCTCAGAAAATGAAGATAATGACATTTTGTGGTGTGTCAACCATGACACCTTTCCATTCCAAAAGCCAATGATGGAAACCCAGGTAAGTCATCCTGAGTACTCTGGAAGATTACAACTGAAATTTAAATACAAGCATTTAAAAATATAAATATATTCCTGTAAGGAAAAGGGAAAATTTTAGTTTGGGTTGTTGTTGTTGTTGTTGTTTTGCTTCTGATTATCTGGTAATATGAAATTGTGTTAGAAAATTAAATCAAATTGAACAATGTTCATTTATCCTTATAGTTCTTTGCAAATCATTATCAATGTTCTTTTTGCAGTGAATTTTATATAAATTGAGTTTTTAAAAATTTCATATGATATTCATGAAGCTAGGTCAAAATATCCTGCACTTAATCCCAGATTTCTGACTAGAAATACTTTTGTTTCTTGGTAAATTTTCTTTTTTTATCTCTGTGAAGATTCACTATTTTGTGATCACTCTTTCTTTCATGAGACAATTTCTGTGGTTTAAATTGTTTTGGGATTACCTAGGATGTCTTGCCTAAATTGAACACCACTGGATTTTGGCATAGATTAAACTATATAACCATTCTAGGCCTTAGTTTCCTCATATATGGCATTAGGGTTTCATACTAGAACATCTTTGGTGTCCTTTTGCATTTCTTAAGTATAAGGTCCCACTATCATTAAGATTTAGTTAAATAGCTACTGTGTGTTATACACTGATGATATATAAAGAATTTTTTCAAGTTTCTGTTAAGGGAGTTGGCAAATTCAGGTATGTACAGACTAAATACAGATACTAGTAAGTACAAGGTAGATGGGGAGCTAGGGCTCTAGACATCTGAGGGGATTAGGAAAGTGGTACTTAAGCTTTGTGTGAAGGGGAGAGAAGGGAGGCCAGGGTGTGGAGGGAGTATACTCTAGGTTTTAGTGACACCCTGTGAGAAGACACTATTAAGGATTTGATAGGAGGTTGTGTGAGAAGCAGGGAAGACCACTTTGCATGTATTACATCACATGTGTGAAAGGATGTAATGCATTATGAAGCAAGAAAATTTGGTTGGGGCAAGGCCATGAAAAACTTAAAAAGGTAAAAATTAAGTATATTTCATCTTCTCAGACAGGGAACCTCTGGAGTTAATTGAGCAGAGAAATGACATGATCAGATCCGCACTTAAAGAAAATCATTTTAGCAATTGTATGGAGAATAGCTTGTAGTGGAGTGGGACCCTATAGCAGTTGCAGTAATCTGGGGAAATAGTGATAAGAGCCCAATCTAATAGAAGCTTTAGAAATAGAAATATTATTCCATGAATATTTCTTGGAGGAGAAAGAAGAAAGGGAGAAATTTATTATGAACAACTTTTTAGTGGTAATTCAGAAATAGAAATTTGCATATAAGTCAAATATAGATATTAAGGCTTTATAGCTGTATGAATTGATCATTATCTAGAAGTGGAGTATACTTTAGGTTAAGAAGAATGTATATAGTATGAATCCATTGTGAACATATCATAAGTCATGTCATAAAATGTAAATGATTTTTGAAATTCCAAAAATACTACTGCCTTTGCCTTTTTGACCATAAGAAATATGATTGACTTGGGGAAAGCACTGAAAATTGTTAAAATAGGGAATTGAATAATAATGTCTAAAGTGTTTTTAAGGCTGTCATGTTTATTAAATTATCTTTCTGTTCATAGAATAGAAAAGTGGTTTTCTTAAAAGCTCTTGCCATTTAGTGACTTCTGAAAATAATTTTTTTTTTTTTTAATAAATAGATGACAACACGTGTTGATGGTCATTCTTGGGCTCTCTCTGCAATAGATGAGTTGAAAATTGATAAGATAATAACTCCTTTAAATAAGGATCATATTCCAATAACAGATTCACCAGTTGTTGTACAGCAACATATGTTACCCCCAAAGAAATTTGTCCTTCTTTCTGCTCAGGTAAGTGTATACATTTCATTAAAATAAAGTTAAGATCAACTGGATGATTTCAGAAAGACTTGGAGAAACTTGCATGAATTGATGCTGTGTGAAGTGAACATAGGAGATGAGATCTAGGAAATCATTATACATGGCAACAGCAAAATTATATGATGGTCAACTCTGGTGGATGTGGCTTTTTTCAACAATGAGATGATTCAAGCCAGTTCCAATGGTCTTATGATGGAGAGAGCCATCTGCATCCAAGGAGAGTACTGTGGGGATTGAATGTGGATCACAACATAGCATTTTCACTCTTTTTGTTGTTGTTTGCTTGCATTTTGTTTTCTTTCTCATTTTTTGCCTTTTTGATCTGACTCTGTGTGTGTGTGTGTGTGTGTGTGTGTGTGTGTGTGTGTGTGTGTGTGTATAGCATGATAATTTTGGAAATATGTATAGAAGAATTGCACATGTTTTTTGATTACTTGACCTCTAAGGAAAGGGGGAAGGAAGTAGAAAAAAAAATTTAAAACACAAGGTTTTACAAGGGTGAATGTTAAATTATGCATATATTTTGAAAATAAAAAGCTTTAATAATAAAAAAAAAAGGTAAAGAAAAAAATAAATATCTCTATGAGACAATAGACTTTAATAGACTGTCATTTAGCATAATAGCATTATCTTCTCTTGATAATCATAATTTTCTCTAGTAAAATCTTAGTGGAGTATTATGATTTTTATGTAACTTAATGGAATTATAATTTATATGAGATCAAAAAATCTGGTAACATGGATCTTTGAAGGATAATAACAATTTTCTGAAATATGCTTTATCATTCAGTTTTTTGAAATATAATATCTCATACCATTTGGACTCTATTTCTAAGAGCAGCTAGTCAAAAAAAAATCAGTATCATCATTAGCATTTTTAGCAATTTTTTAAAAATATATGGCTCTATAACTGTTTGATGTTGCAATATTAATAACTTCTCTGGGAATGTTTGAGAATTTTGTTTTGTTTTTTACAACCGCATGAGTTCTGTATCATTTGCATCTTTGTCTTGGTGGTGACATATTATGTGATTCATTGCTTATTACTCTATAGTTGTAATGTTTGTGTTCATTAGTTTCTTCATTTTTTTTTTTCCTTAGGGGAGTCTTATGTTTCACAAACTTAGACCTGTGGATCAACTAAGGCATCTCCTTGTTAGTAATTTGGGGGGAGATGGAGAAGATATTGAAAGATTCTTCAAATTACATCAGGTGAATATTTATAACTCCATGTATCTTGTCTATCATAGGAGAGGGTCTAAATTTTTCGTATAAGCCAAGTAGCTAAAAATGAGGAAACCTATGATGTTGAATAATAACAAAGATAACCTGTTTCATACCTTGATCTTTATATAATTTCTTTTTATTTCTTTTATACCTCCAATTTTGTCTTTCTATACTGATATTTGGGAACAGAACTGTATATTAGGCTCCTTATTGTGATCTGTTCTTATATTTTTTGTGGATGGACTTAATGAATATACTTTACCCATATTGTAGCAAACTAGGGTCCTACCGTTATTTTAACTAGTAGATACAACTTTTTCTTTTTCATTAATTTGACTTTTTAAAAACTAAAACACATAATGTACTTTTCCCTACCACTGGGGAAAAATAACTCACAATGAGAAAGCTACCAATTGCTTTTAATGTAAAGTTATAATTCAGAAATTAAAACCGCTCTTAAAGTTAAATACTAGGGAGGCCTTCATGCCACAATACATTCTTTCTGAGTAGGATATTATTTATATTTATTTATTTATTTAACTTATTATTGACAGAAACCATGCCAGGTTATTTTTTACAGCATTATCCCTTGTACTCACTTCTGTTCCGATTTTTCCCCTCCCTCCCTCTACACCTTACCCCAGAAGGCAAGCAGTTCTTTATATGTTAAATAGGTTACAGTATATCCTAGATACAATATATGTATGCAGAACCGAACAGTTCTCTTGTTGCACAGGGAGAATTGGATTCAGAAGATATAAATAATCCAAGAAGAAAAACAGAAATGCAAGCAGTTTATATTCATTTCCCAGTGTTCTTTGTTTGAGTGTAGCTGCTTCTGTCCATCCTTGATCAATTGAAACTGAATTAGTGGAGATGTTCTTAAATGAAGGAAGTTGGATTAAGCTAGGGGAATAAACTAGATCTATTAATAAACTAAGAAGTTTATATTATAATGTTATGTGATATGTTTTTAAAATGGACAGTTTTGTCAGATTATTTTTTAGCACAAAGGGATTAAAATGTTTAAATATTTTAATATTTGCAAAATTTATGATGTATTTCCTTTAGGAGGACCAGGCTTGTGCAACTTGCCTTATCTTGGCTTGCTCCACTGCTGCTTGTGATAGAGAAGTATCTGCTTGGGCAACTCGTGCATTTTTCAGGTATATAGATAAATGTTTATTTCATTGTTTCAGATGTATTTCTGAATCTTGGAATTGCAACTTTTAATATTAAAATATTTTTGGAAAAAGATCAGCATTAGACCTAATTTCAAATTTAGACTATTAATGAAATTGAATGTCAATCAGTAAACATTGTAAAAGAGATTTGTGCCATTTGTTTCTCTTTGAGATGGTAAGAGAATAAGAGAAAAAAATTGCCCTTCTATCCTTAAAGTTAAACAAATCACATTAATGTAACCCCTATGAAAATAGTAAATGGTAATATGCATCCCTTTTCTCATCCTATCCTAAACCTCAAGTACCACTACATGTTTCATCCTACTCTTTTTCTACCTCTCCATTTTCTCCCTCTTTTATTTCTTAATTTTCTGGTGACGTTTTGTGAATTTAGTTTGTTAAATTTGTTACAAATTACAGGTTCCATTAGGACAAATAACTTCATAGACTTTAAAACCAAAGGATTCAGTTTGAAACCAGATCTTTGCATTTACCATTGGGCTGACAATGAGCAAGTTATTTGATTTCTCTAAAATAGTAGAAGTCTTAGAATTGAAAGGGAAATCATTATTTCAACTTCTACTTGAAGCATGAATCTCCAAAATAATGATTGAAAAGTAAGCATTAAGTGTCCAAATGATGACTTTAGGGTAGAGAGAAAAAATTCCTATTATTCCAATTTCAAAAGCTTCCTCATTTGTAATTAAAGGGGGCTAGATTGATTAATGGTATTCCTATCCTAATTCCCATTACTTTTATTTTTTGATTAATCTTGAGATTAAACTCCAATAAAATGTTTTAAAAAAGAATTAAATTGATTCTGCTTGATTTCTGAGAACACTGACTAGAAACTACAAAGAAATGGATTTTACTTCAGAGAGGAAGAGAGAGAAAGCGTGTGTTTGATGTGTGTGAAACAATTAGATATCCAAAAATTAATGGGCTGCTTTTGAAATTGGAATAATAGGAATTTTTTCTCTCTACCCTAAAGTCATCATTTGGACACTTAATGCTTACTTTTCAATCATTATTTTGGAGATTCATGCTTCAAGTAGAAGTTGAAATAATGATTTCCCTTTCAATTCTAAGACTTCTACTATTTTATACTATTTACATTGTGGTAAGTCAAATTTTAGTGACAGTGAAGGACTTTAAATAGTTCAGAAAAATTATTCTTTCCTATAGTTTTCTCTGAAGATATCATTTTTAGAAAGATTATATTATGATTTTAGAAATAAAAGCAAAAGTCAGCCTTATATAGAAATTATGATGCTCTTTTGAATAGAAGTCTGTGATGAGCATATAGTTGATATAATTTTAAGAAGTACATTTAAGTATAGTACTTTTGCCTCTTAAATATTTTGAATCTAACATGGCTTCTAAGCAGCATATATGTTTAATGAAATAATTCAGGATTTGTCTATTAAAACAGGTATGGTGGAGAAGCACAGATGCGATTTCCATCAGCTCTTCCCCCTCCAAGTAATGTTGGACCCATCTTGGGGTCTCCTGTTTATTCGAGTGAGTATGAATTATTAGAATTAAACTGTTTCAGTTTATGTTTGATTTTGGTAAACTTTGTAACTTTTTCCATAGTGTTTTTTAAGCACTGAAAACACAATTCTGCCTTTTTTTTTTTTTTTTTTTTTTTTTTTTTTTGGCTGAGGCAATTGGGGTTAATTGACGTGCCCAGGGTCAGGGTCACACAGTTAGGAAGTTAAGTGTCTGAGACTAGATTTGAACTCGGGTCCTCCTGACTTCAGGTCTGGTGCTCTATCAACTGCGTCACTTAGCTGGCAGATTGAAACAATAATTGAAAAAACAATCAATAATTGAGACAATTTTGTCTCAGTTATTGCTTTTTTTTTTTTTTTTACAGAAGAATATACATATCTGTTGTCACTTTGTATCGTAAATTTCATAAGATATTGGCTTCATTTCCAAAAATATGATTCCCTGACAACTAAAACTTTGCATTAGCATTCCAGAAAAGAGAGAATTCTGAGAAAGCTGAATAATGTTTGTGAATTATTTTCATCTCTGATAGATCCCATGGGGAGTATTAAGCTTTCCTGGGCTCAGTCCTTCCTGTCAGTAAGGATATAGTACTCACAGGCCCTTTGGGCTTGAGGAGTACTTTATCCTTTATAGAATCTATTTCAAAAGATTTTTATGTTCCTTTACAATTATGTTCTGATTTTTATTTTTAGGTTCCCCTATGCCTGTCAGTAGTCCATATCCTAATCCATCCTTTTTAGGAACACCATCTCCAGGTATTTTACTTTGTCTTGTTTAGACTTAAAATCAAGCTGAAATCTAAAGATTCTTTGATTACTATTTTACATTTTGTCCCTTATAGGCACTAGCAGTGAAAGTTCTCTTTCTCAAGACTCTTATTACTGTAATTTAATTTTCATATAGTCAGGAAATGAATTAAAATAGACTAGTTGGTAAAAGGGACATCACAGCTGCCATTACCACAGGGCAATAATGGGGATCAATTTGATAGAATGCTTTTGGTGCCATTTGTGGCACATCCCTTATTTGGGTGCTAGGGTGAACAAATTCTGAAACAGCTTTTAATTAATCATGTTCCATATGTAACATATATAGGACTGCTTGCCATCTAGGAGAGGGGGTGGAGGGAGGGAAGGGAAAAATCGGAACAGAAGCTAGTACAAGGGATAATGTTGTAAAAAAAAATTACCCTGGCATGGATTCTGTCAATAAAAAGTTATTATAAAAAAAATTAATTATGTTCCAGACTGAAAGAAAAGTGAAGCCATTGTCAGTTTTTCGTTACCTGAACCTAGCAGTCTTCTTATGACATTTGGACTTGAGTTAGTTATTAAGGAAAACCAAAGAAAATGTCTACTTAATTGTGTCATAAACATGAGGGGAAACATTTATCATTAAAGGTTTGCAAACTTTAAAATGATTTATGTATATCCTAGGTGTGCATTCTCCTGCCATGTCAACACCAATGTATGTTACTGGAAGCCAAGTGTCTCAGTCTACTACAAATGTTGGTTGTATGACTGGGCCAGAGATGGTATATTCTGGCAAACACAATGGTATCTGCATTTACTTCTCTCGAATTATGGGGTAAGTTACTTAAGGAAAACACATGATTTGAATGTTTTCTTCATTATAACTTATAACACTTTTTTTTCCATTCTTTTAATTGATAATAAATTTTATTTAAACAAAATAGAGAAAATAAAATCCCTGGAAACAATTAAGCAAAACAAAAAAGAGAGAGGGCATGCATTGTAAATGATTTTGTACATGCCATGCTCCTTTGGGTTTTTAAAAACAATTTATTTAAATAAAGGGAGGCTTTCCATTACAAAGTATTACCAGCTTCCATTCTATGTTTTTAAAGTACTTACTGATAAATATTTTTACATTTTCTGTAAATATCCATTTCCTCTCCTGTACTCAGCAAGTCATCCCTTATAAGAGAGAATAAGAAAATATGAAAAACAAGTTAGCCCAGCCAACTAATATATCAACTAAATTCTTCATCTTTTGCAATATTATACATCTACAGTTTGCAAAAAAGAATGGGAGATGCAATATCTCAGCTTTTTTCCAGGGCCAGGTTTGATTATTATAATTGCACTTTTATTTCATTTTAAAAATTATTTACATTGTTGTAGTTATGTCCTTTTCATGGTTCTGCTTACCTCCACCTACATCAGCTTAAGTAACTGCTTCTCTGACGTCTTTACATATTTTATAAGAATGATTTCAAGTGTCTTTTAACAGACCCTTATGTAAAATACAATGTACATTATTTTCTTTCAACTCATGAAGTAAGTTTGACTTTTAGGGGATAATAAGTCAAGTATAAAAGCAGCTGATTTCTTCAGCATTGTGAGCTAGATGAAGGTCATTAACGATAATGTAGAATTTTTTTTTATTGAGTCAGTGCAATAGTTAATTAAAATATTTTCTCCTGTTTCAGAAATATTTGGGATGCAAGTTTAGTTGTGGAGAGAGTATTCAAGAGTGGCAGCAGAGAGATTATTGCAGTAAGTATAGTGTGCTGATTTAGTGTTTTTTGCTTTATACTTTTTTTAATGTTTTCATTTATATAATTTATTGATTCTTTTTAAATATTACTATTGCATTATGGGGATGCTTATAAATTGTCTAAATCCTCCAAAATAATAAATATAATCAAGAAACCCAAATTGATGCACTAGCTATATCTGAACATGTATTAAAAGGTTTTTAAATAAGAAACATTTTTGCATGTTTGTACCTCATGATTTATCTCATACAATTTCATTAATACAATTTAATGCAAGTTTTATTTTTTTAGAAAAGACATGTAAATTTTATTTTTATCTACATATATGCATATTTTTACTTTTGCCCTCCATCAGATTAGAATCAGAGTCTTAGAGATCTTACAGGTCACCAGGGCCAAAATCTTTATTTTATAGATGATGACACACAGCTGAAGTGACCTGGAAATCTCTTGTGTATCCCAGCACTTAGCACAGGCCCTGACACATAGTAGGTGCTTAATACATGTTTATGGTTGATTTACAAATAGAAACCCCAAACATTTCTTTTTTGCTTGTCTTTTTTTTTTTTTTAACACAAAAGTTATCTGCCATCTTTTCAGCTCTGATGCTGTTTTATTTTCTTATTTTTTTACCTACTAACACCCTTTGTTCTAGTATCAGTAATAATTGGTGGGTAGCTTCTTTGTTGTTTCTGAAAATCTTGCTTCTCACAGTGAATTCATCAAGTTATTTTTATTCAATATGAATATTCCAGTTACTACGTATTTTATTTTGTAATATAAAATTTTTCAGTTTTTAAAAATATTCCTCTTATTTGTAGATTGAAAGTAGTGTACCATCTCAGCTACTAGAATCGGTGCTACAGGAACTAAAAGGTTTGCAAGAATTTCTGGACAGAAATTCACAGTTTGCAGGCGGACCCATAGGGAACCCACAGTAAGAACAAAACTTGTTTCTTTTTAAAATAATTATTTTCATTGTATTGAGTTGGTCATCTTTCAAATATTCTATTTTATCCACTGCTAAAAATTGTAGAATTGTTTCTTTAGATATGTTTTACAACTATTTACAATTTTTAAATTGTTTTGCATTTTTACATAAACAGTTTAAATAAAATGATTTTTTCACCATTTAATATGAAATCTTGGTCCATACTTCATCCAAATATTAGTGAAAAATATTCCTTCATTTATTCACTTTGATTTCTGCTAAAATTGTTGTGCAATCTCCATGTTACCTTTGGTATATCTTTTGAATATCGATTCATACCCAAGTATTTGATATGCTTTATTATTTTTCTCTTGGTTTCTCCTAATTTCTTTTCCTTGAAAATATTAAAGGTAACATATAACTCTGATAACTTATTCTTTTACCACCATTCTTTATATCAAATCTTTGGAATTTCAAGGATGAAGGAAAAATTAATGTAAGTAAAGTAAAATGAAATTTTCTCATTTATTTCAGCTGCCTAACTTTTAAATTCATATTTCAGTACTACCACTGCCAGAGTACAACAGAGACTGATTGGATTCATGCGTCCTGAAAATGGAAGTTCTCAACAAATGCAACAGGAATTACAGAGAAAATTCCATGGTATATTATTATTCTTACAAAATTAATTGTGCATATTTCTAGTCTCAGTTCATCAGATTTGCCAATTGACAAATATTTCCTGCTTCATACAAAGTTGCTTGCTTGGTTTTGAGAGATACAAAGATAAAAGCAGGTTTTGATTCTCTAGTAAATTGGAATGAGTGAATTAAGTCACATCACTTCACATGACTGCATAAAATTACCCCCATTTTGTGTTACTGGGATAAACTAGTTATATGTAAAGTATTTTTCAAATACTTTCAAAGTGCTGTTGCAGTCATTTCACTCAAAATTTATTTAAAAAAATTTAGTCATCCTTTTTTTTTTTTTAAAGTAAAGGTTTAAGTGCTAAGGTATTTTTTTGTTGTATACAAAATAAATTGATATGGATTTCATGTTTTATCTTTTTTTTCCTTTGCTTTCACTTTGGGGGAAATACTTATCTAGCAATGAAATGACCCTTAGAAAGCAGTATCCAAAAGAAGAGCAAAAAAAAATTTGAATGGAGAATTTCTTTTTTTGAATAATAATAAAATGTTCACAGCTATATGATGCATATAGATACAGTCTAAGGAACTCTAGTGACCAATTTCATAAAAGCTCACTTACACATATTAGTCAAGTGTTTGTATTATAAGAATTTTCCTGCGGAGGAGCATTGTCCCTACTCTTAAAATTTCATTGTATTAGTTGTGGGTCCTGTGATTTATCCTAATAGTGGCTCCTGAAATATTTTAGAATTCTGCCAGCAATTGTTAAAACACAAACTTTCTTCAACCATGAGTCCCTAATTTAATAATTTACCATAATTTAATTTTAAATTTAATAATTTCCCATAATTTACAAAATTATGTAAATATTTTTATATATATTTAAGTGTAATTGCTTTGCTTTACAATACTTTGAATTTTATCTTATGCATTTTAAGACATTCTGAGAAGGGGTTCTCCAGAGTGTCAAAGAGGTTCAAAAAGATGACAAATGGCTGTTTCACGATGTTCTTCTTAATAATTCTCTACCCATATCTTAAATATATCTTTTCACCACTGTACTGTTTTATATTGATCTTTATTATGGAACTCCCTAAGTTTTATTTTTCCAGCAGAGGCTCAAGTGAGTGAAAAAATTTCACTTCAGGGGATCCAGCAATTAGTTCGCAAATCATACCAAGCATTAGCTTTATGGAAACTCCTGTGTGAACATCAATTCACCATCATTGTAGGAGAGCTTCAGAAGGTATTTTTTTGTTCATGTTACATATTAACAGATTTCAATTTGTTTCTTTAGATATGTTTTACAACTATTTACAATTTAGAGGAGTCAGTTATTTTGGAGAGGTTTGATTAATTTGTAATAATGATGTTGGAGAATGATTATCCCAAAATGGTATGAAGCATGGTTACAAGTTATAAAAACTGATCTTTAAATGATTGTGTGTGTGTGTGTGTGTGTGTGTGTGTGTGTGTGTATCCATATTTTTCTGATTTATTGTGGCTCCTTCCTCAAGTAAGAGTTTTCAGAAAGGATTCTTGATATTTCTTGTCAAATAAAGTTCTTTTCTTGGTTAAAGTCTTACTTTTTTTTTTGAAATATTAGCTTTATTTGAGGTTTATTGTAAGAAATATTAATAATATTCAGTACTCACTTTGTGATTTATTTGAGGGATATCTCTGGCTAGCTTTCTCTGTCACCAATCTTCTAGGCTTCTTTCCTCCATCATTATATGATATGTGCTTTGGAAATACAAAGTAAATAATAGTCACCATGTAGAACATATAATTTGCCCTTCCATCCCACTCTCCACCCCAGTCACATAATAAGTTGCAAAGATAAATGTAAATAATTTTTGAATTGTTCACTGTTTTGTTAGGAGCCTGAGTTTTAATCCCAGCCTACCACACTTGAACAAGTTAATATTTCTGTGCCTTTGTTTTCTTAGCCATGAAGCAGGACACATGTCTTGCTTCTCTTAGATTCCTTTTAGTTCAAATGCATTGATTTTATGGTTTATTTAAGAATGCAGACTTTTCCTTTTTTTTTTTTTTTTTTTTTTTTTTTTTTTTTTTTGCTGAGGCATTTGGGGTTAAGTGACTTACCAGGGTCACATAGCTAGGAAGTGTCTGAGATCAGATTTGAACTCGGGTTTCTCCTGACACCAGGGCTGGTACTCTATCCACTGCGCCACTTAATTGCCCCTTCTCTACTTTTCAGTAAAGTGTAGTATACTTTTTTCTTTTAGGAATTTCAAGAGCAATTGAAGATCACTACTTTCAGAGACCTGGTCATTAGAGACAAAGAGCTGACTGGAGCACTGATTGCTTCTCTTATCAACTGTTACATCAGAGATAATGCTGCTGTTGATGGTATCAGTTCACACTTACAAGATATCTGCCCTCTTCTATATAGCACAGATGATGCAATTTGTTCCAAGGTATGATGAGTATTACTAAAAAGAGTTAAAAATTAAGGGATATATTACTGGTTAATAGAGCACCAAACACAAACTCAGTTATATGACCTTGAGCCTTCTATATGCTTTATAGAAGCTCTCTGAGCTTCATTTTTATTTATAATAAGTTTGTTAGATTAGATGATCTAAGAAATAAAGAGGACTTAAAAATTTATCTTAAAATTTTTCTGTTTCATACCAAGAAAGTATCTCATCTTAATGCCTAAAATTATACTATAAAACACTTCTTAAAAGTACTTACAGAGTTGCAGTTAAGAATTTAGATTAACTGGATATTAAGAAAGCATACCTAATAAAAACAATAAATAAAATTATATTTATTAAAACCTCACATATGTAAAGAGAGAGAGAGAGAGAGTACTTTCCATGATGCCTACCTCGTGAGGTTGTTGTAAGGCTCAAATGAAATTCATATAGGACTAAATAAATATCATTTTCATTATTGTTTCTCAAAATAACCCTGCGAGGTGGATAATACTTTTGTTACTCCTCCTTCTTCTTTTTTTTTTTTTAATAAGAATTCAAAGGCCTCTCTCCTTAAACAGATATAGGCTTTTATTCATAATCTTTGTATGTAATGCATTAAAGCAATATCATTTTTTCCTCTTGGTGAAACTAATTATAGTTATCATTGTAACTTTTTTATACTAGAGATATCAAACATAAACTTGATTTGTAATTTTTATTAAAGACATTTATTTTATTTTATTTATTTATTTTTGCTGAGGCATTTGGGGTTAAGTGACTTGCCCAGGGTCACACAGCTAGGAAGTGTTAAGTTTCTGAGATTAGATTTGAATTCAAGTCCTCCAGACTTCAGGACTGGTGTTCTATCCACTGCGCTACCTAGCTGCCCCCAAAGACATTTTCCAGATGGCTTATTTTTTGCCTAACAGTACTATAAAAAGAAGGAAATTTGTAAATTTTTAGATTCTAATAACAGAGCAGCAAGGTATGGGTACTATCCTAGTTTTAATATATTAAATTATTTCTTTAACTCTGTACACATTTTTGCATAGTCTTGATTATCTGTTTATGTTTAGGCAAATGAGCTTCTTCAGCGTTCCCGACAAGTTCAAAGCAAATCTGAAAAAGAAAGAATGTTAAAGGAATCACTGAAGGAATATCAAAAAATTAGTAATCAAGTAGATCTTTCTAATGTTTGTGCCCAGTATAGACAAGGTGAGAAGCAAAATTTCTTTTACATTTTTTAACTAGTGAATCAATGTTGTGTAATGGATAGTAGAATACAGAGACTCAACAACAAAGGAAGTTATGGCTAGAGAGCAGCTTTGCAAAGTGAAGTTTTGTCTGATTTATCTTTAATATCTAAGGAACTGAACCTAGATTTAATTATAGTAAGTATATGACATGATATTCACCCTTTTTCATTTTAATGAACCGAATATGGTGGCATCAAAGTATATTTTATTGATTCCATTGATTGTATGACGTCAGCATTGCTTTTTGCAAATATTTCAGTACCTTTCTCTTTGATATATGAAATTTCCTTTTTCCTATCTTTCTATTTCTTTCTCTATCTTAGTATAAAGAAACTACATTTTCAATATATATTTTCTTAGGTTTAAAAAACATTTTAAAATTGAATTTTTATACATTAGATGACATTATTTTAAATTGTTTCAAAGTTAGCCTCATTTTACTTAAAAGAAAGTTAATCAAGATTTATATTCCATTTGGCCTGTATATATCTGTGGTTTGATAGAGCATTGTCAACCACTGGGAAAAACAATAGACAATGTCTCTCACAGATCTTATAGTCTTGAGTACCTTTAGAGGAGAATAAGAGAAACAGGTGAACAGCTAGATGTAAAATAATACATAGCCGTTTACAGAAAGGCAGAATAAGGTAAGATATGTTGTTCAAGAGGGAGATAATTACTAATTGAAGAATAATAAAAAGTTCATATAAAAACAGGGAATTTAGCAAGGGTCGTTAAGAGAGTAGACATCCCCAGTTTCGGAAGCAGTTTTATCAGAGATACAAAAATGGGAAAGTTTAGAGCAGGAAGTATTTGGGAGTAAATAATAATCCATTTAAAAATATTTATTCAGTACTAAAAGTAAATGGTAATGAGAGCCTACTAAGGTGATGACTTTAAGAGTAAAGAGGCTGGAAGAGATGTGGATGTCAAGAGAATACAATTGGCAGGACTTGATTAGGGACTAAATATAAGAGATAAGGGAGAAAAGTAAAAGACAGCATTAAAGATACAATAAGAAGGTTGATGTTATTACATACAAAATCAACAGGAGCCAATTTATGAGGAAGGATGTTAAGTAGAGAGTTGTTTTGAAATTCTTCATTTTGGGGTATGCAGTACAGTACTCAGGCCATCCAGCCTGACATTTCATGATCAATGGATCACTTTTTTAAAATGTTATTTTGTATATTTTAATACTATTTTAATGTATTTTTAAATTAATTTCCTATTAGTAATTTTTTTGCTCTTCTCTTCCCACTTAAAAAAATAACTATAACAGGCAAGCAAAATATTGGCTGTGCTCAAAACTGTGTCACGTTCTGCAAGTTTAGTCTATCACTTCTCTGTCATGATTTGATTATCTCTTCTGTTTTTGGTGGGCACTCCATAATTTGATAATATACTGCCATCCATCAAGGTGGCAGCAATTTTTTGTACCACCAGGCCTTTTCTGTAGATAACCTACAGTTTGGATTCCCCAGATGTAGTTTTCCATGATTTATAGCCCGCTAACCAATATAATCCCCAAAATGTCATTTTCCCTTTTCATTAGTGCGTTTTTATGAGGGTGTTGTGGAACTCTCTCTCACGGCTGCTGAGAAAAAAGATCCTCAAGGTCTTGGACTCCATTTCTATAAACATGGAGAGCCAGAAGAGGATACTGTGGGATTACAGGCTTTCCAAGAGAGGCAAGTTGACAGTTAATCCTAGTGTTATATGAGGGTTACATAGTCTGCTTTTGTTGTTTTCCCATTTGTAACAGTTTTGGTTTTAATATGCTTATATGTGTTTATTGAAGACATTTTAAATTTCATCATAAATTACATTTTAGTGATAATTTGATAATTAAAGCTCATTATTTGGTAAACTTAGGATAAGATTTCTAAAACTCTGTACAGTATTTAGCTATTAAAGAGAGGCACTCAAAGGAAATTTTGTAAGCTATGCTAAAATACTTGAACTATTTTTGGTATTTGTTTTTGTTATATGTTATTGTTATATCATCAGCTTTTATGTTTGAAAAGGAATTTGCAATTGTATTTGAAATAAAATCTGTCTAATCTGTAATTCTTTTAATATAAAATAAAAGTATGAACTGTATGATTTTTATTCAAATATTCTTTTTCTCAAATTGAAATGTTTAAATTGTATTAGTAAAATTTAAGTTAGTGTCTCAGTGTTTATTATATCTTTAAATTTTTACAGGTTGAACAGCTACAAATGTATTACAGATACACTTCAGGAACTTGTCAATCAGAGTAAAGCTGCTCCTCAGTCTCCCAGTGTGCCTAAAAAGCCAGGTCCTCCAGTTTTGTCATCAGATCCCAATATGTTGAGTAATGAAGAAGCAGGACATCATGTAAGGAGTCAGTTTTTGAAACAAAATTTGTAGAGGTGTGTAGGAAGCCTTGGGGAAAATATATATCTCATAGAAATTGTTCTTGAAATTTTCCTAACATATGATGGACTTGTATCAGAGCCATTAATTAACTACACTGCTGTATATGCTAGACTCTGAAGAAATTGCAAATTTCTGCTAATTAGTAATTATTAATAACTAAAGCAGTATGCATATAGAAGTATATAACATATGTGTGAAAGTGTATATATATTACATTATATACATGAACACAGAGGGGTAATCTCAGTCAGTGAATTTTTACAATATTTATATTGCACATATTTTCTTTCCTTCAGTTTGAACAAATGCTTAAGTTGGCTCAGCGGTCTAAAGATGAACTTTTTAGCATTGCTCTTTACAACTGGCTTATACAAGCGGACCTTGCAGATAAGCTGCTGCAGGTAAGAGTAGTTTTTCTTCATGTTTTAACTATTTTCTTAGTGTTAGGGGACACATACCTAAATACACATAGAAGATCTGGGAATTATCTTCTCATAGCTTGTTAATATGGAACAAATTTGTGTCTTTTCTTGGTCTGAACACAGGTTAATATTTGTATGAAAGGAATAGCTAATGTATATTATGCAACTGTTTTTAAATGTTGCAGTATAACTTATATTGAATACAATAGGGAATAGGACTGTTAAAAGCAACACTGACAATTGAACCTACATAAAATTTTAAACAGGACTTTTAATGAAAATTATCTCTTATTTTACTTTATCTTTAAGATTTATGTTCCTAATTTTCATAATGAGATATGATTATAGTTTAAAAGATGTGTTTTGCAGTTTTATTTCAGTGGTGTGTACACATTTGATAACTAGTAAATGCTTTTAATTGACTTTATGAATCTTCCAGATTGCTTCCCCATTCCTGGAGCCACATTTGGTTCGTATGGCCAAAGTTGATCAAAACAAAGTCCGTTATATGGATTTACTCTGGAGATACTTTGAGAAGAACAGGAGTTTTAGTAATGCTGCTCGAGTGTTGGCTAAACTTGCTGATATGCATAGGTATGAAAAAAGTTTTCTTTCAGTATGAGAAATAATTAGAAATCTAGTTAATTCTGAAATGACCTTGAAGTTTTAGAACACCACTAAAATTGTAGTCATTAAAGTGCTACTAACTTAGGCTTCCTTGTCACTTGAAGTGACTTGGGCTGAAATTTGCCTTTTTCCAATTGTCTGTGAACACATGGACCCCTAGGTGACACAATAGAGCACTAGGCCTGAAAAGAAGGATCATCTTCCTGATGGCTGATTTGTTTCAGATACTTGTTAGTTGTGTGACCCTGAGCAAGTCATTTAATCCTGTTTGTCTCAATTTCTCATCTGTAAAATAAACTGGAGAGGGAAATGGCAAACCATTCCAGTATCTTCGCCAGGAAAATCCCAAATCAGATCATGAAGAGTAAAACAACTGAAATGATTGAACAGGTTTTATTCTACTCTTCTCAATTCAGGTCTTCCTGGAACCTATCAAAAAGAAAAGCTCCCATGAAAAGACTTGAGAATGGGCCATATGAGAATTGCTTAAATGAATTAATGATGTTGAATCTGGAAAAGTGTGAATACTCAGCAGGGGCATGAGCGAAGTCAGATTTTATGAAAATGAGTAGGAGATAGCAGCATATATATATATAGAGAGAGAGACAGAGACAGAGACACTGAGAGAGAGAGACTGACTTACTATGCTTGACCCCATGGGAACAAACAGAAGCAATAGGTGGAAGTTACAAAACCAAAAGTTTTGACAGGCTGCTTCTGTAGTTAGTCACTTGTCCTTTGCTGGAAATCATGAGGCAGATTGGAGAGTTGCCATCTGTTTAGAAGGTGTGGTAAAGAAGCTTCTTGATCAGACCACTCTAGTTAGCCTCGGAGCTTTTAACTTATGGACTCTGTGAGTAATTACCCATTATCAGGACTCTCTTTCCTATTAATACTCTTTATTGGTATCTATTAAATAGAACTACTGGATTTGCTTAAAAGTAATTTAACTGTATTTCTTTTAATTATTCTGTAATTCTAAATGTTCATTAATTCAAACTGACCACTCCAAATGGTCCAATTAGTTTAAGTAGTGAGTAATATAATAAGATATGTGTTGAAATAAATTTTAGCCATTTTAACTAGACTTTTTAAAATGTTGATGTCAGTGAAACTTAGGCAAATCATGCATTTGGGCATGAATTTCCCTTTATTAAATGAACAGCTTATTTAAATTAAATATGTAGAGATTCAGAAACCCATTTTAATGGATAGATTTGTTGAAGAAGGAAGTTAAACAGGAATTATTAAGTAACTTTTATGTGCAAGACATTAGAAAGATGAAAATACCCTTATTAGGGTTGCCGATTCAAGATTTCATCTATTTATGGTGAAATCTGCCCAACTAAGTTTTTGGCCTGTGCCATATGATGAAATTTTTCTCCAGCAATATTATACTTTAAAATTCTGTAGCTTTTTGGAATTAATGGGGTATATTTTTCTATTTTAGTTAGCATTCTTAACCATGATTTCTGAAACAGTAGCAAGTAAATTTAGGTGAGTATAAGGGCTCAAAAAGAGAAAGAGTCATTGTTACACTTATTGATCTGAGGAGAATGAAGGAAGGCGAAGGAAAATAATTAATGAGGTTTGAAGTTTCTAAAAAGGCAGATGAAATCAAAGGATCTAGTTAATTCATGGACTATCTAATCAAGAGTCAACATTGGATAGAGTAGCAGTCCTGAAGTCAGGAGGATCTGAGTTCAAATCTGACCTCAGACACTTTAACACTTCCTAGCTGTGTGACCTTGAGCAAGTCATTTGATCCTAATTGCCTTAGCCAGAAAAAAAGCATAACTCATTATTACAGAGTACTTTAAGATTTTCAAAATGTTTTACATGTTTTATCTCATTTAATCTCTACAACATCCTTGGGAGCTAGGTGTTATTATCTTCATGATCCAGATGAGGAAATTGAGGATAAGAAAAATTAAGTCACCAGGGTCACACAATTTATTAATAAATGCCTAAGACAAAATTTGAACCTGAGTTATCCTGACTTTAAGAAAGCAATGGGATGGGATTCCATGACTGTGCCATGTGGAGGAATGTACAATATAACCTTCATAGAGTCCAAAAGTGTTTTTTCTGTTTAAAAAAAAAAAAAGTCATGGAATTCCATCCCATTGCTTTCCTAAGTATTACAAAAAATTGTTTTGTTTTAATGTAATTATCACATTAAATATTGATTTTGGTGCATGGAAGAGTTCTGGAGTCATAGGATGAATGGTCTGAAAGAGAAACTGAATAAAAGTTTTCAGTGAAGATAAGATACAAAACATTTAAACTTGGTATTGTTTCATTTTCTTATGCCATCTATGCAAAATAGTCACTTTTTTTAATCTTGTGATCACTGACAGTATGATATGTTGTATTGTACAAATAGAGTCTGTTGTCTTTCTTAGTTACTTGTTTTCTCATTCTTGGCTTCTACACCTGCTCTGTCCAATATCATTGTTTCATCATCATTGGCCCTCAGGCCTATGCTCTGCACTGACACCAGGCCAGAGGTTTGAAACACTTCCTTTTCTATCCCAAGAACCTCTATTAAAATTATATATATATATATAGCACATATGAATGGAATATATATTTATATATATTCCATTCATATGTGCTTTAAAATGTTTAGGAATGATAGGAAGGAGGAAAAATTTCTTCAAGAAGTAGGCTTGAGAAGAGTTTGAAATTAGCAAGGGTGATTAATTCAGGAAATGTTTATAGAAGCTTTTTATATGTGGTCACTCCATGTGATACTCGATACTCTATGTGACTAATATACAGCCTCTGCTTGAGTTTAGGAACCACATTTGACAAATCTCTTAGTTTCCCCACAGTACTTAGCTTGTTGCTTTACCACAAGAAACAATAAATATAGTCTTATGGATGAATGTTATAAGGACTGCTATTTATGAATTTTTACAGTTACTTGTTTAGAATGCCCTTTTATGTTCATTTTAGGCAAAGTGCTTCATCTTAACATATAGACTTTGCTGGTTGCCTAGTTTAAAGCAACTGTTTTTTTCTTCAGCACTGAAATTTCACTTCAGCAGCGTCTGGAATATATTGCTCGTGCCATTCTTAGTGCTAAAAGCTCCACTGCCATTTCGTCAATAGCTGCAGATGGTGAATTCCTCCATGAACTTGAAGAAAAGATGGAAGTAAGGAAAAGGAGTCATTGAAACCACTCTTCTCATTATTTTTCATACTTCAGAAAGCATCTGCCTCATTATTTAATTATATTTCTATAATTGGATACTTTCTGTCCATATTTCAGTGCAGTAAAAATGCTGGGGGAATTTTTTGTTTTTTAAATCAACCCATTTGTGTTGTCTAGGTAGAACCAGCATGGTGATGTATATAGTGCAGCCTAATAGATGTAGTGTGGCCTCCACATCAGGTGTGGGTTCCAGCCATAGGTCTGACAAATACTAGCTGTGTGACCTCAGGACTTAACTTCTTAGCATAACAAGCATTTCTCTCAAGATTCAATATCTGAAAAGGTATCTTGCATAAATAGAAAGAATTCCTCATTGGAAGCTCTTTGTGGAAGGGGAAGTGGGGAAGAGAAAAGCATTTATACAGGACTTTGTCCTAGCTCTCTGTTCTTCTGAACTCCCCCATGTGTTATTGTGATATGTTTTAGAATAGTGTCATTATTTCAATTTTACGTGTTAGGCAAAGAGGTTAAGTGACTCCCCTAGGGGACACAAGCTAGTAAATGTCTGAGGCTGGATTAGAGTCAGTCTTCCTGACTCCAGGCCCAGTAGCACCACTTAAAATAGCATCATCACTGTCGAGAAAGATGTTGCTATTTAATAATTTTTACATATTTCCTTTCTAAGGGATTTTATGAGTTTTATGATAAGAGAGCCAACAGCAGTGTTTTGTTTACTATAATTTCAGGAAATTATAATAGGCCTTCATGAGATCCATAAGGTAGAGAGGTTTTGGTTTCCTGTATGATTTCATTTATCAATTTTAATTTCAGAACTTTAAGTCCCCATTATTTTATCCCCCACCCCCCAAAAATGTCTTTTTTTTTATTAGGTTGCTAGGATCCAGCTTCAGATACAAGATACATTACAAAGACAATTTTCCCATCATTCTTCAGTGCAAGATGCAATTTCACAGCTAGATTCTGAACTAATGGACATAACCAAGGTAATAAAAAGAGAACTTTTGTAGAGCTTTTAGAATTTTTTGTCTAAAATATAAAATAAAGTTTTTGCTTTGGTTTATATTATGTGGTTTCAGGGGGTTCCACTAAAAAAGGATTCCCTGGAGTCTGAAGACCAGGAAGGATTTTTTAAAGGCTCAGAATCACTTTATTGGTATTTTGAAAGATAACTACTTTATTTGAAAAAAAGCAGGTTGGCTCTCTCAGCCATGGTGAAAAATGATCTGAGAATAGACTAAGTCTATTAATTTAGTTTTGTTTTTGTTTTCTTTGTTTACAAACAATATCCAGCTTCCCTTATTTCCTTTGGAAGCTTCACTTTTTTTTATATACTTTTCAACTCTTTTCCTCTTAAGTCTTTTGACCATGATTATTCCTTCCACTTTAAATTATCCTTATTTCTACATTGGAAGACCCTATATTAATCACTATATTAATCTCAGACCTCCTGTCCAAGAAAAGTAATTTATTCCTCCCCATCTCGCTCCCCTCTCCCCCAAAAAAACCAAGCATTTTTTTTTTTAAGTAGGACATTTTAGAGAATTTCCTTCCAGAATCTCAGCTTTTTCTTTCGATTTAAAATTTTTTATTCAGCTTAAATAGGATTGATCAAATTTCAGTGCATTGGTTCTCTGCATATATATTTTTTCTTTGGTAATTCTGTCACTTTTTCAGCTGCTGTGCGACTTACTTTACTTTTTATGTTTCTTCCCCTGCCACCCCTTCCTCTCTCCCCCTCGCAGCTTTATGGAGAATTTGCTGACCCATTCAAACTTGCAGAATGTAAACTTGCTATAATTCATTGTGCTGGTCATTCAGATCCTATCTTGGTACAAACACTTTGGCAAGACATCATAGAGAAGGGTAAGTGCTTGGATATACTGATAAAAATGTGTAAATGACTTGAAGGAAATATGAAAATTGCTAGCCCAAACATCAAGAACAATTAAAAATCATTTACATGATAGCTGAGTACTTAACAATGTAGATTCATAAAATTACAAATTTAATTCATTATTCTAATCGTTGATATATTCTGATCACAAAGATTTTTGTTATGTTGTAGATGATATCTTTGAAAAATGTAGTGAGAATAATAGGTAACTGACCTAAACCTGCCTTAAGAGTACCATTCTGGGAGGGCATAGCAGGAGTACTAGCATTAAAAAGTCAGAGTATGCCAATGTTCATTACAATTTCAATGATAGACTTCTTTTAGGCCACTTTTATGCATTATAACTTTTGAAAGAAACATAAATGTGACAAATTTATTTCTTTCTTGAAGAGTTGAATGACAGTGTGACAATGAGCTCCTCAGATAGAATGCAAGCTCTTAGTCTGAAAATTGTGCTGCTTGGCAAAATTTATGCTGGTACACCTCGATTTTTTCCTTTAGGTAAGTGAATGTTGGGTTTGTGTATGAATATATGTATGTATACAAACACATTAAATACAGCTGCTACAATAGATTTTTTTTTCTCTCATTTTACTCTTATAGTAACATGAGATTTTAGAGTACTTTAGTAATTGGTATTTCTAATATTATAGTTCCTTAACTTAAGGAAATCCATTTAAGAAGTAGTAGTTTTCAATGTCTCTTGCCAACCAAAATTTTAGGCCATTTTAGCTTGGCTTGTTTGACATATATTAAATAAGAGCATGTGCCTGGTAATATCAATTTATAAGAGCCTTTAATCCTGAAACTTATCTCTTTTGCTTTGTATATTTCCCATTGGAATGATCAGTTTACATTGAATTATATTCTTGCCTAGTTTCCTGTCTGAATGACTGACTTTTATGAGACTTACTGGGCTTTGGAAACAGAAGAAAAAGTTAACCAAAGCAAAAGAGATAAGATTCAGGAGTAAAGGCTCTTATAAATTGAGATAATCAGGCACAGAACTATATGAAAATATTTGTCCATAGGAGTCTTAATGTTTTTTCAAAATTCATGCTAATAAATCCATAGGATTAATTTGTAATGCTTATCCAAGTTGTAGATTACTGTTGTATGAATGAATGAATAATTGGTTTAGTTTGTGTATGCCAAATTCTGAATTCTTAAAGAGGAGTTGTTTGATATCTTTTGAGAAAAACTAATGAAATAACCTTTTTTTATAAAGCTTTATGCTTTATAGTTTTCAACATTCACCCTTGCAAAACTTTGTGTTCCAAATTTTTTTCTCCCTCCTTTCCCCCTACCCCTTCTACTGGACAAGTAATATAGATTAAACATGTGTAATTCTTTTATACAAATGAAATAATCTTTTGAATCAGTTTTGAAAGTTAATACTCTGAACAACACAGTGACCAACTACAATTACAAAAGACTCATGATGAAACATGCTTTCTCCAGATGGACTCAAGTGCAGATTGAAAGCATATTTCTTTCTTCCCTCTCTCTCTCTCTTTCTCCCCCCCATGTCTAATATAGTAATTTGTGTGACTATACATATTTGTAATGGGTTTTATTTTTCTTTTCTTCTTGATGGGTGGAAGAAGGAAAAGGGAGAGAATTCAGAAATGTAGTAAAACAAAAATGAATTTGAAATTTAAAAAAAAGCAATTAATATAAAAAGTCTGCTAATTCTAATCAGGTAACACTAATTTTTTAAGTGTAACCTACATTCCAATCTAAAAATTTCTCTTTGAAACCTACTTCTAAATGAATAAAAAAAATTTTTTTTTACTGTGATTTTTTTTTTTCCCTTTTCAGATTTTATTGTACAGTTCTTAGAGCAGCAAGTATGTAACTTGAACTGGGATGTAGGGTTTGTGATACAGACAATGCATGAAATAGGAGTGCCACTGCCCCGACTTTTAGAAGTATACGATCAGTTGTTCAAATCAAGGGTAAGAAAAATACAATTGGAATATATTGCCTTTTGTTTAACAGATTTCTAGTATAAAGTATTTTGAGAATGTGACAAGAAAACTATTTTACAGATTTATTTAATGGCACAATTTAATGCTGTCTCTTCAGCCTGCTAATTTTGTAATAATTAAATGCAGTAGAGTAAGTGATATTTGGAACCAAATTATAAACTAAAGCACAAAAAAAAGGTCATACTTTGCTTAACTCATTTAAACTATTAAGTCTTTAAAATTCTTTTCATTGAGTAAAACTACAGATTAACATTTTATTTTATCCAGTTTTTCCATAATTTTATTCCTGAGGATAAGAGACATATATTGTTTTAATAATCAAAGACAATGATTTTGAAATATCTTAAATTTTTATTAGTATTTGCTTTGTCTTTTTAAAAACATGTTCACACGTTCATTCTCATTTGTTCTTCACAATAACCTTGGGAGACAGGGAAGACAAGTATTACTAGCCTATTTGCAGATTAATAAATTCCAGACTGGAGAGAATATGTGGCCTGTTCAGTGTTAAAGAGCTCATAAGGGACAAGGCTAGATCTAGAACTCAGTTTAGGCTATCAGCCAGTCTATGTGGTGACCTGTAGAAAGGTATGATTTTCCAAAGAAGAGCTGGGGTTTTCCCAAGCTTACACAGACAATAAGTATGGGGGTAGGATTCAACACCTCACCAGTCTTTATCATCTTAGACTAATCAGAGTACTTATTAATAGTATTAGTAAACCTGACTTCTTTAGGTAACATAGATGTTGGATGAAAATGCATATCATTCATATTTATTCATATATGTTTTCCTTATAGGACCCATTCTGGACTAGGATAAAGAAGCCCTTACACCTTTTGGATTGTATACATGTATTATTATCTAGATATGTTGAGAATCCTAACCAGGTGTCTAATTATGAGAGGTAATCAGAAATTATTGACTGTTATACAATATGCCAAAAGCTTTAAAAACTCTTTTAAGATAAAGCTCTTGTGTAAGAATTTGAGATGAGAAAAGTTGTAAAGCATTTTCCTTTTGACAAGAGGATCAGTCTGATACAATACAAATTAATTGCTAAAAATTACTCTATTGTAATTCACCCCCTCATGCTTTGCTATTAATATATTTTCTGTTTTTAGAAGTTTATAGCTTCTTTTGTTCTTATATTTTCAGCCTTTGCTCAATACCTGAAGTTATAAGTTCTTTTGTTCTTATATTTTCAGCCTTTGTTCAGTACCTTAATCTTTAAACTAAAACTTTAAACTTCAACTCCTGATCATGTAGCAATATAACACGCGCCACCCCCTCAAGGATATTTTAGCTCTGACTATATGTGCCCAAGCTGACAAAACAATGTATATCCTTGCTGAACTCTAGACGTTCACAATCTTTCATATTAACCTGGTAAAAATTTTTAATATTCTCATTAGCTGTTAATTTTTATTTACATCTCTAGCTTTGTTATTTACATCATAGCTTTTTCTATGCAAAGAAGAAATAGAAAAGGGAAATAACATAAAACAATCCAGTTCTATTTTAATTTTGAAAACTGTTTAAGAAAAATCTGGCTTGTTTCTAAAGATCATCACTATACCCCTCAGCAAAATCATGTTAGGGTCAACTGCTCTAAAATTTAAGTTCTTTCATTTTTAATGCTATAGTATTCCTAATTATATCTGATTGTATGCACCTAGTCATTACTCTCATTCTCAAAATTGGCATTTTAAAAATCTTAGGTAAATTTATTGCCATAAATTACCAAGAATCTCATTTATAGAATTCATCTCACCTCATTCTTTTGACTTGTTTTTCCTCATTTTCTCCCTTATTTTTTTCCTAGGGTTAGAGGTGAACATACCAATATCTGATATACTGTTTATCCTGGCCTCCATTTAGATTCAAGTATCCCCTTTTACCAAATGACTATTATCATATATCTAAAAGTACCTTAAAAACTCGAAAAGCAATACTTAACTTGCATTTCCCTAATTTTACTGATTATTACTCTAATTTTGCTTTCTATAATTTTATTATTGCCATTTATCCATCATATACACATTCCATTTCCACTTACCTTTAAGAAAAAAATTAATAACACCTGGATGAAAGGGCATGTAAAAGGTGTTTCTATAGTATATAAATTGATAAATTTGTCTTTTTTTTTTTTTTTTTTTTTTAAACAGACGACGTTTTACAAATCTCTGCATGGATGCTGTTTGTGGATATCTTGTTGAACTCCAGTCTATGAGCTCAACACTGGCAGTACAAGCAATTACGGGGAATTTTAAATCTCTTCAGGCTAAATTAGAACGACTTCATTGATTAACATGATAGAAATGGACTTTAAATATGTGTTCTTTGGAGCTGTAAAGTAAAGGTTCAGATATGTGTACCCTAAGCCAGAAGAATAGTTACCCAAAAGATCTAGGGAATTTAGTGCATTGTACAATCAATTGGATTGTATGATTTCTGTGTTCTTACCTTTCTGGTATATACAAGTGGTAGAAAATATGCCAAATTTTTTTTTTACTACTAGTATGTTAGTCCTTTTAAAAAATCATTTTTATGTAGTTGAAATAACATGTGTTGCCAAACTAAAACCTGTTTTGAAGTCTCTTTTTCACACCTCGTTATATTTAGAGATTAAATTTGGCACTATGAATGTGTGTGTTTTACATATAAATATATGTGCCTCATTTGTGATTTTTATATTTAAACATTCCATTATCTTAAAAATATTTATATTTAAGAGATGTTAGATTTTCTCTACTTTGAAGGTGGTAGTTTGTGTGTATTGATGACATATGTTGTATGGCATAATTAATGTGTTGATTAATATTGATGAACTGTTTTTTTTTTTTTTTCTCCAAAATCTTTATTGCAACAAATAATTTACTGGAGAAGGGGGGAGGGGACATATTTGCATATTTGAAAATTAACTTAATGAAGTAAGACAATAAAAATAAGTTGTTTCAAAAGGATTTTCAGAGTAGGAAGCTAGGCCAGTTCCTGAGTCGTGATTCAGAAAGAAAGTAAATGGTTTTGGAAAATTCTACAGGGATTTTCAGCCAGGAAACTAGGCTATTCATCTACTCTCTGAAATTTATATATTAAAAGAGATAAGTGACCAAAACTCACACAAGGTATAATAAATCTCTCTCTATCCTACCAGAAGCAGAGCAGAGTAAGAATACATTTTTTAAGTGAATAGAGCATATATAAGACCATATTTTAATTCTAGAAGTTGTGTGACAAAGGGAGATAAATTTTTCCAGTTATGGCTCTGATAATTTCCTTGGGATCCTGAGAATATATATTTTCTGTTTCTCCTTAAAATTTCATTTCTTAACTCCAGATTCAGCACTATATATTCTTTGCCTCCCTGACATTATACTTCCTGATCAAGTGCAGCCTCCTCATGTTCTTTAATTTTCAGTTTACCAATTCTGGTAGAATGATTCACAATCACAGTATTTTAGAGCTGGTAAAGACCATAAGTTCATTTAAACTAACTACTTCATTTTAAAGATAAGGGTACTGAGACCTGATGTCACACAGGTTTGCAGAGCCAGGACTAAAGAGTAGGTTTCAGTCCTCACTCAGATATTAGATGAGCTTTAGGAAGAGAAATCAATCCTTGTAATTTTCTTTTTTTTTTTTTTTAATAATAGCTTTTTGTTTTCAAAATATATGCAAAAAGAGTTTTCAGCATTCACCCTTGCAAAATCTTGTGTTTCAGATTTTTCTCCATTCCCCCATACCTTCCCCTAGACAGCAAGTAATCTATTATGTCAAACCTGTATAATTCTTCTAATACATATTTCCACATTTATCATGCTGCACAAAAAAAAAAAAAAAAACAATAGATCAAAATGGAAAAAAGAATGATAAAACAAAAAAGTAAGCAAACAACAAAAAAGGAGAAAATACTGTGTTGTGATCCACATTCAGGACTGACAGTCCTCTTTCTGGATGCAGATGGCTCTCTCCATCATAAGCCTATTGGGATTGGCCTGAATCATCTCACTGTTGAAAAGAATCAAATTCGTCAGAATTTATCATCATATAATCAAGTTCTTCTGGTTCTATTCACTTCACTTAGCATCAGTTCATGTAAGTCTCTTTAGGCTTCTCTGAAATCATCCTTCTGTTCGTTTCTTACAAAACAATATTCCATAACATTTATATATCATAACCTATTCAGTCTTTTTCTATCTGATGGGTATCCACTCAGTTTCCAGTTTCTTGCCACTACAAAAAGGACTGCTACAAACATTTTTGCACTTAGGGGTCTCTTTCCTTCCTTTAAGATCTCTTTGGGATATAAGCTCAGTAAAAACACTGCTGGTTCAAAGGGTATTCACAGTTTGACAGCCCTTTAGGCATAGTTCCAAATTGCTCTGCAGAATGGTTAGATCAATTCACAACTCTACCAACAAGGTATTAGTGTCCCAGTTTTCCCACCTCCCCTCCAACATTTATCATCTTTTCCTGCCATCTTATCCAAAATGAGAGGTGTGTAATGATAACTCAGTTTTCCTAATTTGCATTTCTCTGATCAACAGTGATTTAGAGCATTTTTCATATGACTAGAAATGATTTTAATTTCTTCATTTGAAAATTGTTCATATCCTTTGAATTTTATCAATTGGAGAATAACTTGTATTATAAATTACAAATTATAAATTCTCTATATTTTAGAAATGAGGCCTTTATCAGAATCATTGAATGTAAAAATCTCTTCCCAGTTTTCTGCTAACCACCTAATCTTGTCTGCATTGGTTTTGTTTGTACAAAAACTTTTTAATTTAATGTAATCAAAATTATCCATTTTGTATTCAATAATGTACTCTACTTCTTTGGCCATAAATTCCTTCCTTCCTTCACAGATCTGAGAGGTATATTATTCTTTGTTCTTCTAATTTGCTTATAGTATCGCTCTTTATGTCTAAATCATGAACTCATTTTGACTTGATCTTTGCATAGAGGGTTAGGTGCTGGTCAGTGCCTATTTTCTGCCATACTATTTTTCAATTTTCCCAGCAATTTTTGTTAGAGAATTCTAATCCCAGAAGATGGGTTTTTTGCGGTTTTCAAATATGATATTCCTATAGTCACTAACTACTATGTCTTGTGAATCTAACCTATTCATTGGTCACTAACTCTATTTCTTAGCTAGTACAAAATGCTTTTAATGACCATTGCTTTGGTTTAGTACAGCTAAGAAGACCACATATTAAACATGACCTGTGTCTTATTGAATTATTTTTGTTGTTAAACTATTTCCCAACTACATTTTAATGTGGTTCAAGACAAAACAGCTATGTATTAGCTCCTTTGTAGTACAAGATTAAGTTTGGCCTTAGGAAGACCTGATTTCAAGCCTTTGTTATGCACTATGTTATGACTATAGGTAAGTTAACATTTAAATTTTTTACCCCAGGTGAATATAAGTTATGGATGAGTTGCCCATTTTTAGTGGAAGGAATTCTCTACACTGATCAAATGACGGGTCCATATCACTCCCACCAAATAAAAAGTTGGACAATATAATAGAAAACCTGAAAAAAATCAAGAGAAGCAATTGGCAAATTACACTGGAAAGTAATATTGTACATAATGTATATCAGATAAAAAAAATTAAAGAGTTGTAAGAAATACAAATATAAATGATAAGTTTAATAGATCAAGAAGCATTAAATTTCTGACTTGCTGAAATATGGAAAATATAGAAAATTCAAAATTTCTAATTCCAATCAAGAAAATCTTGTAGAATTAGAAAATAAAAAATAGATAAGGATAAGTATAGCAACTGATCCTTAATTTTATTGGTGTAAAGACCTTTCAGATTAAAAAAACTTCCACTTAATGATGCAAATCTAAACAACTTAAAAGTTACCTGAAACCCTAAATTTGAATAGCTGTGTAAAGAGAAAAAATTTAGACTGCCAAAATTCACAATTCATCTTACTTAGATATAATTCTAACATAATAAAAAATAGAAAAATTTCTGCAAGCTGCAGGAAAGAAATACATGCCAAGTAATTTTGGAATCAGCATAGATTTATTTATTTATTTATTATTACATTTATTGATGCCATTTGCTTTTTTATATCTCATTCACTTCCAATTATACTTCTGCTACCCAGCATAGATTTTCTTAAAATGTCTAAGCATTTTTATCAACTTGTCTTAAATACTATTTATATTTAATGATGGCATATGAGAGACGTGTTTTAGGGTTGAATAATGTTCAACTTAATAATGAGGAGATCATTTTAAGAACAGAGACAAAATTGTTCTTTGTGTGTATATTCTTGTTGGTTTAATTTATTAATGCCCTTGAAATTATGTGGAATACAAAAATTGTTCTGTTGACCTTATACCCTCATATATTGTCCTATGTTTCCCCCTATCTCAACTAAACTAGGAAAAGTTGTTTAGTATTCATTTCATACCCTTCCTTTCATCTCTTCAGCATTTTGAAATTTGTCTCCCAATTTCATTACTCTATTGAAATTTTCTCCAAAATAATTAATAACTTTTTAATTGCCAATTTAAAAAAAAATTATTTGTTTTGCTGAGACAATTGGGGTTAAATTACTTGCCCAGGATCACACAGCTAGGACATGTTAAGTGTTTGAAGTCAGATTTGAACTCAGGTTCTCCTGACTTCAGATCTGGTGCTTTATCTGTACTACCTAACTGCCCAATTGCCAAATTTTATTGTCTTAGCCCTAATTTTGTGATCTCTCTGCTTCATTTGATATAATTTACTACTGTAACCTCCTAACCCTCCTCTCAGTTTTTATGACACGTCCCTTCTTGTATATTCTATCTATCTGGTTGCTCCTTTTCAAATCTCCTGTCATGGTTCCTGATCCATTTCATGCTCCTGACTCTGGGTGTACACCAATCCTATAACTTTTGTCTCTCTATATTTTTTTGATTGACCTTATTGGCTTCCGTGAATGATTCATACAAAGATCAATATGTCCATTCACATTTTCTCCTGAGTTTCAGTCCCACATCATCAAATGCCTATTGAACATTTCAAACTGGATTTCAAACCTAAATTCTTTTCAAGCACATGTCCAAAACAAAATACATTTATCTCACAGAATCTACCCCAATTTTAAGTTTTCATATTTCTTTGGAAGGTACTCCTATCTTTCAGACTCTCATGTTCGTAATCTATGTGGCATTAACTTTAACTTCTCTTTATATATATTGAGTTGCCACTGAACTCATTATCTCCCAATTTAACCCTTACTTTCTGCTCACATAGATAGCACCTTATCACCTCTCACCTAGACTTTTGCAATGACGTAATTGGTCTCCCTGCCTTCAAGTCTCTTCCCCAGTCTAATCCATTTCCCACACAGCTATCAATATATATTGTTTTTTAGCACACATCTAAGCATGTCTCTCCTCTCTTCATTATACTGCAAATTTCATGATCATATCATCTGTCCCTTGATCTAAGGCAAAGCTGTAGAACAGCACAGGACTAATCCCTTGTGATTCTCCAATGAAGATTTCTGCAATGAGAACTATTTGAATGGATCTGAATCCCTCTGACTGTATTATCATATGACCCACATCTTACAATGGAGTATTTACTTAAAGATTTAATCACAAATATACAAACTTATTCCCCAACAAGTAGAGCTTAATTCTCCTTAATACCACCTTATTTTCCCAGAAGGGAAAAGGGAATTAAGTCACAGTTTAGCTTCATTCCTGTAGAGCATAGTCCCAAGTTCCAAGACCAAAAAGTTAGACTTTTTATAGTATAGTTAGACTATTTATAGTATAAGCAGAATCTAACCCAGGTTCACTTCAGCCCTAAAGTATTTGAATCTTACTTCCTGGCCTCTACAAGCCCGAACATTTCAACTTCTCTGGGCTTCCTTGATGGACTGGCTGACTGCAACATTCTCCCAGAAAACTTGGTTCCAAGATCTCTATGACTCAAACTCTTAACTGAGTTGAGTTTGCCAATGGTAACTGAAACTGCAGACAAACACAACAGAGACCTCAGGCCAAAAGAAACTTGTGACGATCGCGCTAACACCCAGAACACCCCAGAATCGGCCGGAGTCAGGATAAGCAAAAGTCTTTAGTCTTGGTCTTTAGGGATAGAAGTGAACAGGATGGAAGCAAAATCTCCGCAACTGTCTTCGACCTCGTCTACTGCTAAAGTGACCCTGGCTCGTCTTACTCCACCCCCTAGTCCCTCCTACAATTCTCTGTATACACCAATCATTGAGCCAGCACAGGGTAGTGGAAGGACTGTTTTCCAAGCATATGCCCATAGAGTATTGTCCAATCAGCAATGAGCCCTCAGTGCAACAACTCAAAAGTTTCAGCCCTCTACAGAAACTTGGAAGGCAAGGAGCAAAAAGAGTAGTAAAGGTATCCCACTCCATAACATCTCCCAAACTAGTTCATTAGTCAGCCGCACATAGCTGAACTATGGTTTTCAGTCTTTGGTTACAAGAGGAAGGAGCATGCAGGTTAAAGAGAAACTGCCCCTGCCTGACCATTTTAATTTTATTTTTTTGCTGAGGCAATTGGGGTTAAGTGGTTTACCCAGGGTCACACAGCTAGGAAGTGTTAAGTGTCTGAGGTCGGATTTGAACTCGGGTCCTCCTGATTTCAGGACTGGTGCTCAATCCATTGCACCACCTAGCTGCCCTTATCTGACCATTTTTAAAGACAACTTGTTCTACTATGCCCAAAGGGCTATAAACCTGTGCATACTCTTTGATCCAGCAGTGTCTTTACTGGATCTGAATTTTAAAGAAAACATAAAATGGGGAAAAGGACTCATATATAATGGCTGAATAAGTTATGGTATATGAATGTTATGGAATATTATTGTTCTATAGGAAACAATCAGCAGATAATTTCAAAAAAGCCTGGAGAGACTTACAAGAACTGATGCCAAGTGAAATGAGTAGAACCAAGAAAACATTTTACATAGCAACAAGAAGATTATGTGATGACTTCACAATTGTGATGGACTTTTTGACAATTTCAACGATTAAGTAATTCAGGGTAATTCCAGTAGTCTTGGAATGGAGAGAGCCATCTGCATTCAGAGAGAGGAATATGGGGACTGAATGTGGATTAGAATATAGTATTTTCACATTTTTTTGTTGCTTGCCTGATTTTTTTTCTCATTTTTGCCCCTTCTGGTTTGCTTTTTCTCATGCAGCATGATAAATGTAGAGATATTTAAAAGAATTGATTATTTTTAACCTATATTTAACTTGTTATTTACTGGAGGGAAGGAGGGAAACAGAAAATTTGGAACAAAGTTTTGCAAGAGTGAATGTTAAAAACTATCTTTGCATGTGTTTTGAAAAAAAAAACCTCTTATAAAAAAGAAAATTATGGTTTATGAGTGTAAATGGAATATTATTGTTCTATAAGAAATGATAAGCAGGTTGATTTCAGAAAAGCCTGGGAAGATTTACATGAACTAATATTGAATGAAGCAAGCAAAATCAAGAGAACATTGTACACGGTAAAAGTAGCAAGATTATATGATGATAAACTATGATAGACTTAACTTTTCTCAGCAATGTGATGATCCAAGATAATTCCAAAAGACTTGGGATGGAAAATGCCATCTGCATCCAGAGAGAGAACTATGGAGATGAGATAATAAATAATTATATGATTAAGGAAGTGATTGAAATGATTTTTAAAAATGTTATTATATAAAAATTTATACTAATAAATTTTAAGATTCTAAAAGCAATAAATGCTTATAAAATTTAAAATTGACATAGGGTCCGTAAGTTAGGATTAAGGTGTTTCCTTTCCATTTCCTCATTCAGGGACCAGCTATTATAGATCATTCAGTCAGTATCTGGTCTTAACTTTAGGGAACATGTTCCACGAATTTGGGTGGACCCTACCCAATCAGGGGACCTTACTTTTGTTTATAGTATAAACATAATCTAATTCAGGTTCCTTTCAGCCCTAAAGTATTTGAAGCCATGCCCATGTACCTCTCCATTGCAGTCTAAAAGAACTTAGTTCATGAAGGAGAAAATCTACTAGAATAGTCAAGAGTAAAAATGAATTCTTTGTCCATATTGCTAGAGGCAGCTGAGTCATGATCTAGTCATAAGTGGGAGAAACTGAAGACTTAGCCCACTTCTTCATTAATATGTCCAATCCATCATTAATTATTCACCAATCAGAGTTGATTTCCCCCCTCTCACTACTGTCTAACACCTTTTTCCCTCCCAAAGGTATTTAAGCAATCAGTGATCTCTATGGCTTTATCTTTGGTTGTTGAGAAAGCAAATAATTACCAATTTGTTAATTGTTATGTAGTTTAGTTAATAAATTAAGTGCCCTGAAATTTTGTCTCTTGGGATTTTCATTTATCACAAAAGAGATAATCTAAATAGTTCAATCACAGGAGAAATGTCAAGTCACTGAAGAGTTAACCTATAAATAGGTATTGGGTTATCAATAAGTATTTAATAAGGCCCTAGGAAATGTTTTCACCAGAAAACAGCATCATGGAGATAGTATCAGTTCTGGGATTCAACCCCTCTTTAGTACTTTCAGTAGTTTGCCCCTCTGTTTGGAGTATGAAACAAAAAAACTTTTCCTCAAGCCCCTTTTTAAAAAGGGCTCACAAACCCAGCTAACTTCATTTCCCAGCAGCTGCATTCCTTATATTGAACTCCATCATCATCTTGCCCCTTTGGGTGTACTTTCACTCCTTCCACCTCACTTTTTCCTTTTGTGTCTTGTCTTTTCCTATTACATTGTAAACTACTTGAGGACAAGGACTTTGTTTTTCTTCATTGTATCTCCAGAGCTTGACATAATGGGTGGCAAATAGTTGACAATAAATGTTTTTTGAATTGGATTGAAAGTGACTACTATGTGCCAAATACTGAAGATACAAAAAATGATACAATCCCTTCTCATGGAGTTTACATTCTATGGGAGAGACAATTTGTAGATATATAAGTATACATAGATTAAATATGACACTTAATTTGGCTTCCCTACCACCGACCTTAATTTCACTTATCTAAGTAATATCAATTAGATGGCATAGTGCATGAACCCTTGTCTTAGTTACTAATGGGTGGTGTCCCAAAGGTTGTTCCCCAGGACCTTAAGCCTTACAATTTATAAACCCTAGCACAGACACTACTCCTGAATCTACTAGAGGATAATTTTCCTGATCTTTTGAAAAAGATGCTATGTTTGCTAATAGTTTGAAATTTTTTTTTGAGAACTGATTATCATTTGACCATTTTAATCTATTAAAGAATTGCTTTACCTATGACCTTTTGATTGCCAAACGTAATGGTTACTTTTCAACTCTCACCTTCAGACTTTTACAAAATTAATCCCCTTCTTTTCTTAATTCTTTATTCTTTCTAATTTTTCATGACGTTTTCTTCCTCCTAACTGTCTGACCACTACTTCAAAGTCTACTGAATCTTTATCCAGGTTTTGTCCCTAAAAGCTCTGCCCTGGATGCACTTCTTTCTCTCCCTATACTACTCTGCTTGATGATTTCATCAACTCCTGTGGATTCAATGATCATCTCATATATCTAAGCTCTCTCCTGACCTCCAGCCTCTCCAAAAGCTATTTGGATAACTCAAACTGATCATCTCATAGACATCTTAATGTCTATGTCCCAAACTGAGTTTATTATTTCTTCCCTTCCTTAACCCTCCCAACTTCTTAATTTCCCTGTTTTTATTACATGTACCACTATCCTCTTCTTCACCCAGGCTTGACATTTAGGTGCCATCTTTAACTCCTCACTCTTTCTCACCCTATCTCCAATTTTCAATTAGTCACCAAGGCCTACCATTTCTGTCTTTTTATTTGCACTCATATATGCTCTCCCTTCTTTTGCTTGATACTGTCACTGTTCATCATCCCTTCATGCCTTGACAATTGCAATAAATAGGCTTCGTTGGTCTTCCTGTCTAAGATCTTTTTCCATTCCAGTTTATCCTCCACTCAGCTATCAAAATGATCTTCCTAAAGTTCAGGCTTGATTATGACACCTCCCTATTCAATAAGTTTCAATGGCTTTGTCTGACTTTCAGGATTAAAAATAAAATCCTCTACTTAACATTCAAAATCCTATATAACCTGCCCCTCTATCCTACCTTTCCAGTATATTTATATCTTACTCTCTTTCATATAATTCCTCTCATAAGTCCTACCTTCTGTAAAATGTTCCTTCCAGGCTTCTTTAATCTCAGTATCCTCCCTTTGAAATTATCTCTGATTTATCATATATGTATCCTATTTAAATGTACTGGCATACAACAACAATGGTTCTATAGACATTCAATTTGATACTCGGTATAACATCTCTCCTCTCCCACACTTTCCTTTGGAGCCTCCCAAACACTAAGCTAGTTCTGGCAATGTCATTATCAATATGGATATCCCTGGAAACTATACTACCAAGGAAAGTGAACTTATCCACAGCGTTCAAAACCTCACCATTTACTGTATCTGATGTTTCCACATATGGATGATGTGGTATTGGCTTGTGGAGGACCTGTGTTTTCTTCATTTTGCTGTCTTGACTGTTGGTTCACTTTTCTCTATTCATTCTTTTCCTCCCTACTTTAATTCATGAGTGATATCAAGGATAGAACCCAGATGTGAACCAAGATGTAATCAAGGGAAAAGGAGCCACTTAAAGGCAGAGGAAAGATATGATTGGACCTAGTAAATACAAACTGCTGCATGGGACTTTGGAGCATTTGTAGACATTCTATAATCATTTCCATTGATTGGGCCCATTGATCTCTTATCTTCTACCTTAAAATTATATCCAGATAAGCACAAAGGCAATACTTGCAACAAATAAGTCAAACAAATAAACCCACACACTTGCCATGTTCTTCCATCATATCCTCTTTCCTTTTTTCCTCTCTTTGTCCTCTAACCCAAACTCTACAAAGATGAAGTTGGCGATAGATAAATAATGTGATTAATACAAATCACTATTGATCAAAGAAATGCAAATTAAGACAACTCTGAGATACCACTACACACCTGTCAAACTGGCTAAGATGACAGGAAAAAATAATGATGAATGTTGGAGGGGATGCGGGAAAACTGGGACACTGATGCATTGTTGGTGGAGTTGTGAACGAATCCAACCATTCTGGAGAGTAATCTGGAATTATGCCAAAAAGTTATCAAATTGTGTATACCCTTTGATCCAGCAGTATTTCTATTGGGCTTATATCCCAAAGAAATACTAAAGAAGAGAAAGGGACCTGTATGTGCCAAAATGTTTGTGGCAGCCCTGTTTTTAGTGGCTAGAAACTGGAAACTGAATGGATGGATGCCCATCAATTGGAGAATGGCTGGGTAAATTGTGGTATATGAATGTTATGGGATATTATTGTTCTGTAAGGAATGACCAGCAGGATGAATACAGAGAGGCTTGGAGAGACTTACATGAACTGACGCTAAGTGAAATGAGCAGAACCAGGAGATCATTATACACTTCGACAACGATATTGTAGGAGGATGTATTCTGATGGAAGTGGACTTCTTTGACAAAGAGACCTAACTGAGTTTCAATTGATAAATGATGGACAGAAGCAGCTACACCCAAAGAAAGAACACTGGGAAATGAATGTGAACTATCTGCATCTTTGTTTTTCTTCCCGGGTTATTTTTACCTTCTGAATCCAATTCTCCCTATGCAACAAGAGAACTGTTCGGTTCTGCAAACATATATTGTATCTAGGATATACTGCAACATATCTAACATATATAAGACTGCTTGCCATCTAGGGGAGGGGGTGGAGGGAGGGAGGGGAAAAATCGGAACAGAAACGAGTGCAAAGGATAATGTTGTAAAAAAAAAAATTACCCTGGCATGGATTCTGTCAATATAAAGTTATTATTAAATAAAAAAAAAGAGCTGATATAGCTGATATATGTTAGGAGCTACAAATTTTATCTGGGCTGTGGCCACTCTTTGTATCACACCTACTGAATAGGCCAAATCAAATATTATATTTACATCTCCTGGATAATAAGTAAGAGCTAGCATGATTGCATACAGTTCATTCTGCTGAGTGGATTGAAAAGGAGTTTGGACTACTCTATAGTTAAGTCATGAGAGTTATGTTTGGATGCATCTGTAAAGATAGTTGATTCTTTAAGAAAAATCTTAGAAACCTTTACTTCAAAAATTCATTGTCAATTATGTAATAGCAGGATTATCTTTAATGGAGACCCATGTATAAAATTTGGAGCCATGGCCAATAAAATTTGCCACTCTGGGATGATTTCACAGCATATATTAATTTATACATTGGTATAAAAGGTGTATGTCTTGTCAGGTTTTATCCCAGATAATGTCTTTTAATAAAATTCTAGCCACAAGCACTGGGTAAGGAATAAGGTTTTGTTCTGGTTATGCTAGGAGGTTCACCTACTCTATCACACTGTCTCCTTGATGAAGAATTGCTGTGAGTGTCTCTCTTGTAGTAAAAACTGATATTTCCAAGGCTTTTTGAGTAACTCTTTCAACCACAATGGAGAAAGATAGTTCAACTTCTCTCAAAGCCTCTTGAACTTCTTTTATAAGCTGGTGTGGTGAGTTTAAAGCAGTCTAGCCCCAAAATGTCATATAATGATTGCACTTGATAAGTAGTCAAGCCTAACACTGGACGCATCCATTGGATATCTTCTATCAATTTCTGAAAGTCATTTAAGGTGTTCATCTTCTCTGTTCTTAAAGAAAGTTTTTGTACTGTAAGCACCTTAGGATATACTTCATATCCTAAATACTGAAAAGGAGCGTGCCTTTGAATTTTTTCTGGAGTTATATGCAATTTGTAGTTCCTTAGTGTTTCTATGGTCTTTTATAAGCATGCTTCTAACATTTGTTCCATAGGTGCACACCCCAAGATATCATCCATGTAATTGATACAACATAACTTTTGGAAATGCTTTTCTTACTGGAGTAAGAGCAGCAGCAACATACATTTGACACATATTAGGGCGATTTTTCATTCCCTGTGGCAAAACTTTCCATTCATAGCTTTTATAAGGCTCAGCTAAATTAATGCTGGGTACTGAAAAGGCAAATCTTTTCATATCCTCCTTGTCTAGAGGGATAGAATAGAAACAGTCCTTAATGTCTATAACCCAAGAGACCATTCTTTAGGCAACTGAGTAGGAGATAGAAGTCCAGGCTGAAGATTTCCCATAGTTTCCATCTGATCATTTACTTTTCTTAAATCAGTCAAGATCCTCCATTTTCCAGATTTCTTTTTTTTCTTTTTTTCTTTATTTTTTTAAATAACTTTTTATTGATAGAACCCATGCCAGGGTAATTTTTTACAGCATTATCCCTTGCATTCACTTCTGTTCCTATTTTTCCCCTCCCTCCCTCCACTCCCTCCCCCAGATGGCAAGCAGTCCTTTACATGTTGAATAGGTTACAGTATATCCTAGATACAATATATGTGTGCAGAACCGAACAGTTTTCTTGTTGCATCAGAAGGTATAGATAACCCAGGAAGAAAAACAAAAATGCAAGCAGTTTATATTCATTTCCCAGTGTTCTTTCTTTGAGTGTAGCTGCTTCTGTCCATCTTTGATCAATTAAAGCTCTCTTTATCAAAGAGATCCACTTCCATCAGAATACATCCTCAAACAGTATCGTTGTTGAGGTATATAATGATCTCCTGGGTTCTGCTTGTTTCACTTAGCATTAGTTCATGTAAATCTCACCAGTCCTCTCTGTATTCATCCTGTTGGTCATTCCTTACAGAACAATAATATTCCATAACATTCATATACCACAATTTACTCAACCATTCTCCAATTGATGGGCATCCATTCATTTTCCAGCTTCTAGCCACTACAAACAGGGCTGCCACAAACATTTTGGCACATACAGGTCCCTTTCCTTTCTTTAGTACCTCTTTGGGGTATAAGCCCAGTAGAAACACTGCTGGATCAAAGGGTATGCACAGTTTGATAACTTTTTGAGCATAGTTCCAAATTGCTCTCCAGAATGGCTGGATGTGTTCACAATTCCACCAACAATGTATCAGTGTCCCTGTTTTCCCACATCCCCTCCAACATTCCACATTATCTTTCTCTGTCATTCTAGCCAATCTGACAGGTGTGTAGTGGTATCTCAGAGTTGTCTTAATTTGCATTTCTCTGATTAATAATGATTTGGAGCATATTTTCATATGTCTATAAATAGTTTCAATTTCTTCATCTGAGAATTGTTTGTTCATATCCTTTGACCATTTATCAATTGGAGAATGGTTTGATTTCTTACATATTAGAGTCAATTCTTTATATATTTTGGAAATGAGGACTTTATCAGAACCTTTGATTGTAAAAATGTTTTCCCAGTTTATTTTTTCCCTTTTAATCTTGTCTGCATTTGTTTTGTTTGTACAAAAACTTTTCTTTTTTTTTTTTTAAATTTTATTTTATTTAATAATAACTTTGTATTGACAGAATCCATGCCAGGATAATTTTTACACGACATTATCCCTTGCAATCACTTATGTTTCGTTTTTTCCCCTCCCTCCCTCCTCCCCCCCCTGTACAAAAACTTTTCAATTTGATATAATCAAAATTTTCTATTTTGTGGTCAGTAGTGATCTCTAGTTCTTCTTTGGTCATAAATTCCTCCCTCTTCCACAGGTCTGCGAGATAAACTAACCTATGCTCTTCCAATTTATTTATAATTTCATTCTTTATCTTTAGGTCATGAACCCATTTTGACCTTATCTTGGTGTATGGTGTTGAGTGTGGGTCAATGCCTAGTTTCTGCCATACTAATTTCCAATTTTCCCAGCAATTTTTGTCAAATAATACATTCTTATCCCAGAAACTGGTGTCTTTGGGTTTGTCAAACACTATATTATTAAAGTTATTGGCTGTTTTGTCCTTTGAACCTAACCTATTCCATTGATCAACTAGTCTATTTCTTAGCCAATACCAGATGGTTTTAGTAACTGCTGCTTTATAATATAATTTTAAATCTGGTACAGCTAGGCCACCTTCATTTGATTTATTTTTCATTAATTCCCTTGGAATTCTTGACCTTTTGTTTTTCCATATGAACTTTGTTGTCATTTTTTCTAGTTCATCAAAGTAGTTTTTTGGGAGTCTGATTGGTATAGCGCTAAATAAATAGATTAATTAATTTAGATAATATTGTCATCTTTATTATATTTGCTCGCCCAATCCAAGAGCATTTAATATTTTACCAGTTGGTTAGATCAGCCTTAATTTGTGTGGAAAGTGTTTTGTAGTTTTGCTCATAAAGTTTCTGATTTTCCCTTGGCAGATTCCTAAATATTTTATACAATCAGTTGTTACTTTAAATAGAATTTCTTTTTGTAACTCTAACTGTTGGGTTTTGTTAGTGATATATAATTATGCTGATGACTTATGTGGGTTCATTTTGTATCCTGCAACTTTCTTTCTTTTTTTTTTCTTTTTCTTTTTTCTTTTTAACAACAAATACAGGGGAATTCTGTTTCCCCAAACAGAAGTGTCCTTGGTCAAGTTGCTCCTGTATTATATCTAATAAGGCCTGAATTTTTTCACTTGTTAAGGGCCTCTGTTCTACCCGCATTGATGTGCCAATTTTCCATTGAAAGGGAACAGGTGAAAGTTCAGGCAGACCTTCAACAGCAGTCCTGCCTAAAAAGCCGAAGTACTCAACTGTAATCCTAACTGTTGTAAGATATCTCTTCCCCATAGATTGATGGGGATTTTTCAACTACAAAAGGAATAAAAGCTTCTGATTCACCTTCAAATGTCCATCTCAAAGGAGTAGCACTAACTTCAACTGCTATTGATTCTCCTACACCAGACATATAGGTGTCTGCCTATTGGCCTATTGGCCAGTGATTGGGTCAGTTGGCACCTCTAATGACTGTACAATCTGTACCCATATCTACCAATCCTTCTAATGGTATGCCATTCACATAAATAGTGAGCATAGATCGGTCAGCTGTCATAGCTGCAGTCCAGAATATTCCTGGATTCTGTTGTTGTGAGTCAGAATCTGGGCAAATATCACCAGATTGCCTATTAGGAGTATTTTTCAGTAAACCTGATGCTACTACTTCTGGTTAATAAATCACACATTATCTACCTGTATTAGTGATTGTGATAGTATCTACACATTCTCCAGTTTCCCACATCAGTGTATAGATGTACACTGTTTTGTAAGCACTATCAGGAAATGAAATGGTCAAGCCTACTGTGCCTTGAAGCAAAGGATCCATAGGCTGGAGAGGAACAGATTTCTCTTCTCCAGGAGATATCTTAATAGTCCCACCTGCATACAACTCTATTCTTACCAATTATAACCCCTTTCCCTCATCAGGTTGCTTCTCAGCTGACTGATCATGTTGGAGTACTGAATTTCTAAAGAATCTCTAGGTGTAACATCAACTGCCATCATGCTCCACTTGTTTTTTCCCTGGAGCCCTGGAGCCAAACCCCACTTCCCATTTCCTGAGTCATTTTATATTCTGAGGCCCAATGGAAGCCTCTGTTGCATTTTGGACATGGGCTTTTGGATCTTGTCCTCCCACTTTGTCTTCTCTTTCAACATTGAGCTTTCAAATGGCCCACTTTACCACATTGAAAGCATTTTCGAGTCTCTCTGGAAGTCCCTTGCCAAAAGGGACCCTGTCTTCCCATGTTCAGATCTTGGGAAGTCTGCCTCATATCCTGGGTATAAAAGGTATTTGTGCCCATTGTGGCATAGCATCTTATAATCTCCTCTAAAGAAGCATCCTTGTGTAGTCCTAGTATAATTCTTCTACAAACCTCATTAGCATTTTCCTTAACAAGTTGTTTTATCATTATTCCTGTTGCTACATTTTCACCAATAGTTCATGTGATAGCTCTCTGCAGACATCCCACAAAATCAGCAAAGAGTTCATTTGGACCTTGTGCTATTTTTGTGAAGGCTTCCCCTCTTTCTTGTCTTCCTGGGAGGGTGCCCCATGCTTTGATAGCAGCAGCAGCAGCAATTTGCTCCTATGCTGCTACAGGGTAATTAATCTGTGCTAAAGTGCTGCATAAGGACCTATACCTGCTAGTTGTTCAAGGTGAATGATATATTAACTCCTATTTCATTGGTCTTGTATTCTATAGATTTCACTATACTCAGAAAGCCACAACAAGTTTTGTCCAAGTTCTAAACATGTCTTTGCTATGGATTTCCAATCACTAGGGGTTAAAATTTCATAAGCCAAATTCTCTAATATCATCTTAAAATAAGATGATGTAGACCCATAAAGAGTGCAAGCCTTTTCCAGATCTTTGATAATTTCCAGATTAAAAGGAGTGTATCTTCTTTCTGGACCTGAAGAGTCAAACTCTTCATTCACAGGACATGCTTCCATTTTCAAGTCAGATGTATCCTGTTCTTCATCTTTAGCTTTAATTAATGCCTTTTGTAATCATATCATAGGGGTGGACAAAGCTGCTGCATAGGTGATGCTGATGGTGTCACAGCCCCTCCCACTCCTCCTCCTCCCTCTATCCATGAAAGGGAAATTGAGGGGAGATACAAGAAATGGGAAATGAACTAAGGGCACCTTAGAAGCACCATACTCCTTAAGTTCATCAGCACCGTACTTAACTCCTTTCTTGTCCAATTTTTCATGCTTTTCAGCTACTTTGTCAGGACTATGTCTCGTTCCCCTCCTCCCCCGCCCCCCATTCTTTCTTCTCACACTTCCTTGTTTGTCTGTCCACATTAAAATTTTTCCTTATTTTAAAACTTGTGGGATTCCTTAAAGCCAATTGTATTATGTTGTATATATAAAATGTTTCCTCACGAATTGAATCAAGACCCTTCGCTTCATAATATTCAATTAGTTGCTCTCCCACTAGTTTCCATATATCTGGCTCTAATTTTTCTTCCTTAGAGAACCAAGGAGACGTGTACTCTAGTATATTTAAGAGTCCAGTGATGTGCTTCCAAGTTACCCACAAACCTTGCTTCTTTATTAACCTAACTATGCATTCTACCCACTCCTCTCAGGGTGGGAAAGGCTCTTTTGTTATTATATGCCCATTTCAGTTGAAAAATGAAAGTGACTAGTTTATCCCTTAACAAAGTTTCCTGCTTGTCTATTTTTATACTCACCCTATTTACATGTCACAGGGACTTCTTCATTGAACTTATGACTGTGTCAGTCAAACTGCTGAGTGCAGGTCCTTATGTCCAGAGCCTCAAAATGTAGTGTACCTCTTTCAGTGCCTCACATGAGGCACCAAAATGTAATGTCTGAACTAGCTTTCTCAAGGATCTCTCTGGAGTTTGGAGTCTGAGATCGAGCTCTAGCACACTCTCACTCAGTCCTTATATACCTTAGGTACAATTACATCACTACAGCACACTGAGCATATGCCAACTGTAGAACCATTACATTACCATATTAAGTACTAAGTATAGGTGAACTAGAGAACCATTATCTCATCAATCACACTGAGTTAACACCCTGCTGTAAGTAACTTTGCTTCAAGTATACTTTTCTCAGAGTTCTCCAATATCTGCAGTCATCTACAAGGGAGAGAGAAAAACAGTATTCTTCCATTTGTATTCAGACACAATCACTTTCTTCTCTGGTTTTGGATGGAATTTTTCATCATCCTTCAGAGTTGTTAGGTATCATTGTACGCTGAGAATTGCAAAGTCATTTACAGCTGACCATCCTAGAACATTACCATTACTTGTTTATAGCACATTTTATTTTGCTTGAGTTCATGTGTAAAGGGCTGAAACTCTTGAGTCATTGCACTGAGGTCGGTTCAAGCACTTAGGGCTCATTACTGATTGGACAATACTCTATGGTCCTTCCCACTATCCATGCTGGCTCAATGATTGGTGTATACAGAGGATTGTAGGAGGGACTAGGGGGTGGAGTAAGACTAGCCAGGGTCACTTCTGGGTGGGAGACAAAGAAGAAAGGTAGTGGAGATTCTGCTTCCATCCTGTTCAATACTGCTGTCTAAAGACCAAGAATAAAGACTAAGGACTTTTGCTTAGCCTGACTCTGGCTGATTCTCGGGTATCTAGGGTGCTAGCGCAGTCATCACATTCATGGAGGACTTTCCAGATTTTTTCTGAGAGCATTCTCCTCATTTTCCATATAAGAATAATAATAATCCGTCATAATCACATACTACAATTTATTCAGCCATTCCTTAATTGATGGGCATGCCCTCAGTTTCCCTTTTTTTTTCCCCTGGGAAGAGAGTTGCTATAAATATTTTTGTACATTTAGATCCTTTTCCTTTTTTAAATATCTTTTGGGATTCATGTCTAGTAGTGGTACTGTTAAGTCAAAGGATATACTTGAATTTATAACCCTTTGGGAATAGGTCATATATTTTGATCATTTATCAATTGGGAAATAACTTTTATTTTTTATAAATTTTACTCAGTTCTCTATATTTGAGAAATGAGGCCTTATTAGAGAAACTTGCTTCAAAATTCTTTATACAGTTACTATTGCTAACTGTATTTCCCTTCATTTATTTTATTCTCTCTCTCCTTTCACCCTGTCCATCCTCAAAAGTATTTTGCAACTGACCACTCCCTCTACCAATATGCCATCTCTTTTATCACCTTTCCCCATTCCTGTATCCCATTCCTCTCCTACTTTCCCGCAGAGTAAGATACACTTTTATACCTATATTGAGTATGTATGTTATTTCTTTTCTGAGCCAATTCTGATGAGAGTAAGATTTACTCTCTCCCCCTCTCCTCTCTCTCTTCCCCTCCACTGCAAAAGCTTTTTCTTGCCTCTTTTTGTGGCAAATAATTTACACTGTTTCACTTTTTCTTTTCCCTTTCTCCAAGTACTTCCTCTCTCATCCTTTAATTTCATTTTTAAAAGATATTATCCTTTCATATTCAACTCATACCTGTGCCTTCTGTCTATATGTATTCCTTCTAACTGCCATAGTAATGAGAAAGTTCTAATGAGTTTCAAGTATCATGTTCCATATAGTAATGTAAACAGATAAACCTTATTAAGTTTGTTATGATATCACTTTCCTGATTGCCTTCTTATGTGTCTCCTGAGTGCTGTATTTGAAAATCAGGTTTTCTATTCAACTTAGATCCTTTCATCACAAATACCTGAAAATACTCTGTTTCACTAAATGACCATCTTTTCCTCTAAAGGATTATACTCACTTTTGCTTGGTAGGTGATTCTTGGTTATAATCCTAGCTCCATTGCTTTCCAGAATATCATATTCCAAGGCCTTTGGTCCTTTAATGTAGAAGTTGCTAAATCTTGTGTTATCCTGACTGTGACTCTACTATATTTGTATTTTTTTTTGAGGATTGCAATGTTTTCTCCTTGTCCTGGGAGTCATGGAATTTGGTATAATATTTCTGGAAGTTTTCATTTAGGATTTTTTTAGGAGGTAATTGATGGATTCTTTCAATTTCTATTTTACCATTTGGTAATCAGGATAGTTTTCCTTGATAATTTCTTTCATGTAAACCTATTATTATTATTTTCTGAGGCAATTGGAGTTAAGTGACTTGTGTAGGGTCACACAGCTAGGAAGTGTTAAGTGTCTGAGGCCAGACTTGAACTCAGGTCATCCTGATTTCAGGACTGGTGCTCTATTTACTGTACCACCTAGCTGCCTCCAAACCAATAATTATTAATTATCTCTCCTCGACTTATTTTTCCAGATCAATTGTTTTTCCAGTGATATATTTCACATTTTTTTCTATTTTTTCATTTGTTTTGTTTTTTTCTTTCTATTTTGAAGATAAGAGGCAAAATCCTTTGAGTAAGATTATAGATCTTTCCTAGGTGTTTCCATAATATCCTAGGTCTTGATATAATCATCACAATGTCATCCACAAACAGGACCATTCAGTAGGGCTTCTCCATTCATTTTTATGCCAGGAGTTCTTTGGGCAGTCTGTTGAAGCCTGTGGATCCCTTTCTTAGAATAATTTTTTTAAATGCATTAAATAAAAAATTTACGAAGGAAAAACATTTCATTGAAATACAGGTGAAGAACAAAATGAGCAGAGCCAAAAGAACATTGTATACATTAGCAGCAATATTCACAACTCTGAGTGAATAAGTTATTTTGACTATTATAAGTATTCAAATTAGCTACAAAGGACATGAGAAGATTCAGAGAAAGAATTGATAGACATATGTTTAGAATGATTTTACACATCTATATATGTGTGTATGTGTATATCTATCTATCTATCTATCTATGTATTTATACATATTTGTATCTAATGGAAGCCATTTCCAAGGTAGGGGGAAGGAAGGGAGGAAAAAAGAAATTTATATGATAACTAATAAAAACTTATAGAAGGAATAGAAAATTGTATATCATATATTTGCAGATTCATGTATTTTTATTGTACTATTTACTGAAATGTTTGTTTCATTAATACATTAAAAATTAAATTAAAAAGAAATAGTTATTAAAATATATATTTTTTAAAAGACAAATACATGAGCTTCAAGTTAGGGAAGTCTGATTCTGTAGAATTTCATCATCAATAGGGAATCCCTCTTTGGCTTGGATTTTGAGTTGTATTGCCTCCATCACTATGGGGAATGGAAGAATATATATCTTCCTGTTTTATATCCATCTTAATGTTTATTTTCAGAGAACTGTTGAACAGGCGTATTTCTGTTATTTTTTCTAAGAATCTGTATTGATTTTGACATACAGCTGGGAGATATATTGTTAAAGAGTCTGTATGGTAATATTACATATTATATATGGTATATATATGGTATATATACATATACACACACATTATGATGTGCACTCACAAATCAATTATTTTTTGTAATTTTCAAACAATAATGACAATAAGATTTTATATTTTGTAACCATCAAACAATAACAACAATGGGATTTTATATTCTTTGCATCTCTTAGTTAATTATGAAATGGAAAGGCTCTGGTTTATTATTGGATATCACTTTTGAAAGCTTTCTTGTTCCTAACTCATGCACTCATTGAAGATGTACTCAAGTCACATATATATATAATTCAGATAAAGATTTTGCAAAGATAAAAGGCAAAAAATTCCTGGAGTTTTCCCATATTTCCCCCAAAACAACTTTAAATAAAGCCTCATAATGAATTCTACAGCTATAAAACCTACAAAAACATATGGTGAAACAATTTTTCAGCCCAAGGTAATTTAGAAGGACGACAAGAAAGGTATATGTCCTTTGGATAAAAAGGCAATCCAGTGCAAATGGTATCCAGGCAAGCCAGAAGGACTCTAGCTTTAGCACAGATTGATAATTGAGACCCTGTGGTCTAGCTCAGTAAAGAATAGTGACACAGCAAGCCTAGATATACGTCTCTAGACCCAACACAACAGATTAGTGGCCAGAGCTGGCAGGCCTGGCGGCCCCTGTGCAATTGGGTAGACTAATCTAAGCTATCCTGGTGTAGTGTAGTGAGGCCCCAGAGGCCCCAGCTCAGACAGCCAGTGACCAGACTTCTACTCCATTCCCCTGTGCAAAAAGTTTGGGAAGTGTTCCCTCTACTCCAAGACCAAAGCTCTATTTTAAAAGTCAAACAATAGGCTGGAAAATGAGCAAAAACCAGAAAAGCCCTGACTATTGAAAATTACTATGGTGACAGGGAAAATCAAAAGGCAAACTCAGAAAAAGATAATGTCAAAAATCCTATATGCAAAGTCTCAAAGAAAAATATGAATTCATCTCAGTCCCAAAAAGTCCTCCTGGAAGAGCTCAAAAAGGATTTTAAAAACCAAATTGGCTAGAGGGAAGAAAAATTGGGGAAAGAAATGAGAGTTATACAAAAGAATCATGAAAAAACAAGTCAACAGATTGGGGGAAAAATTTTTCTTTAAAAGTAGTTGTAATGTTCTTCTCTAAAATATATTGTCCTCTGGGAGCAGGTTTCTTGGAGGGCTTCTGGAGGCAGCCTTCATTTCAGCTCAGTGTAATCACCCCAATGCAGCCAGAAGTTAAAGTCCAAACCCTTTATTTTCTCTGTCCAAGTTTTGTCTCCTTCCTTGGGCCCAGTTAGTTTTAATAGAGGCCTATCTCTCTCCTTGGTTCCAAGAGCTTGTGAATCTCCTCGACTGAATCTTGGCTGAGGCTCAGAGCTTCTGGTGGGCTTCTGTGTCTGACCCTGAGAACTTCTTGCTTATATGCTGTACACTGAGTATACACCAATCATTATATCACTAGGAAACCATTATTTGTTGTAGGATTAAATCAATGCTAAATTAGATATAATCATTGTCTCCTCAATTCCACTTAGTATCTTATTTCAAGTTCTGGCCCATAACTTCTCCTTGTAGGATCAGACCAATCATACTGAACCATGCTAAATTAGGTAATTATTGTCTCTATCAATTCTACTGTCTTAGCACCTTGTTAGAATCCTAACAAGTAGTCAAATGGAAAAGGAAGTACAGAAATCCACTGAACGAAACAATTCTTAAAAAGCAGAACTGGAAAATGGAAAAGGAAGTAGAGAAGATGATTGAAGAAAATTATTCCTTAAAAATTAGAATTGGACAAATAGAAGTTAATGATTCAGGGGTCCTCAAACTTTTTAAATAAGGAGCCAGTTCACTGTCCCTCAAACTGTTGGAGAGCAGGACTATAGTAAAAACAAAACTTTGTTTTGTGGGCCTTTAAATAAAGAAACTTCATAGCTCTGGGTGAGGAGGATAATCATCTTTAGCTGCTGCATCTGGCCCGCTGGCCGTAGTTGAGGACCCCTAGAGTCTAGGGTATGTGAATGCTAATGAATCTAGGGCAAGTGGAAACTAATGATCCTATGAGACATTAAAAATCAGTCAGACAAAATGAAAACAATGAAAAATTAGAAGTGTAAAATAGCTTATTGAGAAAACAACTGACCTGGAAATAGATTGAAGAAAGATAATTTAAGAATTATTGGACTATCTGAAAGCCATGCTCTAAAAATAAGAAGCCTGGACAATATCTTTCAAGAAATTATTAAAAAACGAACAAGTGGCATGATATCCTGGAACCAGACGATAAAATAGTAAGAATTCACTGACCATCTCCTAAAGAGATTCCAAAATGAAAACTTCCAGGAATGTTATAGCTAAGTTCCTGAAGTCTCAGGTAAAGGAGAAAAGGCTGCAAGCAGACAGAAGGAAACAATTCAAATATCCAAGAGTTACAGTCAGATTTGCACAGTATTTAGCAGAGTCTATGTTAAAGAATTAGAGATCTTGGAAGATGATATTCTAAAAGACAAAATAGCTGAATTATAACCACAAATCAATAGTAAAAGTTAGCATAATCTTTCAGGAGAAAAAAATGGATATTTAATGAAATAGGGGACTTTTCACATTCCTGATGAAAATACCAGAGCTGAATAGAAAATTTAACTTTCAAATATTATTCTCAATTGAAGCATAAAGAGATAATGGAAAGAAAAAGCATGTTATTCAATAAAATTAAACTATTTACATCCCTAGATAGAAAAATGTTAGTTGTAACTCTTTAAGAATGATTTCTTGGGTAGAACAATTAGAAAGAGATAGAAGGTGAGGGTATAAATTGACTTTGTATGAAAAAAATTAAGTGGTAAAAAAGAGAATTACACTGAAAGAAGAAGAATTGAGAGATGGAATGGAGTAAACTCTATCACATGAAGAGGGGCACAAGACCTAGTACAGTGAAGAGGAAGAAGGAAGGGTATAATGTGCTCGTTGATTTGGTTTCTTGGGGTCTCTGGGCAGTCTTCTTTTCAGTTCAGTAATCACCACACTAGTAGCCAGGGATTAAAGTACAAATCCTTTATTGTCTCCTTGCCTGGGGCCTGGGCCAACTTTTCTTTCTTTCTTTCTTTCTTTCTTTCTTTCTTTCTTTCTTTCTTTCTTTCTTTTTTTTATTATTATAGCTTTTTATTTACAAGTTATATGCACGGGTAATTTTACAGATAAACCTTTTTTTCCAATTTTTCCCCTCTTTCCCCCCATTCCCTCCCCCAGATGGCAGGTTGACCAGTACATGTTAAATATGTTAAAGTATAAATTAAATACAATATAAGTATACATGAACAAACAGTTATTTTGCTGTATAAAAAGAATCGGATTTTGAAATAGCCTGTGAAGGACAAAAATGCAGGTGGACAAAAATAGAGGGATTGGGAATTCTATGTAGGGGTTCATAATCATCTCTCAGAGTTCTTTCGCTGGGTGTAGCTGGTTCAATTCATTATTGCACCATTGGACCTGATTTGGTTCATCTCATTGCTGAAGATGGCCAGGCCAGCTTTCTTGAGGTCCTTCTGAATGTGTCTTGGTTTCTGTGCAGGAGGTAGGAGGATTGCCTGGAGGCTTATATGCTCTCTTATCATAGGTGTGAATCTTGTTGAGCAATAGTAAGTACTAAGTACATGTACTGAACTACCATTGTCTTTATCAGTTCCATTGACTTAACACCTTGTTTCAAGTTCAGAGTTCTGGCCCATAACAGAGGGGGGCAATTTAAATATTCAATGTCATACCAATCAGACAAAAATTATTTTTTAGAACTAGAAAAAAATGACAATCAAATTCATCTGAAAGAAAATGTCAAGAATATCAAGGAAATTGATGAAAAAAACGCAAAGAAAGATGGCCTAGCCATACCAGACTTAACACAATATTTTAAAATGGCAATCATCAAAACCTTTGGTGCTGTCTAAAAAAAGAGTGGTGGATTAGTGGAATAGATTAGGTCAGAAGTGGGTAATGTTTAGCTCATGGACAAGGCAACTGCAGGTGAAAATAAGGTGAAAGCTAGGCACAATTCCACTATTTGAGTTCTATAAGTTGATAATTTTATTTGACCCACAAATGATGTTATAAATATCCAAATGACCGTTGATGAAAAAAAAAAAAAAGGTTTGCTACCCCTGAACTAGGTACACAAGATACAATAGTCAATGACTACAGTGATATAATGTTTGATAACCTAAAGACTCCAGCTTCTTAGATAAGAACTGAGTATTTAATAAAAGTTGCTGGGAAAACTGGAAAATAATATAGCAGAAACTAGACCAACAACTCCTCAAGAAAAGGTTAAAATGAGTTCATGATTTAGACGAAAAGGGTGGTACCATAAGCATATTTTGGAGAGCAAGAAAAAGTATGCCTATCAGATCTTTGGAGAAGGGTGAAATTTATGACGAGACAAGGACTAGAGACCATTATGAAATATAAAACGGACAGCTTTAATGATATTAAATTAAATGTTTTGCACACAAAAAACCAAGACATTCAAGATCAGAAGGGAAGTAGAAAGCTGGGAAACAATTTTTATAGTCAGTGTTTCTGAGAAAGGCCTCATTTCTAAAATATATAGAGAACTGAATCAAATTTATAAGAATACAAGTTATTCCCTAATGATAAAAGGTCAAAGGTCTGTTCTGATAAAAAAAAAAAGACAATTTTCAGATGAAGAAATTAAAATCATTTCTAGTCATATGAAAAATGCTCTAAATCATTATTGATTAGAGAAATACAAATTAAAATAACTCTGAGGTACCAATTCATACCTATCAGATTGGCTAAGATGACAGGAAAAAATAATGATAAATGTGGAAGAGGATGTGGGAAAATGGGGACACTAATGCATTGTTGGTGGGATTATGAACTGATCCATACATTCCAGAGAGTTATTTGGAACTATGCCCAGATGGCTATAAAACTGTGAATATCCTTTGATCTAGTAGTGTCACTATTATGTTTGTATCTCAAAGAAATAATAAAACAGGGAAAAGCAATGTGCAAAATATGTGCAAAAATGTTTGTGGCAAATTAGAAGAAGAAAGGATAGTGATAGCTTAACTCTCAGATCTGTAGCGAAGGAAGGAATTTGTGGCCAAAGAAGAACTAGAGCACATTATTGAATACAAAATGGATAATTTTGATTATATTAAATTAAAAAAGTTTTTGCACAAACAAAACCAATGCATACAAGATTAGAAGGGAAATAGAAAACAGGGAAGAAATTTTTACATCCAAGGGTTCTGATAAAAGCCTCATTTCTAAAATACATAGAAAATTGATTCAAGTTCATAATACAAGCCATTCTCCAATTGATAGATGGACAAATGATATGAACAATTTTTAGATGAAGAAATTAAAACCATTTCTAGTCATATGAAAAAATGCTCTAAATCACTATTGATCTGGCAGCCCTGCTTGTAGTGGCTAGAAACTGGAAAATGAATGGATACCCATCAATTGGAGAATGGTTGAGTAAATTGTGGTATATGAATGTTATGGAATATTATTGTTCTGTAAGGAATGACCAGCAGGATGAATACAGAGAGGACTGGCGAGACTTACATGAACTGATGCTAAGTGAAATGAGCAGAACCAGGAGATCATTATACACTTCGACAACGATATTGTATGAGGATGTATTCTGATGGAAGCGGACTTCTTTGACAAAGAGACCTAACTGAGTTTCAATGGATAAATGATGGACAGAAGCAGCTACACCCAAAGAAAGAACACTGGGAAATGAATGTAAACTGCTTGCATTTTTGTTTTTCTTCCTGGGTTATTTATACCTTCTGAATCTAATTCTCCCTGTGCAACAAGAGAACTGTTCAGTTCTGCACACATATATTGTATCTAGGATATACTGTAACCTATTTAACATGTAAAGGACTGCTTGCCATCTGAGGGAGGGGGTGGAGGGAAGGAGGGGGAAAATCGGAACAGAAGTGAGTGCAAGGGATAATGTTGTAAAAAATTACCCTGGCATGGGTTCTGTCAATAAAAAATTATTTTTAAAAAATCACTATTGATCAGAGAAATGCAAATTAAGATAACTTTGAGGTATCACTACACACATCTCAGATTGGTTAAGATGACAGGAAACGATAATAAATGTTGGAAGAGATATAGGAAAACTGGGGCATTAATACTTTGTTGGTGGAATTGTGAATTGATTTAACCATTCTGGAGAGCAATTTGGAATGATGCCTAAAGGGCTGTTGACCTGTGCATAAAATCATAAAAAAAGAGAAAAAGATTCACATGTACAAAAATGTTTATAGCAGCCCTTTTTGTAGTGGCATATGTATATGAATGTTATGGAATATTATTATTCTATAAGAGATGATCAGCAGAATGATTTCAGATTTTCACTCTTTTTGTTGTTCTTTGTTTGCATTTTGTTTTCTTTCTCTTTTTTTCCTTTTTGATCTGATTTTCCTTGTGCAGCACAATAATTGTATAAACATGTATACATACATTGGATTTAATATATATTTTTATCATGTTTAATATATATTGGATTACTTACCATCTAGGAGAGGGGTTGGAGGAGAATGGGGGAAAAATTTGGAATACAAGGTTTTGTAAGGATCAGTGTTGAAAAATTATCCATGCATATGTTTTGAAAATAAAAAGCTTTAATAAAAAAAAGAGGGCATAAAATGAAAAAAAAAGTTTGAAGCAACTCTTTTTATGGTGGTAAGGAATTGGAAATTGAGTGGATGCCCATCAATTGGAAAATGGCTAAATTAGTTATAGTACACGAATGTAATGGAATATCACTATTCTATATTAAATGCTAAGTAGGCTGATTTCAGAAAAGTTTAAAAAGACTTATATGAACTGATTCTGAGTGAACTAAGCAAAACCAGGAGAATATTGTATGTGGTAACAATAAGATTATGTGATGATCAACTCTGATAGATATAGCTCTTCTTAGCAACACTATAACCCAAGACAATTCTAATAGACTTGGGATGAAAAATGCCATCAGCATCTAGACAGAGAACGATGAAGACTGAATTTAGATCAAAGTATGTTATTTTCACCACTTTTTGTTTGCTTTTTTTCCTGTGGTTTTCTTCTTTTGTTCTGATTTTTCTTTTACAACATGACTAATATGGAAATATGTTTAAAATGACTATACATGTATAATCTAATCACATTACATGCTATTTTGGGAAAGGGGAGGTAAGGAATGGAGGGAGAAAAAATTAGGAATTCAAAATTGTTACAAAAATGAATGCTGACAATTTTCTTTATATATAATTGGAAAAATAAAATACCATTGAAAAGTTTAAAAAATTAAAAAAAAAATCTAAAAAAGAAGAAAGCATGTGTGTGAGAATTACTTGAACCTTACTCTGGATTTGGCTGGAGAGAAAATAACATACATACTTAGGTATGGAATTCTATCTTACCCTATAGGAAAAAGAAAAAGGGGGACAAGAAAAAGGAGGTAGTAGTAGGGAAGGTAGAATATTTTGTATGAATGTTCTCTTGACTTTATTCAGAGTTAAAAAGATCTAAGATTTCCCCCCACCATGCCTGTATTTCATGTTATTCTCTCCTTCAAATATTCTGCAATATTTTTTCAATTGTGTCTTCTCCAATAGAAGTCCCTTATATACAAATTTGGTTGAGTTTTACTGTCTTTTAAAAAGCATTTTTGCTCCCTTTCACACTATTTCTACCTCTTCTATAAGCTACTGTAATCTGGAATTGTAACTTTTAGATTTTTATGTGTTTACATAATTGTTGAACAAGAAAACTATTTATTATAATGATTTCTTTCTTTCTTTCTTTCTTCCTTCCTTTCTTTCTTTCTTTCTTATTTTTTTTGCTGAGACAATTGGGGTTAAGTGACTTGTCCAGAGTGTTAGGTGTCTAAGATCATACTTGAATTCTGATCCTCCTGACTTTAGGACTGGTGCTTTATCCACTGTGCCACCTAGATGCCCCATTATAATGATTTCTTAAACTCCTTTCCATTTTCCTTTTTATTTATAGTCTTTCAGTTTTCATCCTTGAATGCCCTTGGGATGACTTTGCTTAGCTGAATATCTTGCCAAGCTTTCATTAAACTGATTTTACTCTTCACTGTCTCTCTTTCCTTTTTGAGCTGATCATGTTTATCCTTTCATCATCATAGATTATCCTTTATAAGATTTTACAAAGAAGTTTATATTTTAAACTTGTGTCTTTGGCAGTCATTGTTCCCGGTGTGCTAAGTAAATCAGATGTTTGCTGCCTAAGGTGCTTTTAGGTTTTTCTCTTGCGTCAGTTAATTGGTTAAAATTCTGGATAAGATAAGTAAAGTCAGTTTAATGTCATTTCTATTTCCATTGCCCATTTGTTATCTTTAATTACTTGTTTATTTATTTATTTTTTTTGGTTAAACTGTTTCAACTGTATTCCTTATCTTTTTCTTCTACTTTTAAAAAATATTCTAATTCTCTCTTTGAGAAGTCGATGGGCTGACTATATATAGACAATTGACCAAGGATAACTCCCACATTATTAACAAATCTTTCTAATTAAAATTTAATCATTTTTGTTCTTTATGACATCATTAGTGCTTACCATAGCCAGTATATAACAATTCTTTTCACAAAGAAAGATCATTATACAGATAAATAAATCTTTGTAATCTGAAAGGCCAATGCCTGATTCCTTCTTCTTGGATCATGCTTTTCCATATATTCCTTTTTATCCTAACCTTTTCTACCTCTTATTGAAGTCATCAAGTATCATAATGCTTATTGATTTAATTTGAAGACTATTATCAAGTTTTCATATAATTTCTCTTCTATTACATTTTTCGCAAAAAATATTGGTGCATAAACTGCACTATGAGATGACTAAGTAGATCATGAAATTTTGTTTGTTTGTTTTTGGATGCATGATAAAATTCTTTTTTTTTTTATTATAGCTTTTTATTTACAAGATACTATGCATGGGTAATTTTTCAGCATTGACAATTGCAAAACCTTCTGTTCCAATTTTTCCCCTCCTTCCCCCTCCCTCTTCCCCTAGATGGCAGGTAGACTATACATGTTAAATATGTTAAAGTATATGTTAAATACAATATATGTATATATGTATACATACAACATATGTATACATATCCATATAGTTATTTTGCTGCACAAGAAGAATTGGACTTTGAAATAGTGTACCATTAATCTATAAAGGAAATCAAAAAATGCAAGCGGACAAAAACAAAGGGATTGAAAATGCTATGTAGTGGTTAACATTCATTTCCCAGAGTTCTTTCGCTGGGTGTAGCTGGTTCTCTTCATTATTGAAAAATTGGAACTGATTTGTTTCATCTCATTGCTGGAGATGGCTACATCCATCAGAATTGATCATTATATAGTATTGTTGTTGTAGTATATAATGATCTCCTGGTCCTGCTCATTTTACTCAGCATCAGTTCATGTAAATCTCTCGAGGCCTTGCTGAAATCATCCTGCTGGTCATTTCTTATACAACAATAATATTCAATAACATTCACATACCACAATTTATTCAGTCATTTCCCAATTGAGGGGCATCCACTCAGTTTCCAGTTTTTGGCCACTACAAACAGGGCTGCCACAAACATTTTGGCACATACAGGTCCCTTTCCCTTTAGTATCTCTTTGGGATATAAGCCCAGTAGAAACACTGCTGGATCAAAGGGTATGCACAGTTTGATAACTTTTTGAGCATAGTTCCAAATTGCTCTCCAGAATGGCTGGATGTGTTCACAATTCCACCAACAATGCATTAGTGTTCCTGTTTTCCCACATCCCCTCCAACATTCTGCATTATCTTTCCCTGTCATTCTAGCCAATCTGACAGGTGTGTAATGGTATCTCAGAGTTGTCTTAATTTGCATTTCTCTGATTAATAATGACTTGGAGCATCTTTTCATATGGCTAGAAATAGTTTCAATTTCTTCATCTGAGACTTGTCTGTTCATATCCTTTGATCATTTATGTATGATAAAATTCTAAAGTGTGAATTGTTATTTTAAAAACTTCTCCTAATTGAAAGTTGGCAGAGAAGAGACAGGGACTTTCATGAGTTCTCACGAATTCTCCAAACAACTTTAAATAACATTCTGGAGTGACAGAACCCACAACGGACAGTATGAAACAAATGTCTAGCCATGGACAACATAGAAGTTCAGCAGGAAAGGTTTGTCACATAGAAAGGAAATCTACACCAATGCAGGTAGTGCCCCAGAAAACCAGGAGCAGGCCTTGAGGTGTCTGGATCATCATCATTATCAGCAGCAGCAACAGCAGCAGCAGGAGCTGCTGCTTCTAGAGGTTTCAGCTCACAGAGGCTTGAGGAAGTGAGATTACTGGTAAGGAGACTATAAGGGTTCCTTTGCTAACACTGGAGTAAGGACACGCTTGCAATTCCTGTACTTGGGACTGGAATACAGTCCTAGAGTGAGGAGGAGCACTAGTATACTAGAGTTTGCAGCCACAGTAGAGTGGGGACCCTGGTCATAGACCAGGAGAGTAGTAAATACCTCTCCTTGGATTATATCACTTGGAAGAACTGAAAGCTTACACACCCCCAGAACTAGCTCTAAAAACAGTGGCACAAAAACTTGAAGTTTGAGATAGTATCATCTCTACACCAGAAGCATCACCCAATTTTAATATAAAATTAAAAGTCAAGAAATAGGCTAGGAAAATAAGCAAGCAACAAAAAAAGATACTTCTTAAAGAAAGTTGCTATAGTGACTGGGAAGATCAAAATAAAAACTCAGAAGAGAGCAAAATCAAAACTACATCCAAAGACTCAAAAATTTGAATTGCTCTCAGGCCATCAAAGAGCTCAAAAGAATTTTAGAAATCAATTAAGAGAGGGAGAATTATAATAGGGAAAAAAAACTTTCTTTCTTTCTTTCTTTCTTTCTTTTTTACTTTTTTTTTTTTTTTTTGCTGAGGCAATTGGGGTTCAATGACTTGCCCAAGGTCACACAGCTAGGAAGTGTTAAGTGTCTGAGACATATTTGAACTCAGGTCCTCCTGACTTCAGGGCTGGTGCTTTATCCATTGCGCCACCTCGCTGGCCTCTATTTTATTATTATTATTATTTTTTAAGATTTTTATTTTCTAAACAAATTTAAGGATAATTTTTCAACATTGACCCTTGCATAGCCTTGTATTATAGATTTTCCCCTCTTCCACTCCACCCCTCCCCAAATGGCAAGCAATCCAACCTATGTTAAACATGTTAAAATATATGTTAAATCCAATATGTGTAAATATATTTATACAATTTTCTTTCTGCACAAGAAAAAACAACAACAAAAAGAGAGAATGTTATGTTGTGATCCACATTCCGTTCCCATAGTCCTCTCTCTGGGCTGTCCTGACTGGCATCAGTCATCTCATTGTTGGAAAGAGTCACATTCATCAGAATTGATTGTTGTATAATATTGATCTTGCTGTGTGCAATGATCTCCTGGTTCTGCTCATTTTACTTAGTATCAGTTCATATAAGTCTCTCCAGGCCACTCAAAAATCATCCTCCTGATCGTTTCTAAAAAAACAGTAATATTCCATAACATTCATATACCATAACTTATCCAGCCATTCTCCAATTGATGAGCATCCACTCATTTTCCAGTTTCTTGCCACTATACAAAGGGCTGCCACAAACATTTTGGCACATACAGGTCCCTTTCCCTCTTTTATAATCTCTTTGGGACATAGGCTCAATAGAAACACTACGGGATCAAAGCGTAGTTCCAAAATGCTCTCCACAATGGCTAGAGTTCTACCAACAATGTACCAGTGTCCCAGTTTTTCCACATTCCCTCCAACATTTGTCATTATCTTTTCCTGTCATCTTAGCCAATCTGAGAGATGTGTAGCAGTATCTCAGAGTTTACTTAATTTGCATTTTTCTGATCAATAATGATTTAGAGCATCTTTTCATATGACTAGAAATGGTTTTAATTTCTTCATCTGAAAATTGTTCATATCCTTTGACCATTTATCAATTGGAGAATGACTTGAATTCTTATAAATTTGAGTCAATTCTCTAAGAACCCTTAAATGTAAAAACATGGGGAAGAACTTTCATTGATGCAAGAAAATTATGAAAAAAACAGTTAGCAGCTTGATACAAAAATGCTAGAAAAAATAACTCCTTAAAAACCAAACTAGACTAAACGGTTAAAAAAAAAGAGGGGGCAGGAAAATCCAAAGAAGAGAAAAATGCCTTTAAAAAGCAGAAATAGTCAAATGGGAAAATATGTACAAAAATTCACTGAAGAAAAGAACTTTTTAAAAAGTAGAAGTGACCCAATGGAACTACAAAAGCTCACTGAAGAAAATAATGCCTTAAAAATTAGAACTGGGCAAGTAGAAACTAATGACTCTATGAGACATCAAGAAGCAATAAAATAGAATTAAAAGCATGGAAAAAATAGAAGAAAATGTGAAAAAACTGATCTGGAATATAGATCAAGGAGAGATAATTTAAGAATTATTGGAAGTGGGTTCAAAAAAAGAGCCTAACCATTATAGTTCAATAAATTATCAAAGAAAACTGCCCTGATATTCCAGAATCAGAAGGTAAAATAGATACTGAAAGAATTCACCAATCACCCCCTGAAAGAGATCCCCAAATGAAACTCCCAAGAATATTGGAGCCAAATTCCAGAGTTTCCAGATCAAGGAAAAATATTGCTATCAGAAAAAAAAAACTTAAATATCATGGAGTCAGAATAATATGATCTTAGCCTGTTCTACATTAAAGGACTGAAGAGCTTGAGATATGATATTTCATCAGGCAAAGGACCTACAATTACTACAAGGAAATACCTACCTAGGCAACGTCAGTATAATCCTTCACAGGGAAAATGGATAATTAATGAAATTGGGGACTTCTAAGAATTCCTGATGAAAAGATACAGCAAATTTGACTTCCAAATATTAGACTGAAGAGAACCATAGAAAGACAAAAAGGAAAGAGAAATCATAAGGAACTCAGCAAGGTTAACTTGTTCACATTTCTACATCAGAAGATGATATTTAACTCCCAAGAACATTTTTATTTATTAGGGAAGGTAGAAGGAATATCCATATATCCATATCCATATATAAACACTCATTGACATTGTCTCAGAAAGGGAATAATATGCACACTAAATTGGGTATAGAAATCTATTTTAAAATATTTATAGTAGTTCTTTTTTAGTTGGCAAAGAAAATGGAAAATGGGATGTCTATTAATAGGGGATGGGTGAACACGTTGTGATTACCATAGAATACTGCTGTGCTATAAGAAGTAACAAGCAGGATGCTTTAAAAAAAACTGAAATTACTTGAACTGAGGCCAAATGAAATGAGCAAAGCCAGCAGAACAGTATACGCTGTAACAGCTGTATTATACCATTATCAACTGTGAATAACTCAGCCATTCTCAGCAATCCAAGAAATTCTGAAGAATTTATGATAAAAAATGTTACCTGTTGGAATCTTTACAAACTGCTAACTAATTAGAGTTGATCTAATCTTACAAGAAAATGTTTTGGGCAGAACCTGAAACAAGGTACTAAGTAGAACTAATTAATACAAGGCTTGTGTTCACACCTTTACTCATTGGAGTTCACAAGTATGCCAGCTTCACAAAGTAAACTTTGTAATTTTGGGAATTCACACCTCCCTTAAAGCTTTTAGGGCCAGAGATCACTATGGGAGAAAACCCATAATCCCTCTCTCTCGTATCCCACAATTCCTCCCTCTTGTATAAAAGAAACCGACACAGAGCACTTTGAGAGATTTCTCCGGAATGACATGAAGAGTGGAGCTGGCTGGAGGCTGAAGAAAGCAGAGGCAGAGGCTGAAGGACCAGACCTTTGGATTTGGTGACATTCAGAGGGAGCTCTTGGAACCAAGCAGAGAGATAGGCCTCTAAGCTAACCGGGCTATATTGGAGATAATAAAAGATCTGAACTTTTATCACCTGGCTGTGTTTTGAGAAGAAAAAGCTTATCACAGTTACCCATTTCCAGAGAAAGAACTAATGGAGTCTGAATACAGATGAAAGCATATTTTTTTTCTTTATTTTCTGGAGGGCTTTTTTTTTGGTCTGTGTTTTCTTTCATAACATGGCTAATATAGAAATATATTTTGCATGGTTGCACGTCTATCACCTACAACAAACTGTTCGCCTTTTCAATGAGAGGAGAGGAAAGGGAATGAAAGAATCCAGAACTCAAAAATTAAAAAAAAATTTTAAAAATAGTTTTTTAATATAAAATTGATGAAAACAAGAAATTGTCCTGATCACAGCCTAATGCTTTATTTGTAGAGTGAGTGATTCAACAGATAAACTAATGGAGGGGGAGCCACATACTAAACAGAATAGGACAGAGAGAAGAGAACAATGATAGGAAGTGATAGAGAATGAAAGACAGAAGGGAGGGGCACTAAAGATCCCTAAATAAAAAGTCAAACAAGTTAGGTGAAGATGAAAATCTAGAATTGTGAGGATTGTGAGGAGGATAGGATGAGGTATGAAAGAATGTAAAATGAGAGAGAGAGAGAGGAAAAAAAGGAGAAGAGGAGGAGGAAGAGAATAAAGAGGATGAGGAGGAGGAAAAGGAGGAAAAAAAATAACTGGAAGAGAGAAGAAGGAAGTATATCAATGCTTCTTGAGGAAGTTAAGAAGAAGACCTGGAAGAGGAAAGAAAGGAGGGAATTCGAGAGAAACTGAGAGAATGGAAGAAAGCAAATGAGAAGATTAGAGAGGATGAAGGGAAAAAGAAATGTCTAGACTGGGGAAGATGGGAACCAAGATGGGCATGGGAAGAGATATTTGGCCTTTCTTAGGTCACAAAGAGGATAGAGAAGGATGGATAAAGGGAGAAGTGAGGGAAGAGAAAAAGTTTGCTTTGGGGAAACTTTTAAGACCCTTTACTGACTCCAAGTTTTCTTTTCTTTTTTAATTATAGCTTTTTATTTACAAAACATATGCATGGGTAATTTTTCAACATTGACCCTTGCAACACCTTTTGTTCCAGCTTTTCCCCTCCTTCCCCCTACCTCTTCCTTAGATGGGAGGTAGTCCAATACATGTTAAATATGTTAAAGTATATGTTAAATACAATATATGTATACATATTTATGCAGTTATCTTGCTGCACAAGAAAAATAGGATCTAGAAAGAAAGTTTAAAAAAATCTAAGAGGGAAAAAAAACGCAAGCAAACAACAACAGAAAGAATGGAAATGCAATGTTGGGGTCCACACTCATTTCCCATAGTTCTCTCTCTGGGTATAGCTGATTCTCTTCATTACTGTACAGTTGGAACTGATTTGAATCATCTCATTGTTGATGCGAAACCACGTCCATTAGAATTGATCATCATATATTGTTGTTGTTGAAGTGTATAATAATCTCCTGGTTCTACTCATTTCACTCAGCATCAGTTCATATAAATCTCTCCAGGCCTTTCTGAAATCATCCTGCTGGTCGTTTCTTATAGAACAATAATATTCCATAACATTCATATACCACAATTCTCTAATTGATGGGCATCCACTCAGTTTCCAGCTTCTAGCCACTACAAACAGGGCTGCCACAAACATTCTTGCACATGTGGGTCCTTTTCCCTTCTTTGTAACTCCAAGTTTTCCATAACAGCAAAGATGTATCTTAAAAAAATTTTTTAAAAAACATTTTACAGTTGTTATGCATCAGAGAAACAGAAAATTGCTGCCTCCAATGAAGTGAAAATGAATATTACAGAGAAAACACCAGAGAGACACATGGTAGGTATGAGCAGACTGCAACACACAAGTAAAGAACAGAAATAAAAGATATTATCTGACAATTGTATAAGAACAGGGAAAATGGGCTGATTATGGGATGATAATGAGTGAGAGAGAAGAGAAGGCTGAGGTTTATGGGAGGAAGGACGGTGAAGGGAGGAAGGAAGATGTGTGGGAGAGGAAGTGGGAGATGAAAGAGTAAGTGTTGGGAGGATGATGTGGAGGGAGGGAGGGAAGAAGGAAAGAGGAGGGAGGATGATAGGAGAGGGAGGGGGAGGATGGACGGAATGAGGGAGGAGGATGGAAAGGAAGGAAGGGAGGGAAGGATGGAGTAGAATGAGAAAGGGAGGGAGGAAGACAGGAAGAAGGGAGGAGGACAGCAGGGAGGAGGATGGGAAAGAGGGAGGAGGATAGAAAGGAAGAAGAGAAGGAAAGGAAGAAGGATAGTGAGAAAAGGAGGGGGAGAGGGAGGGAGGACCCATTCCTTCGGGAGGTTCTGAGCATGCGCAGCGGCTTGGGCTCGGCTGCTGCAGGGAGGCGGCTGCTGCGGTGCAGGGGCTGTGCGAGGCCCGAGGCAGGGCTGAAGCGGGAAGGGGGGAGGTGGGCCCGGGATCTATATCCAGGAGAAGGCCGGACCCCGCAGCCGCTCAGCTTCTCTGCCCTGGCGCTCGCACGGAGGCTCCTGGGCCTCCATTTGGACTTGCGCCTCTGGGGCGCCCAGCCGAGCCCCGGTAAGTCTCTCCCGCCGGCCCCGTCGAGCTCGGCTCCCTTCCCCCTCTCTTCTTCCCTCCGAGCCTTCCCCCAAGCCTGGAGCTGTCCCGGTTCCCCGTAGGAGAACTTCCCTTCCTCCTTACGCCCGCCCCACCTTTCATCCGTTCTGCCTGCAGGGACTGAGTGCTGGTTCTGGGCTCAGCGACCCCGAGTTCAAATCCCTCCTCAGGCACTTTTTAGTTGGGTGACCTTGGGCAAATCACTAAATTTCTCCCTCTGCCTGTTTCCTTTTCTGTAAGACGGGGATCATAGTGGCGCCGATCTCTCCAGGTTGTGTGCGAGGATCCAGGGAAATAATATTTGAGCCTCATTTATACAGCGCTTAGCACTGTGCCTGGTACCTAGCAAGTGGTTTTTCCCTCCTTCTCTTTCCTTTTTCTTTGTTATTCTTCCTCCAAGCCTCTGCCTCTCTCACCCTTCCTCCTGCCCCCTTGCCTCTTCATCTTTGCTCCTTTAAACATTTTACTTACTTTGTATTGTCTATTTTTAAAATGAAATTATTAGCAAACGTTTCAATGAACAAAGAAAAACAAGGATTGCATATTAAAATGGTGAAATTTTCTTTTTTTAAAGGTATGTTAAATTTAGCAGGATTGTGTAAAAAAAAAAAAAAAAACAACAAACTGTTTTCACTTTGTTTCTGTCGCTGTCTCGCTGCATTTTTCATTGGTTAATTTACCTCGTCTATTCTCCCTTGTAATAAAGAATTGTCAAGCAGAGAATTCAACATATTGGCTACGTCTCAGCATCCATGTCTTATTCGGTGGGACCACATACACTGTCTGCCAGGAGATGGGAGGAATGAATGTTTCACCATTAGTAGCCCCTCACCTATTACCATCCAGTCCCCCCAGCATTTAGACAAGCTCCCTAATCCCTGCTTCTTGGTTTGCAAGGTGTTCTGCAAGACTCAGCTTAAATCCCACCTTCAGTAACAACCTTCACCCTCTTCCCCAGTCCTTCCAGCATACTGATGCTCTCCCTTCTATGTACTCTGTGTACAGATTTCTAACGTACCTAGTTTACATGTTGTCTCTTCCATTAGAATATATGCTGCTTGACAACAATGTCTGGGTTTTTTTGTGTGTGTTTTTATTTTTTATTTTTCTTTCTTTATATGCCCTGTGCTTGGCTTAGTAAATGCTTGTGGGCCCTCTTGGTCCTTGAAGAGTAGGGTAACCTGTATCATTCACCTAGCTCTCTGCTAGAGATTTCTGACTGAAAAAATGGCTCAATCTCTCTCTTTTCATTTCCCTTTATTACTCATTCCCTACTTTTACTCTTTTGCTTGGAGTAACATAGGTTTCCAGTAATGTTAGTGTTCTCTATGAAGTGACATGGAAATGGGTCATACTTTCTAGATGAAAAAGCATATCAAACCTCTAAATTAGGTATTTTGTTATCTAAGAATGCTGCCTGTTACGTATTAACATTAAGTAAAACATACCAGATGATTGTGTTTCACTCTGTGAATCCAATACAGATTGGATCTTAGAATTGTTTATGGTACAAGCCACCTATATTCCTGGATTATTCACTGAAAATTGCATTTGGTAGTTTAAATAAAGATAAAGTTTTCTTGTAGTATTGGTACACAGTCTTAAGATTTTATTCATTGTATCTCGCTCTAATTTTTTTCATCATAAAGTTTATTTTTGGGATACTGGTGCCTAATTTTTTTCCTCACTGAAATGAATGAATTTTATTGTGATTGGGAAACTTATTAATATCTATCAGTGGCATAAATATCTTGAGAACTATGTGTAGTTGATATTATAAAATAAGCTAGAAAGATATTCTTTGTTTTCTTATGAAAAACATTGTGTTTTCCTTTGACTAAAATCAGCAGATCTCTGTAGCCAAAAAAAGGAATACCTTGTTAGGTCACTTTTTGGGGTTTAAAAATTGTGCTCATGATTTTATACTTCTGTTTAGTTTGCTAGGAGGTAGTCATCAAAATAAGAAGTTTTTGTACAATTGAAAAACTAAGTTATATACTCTATAGATCAAAATATAAAACATAGAAATTGCTATTGAATAATCTTTTAAGAAAGTGATGACTTTGAAACAGGCTTGAACAGTATCTCTGTTTTGGAACTGTTATGTTTCATTCTTTTAAAAAAAACTAGTGGGTTTTTTTTTTCCTAGTAGATGGTAGAGGATGGGTAGAGGAACAAATTATGTGTCAAGATGTGTTGATTAAAAAGGAGTCTACTTCTAAAATATTGAATAACTTATATGTATATGTGAAATTAAAAGCCTCATTAAAAAACATAATTTATTTGTTGTTTTTCCCCCTTGTCATTCATTAAGGCATGCTGTAACTTATTCCTAATTATTTTACTCATTGATGCTCTTGATAACATGGAGGTTAAACTAGAAGTTTTATTATCCACAAGTATCAAGCAGAAAAAACCTTGGCCTCGAATTTCCTGGCTAGGACAGGTAAGTATTTCTTTTCATTCATATAAATGTGTGTGTATTTATTAAATGTTTTATGTTTATTGAATCTATCTATACACACACAAACATATATAGTTTTAGTTTTAGTTGATCCTTTAGTCCAATCTTATTTTATAGATGAGGTAGTTGAAACTGAAGAAGGAGAAATGATTCGTCTGCTCAAGGTCACAAAGATGACAGCTGACATAGCCAGTATTCAATGCAAGTGTTTAATGCCATCCAGGGACTGTGTTTTTTCCCATTATCCCATGAAACCTCCCCTAAATAAGTGTGATTTTAAAAAAATTATGTAAAGATCTTTTACTTTAGGGAAATTATTTCTTCAAGAAGAATTTATTGAAAAAATATATTTTACTATCAGTTTAACTTTTTTGTATTATTTGGAACTAGGGTGGTGTAAATCTGAAGAGGGAAATCTTCCAAAGGTAGGACAAGTAGGGATGGGAGCCAGATCAGATCTCAATGCTTCCATTCTTCCTCATGGTGGGTTTGTGAAATTCAACAACTTCTCTGCTTCTTCCATCTCAAGATATCACCCAGCTAAGATACTTCTTTAATACATAAGTGTATCTGTGATTTCATCAGTGTAGTATTGCTTACGACTATATAGATTGCTTACACTTGCCTTCTGAGTCTGTGTAAGTCATGTTCAAGTTCTTCCAAAGATCTGCTACAAAACATCTACCTGATATCCTGGGAGGCTTCCTTTGCTCTTTCTAATTTTGTCAGTTTTAGTAGAACACTTGGGATGTCCCACTTGCTCTTGCCATCTAATCAGTTCATTTACTTTTCTGATAATGTATTTCCTTTATGGTGTCCCTATGTCTGTTTGTGGTTCAGTCACAGTCACCCAGAGTCTTGTGGGTGTTTTATGCAGATTACTTTCACTGATTGTACTTTGAATCATTTACAAGTTTGATTCCTCAGAGACTGTGGTATTCTTAGCCATACAGAATTGATGGGAAGACCTTTGTGTTAAAAATGATAGTTCCTTACCCCAAGGAGCAACTTTGAATTAGGAAAAGCATGCATATTTTCTTGTGCATAATTTCTCTATTATTTAATTGTGAACTTACTTCATTATCCACTGGCAGTGTTTCTCTTAGATAAACATACTAAAGTAGTAATTTGATAGGCCAGACATCCAACTATGTATCATGATCTGAACAACAACCATTTTTCATCCATACAACTGTATGTATCTTTTGAATGATCATGGATTATTCAATCAGCCCAATATAATGAATAAGGAGAAGTTATCTGAAGGATCTTACCATTTAAAGGGAAGCTCATTTCCATTTGAATCTTGTACAAAACTTTTCCCATAATGGTTACATAATTCTGAATAAATCTGATGTGACTGACTGGAGACTTACTGTTGTTCAGTTGTGTCTGGCTCTTCATGTTTCCATTTGGGATTTCATTGGTAAAGATATTGCAGTCTCTGCCATTTCCTTCTCTAGCAAAGAATTAATAGAATATGCCTACCTGTAATATGGCATACTACAGAAGTTCTTAATCTGGATTTCTTAGATATCCAAAATGCCAAGATTGGGGAAAAAAATTGCTTCTTTATTTTTCACTAACCTCTAACTGAAATTTAGCACTTCATTTGTTTAAAAGAATTATTCTTCGAAAGGGTACATAGGCTTCACTGGGTTGTCAAAAAGGTCCATGACTCAAAAGATCTTAAGAACCTCTGGCAAAGTGAATAGAATATTATACTTGGAGTCAGGAAGAATTAGAGAGAAATCTTGCCTTTGACACTTAGCAAAGCTGTATGGTCCTATTCAAATTCTCTGACCTCTCTGAGCCTCAATTTCCTCATTTCTAAAGTATGAAAATACTACCTAAAAATTTAGCATTTTTGTGAGGCTCAAATGAGATAACACATGTCAAGGACTTTTAATATCTAAAAAAGTATTATGGGGATTTTAGCAACATAGTATAAGCATACAGAAGGCTCCTTTGCAATTAAAACTCCAAACTGCATGAGATTTTAACAGTTAACTATTAGAGAGCAAATAAGTTAATGGAAAACTTAGGGAGTACTTACATGGAGAAGATACTTAGAAACAGTGGAAAATCCTTAAATAGTATTCACTTATTACTGTCTATGTCCATTATATGATTTCTGATTAAAATGTGAAATCATTCTCAAAATGGATTTCATCTTCTGGCTTTCTTGTTCCCCCTTTTTATTGGTGCTACTCTAGTTAGAATAAGTGAAGGAACAATTCTGCTTGGCATCTCAATGTCTCCAATGTTTCTTCTTCAATAGGAAAAAGAAGCTATTTTCCTTTTGGATGATAAGTATATAAATGAAATTAATTTGCCATCTGGAAAGACAAAGAAGAAAATTCCTCGTCTACAGCTTTTGCTGAAAAATGTTGTCATTTTAACAACTTCCAGTAATGGTTAAGTATTTATTACTGTTATTTTTAAAAGCTGATTTTAAATTGATTTTGGAGGTAATAGTTGCATGGAGAGAGAATTGGTCTTGAGCCAGCAAGACCTAGTTTCAAGCCCTGCTTCTGACACTTACAGGCTGTGTAAGAGCATTTAATTTCTTTAAAAAAAAATATATATATATATATATATATATATATAAATTATTAATTAATTAATTAAATATTAATACACACACACACATATATACACACACATATATTTATATAAAAACCTTTTTATTGACAGAACCCATGCCAGGGTAATTTTTTTTTTTTACAACATTATCCCTTGCACTCGCTTCTATTCTGATTTTTCCCCTCCCCTAGATGGCAAGCAGTCCTATATATGTTAATTATGTGAGCATTTAATTTCTAAGTTTCCCAGATAATTCTTTTTTTTTTCCCCTCAGTAGTATTTTATTTTTCCAAATACATGTAAATATAGTTTTCAGTATTCATTTCTGTAAGAATTTGTATTTCAGTTTTTTCTCCCTGCCTTCCTTATCTCTCCCTTCCTCAAGATAGCAAGTGATTTTACATAGGTTATATATGTACAATATTTTAAAACATATTTCCATATTTGTCATGATGGCACAAGAAAAATCAGACCAAAAGGGAAAAAAAAGCATGAGAAAAATCAACCAAACAAACAAAAAAAATGAACATACTATGTTTCGATCCACATTCAGTCTCCATACTTCTCTCTCTGGATGAGAATGATGCTTTCCATCCCAATTCTATTGGAATTGCTCAGACAATCCTTTAACAGTTTAAATTGCAGTAGGTGCTAATCTATATAGATAGTTTTCTTGCTGAAATTCTTTTTACTAATAAGATCCCACAGACAAATAGATTTCAATTTGTAGTAATTTATAATTAAAATGAATGGTGGAACATTTTCAAGTATTTTAATAACAGTAGTTGAGAAGGAATCTTTTTCTTTTTGAAAACAGATGCTTGGCTAGCTGGGGTACTTAACACTGGTGAAATTTTTCTTTGGAATAAAGATCACGACTGCTTGAAAACTGTATCTGCAACTGAAGCATCTAAGACACTAATAACAACAGCCTTAGGTAGGAATCTCTTAATTGTCTGTTTGCAATTATCAAAAAAATAGAAGGGAATAAGTTTGAATAACTCTTGTTACAATCCTAATTGAAATCTTTCATTGTTTTTGGTGACACCTGTCTCTGACATCCCTAACATTTTTGTACCCAATATAAATTCATCCTTATTAATACTGTTTTCTTCCTTAGCACATGCTTCTTTAAAATTTTAATTTTATTATATATATATTTTTTTAACTAAAGTTTTTTTTATTTTCAAAATATATGCATGGATAGTTTTCAACATTCACTCTTGCAAAACCTTGTGTTCCAAATTTTTTTCTTCTATATTCTTCTATATGTATTTCCACAGATATAATTTTGCACAGTTTGTGTTTGTGTTTTTTTTTTTAATTTGTAAAGTTAGTGTATCAGGAATTTTTGATTGGTAGGGCAGAAAAATTGGTACATTGAAAAAAAATTTTATAGAACTGGAAAGTTTGGTTTTCTGATGTATAATTATTTTTTTCTCCCCAGAGTCTTCTCTGAGATTGTACATCTATGTATCAGGAGATGGAAAAAGAGTTCTGCTTACTACACCTTTTGGATGCATCTTGCTATGGGAATGTTTAGAGTCTGAGAATATTATATATTCAAAAAACTCTTCACTGTTGGGTCAGTGGTCACAAATCCAACCTGAAAAATCATTTGTTTTGCCTTCTCCTGAAGATAAAGAAGCTGTAGTAGATGCTGTTTTTATAAGAAATGAGGTAAATTTGAAATTAGGCAGATATTATATGATTGGAAATTGAGGAAAAAAGTTAATCATGAGATCTATTTTAACAAGATGTATAGAATTTTATCTGGATATTTGAATAGTAATTTTAGGATTAACTCATTAGTCATCTGAAAAAATTTCAACATTTCCTATCCACACTTCTTTAAATGTTGTAAAAAACATGGTTTAGACTTGTAATAGATTTTTTTTTCTGATATTACTTTCAATAGCATATGCAACAATATGGAATTAGTGTAATTAAGACTGTTAAGAAGTAACTTGCATTTCATTTGGAATGCACTATTTTTTAATTGGATTGTTTGAATTTTAAGGCCTCCTAGCTTAGATTTTTAAAAATAATAATTTAATAATAATAATGTGCTAATGCTTTTTTCAAAAAATAAAATCTTGTTCACTTTTTAATATTTTCCTAATGTACCTCTCTTCAAGAGAGTCATCCCTTTTGTCAAAGAATTAAAAATGAAGAAAAAAAAAGTTGCGCAAAACTAATCAGTATATCAAAAAAGTTTGACATTATGTGTAGTATTCCATTTCTGTGATCCCCTTGTCCTCACTCTACTTTTTTTGTTTCCCATTACTTCTTTTATTTCTTTCCATTATTTAAAAAGTCTTTCCATTTTTACTTGTATGTCTTATATTTGTCATTCTTAATTATATTATAATATTTTGTTCTGATCCGACTGTGACCTGTCATTTTTTTTACTGTTGGATAATTAGTTGTTTCTAGGTTTTTGTTATTATAAGAAATGTAACAATAAATATTATCATAATTAATCTTTTCTTTTAGAATGTTCTTAGACTATATTTTAATAGTGGGATCATTGAGTCAAAGGATATATTTTTTTAATTATAGCTTTTTATTTACAAGATATCTGCATGGGTAATTTTTCAGCATTGACCCTTGCAAAATCTTCTCTTCCAACTTTTACCCTTTCCCCTCCTCCCTCCCCTAGATGGCAAGTAGACCCATACATGTTAAATAGGTTAAAGTACATGTTAAATACTATATATATATGTATATATATATACACACACATACATACACATATAAAGGATATGATTTTAAAAATTCATATTATACTACCAGGTTGGATGTCAGAAGTATTTTAGTTTTGTATTTCAAATGACTTTACAATATAACATTAACTTATTTAATCTTTGTATAAAGTAAAATCAGGGTTTTGTTTTTTTTTTCTTTACAGTTACTTGGTGATTGCTGCTTGTGTTCATTTACTTTTTATTCTGGAGAATATTTGATGTTAACATTTTTGGCACTTCAATGGCATGAAAATGTATCTCGATCTAGTAGGTGAGAATTAACTTTTCTTTTAAAAAATAAACAAAACCTGAACCCTATTTTTAAGTTAAATAGATAAATATCCATGGACATCTAGTAGGTGAGAATTAACTTTTCTTTTAAAAATAAACACAATCTAAACCTTATTTTTAAGTTAAATAAATAAATATCTATGGACCCTTCCCTCTATTTTTCAGAATAAGAAAAAGGAAACAAAAGGTTTCCTTGAGGTTGATATTTAAAAATTTGGGCCCCATAGTTCCAGTGATCTTGTGATGGAGAGAGCCATCTACACCCAGAGAGGACTATGGGAACTAAGTGTGGATCAGAACACAGTATTTTCACTTTTTTATTTTTGTTTGCTTGCATTTAGTTTTCTTTCTCATTTTTTCCTTTTTGATCTGATTTTTTTTTTGTTTACAGCATGATAATTGTAGAAATGTGTATAGAAGAATTGCACATATTTAGCAAATGACAAGGTTTACTTGTCATCTGGGAAGAGGTTGGGGGAAAGGAGGGAGAAAAAAATTGGAACACAAGGTTTTGCAAGGGTGAATGTTGAAAATTATCTATGCATATGTTTTGGAAATAAAGCTTTATTAAAAAAAAGGGAAAAAAAAACTGGAGGTCCATAGAGGCAGCAAGAAGAGTCAGTGGATAAGAGTACTGAATTTGGAATTCAAATTTGACTTTACACATTTGATACTTACTAGCTGTGTGATCCTGAACAAGTTGCTTAATCTTGGTTGCCTTACCAAAAAGAACAATTGGGGGCCCATGAAATCTTTGCCTTTTTTATAGTGCTTATTTTCTTAGAGCTGGCAAAGTTTTTAATCATAACATGGTAGAAACTTGATTTATATTGATTTGTAGGGACATACAATTTAGAAAAAGTTTAAAAATTGGAAGTTAAAAATAAATGTGAAGTATTTATACACATGAATTTTTAAACTTTTCTATCAAAATCTTTAACCATTGTATAAGTACAATTGAATAATATTAGCTTACTTAGCACTTTAAGTTTTACCAAGGACTATCGTTAAAACAACCTTGTAATGTAAATAATGCAAATATTTTTAACTACTTTACAAATGATGGAACTGAGACAGATGTGTGAATTGATTTTCTCCAAGTTAACATGTGCTGTAAATAGCAGAACCAATATTTCATTGCCATTCCCTCAACCTTGAATATCCCAGGATATCTAGGGCCAGCAGATCAGGAAGTTTTGAACTATTAATAAAACAGTTAGGTTGCTCTTATTTAACTGATGGTTGTCCTGTTCTACCCCGATGAAATTTTGAGGTATCTTGAAGATTGTCTTTAAAGGTAGAAAACAGTATATGTATATATCTGCTGTTTCAACTATGTTAAATTTTAATTACTTTTTTACAATTTACAATTTTTAGCAACATATGATGAATTTGTTATAATTTCATTATTTTAATTTTTTCAGTTCATTGTCATACCAGGTCCATTGGGCACATCAAGAATGTTTTCTATGCACCTTGATTCCTAAATGTGAATCAGTGAAATCAAGAGGAGCCCTAATTATAGCATTTTCAAGGGATGGCCTTACCCTGGCTGTAACTCTTAATCAAAAAGATCCAAAGGTCAGTAAAACTAATCTCTCTAGCATAGTGGAATCTGTAAAAGCCTGAGTTGAAGTCAACTTAGAATTTCCCTTGATTAAATATATTTTATTGCCTTACAAGTGAGTCTCTAGAATAAATAGTATTTATGGTTTTCAAGCATCTGCTTGGGTAATTCTATTTACAGCTGTAGTCTGGTGTGGGCCAGCTAGGTGGTGCAGTGGATAGAGTGCTGGTCCTGGAGTGAGAAGCATCTGAGTTTACATCCAGCCACAGACACTCAGGAGCTGTGTGATCCTGGGCAGATCACTTAACCCTTCTTTGCCTCAGTTCCAAGGGCAAAAGCCTATAAGGTCCTGTAAAGCCGGACATGATTGAAGGGTGGAATCACAACCACAAATGTTCCAGGCCTCCTCCTTTTGAGCCCTGAAGCCCTTTTTTTGGAAGCGGATACCAACCCTCTGGGGTTGTCCTGCCTGCCTAGGGACCTCTTAATTGGGGATTGGGTTAGAGTGGATCCTTGAATAAGTGGGAAGTCCTAAAAGTCTGTGCTAGGATCCGATTAAGAGTTACGGGGGGCTGTCTGCTTTATTGTATAGCTGAGGAAATTAAGACCCTAGTGGGTAAGATGGCTTGCCCAAGTCATGCAGATGTTAAGTGTCAAAGAAAAGATGGAGATTCAGGTCCTCAGCTGGAGAGCCAGGACTTTTTCTGTTGTGTCTCACGTCATATCTCAGTCTGTGCTTAAAACCCCAGGTTAGCCTCAGGTGTCCAGGTAACTGTAAAACAAGAATTTTAACCTAGAGGCTGGAGATTTGTTTGTTTGTTTTTAAATTTAATGTCTATTTCAGTATAGTTGATTTCCTTTATAATTCTCGGTATTTTCCTTTTCTTCTCTGCATTTATAAACATTTTGAGAAGGGTGTCATAGGCTTGACCACTAACACTGGGTTTGGAGTCATCAGGAAGACTCATTTTCCTGAGTTCAAATTCAACCTCAGATTCTTTCTAGCTATGTGACCCTGGGCAAGTCATGCTGTTTGCTTCAGTTCCTCATCTCTAAAATGAACTGGAGATGAAAATGGTCAACCACTCCAGTGTATTTGCCAAGAAACCCCAAATGGGTCACAAAGAGTTATATATAACAGGAAAAAAAACAACAACACACACGAGTGTGAACATTTGCAAGTTTTTATTTATTTATTCTTTTTTGAATTGACTCTTCATTTAGACTTATAGCAATAGCTTACAAATTCTGGATATGAAGCTTTTTACATTATGTTTGCTGAGAAAAATTTCCCATATCATATGGCTTTTCTTAGTTTGTTTTTCTTGTTCTGTTCTTTATTGAACAATTTGAAAAAAGTTATTAGCTTCATCATAATTATTTCTTTTATTTATTTGAGCAATAAAAACACATTTTCCACATTTGTAGCTACATAATACAATTTTTGTTTTTTAAAAAATTAAACTGGTGTTTATCTAGCTGGACTTTATGGTGTAAGGTGTGGATCTAATTTTTTTCTCCACATTATTATTCAGTTTTTCTGACAGAATTTCTTGAGTTATCAGCAGCTTTTGGTTAGTCATTTAGTTCTATAAGAGGGCATGCTAGTCTTTTTTTTTATTTTTTGCTTAGTACCAGATACTTTTCATAGCAGCTCCTTTATCTTTTTAAGTCAGTGATGGTTAAGTCTCTCTCAGGCATACTTTTTATCTAGTTTTCCTACTTTTTTTCCTCCATGTAAATTTCATGATTTCATTTAATTCCACAAAGTTTACCACTTGTATTACTTCTGGTAATGGGATTTCAAGATCAAAAGGTATAACTAGTTTTATGAACTGATAAAACTTGATTAGGTGCTAAAATTTTGTTTCATTATATCCTGCTATATTGTCTACCTAATTTCTCTACACTTTATTTCTAGTATATTTTTTTTTTTTGAGTCAGGTATTTTAACATAAGTATTCTTTTTAGTATTTTGATCTAAAATAAAAATTCATTGGTAAAGATTTTTGCAGATTACAAAATAAGCCTCACTTATTTTTTTTTTTTTGTATTTGTGTTTGTTTTCTAGGCCACACAAATATTATTTGTAAACATACTGAATTTTGTTGCTCTCCGTGGTAGTCTTAAAGGTTGTAGCAATAAGAATCCTGTGGTTCCATCCAGACTTATTAGGTAAGATCACTTTTAAAGAATGCCAGAATAAGTTTTCTTTTAAAGAAGTTTTAATTTTAGAGTTCTTGGAATTTTACAAATGACAGGGGTCTGCTTTATAGCCATTGTCATTTGTGGGGAATTAGATTCCAGAAGTTCTAATAAAGTCTATGTGGAGTTATGTAATTGAATATGGGAGTCACAACAAATTTGGTAACAATAAAAGGTTTCTGAACACAGTAATCAAAAATTAGTTTAAAATCAAATGTGTATCCAGGGCATTTCTGGTAGTACTTGTCTGTGTTGTACTGCACAGCTTCACTGCTGTCTTGGTTCTGACCGTACAACATATGCCCTTTGCACTGTGCATGCATAAATGCTACCAGAAATACCGTGGCTTTTATTTGGGATTGGGTTGCATAAAAATTCCTTGGTGGGAAAGGGGTTGCAAGTTGAAAAAATTTGAGAATATCTGCTTTAGAGATAGGTGCACAGATGATAGATGCCAGGAGTCAGGAACATTTCAGTTCACATTTGTTCAAATACTTAGTAACACTGGGCAAGTCCACTTAACCTGAGTCTGCCTCAGTTTCCTTAACTGTAAAATGGGGATGTATTAGCATATTGTTTTGAAATTAAATAAGAGAATATTTATGAAGTGCTTTGCCAAATGCCAAACACATTAGAGGTGCTATATAAATGCTTGTCTTTAGGCAAAACTGAAAAGAAGACAAAGTTTGTCTACTTTTCCTCCTTTCTCTTTAGACCATTTCTCCCCAGTTTCCCTTCTTCTTCATAATCAGAATTCTCATTCCTTGAATGCTAGTGTTCTCAACTAAGTATTATATGATTTAGGATTCTCCAGCCAGGGAATTGATCATTCCTTTGGAGGATGGAAAAAAAAAAGTATGCTATCTGTAAATGAACCTGAAGAAGAGGTGGTACCAACTAGTTATGATGAAATTTTCCTGATAAGGAGGGAATCTGATAAAAGATGAGGATGTCATGGCAGAGTTAACAGTTTTAAAGATCTTACTGAACACATTTCTAGAATTAGTGATCCCTACACTATTGATGTAGGCTACTAATCTTGACTAATGCAATTTACAATTATATATGAGTGCCCAGATTTATTCTTCAAATGGATATTTGTATTTTAAAAGTTTTTGTTATCCAAATGGATGTATTTGGTAGAGTGTTATGGAAGAGAGCTTTTTTGCATATAAATATTCCCCAATTAATAAAATACGTAGTTATAACTAACTATACACTATTTACCATATCAACCCCATTAAATTTCTGCCTTTGGAATTTAGAAGAGATCATTACAACGCAACCTACATTTTATTATGAAGAGTTTTGCAAATTTGTTGTACTTTTCTCTTTCTAGGTCCTACTGGGTAGGTGATATTAGCTGGACTCATGATAGCCTTTTTCTGGCCTGCGTATTAAAACGTGGCTCCTTGATTCTCTTGACCTGTTTGGGTGAATTGCTAACTTTGAAAACATTTGGTTGTTCTATAGAATTTGGACCAGCAGAATTTATTCCACTTCATCCACTAATAACATATAGGTGAGAAAGTATAACAACATATAAGTGAGATATAATTTTTAATTGTTTTAATTTGTGATGATATCTTCCTTCCTGGGTGTTACTTGTATACATTTTTTTTTTTTATAATTTCATCTTTCACATTAAGTCTTTCTTTTCTGTCTGTCATTTCAATATCTGTTTCTTATTTATAGTTCTCTCCTATTTCTTATTATGGCTTTACCCTGATGAAAAATTGACATTGTGATCATGTAAGTATTATTATTTACATGTCTTAACAGCATCAGAAAAATATAAAGTTTGCAGTGATTTATTACATTTCTTGTGATTAAATTTCAACTCATTAAAAATTTATAATTCAAAATTAATTTGGCAAATGAACTTTTGCATTTGTCCTAGAAGTTTTATTTTCTTTTTTTTTAATAGCAAGAAACTCTTGTTGATTTTGTTGACATTGTCCTAAACTTTTGAAGTAGGAATATATAAAATATACTTTATTTCTAATATGAATATTACCTCTTTATAGTTTTAATGTAGAATTTAAAGTGATCCAATGAAATATTTGGCTAGTCTAGTCATTGTTTAGATTTATAACTCTGAATTTGTTTATTAGAGAATGACATTTATTAGGCGTAGAGCAAGTTTAGGGAGGTATTTGTGTATTGCAATTAAAATTTTTTTACTTGTATTTCACTTGTATATTAAGTCACAAATGATTTATAATTTATAAGGAAATTAGGAATTCCCATTTTTTATTGTGGTTTAAAATATTTATATTGTAATAGTTTCTAAAACAAAACATAAAGAGTTTTTTACCCATGGAGCAAATTTACAAGATGAAAAAAAGGATATTAATTAGTAGGTATACTTAGTGTAACTTTTCATATATTACTACAGTAATTTAAATTTATGTAATTTTCTCAATATTTGCAGATATCTTTTATCTACTTCTGTTAAGTTGGTGCAGTTGGTCTCTGTCACATTCTATGTGTACAGTCAGGTTAAATTTCTAGCTTTGAGAATTGAATGAAATGTGTATCATAATATAGGACCTCCTTTTTCAGTTCTTCTCTTCCTTCCTATTTCCAATCTAAAAATTTGCAAGAACTGTTATTAAAAATATTAGAGGAACAGTAGATAGAGAAGGATTATTGATAGATGGGATCTAGGAATTATCCTATTATCTATTTATCCTTTCCAGTGCCCATTCCTTTACTTTTTGCCTCAGGTCATTTTCTGAAGAAGACTTTTTGTCAGTACATTTTAGGTGCTTTAAAAATTAATTTATAAAATCGTTTAATTTCAGAGTCATTATTTTTATTAAATTACAGAAATAGCAAAGTTTATTTAGAAGCAGATAAAAATGATTTTTTTCACCACCATTTCCACACTCCTCACCTTATTACTGATTTCTTTTTTTTTTGCTTCATCAACAGAATGCAAATATATCTAACTCTACATTATAAAATTTAATGAATGTTTCTAGAATACTTATGTATGAGACACTGTATTAGGCTTCCTGAGAAATATAAAAATAAAGTTTGTAAACTGTCAAGGACTTTAAAAATCAAATTAGGTTTCTCTTCTATTTTAAATACATTGCTAGGAGAAAAGAAAAAGAGAATCAGTATTGATGAAAATGCTATAATTTGCTGAAAACGTGAAATAATGATAAAAATTTACAAAACATACTTTTTAACACAAAATGCATTATTGTGTTTTCCCCCCCAAAAAAAAGTTTTTGCATTTCATTCTTGCTCTATTATCTTTTTATACTGTTACTTTTTTATTTCTGCTTTTTTGGGGGGGATTTTTTCTTGGAAAACAATATAAAATGGAAGCATTTTATTATTTCCCTGTAAATTTGACTTTTCTAATCCTTTTTTTTTTTAATTTTGGGGTTTGTCTACTAGACCACAGCAATATATACCTCAAGATTCAAGTTATTCCCTTGATTCATCAGCCTCTGATAATGACCCAATGAGACAAAAATTTTCTGTAAAAACACACTCAAGATTACCCTACCTAATTGTCTCTGATGGATATATGGTTACAGTACTTCAATTTTTTGATAATTTATCCCCATCAGTACTTATGAAATCATTTCTACTTGAATCCACCCAAAGACTTGAGAAAATACATCAAATGCTGATATTTCAGGTAAGATAATGTAAAACATTTATATTGCATTATAAAAATTAAAACAATAAATAAAGCCATTTGGTTTTGTACATGAACATTTTTTTGTTATAGAAGAAGTAATGAAAGTATGAGTTTGTAAAGTCTTACATTGTTTCCTTTTATAGTCTAAAGGAAAAAATCTGAGATTACGGTCATTGGATTCACTCCGGTCTTGTCTGCTAAAGCATCAAGGAAACCAAAGTTCAGTTGTCTCTACTATCCCCAGATTCTTACAGGCAGAGGAAGAAATAGGGGAATTGACTGAAAAAATGGTAGATTTGCAGGTACTTGCCCTCATGTTTTATTGTGAGTGATAAGAAGCTATATTGATTTCAGTGCTGCATCAAGAAATAACTTCTCTTTCTTGCTTGTGAAGGGGAAGGAGAATGGGGGACCCTGATTATATCTATAGCATCATTACCCTGACTATATCTATAGCAGCATTCTCTGGATTCTATAGCAACATTGCAGGTATTTGATGTTCTGGTGTTTCTTTCTCATTTCAGGGTCATGAAATAGAAGAAAGTAATAACAGTAAACAATTTTTAAATCATTTTTTCCCTTTTTGGAGTCAGAAAAGTGATTCTTTGTTTGATGAAGTTGAAGAAGGAAGACTAGAATTTGCATCCATGTTTGATACAATTCATGCAAAGGATGATATTAAGGAAAAAGATGATATCATAACAGAACTGCATTCCATCCAGAAAAATCTCCTTGCAGCCTGGAATATTGGAATTTCAAAAAATGTGGAACACAAAAAATTAATGTTCAATTATACAGTAACCTGCATTACTCATTTTTTCTACATTCTTCAGTTTGTAAAATGTCCTTCTCCTAAACAGAATTTTTATTTAAATAAGACTTTAAGGCATAATGCATGGCTGCACTGTGTCTTTCAATTTTTTCATCAATGTTTATCTGTTCAGTATTGGGATTTGAGATACAGACAGGATGTGGGACATTTGGTAAAGCTGACATCACAAACTCTGAAGTTGATATTTGTTCAGCAACAGCAAGATCAGTTATTTTCAGATACTCTTTTGGGTTGTTTCAACTTACTTAAGATGGTTTCTGACAGTCTAAATGGCATATATACTCTTCAGCATCAGGTGATTTCAACATCAGATGATGGAAATAGGACCATAAATCATGAATCATTAGTTGTACCTATTTTTCAAAAATTTTCTAACAACTGTACTCAGAAACCATGGTCATGGAATACTTTTTTAAAGTTACCTCCTCAGGCCATAAATCTTGTTCAAAAGCCAGGCCACAGGTATGATTTTATACTTAAATTACTATGTCACTAAAGGTTTAAATACATTTTGTGTTATTAAAGGCATTATAGAACTCATATTGAATTCAGTACATGTGGAACAAAAGCAATATTTGTAAGAATTTCTTTACATTTTTAACACCTGTACAAATATTTCTAATCAGATACTTGGAAAATATTAACAGTTTAGATTTGGAAATTATATAATTTGGAAAAATTTTACCAGTTTTTGAGTATGCCAAAAAATATTTGTGAAAGTAGCTGTTCAGAATAAAATATATGGTTTTTAGAATTCAAATTAAGACAGATATTCAGAAAATCATAATTACTTATTATATATATAAAAAGTAAGCTACATCTTCATTTCCAATTTGTAAGTTTTTTTTTTTTTAAATAACATACCTAACTTTCTCTCCAGGTTATCCAACCTTTGGCAGCTATTGTATAGGCAAACTTTGTGGTATCAAGCTCATCTAAGTAGGCTGGACCCTAAGGATGACAGACAGTTAACTGAAAGAATATCAAATGAAGAGTCCTTTGTCAGATCCTTATTGTGCCATATTCAGGCTGTTCTACAGACAGCAGGATATTGCTTGAACCAAGCTTTGGAGCTCAAGTCTGTAATTGGTCAGTGTCCAAAAAAGAATTTCAGTCCATGTGATTAAAAATACGTTACTGGTTTTTCTCTCATTTTGGAATCTGTGATAAGTATTTGTCATGTCTGGACTCAAGCCAATGAAATAAAAAGTCATTCTTTTAATGTTTCATTAGGAATAAACAATTTGTATAAAAACAACTTCATGCTAATGAGAGGTATTTTTATCTTTCTATGAGAGTAATTGTACATATTTATATGTAGTTAAATCAGGGTGCATATACTATTTGGTGTTGTGCCTAGATTTTTGTAGGTTTTAAAGCCAAAAGAAACTTTCAATTTAAACATCGTCTATTCCAACTTTCTCATTTTATGAATGGAAAAACAAAGATAGAGAGAAACAAGTTACTTGCTCAAAGTCTTATGTCTATTTAACATCTTCAGAATACTTTTTTCAGTATTGTATTTTATTCCTTTATATTAATATAACAGAGTTGCTAGGCTTTTCCCTTATTATAGAGCTTTTGGGTCACTGTCAATTTTTTTTGCTCTTATAAATGGTATTGCCATGAATATTTTTGGATAATTTTTTTGGTGATTATTTTTCTTTGGTATCTCTTTCCCAGTGTAGGATTACTGGGTCAAATGCTATAAACAATTAAATGGTACTTGTAAATATTGACTGTCTGAAATAGTCTTAATGGGAGGAAAATTATAGTGTTTCTAGTGATATATTTCGTGTAACTATTTGCCAGCTAATAGGAAATGGGTTTGAATAATGCCAATGATAATTGGTTTTCTTTTTTTTTTTTTTTTCCGAGGTGAGGAATACTTTCTTTTGGGATCATATGAAGAATCTGTTCAACTATGGAAGAAAGCACTACAAGAAACCAAAGCATTAGGTAATTGTACTGTCCCCCTAAAAAATGGTTGCCTAATGACCAACTACAATTCTAGGGAATTACAGTGGGAAATTGTATCCTTCTTATAATAGGGAAGACTTAGGGTATGAATTGAGACATATTTTTGGGGTATACAACCAGTGTGGGAATTTGTTTTTGCTTTACTCTGTTTTTGTTATAGAGGGTTTTTTTTTTCCTCAATTGGTGGGAAGTGGGAAGGGAGGGAGAAAATGCAGATCTTAAAATAAAATTTAATTTAAAAAAGAAAAAATTATACATGCTAACTTAGAGTTAACTAAATATGTCATTTGCTCTATGACCTTTAATATATCATGTGAATTAATTGAAAATAACTCCAATCACACTGCTGAAAGCATTTTTTTAATGCCCAGATATAATAGAAAATTGAATCATACTAGTTTTCAAAAAGGTGTATTTTAAAATTTCATCTCAGTGTATCTTACTTCAAATACAGCAAATTCTAGTAATTTCTCAGTTCCAGGTATCTGTGAAGTTTGTGATAGAATCCGTACTGACTTTGGTTACATATTGAAAATAAGAGAAGTTGAAATTGTAATCATTTTTTTTTAAACTGGGGAAGAATTTAGAAATAGGAACTAAAAACTACACATTATTCCTTTGTTTTTTCCTGAAGCATTTTCTTTGCGAAGATATGAAACTTCTGTCTACTAACATGGCTCAGAGAAATTTATCCATACTAAAAGCAGGATCAAACAAAAAGATTTCCATAAAAAGTAATTGAGTAGAATTTCTAGAGGATTGTTTTTTGAGGATGTTATGTCAGACTGAGGTAATAGGATAGTTTCTTCCTGGCTGAAAATACTCTGCTCTATTATTTACTTATTTTTGCAAATTTTTTTCCCCAATTACATGTAAAGAAACCTTTCAACATTTTTTATTAAGATTTTGAGTTTTAAATTTTTCTTTCCTTTCTTCTCCTCCCCAAGATGGTAAGCAATCTGATATCAGTTATACATATGCAATCATGTTAAATAAAGTTCCACATTAGTCACATTGTGAAAGAAAAAATAGATAAAAAAGGGAAAAACCACAAAAAAACCCACCCAAAAGTGAAAATAGTATGTTTTGATCTGCATTCAGACTTCACAGTTTTTTCTCTGGATGTTGATGGCATTTTCCATTATGAATTTTTTGGGAAAGTATTGTTTAGAAGAAGCTTTTTCCCAGCTTTTAAATATCAATCAATAAACATTTGTTAAGTACTGTGAGTGTTAGGGGATATAAAAAGGGCAAAACACAATCCCTGCCCTGAAGGAGCTTGTAAGTCCTGACCACATCAGAAGCCTTTACTTGAGAATGCTTCATGGCGCACAGTTCCTCAGGAGGTTGCCCTACTTTTCTATCTTACCCAGAGCCATTGTTAGTCTACTGTTAGTCAGCCTCCATCAGACTTTTAGATAATTGAGCATTAGTCATCCTGACATCATGTGAAATAAAGTAGAATCTTTTGAAATATGGATAATCCTCATTCAAACCAATTCAGTCTGTTGGATATCAGAGGTCTGCTATGTGCAAAGCACTGCGCTAACTGATACAAAGCCGGGAACTCTGATCTCAGTGAGCATGATTATTTCAGGAGGACAGAGTAAGTACTAATTCATAGCATTAAGAATGACTTACCATTGGAAATGGCAAATGAACTGAGAACTGGAGGTCAGAGAGTGAGGAGAGGCAAAAGGCTAACTGCAGAGAATGGGGAGCAGCAAGGGGATCAGCTTTGCTGAAATGTAAACTGAAGGAGAGTAATGAGAAATAATCCCGGAGGTAAAGATTGTAACTTATTGAGAATGAATGAAGAACGAAGTATTATTAATTTTTTTTGTTTTTAATGGAAATTTAACATGTTGTCATTTGGTCAAGGAGGAAAGAGGACATGCTTTCTTCAGACACGATATTATCTTGCTCAGTTGTATTGTCACCTCTATTGTTATAATTTAAATGATGCTCAAGGAATGTGTGATCACTTGGTTAGAGAAATATTGAGACAGTCTCAGATGTCTGCCAAAGAAGAGGAATATTTTCCAGGTATGTTTTTGTAGAAATATTTCTAATTTTGCTAGTGTCTATGTTTGCTATTAAAAATCTGATGACCTTCCTCCAAGATGAAAAGCTTCTTGATTAGATAATATTGGCTAAATTCTTTCCAAAAGGAATATATATTAACTTTCCAGATATCTTTATTTACTACATTTCTTTTTTTCTTTAACTCTTCATTTATTAAATTGGCTTAGAGAGGTCATCATTTTTCTTAATATGTGCCACAATGTATCTTCATGTCTTGTTCTTTAGTTTAAATTTATTTATTTATTTATTTAAATATTAAATCACTAAGCAGGTAGAAAGATATAAATGCATAATAACTTTGTTAAAGGGATAGGCTTCCTTGGAGAATTAGAAAAATGGGTAAACATGGGAACATAAGGCATACAGTTATAATAGTTTCAACTTGGAAGCTGTTAACAATGAAACATTGTAAATATTTAAAAGAAAGAACATTGATCTAGATTATCATGATTTTCTATGCTAGTTTTATATATAATCTCTTTATCTTGTGATATTTTTGTTATTGTTTGATACTTAGAAACTTTATTAAAGTAACTACTGGGTGCTTTTTTTGAATTGTTCAAATTACTAGAAATCTAACTAATTAGTAAGCATGTTATTATTACCTAGTAGATTTTGTGCAGGTACTATGCTAACCTGGAGGGTAGAGGAAAGGATACAAAAATATAATTGAAGCAGTTTGTGCCCTCAAAGAGCTGTAGGATAGCAACTTGTATATATGTATATATGCTGGGGGAGAGGGAGGATAAGGAAAGCTTCTAAAAATCAGTGACAAAGAGTACATTCTAGGTCTGAGGAGCAGCCAATGCAAAAAGGAGGACACGAGATACGGATTGCTGTGGATGAGGGACAATAAAAAGGCCAGTTTTACAGGGTCATATTGAGAGTGAAGGGAAGAACTATATAGTAGTACTTCTACGCTATTATAGTATAGCCCAAAAGTATTAATTTGATTTCAAGCTTTAATAACATAAAACTGCACTGAAATGTGGGCCACTCTGTATGTAAGAAATGTATTGTAGCCAGCTTGTGAAAATCTTTAAATGTCAAACAGAAAAGTTTATATTTGATCTTAGAATTAATAAGGACCCACTAATTGGGGAAGTGACTTGACTTGTGCTCTAAAAGAATTGGTATCTTTTTTTTGATTTTGGACTTGAGTTTGAGATGCTGTTGAAATAAAACTCAGTACCTGTATTTTTTGATACAAACTGTTCTTAAAGAATGGATTGATGGGGCCTTGACAAATAGAAATCAAGTACTTGAGGATAGAACTTTGTTTCCTTGGAATTTTATATTTTATAGGTTTGGGTCCAAGTCTAGAATATTAAAATGATGTTATTTCTTAGCATTTATCTCAGAGGGAAAAGGGGGACTTAGGATAGTTGCAAAGTGCCCTCAGCAATCCAGTTCCAAATGCTTAGGAGGTAGTTGATGATACAGAATTTAAGTTCAGGAGAAAGGCCAGAGCAGGATCTATGGATCTGGAAATCATGTACCTAGAGATAATGGCAACAGTGGTCACTAAGATGAGAATTTAAAGAAAAAAGCCTAGGACAGTGGCTAAAGCCACAGTTAGGGGACGAGATAGAAATTAAGCTAATTAAACTGTGCATTGCGGCCCCATTTGGGGTTATATAACTAAATGTGGGGGTCATGAAATTGTGATTTATTATCAGTAAATGTTTGATTGTATACCTTTTAAAATATATCTACTTATTTTGAGTCATATAAAAATTTCTCAGGTGAAAAGGGGTTGCAAGTGGAAAAAGTTTAAGAAATTCTTGATATAGAAGATGATCCTGTAAAGGAGATAGCAGAGAGGAGATATCATTTAGGAAGAGAAGAGCAGAGGAATCAGGTGCTTCAGAAACTATCAAAAGAATGAGAACTAAGAAAAGGCTTTTGGATTTGGCAATTAAGATGTTATTTTGGAGAGGGATGTTTCATTTGAGTGATGAAATCAAAAACTTGATTACAAAAGGTTGAGATGTGAATGAAAGGAGAGAAAGTATAAACAAAGATAACTAGACATCTTTTTCCAGGAGAAAAAAGATGAAAAAGAATAGAATTTAAAAGAGTATAGCTTGAGAGAGGACTTGAGAGTCAAATGAATATTAACCACAAATTATAAGTGAGGTGAAAACTAATATGTTTTATATGGGATACTTTTTTATTTGAACATGTTCTTTCCTTTCAAATCTGAAGAAATTAATGGTTCCTTCCTACCTTCCTCAACTTGATTTGTCAAAATTGAGCAATTAGTATTGTTAGAAAAATTATAATTGTCACTTATACAGTACATACTGTTATATACAGTGAACTGCATGTTAAATGTACTACTGGGGAAGTGAGATTGAATTTTCTATTTTAGCTATGTTATATAAATCTTATATGTTTTTAAAACCTGAATTTTAGTAGAGTAATTTAGAATTAATTTTCCAGTTTATGAATGCCAGCTAGTAGTATTCTGGAGTTTTTAAAGTGCATTTTTGAGATAGTTTTCTAAAATAGAAAATAGCTAGGATTATAATTCTTGTATCACTAGATACACAAGTGTAATCACTTGTATAATCACTTGTATCACTAAAATAATCTTGTATTTATTTTAATAAATTCTTATGTTTTAAAATTATTCTGATTTTAGTGCTTGAGCTTATAATTTAGCATTCCTTTTATCTTTAAGGTTAGACACCATAATAGCAAATTATATTTTCATAGTTTTTTTTTTGTCCTTATAGTCTTAAGTATGTTGAATAGTTTTTTATATGAAGAACTGTTGTTAGATTGATGTTTAAAACTTTCCTTCTGAATTGTTCAGAGACCCCTCATACTGTCTATATTTCTGTTGCTTTTTAGTTTCAGAGAGTTTTCATTGTGATTTTGGACTAATCGGAAATGTTCATCCTGAGGCTGCAGTTGTAGTTGTTCAGTGCATGGCTCGATTCATGGCGGCGTATTTCACCAACCAGCAGCTATATGTGCTCCCTCCTCACAATGTGGACATTCTTCCTCCACTTCACATAGAAACAGGTATTTTACTGAAAGGATACTATTTAATAATGCTTCAACTTAAACAATGCTCAAGCAGAGTTTCATCTCATTTATATCTTGTGGTTAATATTCATTTGACTCTCAAGTCCTTTCAAGTTTTCATCTTTTAAATTCTATTCTTTTCATTTTTTTCCTGGAAAAAGTTGTCTAATTATCTTTGTTTATACTTCCTCTCTTATCATTCACTTCTCAGCCTTTTGTAATCAAACTTCTAACCTCATTATTCAAATGAAACAGCCCTTTTCAAAGTAACAGGCATCTCTTAACTATGCTTCTGATTGGACAGCACTTTAAAAAAAGTTCTCTAGCTTGAATTGAGTTGACTTTTGTAATATGAGAATGCCAGTAAGACCAAGGTTATTACTTTCATTGACTGGAAATATTTTATCATCTCTTTTCAGTAATTGATGTTCATAAGGATTCCTGGATTTTTTTAATGCCCTGGTTCTTAAATCATGGGTCACAACTTCATATAGGATCTCATAACTTTATGTGAGAGGGTCATAAAATTATAATTTATTATCAGTAAATGTTTGATTTGTGTATCTGTTTTATATACCTATATACCTGGGGTCATGTAAAAATTTCTTGGGCCAAAAGGAATCATGAATGGAAAAATGTTTAAGAAGCTTGTTTTAATGGAACCTGGACAAGCTTTATTTATAACAGATGTTGTATATATATTTTTTATGAAAGAAAAGGGTTTTTTTGATATCTTTTGAATTGTTTATGAATGATTATAACAGTCTTTTCTTTCTCATCCCCTCAATCTGTGAATCTTCATGTAATTTTTCATATAGAAATATCTGACTTCATTTTCACTTTTCAGATTTTGTGGTTTCTATGACTATTTAGAACAGAATTGCCCTCCATATATTCAGATATACATTCAGAAGTATTAATAAAGCAAAGTTTCATGTATTTATTAGTTCTCATGATTTTAAAATTTTTGATCATTTAGTGAAGTATTGGGTTGAAGTTTACTTTTGTTTTAATCATGTAAAAGATATAGGATTTTAGAATTTCAAGGGACCTTAGAATTCATCTAATCCAGCTGCTTCATATTCTGGATAAGGCAACTGAGATTCAGAGAAGTTAATCGAATTGTTCAGTTGTGTTATATTTGAATAACTGACAATTTGAAAACACATTGTTGCTAAGCATTTTAGAAAATTTTAGAAATTTAGTTTTATTTAATAAGTTTTTTTTTTTAACACCAAACCTCTGATTTCATTGGTATAGGGAACTTTCTTGTATTTTGGAAAAGCAGAAGAGGCACCTGCTGTGCAACTTCCAGTTATAGAGAATTCCCTGGGACACTGAGAGGGAGAAGTGATGTTACTTGTCAGGATTCTGTATCCAATGTGTGTCAAATATAGGAAACGAACATTCACAGATCCTTCTGACTTAGTTCTGAATCCCCTTGGCCACATTGCCATTTATGTTGATAGATAAATTAAAAGTATTTTCATTTGTTCATTAAAACAGGTCCTTAGGGACTTTTGCTTTCCAATACTTCCCAATATATATTACTACATATGTTTATACCTTATCTTGATTAATTAATCACTTGGAAATGATGCTTCTCTATAGCTTCACTGGATCATTCTTTAAAAACTGGAAGAGACTTGAAAGATCATCTGATTCAACTCTCTCATTTTTGCAGATAAAAAAAAAAGGGGGGGCCCAGAGAGGTAAAGTTTACTTAGATAACAAGTAGCACAATTGGTTTGTGAACCCAGGTCATCTAATGTGATAGTCTGCATTTTTTCAGGTGGCTAGGCAGGAAGATCCAAGTTCAAATTCATTGGGCACTTACTAATTGTATAATTATGGGTAAATCATTCTCTGTCTGCCTCAGTTTCCTCAACTGAAAATAAGAATAATAATATCACCTACCTTGCATAGTTATTGTGAGGATTAAATGAGAAAATATTTCCAAAGTGCCTAGCACAATTACCAGTGCATCGTAGGTACTTAATAAATGATTGCTTTTTTCCTTCTTTTTATGTTGTTTTCCATGATCATGTTAAAATTGACTATTTTTCTTTTTTGTTCTTTGGAGTTCAATGGTAATTTTTTGGGTTAACTTTACAATATATAAATATTTTGATGCATAATTTCTATTTTGTTTTGAAACTTTTAATCATACTATAAACTATAAGCAAAAATTTTAGGTCAGTAACATTTATCTTTAGTAGTTTCAGATCCACATTTTTGTATCCTTTTTCTTCTTCATTGGAGAATTCTTCCTTCAGGCACAAGTTCTATGCTTTTAATTACTTTTCTCTTGTTAAAGCTACAAAGTTCTGTCCTGGCTTAGATAAACAGAAACTGTGGGCAATGAATTTAGGTGGATTTACAGATTTAGATAAATTACAATATAGTAAGTATTGTTTGACAGATTATAGGCAGCAGATTTGAGAAACTAAAGAGGAAGTAAACAGTAAGCAAGGCTTGCTGGGTAGAATAGAATGATCAAACTTAAGCTTAAGCTAAACCAAAGCCATAATAGGACAGGGTATAATGCTAGCATGTGAACTGTTGTTGCTCCAGAAGCTCCAGGCTTGATTTCTAACCCTATGATAGTAAATCCCTTTAGTATAATACTTTGTAGAAGGATGAATTAAATAAGTCTTTAGGGCACTAACTTCAAATCTATTAGACTGTATGCAGACATTTTTATATTTGTTGATTGATGTAAATTGTTGTGTAAATGAATCTTGATTAGTGAGTCAAATTCAGATATTTGTCTTTTTATTTGTACAATTCTTATAACTAATGAAAAGGAACTTTTAGAATATGTTAACTATCATTTCAAAATTCCATTTGGATTCTTTGAATTTCTGTAACTTTGTTTTAAAGAAGCCAGTCTAGGATTTCCACTAATACTAAATAAAAAACACTAAATAAACAACAACCAAAAAAACATCCCCCCCCCCCCAAACCCGCAAGCACACTCTCTCTTCCAAATAATCCCAAACCTTAAACAGTTTTACAGTTTGGGACTTTATTGCAGAAAAATGAACCAATCAGCCACTTGGGGAGGTCAATACAGTTAAGAAAGCATGCTGGTATCCTCAAAAATCTCAAGTTGTTTTGTAAATATGTTTAAAATTTTACGTATTTCCTTTTCTTTATTTGTTCACAGAACATTCTGTTCGAATCATTCCTCTACAACATTCTAAGGTGGCAAGTGTTATTAGAGATCAAAATCTATCTTATCTATGGACAGTTGAATATGCTCTTGAATTGCTGTTTATTACTGGTCTGGTCCCAGAGGCTGTGTGGCTTGCTCACAGACTTGGTGATTGGAAGATGGCTGTTTCAATTGGTTTAGCCTTCAAATTATGCTATAAAAGTAACAGCAATTTATCAAGGTGTGTATTTTTCAATTATAAATTCATATTTACCATACCAGTGTCATAATTTTGAGAGTTTAATTTTTGTTTTTACTATTACTTGTATTTCATACAGGAATTTTGTCACATCCAAGTGTATTTATTTCAAATTAATACTCACCTTCAAAGAGGCACTTAATATCTTTAAAGATTAAAAACAGACCTCTTCATTTTTATATAGAAGTTGAAAGAAATTCATTATGTTCTCATTTTTTCTTTTAATTGAGGATTCTAAAGTAATCAAAGTGATTTGTGTTCTATTGTTTTTAAAATTCTGAATAATGTATTTTGATTCTAGATCTTTTATTTGATCTCTGAACATGAAAAGGACAGTATAGTTTTGTGAAAAGAGCTCTGTACTAAGAATTTTAAAAATTAGGCTCTTAGCCCCTGTTCCCATACTGTTGTTTGCCATGAAACCATAAACAAATTTATTTAATTTTGTTTGCCTCATTTTCCTCATTCATAAATCAGGAATAATAATGTTTGTACTATTTGTTTCTTAAAGTATAGTTTTAGACAAGGAACTTGTTAAATTGTAATGTGCTATATTTGTAATATCTGCTATTTTATTATATATAACTATCTTTTTTATAAATTAAAGATATATAATAAACATTGGAATTTTCACTTTTTCTAGAAGGGAATTGACCTTTTCCTTTGTTTTTTTCCTTTCCCAAATGATTTGAGGTGTAAGAAAAAGGACTTAACTCTACAATTAAACATGACTCCAACACGAATTTTTCAGGAAAAACTACAATGTTTTCTAGGTCAGCCAGCATCTTTGAAAGTGGCTAATGAATTGGGTCCTAAATACAAACAGTTTACAGGTATGGTTTCTATCATTTGGAATTACATATATCAGATTAATTTATGTAAGGTCTTTCATGCTATTTCTAAAATCTGTACACAGATTGAACCACATCTTAATTTTATTATCTGAAAAAAGTAGTTTATATTTGCAATTTAAACATCTGAGTTCTCCCAAACTTAGTAAAATTCAAATCATGCTTTAAGACCTTGATGGATCTATGATATTTTTGTGGGTCCTCTTTTTATGTAATATACATACATTCCCTTTATAATTTTTACTGTGGTGCATTTCTTGTTTATATTCTTCCAATAATTCTTCGTAGAGAATCTCTTTAATGTATTGGAGATGAAAGAAATACACACTTTGCTTTCTAGTGTGGCTTCCAGAGTCTTCCTCTACCATATCACTCAGTAACTTTGCTTCTTTAAATCTCTGTTTATATTTCAGTCAGGATTTTAGTAGCCATTATCTACCACCCTTCAGGACACTTTCCCTCATTCTTCAAGGAATTCATTGTCTAGTTCACAGTCTTTCCCTTCTCCCCAACTCCCGTTGGACTTTAACATATATCTTGTCAATCCCTCATCTTGCTTATTTCCCATGACTTACCTCTCCACCCCATATTAGCTGCAGAAATGGTCATAACTTTGATCTTCCTATTATTCACTAAATTTCCTTTATCTGATTATAATTTGTTGTGATTATACCTTCCTTCCGCCTTGCAATCCCTAAGCTTGTTCTTTGTCTTTCCTGTAGCCTCTACTTCCTCTATCATTTAGTTCTTTCTAAGGCTTAAACTTCGTACTGGCTGTCCTGACATCTTGGTAAGTTAACTAACTAGTTAACTAGTTTCATGGTGTCTTATTGGAATCTTCCTTTGCCAAGACTCATCCTTATATTACTCCTTCAATTATTGCCTTCATTCCTTCTAGTCACTTTCTTTTAAATAACAGAGGAAAGATGAAATTATTCAAATTGGGTTCTTGACACTTGATTTTACATATTTTTAACTGGGACTTCATTTTGGCATAGTGATTCTTTTGCTCCTTCCTAATCAATTCACTATTTTACCACAGCAACTTTTCGAGACCTTTTTCTCTCTCCTCAAACCATATTTTTCTCTGATCTTTTCAACCAAAAACTTTGCTTCTTCCAGGCCTCCCCTATCCCTTCTCCCTCTAGCTAAGAAAGATCAAAAGGTGGAGATGCTTGCTCCTTCTGGGACTGCAGCTTGGCAGGGCTCTCAGGTACAACAGTGTCCAGCAGACAGAAAAAGCAGATTGGAGAGACAGACCTGAGACATAAAGGAATGTGGCCTTCAGATTACCTAAAAGCATCCCACTATCTATGAAATATCTATGAAAAAATATTGTAAGGCAAAGGAAAATATTTAAATACTTGATGAGGTAGAGGATCCTTTGGATTTAATTGATGATCTCATCAGCTCCTATGAGTTTAATAATCTATTTATGTGATTCCTAGATTGATAGACACACATACAAACACTCACTCTCTCTGTCTCTCTCTGTCTCTCTCTCTCATATCTTCCTAGGCTCTTGTTGGTGTAACTCAGTGACAAAATGAACTGAGTGCTGGGTGTGGAGTCAAGTGTCAAGAACCCAATTTGAATAATTTCATCTTTTCTCTATTATTTAGAAAAAAGTGACTAGATCCAACTTCAGGTCTAGCCTCAGACACTTCTTAGCGTGATAAGTCACTTAACCTTGTGTACCTCAGTTTCCTCATTTGTAAAATGAGTTGGAGAAGGAAATAGCAAATTATTCCAGTATCTCTGTCAAGAATATCCTCCAGAAAGAAGTCATGAAGAGTTGGACATGACTGAAACGATTAAACAATAAAAAGTTTCTTTATCACCTTTTGGACATCTCTGATTCCATTGTGTCTCAAATAGAATTCATTATCTTTTCCTCATATCTTCCCTCTTCCCAACTTCTCTTTTACTGTCATCTTTCCAATCCCCTGATCTTCGTGTTCTCCTTGATTCTGCTTTCACATCAATCCCATATATCAATCTGTTGTCTACCTTCTCTACATCTTTTATATAACTTTCTTCTCTTGTTACATAGCCAGCTAGCCTGGTGCAATTCCTCATTATCACATGCCTGTAACTATCACAGTAGCTTTTTGGTTGATTTTCCTGGCCTCTTTATTCTGGCCATTCTCCACTCAGTTGCCAAAATGATTTTTCTGAAGCACGAGTATGAACACATCAGCCCTTCCTTGAATTCCAGGGGCTCCCATTGGATCAAATATATAATCTTTTGGCATTTAAAGCTTTTTTTTTTTTGACTCTTGGCTCCTTCCTACCTTCCCAATCTCTTTGGACTCTACTTCTTTTTATTCAGTTGTACAATGCCATCTTCCTTGATGTTCCTCACATATCTCTTTTTATCACATGGCTGTATGTTTGTTGTACTGACTTTATAGTGCCTGAGATGCTTTTTTCCTCATCTGCAATTTTTAGTTTCTTTCAGAGTCATCTCAAATCCTGATCTTTTTTGCTGCTAGTGCCTTTTCTCTGGGATTACCTCCCACTTATACTGAATTTCTTTTACATGCACATTTTTCCCCCATTAAAATGTGAGCTTTCTGAAGGCAAGTTCTACATTTTTTGCTTCTCTTTCTCTGGTATCCCTGGTGCTTAAGCAGAGTATTTGGCAAATAGTAAACACATAATAAATACTTTTAACTCATTTTATATAAATATATACTTTAGAGTTAACCTTTTAAAAAGTTAGGTTTTTAGCTATAAAAATTTATCAATTTCTATAAATTAATGGTTTTAAATTATATTGTTAATGCTTGTCTTCCTATTTTATAGATCCCATTGAAGAAGAAGATGTAGGCCTACTTTTTAATTCCATACAGGAAGTATTGAAAGCAGCAGTTATGGCTGATGCTGATATTCTCTCAGAGACATTTCAGTGTTTGATCGACTCAGCCAAAGACTTCAGTAAGAGGTTATGGGGATTAGTACCTGTGGGCTTGTATCTTCCATCTCCTCCATTATACTGTCCTCAGCCAGCTGTGCTTAATGAGGTAAGTATGTTGAGTTAAAGTTTAAAGTCTTTTGAAACTCAATTCTGTCAATTTTTATTATATTGTATTTTAAAGTGAACTATTTTTCATTTTTATATCTTTTTTGATTTGCAATGTATTCCCCCTTCTTTCCTCTCAGAGAGCCATCTTTTATGGCAAAAAATAAAACAGAGAGAAAAAAACTGTTCAGAAAAAAATTAACATTAAAATAATCTCACATTATATGCATTGTTCCATACCCATAATACCTCACCTCTGCAAAGATTTAGGGCGAGGTGTCTTAGTATATTTCTTTGAGGCCAAGTTTAGTCATTATAATTTGAAATTTTTTTTCCCATTATTTTGTTATTTTTCTTTCCATTTATATTATTGTAGTCATGTACATTTCCTGCTTCTGACTATTTTATTTTGTATCAGTCCATAAAGTTTCCCTTGCTTTTCTATTCATCATCTTCATTGTTTCTTTCAGTATAATAATATTTTGTTAGATTCATATATAACAGCTATTCCTTAGTTTATCAGCAACTAGTATGTTTTTCAGATTCTTCTTTACTAAAAAAAAATTACTTCTATAAATATTTTGTTATTTATGAGACCTTTCTTGTTGCCATTGACTTCCTTAAGGCATATCCTATGGTGGAATCTCTGCATTAAAAGATTTAGACATTTTAGTCACTTTATTTGCATAATTCCAAATTACTTTCCAGATTGGTTGATCCAATTCATAGCTCTGCCTGTCTTTTCACAATCTTTGCAAATTTACTAAATGTGAGATAAACTTCTGGAGTTTGACTTGCCATTTTTTTATTACTGGTGATTTGGAGTATGCAAACATACATGATTATTTATAGTTTTGCAGTCTTTTTGAGAACTTTTCATATCCTTTGACCACTTATCTATTGGGAAATGGCTTTTAGTCTTATATGTTTCTGTTATTTAAGTTATTTTTGATATTTGCTCTATATTAGAGATATTGGATACAAATGTTTTTCCTTATTATCCTTGTTATATTAATTTTGTTCATGTAAAATCTTTTCAATTATATGTAATTGAAGTTATTTTATCTCTTGCATTTGCCTGTGTCTTTAGCTGATTAAAAATTTGCCTTGATTTTGTTTCCTGTAAGGTTTTTGAAAAGAAAACCTTAATAAAAACTCTTCTGAAATATATAAAATCTTTTAAACCATTTATAATTAAGAATAAGTAATTTCATATAACATTCTTAGTAAGTCATTAAGTAATATAACTCTCTGTGTTTATTGTCACAGAACAAATCAAAATTGGATTTCAGAAATTCCAAAAAAATACTTCCAGTATTAAATATGGAAGTATACAATAATTATTTCCAATTTATTATTTGTTATTACTTTACTGTAGAGTCAGGGTCAGAAGCAAGGTTTGAATCTTTGAACAGGAACATTCTGCCCATCATGCTTTGCTGTTTCTCAGCTGATTTCCTTACTATTCCTTGCCTCAAAATAAGAGTCACTATGAATACCATTTTGTAATGGATGGGGAAAATGGAGTCAGCCAGATGTCTCCAGATGTGCTCTGGAAAGAAGCATGACTGGGATCATAATGACATAATAGCCGCTGAAGTCCTGGAAAACACAACAGAGTTTCCTTGAAGCATGAGGATCGAAGTTGGTCGCACTGTCTTCCCCTTGTAATTCTTGAGCAGTTTTTTAGTTGGAAGACAATTAGCTATCATTTCTTTAACTCATTCCCTAATCGAATGAAATAATGTTTTTAAAGCCCTTAGCCAGGCACATAAAGACCTTAATGAACATTTCATTTTTGAGCATATTTCTTCTTTTTTACTTTGCTTTCCTCAGGACCATGGGGATGATCTCTTATTAAAAACTGAGAAAGATTATCGTCAGAAGCTGTCAGGCATCCTTCAGAGAATTCTTCTCCTTTTTCGGGCAGCTTGTTGCTCCTTTCCTGCAGCTCAGTGGTACATCTTAAAATTGAGATGGGCAAGAAAAGTGATGCAAAAGGTAATGTCACCTTCACCCTTGGCCCTCCTGTTTGTCTTCACCCTCCTGACTGATAGAACTTTCTCATCATCTTGATCCTTCTTTTATAGCTCTCTCTTAAACTTACATTGAAATTACAGAGCAAGAGTCTGTTTTATTGTCTCATTGTCTGGAATCAGCCTTTCCTGTTGGATTTCTTGCCATGTGAAATAATTAGTTTTGGGGCTGGCTTCCTAGCTTACCTCATGGAGATTCTGCACAGGCTAGATTTGAAGCTCCCTGAAGTCAGGGAAACATTGTCGTTTTTATTAGTGTCTCCAGCACTTAGCACAAAGCCCTTACTATCTATCGACTGTCCAATTTAATGTGAGGCTATGCTAGAAATAGGACTGTCTGTAGCAAAAGATTAGTCCCCTTTTTCCTTTGTCTCTGAGTGAGATGACTGATGATCAGTCAGCTTTTCTTTCCCACCTTCTTACATGTATTAAACATTAACAAATAGGTTAAAATAAGCTACAGAAACATTTTAGACTTTTTTGCCCATACTGCAGAGCATGACAGGGTTGAATTTTATTTACTTTTCTCAAAAATTTCCTTTGACCAACCATAAACATGTGAAATGTTTTAGATTATAGACTAACATGGGAGAACAATTACCTGTTTTTTCTAAGACTCTTAAAAATAACTAACCATACTTGGCAATTAGGGCTTAAGTCTGTGTTTTTATTTGTGATGTAGAGGTGTGTTCTACAAATGTAGTTCTTCCCTGCACTTTGCATGTGCACTCTAAGATGTCAAAGTCCTTCCCCAGGGGCACACAGCTGGGGGTGTCAGAAACAGGGCTTGAATAACATACTGGATTGCCCTCTGATAAACCATACTAATAAATGATAAGTAAAAAATGATGTTGATTTCATTAGAAAATCAGGCCTAGAGTTCAGAAGACTTTTTAAGTTTTAGTCTTCTCAATTTTTCCTTTAAGGAAGGAAGAGGATAAATAATGTTTTCCTTATTTAAGAGATGATGAAAAAAATAAGACAAGTAATTTGGTTAGATGGATTTTTTTCTCTTTAAAATATATGTAAGCTTCAGAATGATTTAAATGATAAGGCAGGTTTTTTTTTTTTAAGTATAATTGATTCCAGAAAAATTTTAACTGTATATTTATGGCAAAATTTTATATAGTCTCATTTTCCTTTCTATTTGATTAAATTAAGTGTTTGTAGGGCTCCAGAGCTCCTCTATTTTCAAAATTATTCCATTTTGTTTACCCTATGTGCCTGTACTTTTCCACGTTTATTATAATGCTAGTAACCCAAAATATGACATATACATATACTATTATTTATTCAACTCATTCTAAAAAACAACCTAGCCACCCTTGCCCACCCCTCCATCCTGTTTTGAAGAAACCCTTAATCCTGAAACTGAGTAAACAGGTATATAGTTTATAATATAGATTATCCTTGAGTCCAGGGAGATGGACTTTAACCAATCAACTTTTACTTTATACCCACTCTTTTCCAGCCTTATTAAAAGCACTATCCTCTCCCTGACTGGTGTGACTCTTCCTAGCAGAAGCGGCAGGCTTCTTTGACGAACTCCACAAACTTGTTTTGTTTCACAAATATCTAGTCCAGTCTTGCTTTGTTTTACAAATATATAGTCCTGTTACCTGTTTACTTTTGTAGTCTCTCCTTCACCCTTCACATTTTCTTGGGACCACAGTGATTCCTGTGAAATCTAATATACCAATGATTTCTAAATTCCTGTAGTATTAATTTTTAAAAATCATTTTTCTCTTTTCAGATTCGAATTAAAGGCTCCCTTCCTTTAATGAGTCCCTTTCCAGAGTCTTTGCTTCATTATTGTAAAGTTGGTTTGGCATTCTATCAACCTGGAGCCCCTAAAGACCAAAAGCTTGATGAAGTTTCTTGTAAAACAATAGGTTTGTAGTAATGTGAACTTAATGATTTATAATTTGATTTGAACCTAAAGAGGAGCTGCTTGTGGTGAGGGACTTTTCCAAATTAAAAAAAAAAACTTAAAAAATAATAGAATGAAGCATCTTTTGTCTTGTACATATATTTTTATATTTCATATTTTACAATATGTTTATTTTATGTTGCTAGTATTCAAAAATATTTTAAAATTTGGATACTATCATTGTTAGAACTTTAAATTTGTAATTTCAGCTTTCAAGGGTATGTACATATTTTGGGGCCATAATTTCTATAAATTGGGTCTTATGCCATTCAATAGTGCTTGTGATTGTGGTTTGAATAACTAGGTTTATTCTTGAGGTGACACTTGTGTTTATAAAATTTTCAATTAGATGGGAATTTTAGAATTGATCTAGCTTAATTCTTTCATTTTTTAAAGGAGGAAACTGGTTATAATTGTTAATTTTTTTCCTTTTTTAAGATTAAAAATATTTTTTTAGGTCTCATTCTTCATGCCTACCTTTTGATGTAGGAATAAAGGAAAGGCAGAATTCAGCATCAGGCCTAGAGGCTAAAGAGGATGCCTAGAATGCAATTTGTTCCCTTTATCATTTGGAAATTGCAATGTTTTTCATCATTTTTAAAATACTTTTTATATAGTCTGTCTCTAAGAGAAGCACTCTTAGGAAAGAATAACAGATGGTAAAAAGTGCTAGACTTTGGAAATATGACTCTCTTAGCTGGTCCTCAGAGTCAAGAAAATATAGACTTAGACTTGCCTCTGGTGTACTGTCCATGTAACTCTGAGCAAAGGCATCTTGCAATTCCCTACCAGTTCTCTATGATTCTAAGTTACAGAATATTGATCTACATTGGTACTGGGAATTCCTTATAGGGTGAGCTCACTAGAGTTTATGTGATGATCTAAAAGATATTCACATAATGTGGTTATTTTTACAGGGTGTCTCAAAAGTCTTAGCATAATATAACACTTAGCACTTAACACAATTAGCATACATATACTTTACTAGTTTAAAATTTCATTGAGACCTTTGGAACATTTTGTATATCTCTACAATACAAAGATATGAGTGTGTATTGACTAATATTTGTCAGTTACTCAACTATTTTTGATTCAGGTTGCTTCAGAGAACTCTGTGCTCTCTGTTGGATGCTTCATGTCCGGGAAAAGTTGTCATACAATTGTAGACAATATCAGATAGCAAGAGAAAATATGGAAAAGAAAAAGGTATTCATATTTGTAGTAAAATAATAGTGGTGATATTGAATTCATTAGATAAATTTATGAAATTGTTCTAAATAGTCTTACTCTCATTTTGAAATAAAAAATGATTTTACTGAATGCAAAAAAATATTTCCAGAATTATGTCTCTCTTTTATAATTTTTTTCTAGGATATGGAGTTGGAGTTTGATCCTTGTATGGTAGAGCACTGTTTCAGTGCCCTGGAATGGGCATGTAGAATGTTACCTTTCTCTAGATTTATGAATATTGAAGAACTTGTGCAGGATATAATTTTGAGTCTTATTGGAGAACTACCACCCACAAGAAAGGTAAAAATTTAAGCATTGATAAAAAAAAATAAAACTTTGAAAGACTTTGACTTTGTTGTTACTTTTTTGCTTACAGAACTAAGATAAGTTTATTTTTGCTTAGGTAGCAGAAATTTTTGTGAAAGCATTTCCCAATTCTGAAGATATAAGAGTACCTTTAAGAGATAAATATAATTCTCTCCAGCAGAGACTCAGACAATGTACTGTGAAAGGTAATGTGGTTTCTTGATTTTGTTTGATATTAAATTGCTAAGGATTATGATTTTTAATCTGTAGACAGTACTTTTTTCTGAATCTGCCATTTAGTAGAAATAAGAAAAGTAGAAGGTAAAATAACCTGGGGGAGCTAATTATATTGTCCTATTTCCCCTTAATTTATCTCCATTAGAATATTCTCTATGAAGATTTAAGTCCAGTATTGTTTAGTAGAAAGAATGCAGAATTTGGAGTCATAGAACAGCATTTTGGCTCCTGGCTCTGTCATTTACTAGTTGCATGGCAGCTCTGGTCCTCTCTGCTTCCCAGTTTTCTTATCTGTAAAATGAAGTGGTTGGACTAGGGAACACCCTATAGATTTTATTCTATGAATATGTTCTTTGCAGAACAGGTGATCATGTGGAAGTCAAAAAAAAGAATTAGAAGGTATCATGTGTTCTTAACTATTTTCCATTTTCCAAGTATGGTAATTTAGTCATTCCAACATTGTTAACATTTTTTTTTATCAATAAGCTTTGAACTGTCTTTAGTCTGAAAAACATCTTGCTAAAAAGTAATTTATTCTTATTTTTACAAGTTTATAAGTCATTATTTATCATATAGAATCTACTGAATGTCTAGACCAGATTAAAAAGTATATGTTAATGTTTTTAAAGATTTCTAGAGATAGCTACTATAATTTCTATATATACTCTTGAAGTATTTATCATACTAATAATAAGAAACTAATTCCTTGTTTCTTTTTATTCACTTGAAGAACTTTTTCCTCTTGTTCCTCAGTTCTAGTGGAACACAATTCTTTAACATCTAATGATAATTATATCATTATCAATTATTATATCTATATCATTCACTGAATTAAAAAAAAACTAATTTTGTTAAAAGGCCAGCCACTGTGGCCTTTTGGGCACTGTGGCAATGCTGGGGATATAAATAAAAAATACATTGTAAGAAAGTTTTATTAATGCTGTTTGTTTTATATCAGAGTAATTTTGGGATGTAGTCCTTATATCTTTCTGTACTTTTTCTTTCTCCTTTCTCCTAAATTCCCCAATACCTTTCTTTTTTCTTCAGGGATTTTTTCCTTAGAACAAAAAAAGTCACCATGCAAAATTGTAAATCCAAGGCAGTGACTAAGTCCTTGATGTAGCTGATGTAGCGTTATAGTCCCCACCTATGAATGAGAGGAGCTAAGAACATTTCTTTATCCCTTTTCTAGGTCAAAATTAGTCTTTGTAACTAGCATTTGACTTTTTCTTTTAGTAGTGTTCTTATGTAATCCTATATATTGTTTCCTTGTGTTTAATTCTACATCAGTTTATTTGTCATAGATATTGTCTATTTGCACTGTTTCTCTTGAAAAAATGCTTTGTTCAGTCTTTTGGTCACTTCTCATTTATTTATTTATTTATTTTTAATTTTGCTGAGGCAATTGGGGTTAAGTGACTTGCCCAGGGTCACACAGCTAGGACATGTTAAATGTCTGAGGTCAGATTTGAACTCAGGTCCTCCTGACTCCAGGGCTAGTGCTCTATCCACTGTGCCACCTAGCTGCCCCTCTTCTCATTTATTTTTAAAAGTTGTCTGTGTTTTGTAGTCTTTTATCTTTGGTTCCATTACACCAGTGTTATCTTTTTTTTTTTTTTTAACATTTAAGTAGCTTCTTTTTTAATCTTTGATAATTTTTATTGTTTACCTGAGCTACTCTGTTCTCCATGTCTTTCCTTAAAGTATGGATTACATACTGAACAAACATTGCTTTGCAATCCTTCTGTACCATTTTACTTTTAATAATTTGTGCTCTACTGGAGTTAGAGGGTCACACAAATCTGTTCCCCCATTTTTATTCTTTCTGCTAGTGAAATAGATATTTGTCATATCCTCTCAAACATTTATTTATTGAATGTAATGTTCAATTCTCTTTGATTATTCTTTCCCTTTTAGGTCCACAAACTGAGGAAATGATGTCTGTTATCATGCATTCTATTTATAAGATGAGAGTGAAAGCTCTGAAACGAGTAAGGAGGAATATAGGCCCTTTTGAAATGAATATTTGGGAACCCCCTGAAGAAGAGACTGTAAATAATAAAATTCATACTTATGACCGGTATTCCCTTGGAACCAGTTTGAGCAGAAGCACTCTTACTGACATAGAAAATTCCCTGGTTCATAGTGATGCAGAGACAGTAGATACATTCTCAGAAGTTTTGCCATATGAAAAAGAAAGAAAGTAAGCAAATTTAGATTAAAATTATTGTGTATAAACCTCTCTCTCTGTCTTCCTATACCAATCTTGACTAGAAGATGACTTAGAATGACTTTTTTTCTTGTGTTCTCCCCTCACAATTTTAGTCTCATGCATTTTCTACAACTTTTTGGAAAAGTTTTAAATTAAGAGCTTGCTACACTATTTTCTCTTGTTCTGCTCTCATAAAATTAAATTTTAAATTATTTTGTCATCTTTCTTTCCTTTACATTGTTATATCCATTTTGCATATTGTTCATGTAAATGTGATATTCGTCATTTTTACAGCACAGTAATACCTGATTATATTCTTTTACTACCATTTAGCCTCAATTTGTGCCTCAGTTTTTGAGCAACTACATTGTTTTGTTACTTGTCAACTCAAAAGTGCTTCTATAAATATTTTGGTGTTTGTGGAGACTTTCTTTTTATTACTGACATATATGCCTAACAGTAGAATCTCTGCGTCAAAGGATTTGGACATTCTAGTCATTTTATTTGCATAATTAGACATTATTTTCCAGAATTATTAAGTTAATTCATAGCTCGTTTAAGAATGTGTTAGTGTGCCTCTCTCTTCACAGTCTTTCCATTGTTGACTCTGTAGTTGTTTGACTCAGAGTTGCTTTAGTTTTCATTTTTCTTATTAAAATTGGAACATTACTGTCATATTTAATAGTTACATATTCTTTTGAGAAGTGCTTATTCATATTCTTTACCATGCCTATTAAGAATGACTTTTGAGGGTCATGTAGACATCCAGTTTGATGTTCAGTGGACAGCTGGACATGGGAGTCTGGAGGTTAGGGAGAAGTTAGGTCTAGTTAATTAGATCTGAGATTCAGGTGATGAGATCACCAAGTGAAATAATATTGGGGGAGAAGAAAAGAGGATTCAGGACAAAGCACTATGGGATGTCTATGGGAGTTAAGTGAGACTAGGATGAAGATCTAGTAAAGGAGATTGAGAAGTTGTGATCAGAGTAGGAGAAGTAGAACCTTGATGAGGCAATTTCATAGAAATCTGGGAGAAAATATCAAGGAGCAGAACATGAGGTTTCACAGGGATTAAAAATGATGAGGCTTGAGAAAAGCCAACTCTTACTGGGAGCAGTTTTCATTGAATAAGATTGGAAGTAAGACTTCAGAATGACAGAAGAGGGAGTGGGAGCACTGATGCCTTTTTCAGAGTTTAACTGCACGAAGGAGGAGAGAGATTAGACAATAACCGATGGAAATGGATGGATGGATCCAAGTAAGGAGTTTTTGAAAATAGGGAATAGGGAGTGTGTTTGTAAGCAGTAGGGAAGCAGTCAGTAGATAGAAGGAGATTGAAGACTAGTGAGAGAGCAATCTGTGGGAGAAGATGGGATGTGACAGGATCATTCGTATATATTGTAGCAGATGGCATCCTAAGATGAGGGGGGGTGAAAGAAGTAAATGCACTCAATTTTTTTCATTGAAATATGAGACAAGATTCTCAGCCAAGAGAGTGAAGGGAAGGGAACCATGAGAAAGGGATTAAATGTTTTGGAAAAGCTGCTGTGATGAATGGAATGGTCAGTTAAAGGATTGTCTCTTGGTAGATTTTATGTATTGTTACGTAATTTTAATTTCACTTCACAGAATTCTCCCCTTGTCTTTTATGTTTTATATGTCAGCAAATCATTAATTTTTTAAAATTATAAGGATTATTTGATGGAATCATCATCATCAACATCCTGTCTTACTCCCCATTATTCCCTCTTTTATAAATAGGGAATTGAGATCCAAAGAAATTCTGACCTGTTTATGGGTGAAAACTTTGTCAGTAATGAAGATTTAGTTTGAATTAAAAATTTTTTAAAATATATTTTCTTATAGGGATGACCAGAATCATGCAGAATTCACATTGATTAGTCATCAGGACAATAAGAAGAAAAAGTTCAGTTCAGAAGAATGCCCTGAAAGGAAAAGTGATCATGAAAATATATGTAGAGAAAACGAAGTTCCTATAGTAGGTGTTTGGGAATTTGAACGTGATGATGATGAATATATTAAATTCCTCGATTTATTCTTGAGTTATGTACTTGAAAAAGATCTGGTTGGTTCTAATAATCCTGGTATTCCTTTTCTAAGTAGCTTTTCAGCCCTTCTTAAGGAACATGAACTTAATTCTTTGCTTTTTGACGTTCACACAACATTAAAACGTCGTCAGGGCAAACCCACAATTCAGAACGTGTTCAGAGCTGGCTCCTGCTTTGTTATTGTTCCTGAGTCTTGTGAATCTGAAAAATCATCTACTTTAAATAGTGAAAACTTCAAAAATTTGGGAAATCAAACATCTTCACCTTCAATATTAGCCGTTCAAGGGCCAAGAACTTTTATACAAAACTCTTTGAATGAAGTAAATAAAAGCATGGGAAAGAGAGGCTTGTTTGGCTTAAAAGAAAAATCGATGTACAGAATCAAAGATGACAATAGAGAGATAGCCACGTCCCACAGATTACCAAAGCAAGTTGTTCTTCCACAAAATTTTAAGACTACAAAATTCACTTACAAAGCAGTTCAGTGGAATGACATTATTCCACATGAAGAACTTTCTTCAGAACTAAAGAACAAATTTGGCAGTATAGCAAAACTACTGGAATGGATGATAAGATGGTCTGATAGAAGATTGCTATATGACTCCACTAAACCTGAGTCATCCTGCCAGGACAGCCCTGTCATACGGGTGAGGACCTCAGCAGCTGCTATTCTTACGTCCCTGTGGCTTTTAGAACAATCACACTTTGTACAACAATCAGATCGTGTAATCTGTGAGGTAAGAAAATACTTGATCTTTTTTTGCCAAGTGAATGTGATTTATCATTTATGTTATGCTCAATATTACATACCTGGTATTGGAAATGGATGAAAAAAACAGCTCTTGTCCTTTGGTAGTTCACAGGTTAATCAGGGGCTATGACGTGTATACCATAAATATGATAATAGGATAGAATATAATGATAATGACAATGATGGCTGGCATTCATTAAGCTTTATATCTATATCTCTATCTATATATATATGTATATATTTGATTTGGTTTTCAACAACAGCTCTGTGAATGGTGGTGTGGTCACCATATTATTTGAGAAAATGTGCTTAGAAGGCTGAATGCCTTGCCCAGAGGCACACTGCTGGTGTCAGAGGTTGACTTAAACTTCAGTCAGTTCACTAAACGACCATCTGTACCCTAAGGAAATGGAAGAAGAATACTGCTTTTTTGAGGGGGAAGGTGGCAGGGAAGGATGCAGATTTAATGAAATAAATAATACCTGAACTAGGAATGGAAATAATGGAAAAAAACCAAAAGAGGTGTGTGTTCTAAAGGGGCAGCATATGCATGTGTATAGAGCTGGAAGAGAGGGTATACATGAAGACTTGGGCAAAAAACCTTAGTTCCATAATTATTGTAGAGTGCATTAATGTAAAATAATGTAAGTAAATTAATGTAAAAATGGCTGGGAGGATGGATTGATTATAGAGTTTAAAAACTTTTAATTTGTATTTTCTCCTAAGTAATTGAAATATAAGATGGTTTTTGAACTAAGGCATGACATGGCCATATCTGTTATGAGAGCCATCTGTTAGTGGCTGTGGGGATCTAATTCTGACCAACAGAATGTCATGTGAGAGGATGACAGTGATACAAGGAGATGAGAGGCTGTTACAGCAACAGACTGAACCTCTGATTTATTCCATCCCTGTACAGAATATATATATTTTTAAGTATAGAAAGTACAGCAAGAAAAAAAGCATCCTTTTTTCCATAAACAACACCTGAGTCAGTGAATATGTTTTATGACCTCTAGACAGATGTCTCTGATTGTCAGGGTCATGTTGTTTTCCTAGGATTTGGCAACAGATTGAATATAAGTAGGAAAGAGTCAAAGATAACTTTTTGAGCCCAGGTGACATTTTGGGCCTCAGTGATTATAAAGGGGTTTGCAACATAATAGAATTAGGCAGGGAGTTTGTTAGGAGGAACAGGTTTGGTGGAGGGGAGATGAGGTTGAATTTTAAACATGTTACATTTAAAGTACCAGCAGGAAACTGGTGATGACCGCATTAGCGGTACTGGATACTTTAGAATCAGCCAGAGTCAGGATAAGCAAAAGTCCTTCATCTTTATTATTTGTTGAAGCAAGAGGAGCAAGAGTGGACACAGGAATCTCCTCTTTCTTCTCCCGCCTGGAGCCACCTCTCTCCTCCTACTCCACCCTCTAAATCTGCACCCAATCTCAACAGATTAAGCCTGCACAGAGTAGTGGGCAGGGCCATTCTTTCTCCAAGCATATGCTAATAGAGTATTATCCAATTGGTAATTAGCCTTAAGTGCTGGGACCTCAGTGTATCAATTCAGTTTCAGCCCATTACATCGTTGACACCCATCTGATTCCTTCTCCACCTGTAGAGATGCAAGCAAATCCTCTCCCCCAAGCAGTTAGTCTATCTGATCCCTTCCATTCACCACTTTCTGGGTCTCTCCACATCACCTAACAATTATCTAAAGATAGTGGAGCCACTTGCACTGGACACTGCCCTTCCGGTGGGTTATAAAACCTGTCTGCCGGAGCCAGTGCATCTTTGTCAAAAATCAAGAAGTTAATAGTATAAAGGGCTAGATTTAGAAGTTCTCTAGGGTTACCTGTGGCTTCCCTTTTCTTTTGTTTTTGGAGGAGTGTCTTAATGTCTCTGTTTCTCCTCTCTACTATTGCCTGTCCTTGAGGATTAAAAAGTATGCCAGTAGTGTGTAAAATCTGATACTGTGCACAAAAGTGTGCAAAATGTTTAAAAGTATATGCAGGTCCATTATCTGTTTTTATTGCTGGTGGCACACCCATAATTGCAAATGTTCATGTGAGGAATTCAGTGACCACTCGGGCTGTCTCTTTTGCTGCTGGTATTGCAAAAGTGAATCCTGAAAAGGTGTCTACCACAACATGGATAAAAGACAGACGACTGAAAGATTTATAATAGGTCACATCCATTTGGCAGATTTCATTGGATCTCAAACCACGAGGGTCTTCCCTGGAGGCAATGTAGGAGCGTGGAAAGGAAGGCAAGCTGTACAGACTTTTACTATGCTCCTTGCTTCCTCTCTTGTTATTCCAAATTGTAAACGTAAAGCTCAAACAGCCTGATGATATTTAGAATGAGATTCCTGGGCTTCTTGAAATAAAGGAGTATTGACCAACATAGTTAGAAGGCTATCTGCTTTTGAATTTCCATAAAAAAGTGGAAGTCCACTATGAGAGTGGACATGCAAGATATAAATCTTACCTGGATGCTTTCTTACTTGCTCTTCAAGTTCCTTAAAGAGCTGAGATTATATATATATATATTAGAGGCTATAAATTTTATTTGGGCTGTGGCAATTCTTTATACCACATGTACTGAATAGGCCAAATCAGATATTATATTTATATCTCCTGGATAATAAGTAAGAGTTACAATGATTGCATAAATTCATTCTGCTGAGTGGACTGAAAAGAAGTTCTGACTACTCTCTTTATAGTTAAGTCACGAGAGTATACAGCGCAAATATTATGGTTGATACATCTGTAAAGATAGTTGGTCCTTTAAAAGGAATTTTAGAAACCTTTTCTTCAAGAATCCATCGTCAATTATGTAATAATCTTATTGGAGACCCATGTGTAAAATTTGGAGCCATGGCTAATAAAATTTGCCACTCTGGGATGTTTTCACAACACACATTAATTTGTGCATTGGTATAAAAGGTATATATCTTGTCAGGTCTTTCCCCAGATAATTGTACTGGGAAATAATATTAATATTATTCTAGCCACAAGCATTGGGTAAGGAGTAAGGCTTTGTTCTGGCTGTTTTGGGAGGTTCACCCACTCTATCACAGTCTCCTTGATGAAGGACTGCTGTGGGTGCCTCTTGTGTAGCAAAAAGTGATATTTCCAAGGGTTTTTGAGTGACTCTTTCAACCACATTGGATAAAGCCAGTTCAACTTTTCTCAAAGCCTCTTGAGCTTCTTTTGTAAGCTGGCATGGTGAATTTAAAGCATTGTCTCCCCTTAAAATGTCATATAATGGTTGCAATTGATAGGTAGTCAAGCCTAACACTGGTCACATCCATTGGATATCTCCTATCAATTTCTGAAAGTCATTTAAGGTGTTTAGCTTCTCTGTTCTTAAGGAAAGTTTTTGTACTAGAAGCACCTTAGGGTATACTTCATATCCTAAATATTGAGCATGTCTTTGAATTTTTTCTGGAGCTATGTACAATTTGTAGTTCCTTAGTGTTTCTATGGTCTTTTGTAGACATGCTTCTAATATTTGTTCCTCAGATGAACATCCCAATATATCATCCATGTAATGTAATAACATTAGTTTTGGAAATGCTTTTTTTTACTGGAGTAAGAGCAGCAGCAATATACATAGTAGGGCTGTTTTTCATTCCCTGTGGCAAAACTGTCCATTCATATCTTTTATAAGGCTCAGCTAAGTTAATGCTGGGCACTGAAAAGGCAAATCTTTTCATATCCTCCTTATCTAGAGGGATAGAATAGAAACAATCCTTAATGTCTATAACCCAAAGGGGCCATTCTCTAGGCAATTGAGTAGGAGTTGGAAGCCCAGGCTGAAGAGTCCCCATAGTTTCTATCTGTTCATTTATTTTTCTTAAATCAGTGAGCATCCTCCATTTTCCAGATTTCTTTTTTACAACGAACACTGGGGAATTCCAAGGACTTAGAGAAGGTTGTAAGTGTCCTTGGTCAAGTTGCTCCTGCACTATATCTAATAAGGCCTGAATTTTTTCGCTACCTAAGGGTCACTGTTCTATCCACATTGGTGTATCAGTTTTCCATTGGATAGGAGCAGATGAAAATGTTGGCAGGCCTTCAACAGCATCCCTGCCTAAAAAACCAAAGTACTCATTTTTAACCCTAATTTTTGTAAAACATCTCTTCCCCACAGATTGATAGGGATTTTTTCAACTATAAAAGGAGGAAAAACTCTTGTTTTGCCTTCAAAAGTCCATCTCATAAGGGCAGCACTAACTTCAGCTGCTATTGATCCTCCTACGCCAGACAAGTAGGTGTCTGCTTTAATCTTTGGCCAGTGACTGGGCCAGTTGGCACCTCTAATGACTGTATGATCTGCACCTGTGTCTACCAATCCTTCTAATGGTAGGCCATTTATATAGATCGTGAGCATAGGTCGATCAGCTGTTACAGCTGCTGTCCAGTATATTCCTGGATTTTGTGGCTTGGAGTCAGAATCTGGGCAACTATCACCAAATTGCTTATTAGGATTCTGTATGAATAAACATGATGCTACTACTTCTGAGTGATAAGTCACACATTGTCTGCCTGTATTCACTGGGATATTATCTACACATTCCCCAGTTTCCCACATCAGTATATGGATGGACACTGGTTTGTATGTACAAAAGGGAAGTGAAATGGTCAAGCCTACTGTGCCTGGAGGCAAGGGATCCATAGGCTGGAGAGGAACAGATTTCACTTCTCCAGGGAGGTATCTCAGTTGTCTCAACTGCATACAACTCTATTCTCCCCAATTGTAATCCCTTTCTCCCATCAGATGGCTTCCTGGCTGATTGGTCATGTCTAGGTACTAGACTTCTAGGTACTCTCTGGGTGCACCATTAACTGCCATCATGCCCCAAGTGTTTTTTTGCCTTGGGACCTGGAGCTGGGCCCCTCATTCCGTTTCCCTGTAGAATCAGTCTACATTCTGAGGCCAATGGAAGCCTCTGTTGCATTTTGGACATGGGATTTTGGGTCTTATTCTCCCACCCTGTTTTCTCACTCTGTTTCTATGCCAACATCGAGCTTTCAGATGTCCTACTTTATCATACTGAAAGTGTTGACGAATCTCTCTGGAAGTCCCTTGCTAAAAGAGACCCTGTCTTCCCATGTTGGGATCTTAGGGAGTCTGCATCATAGCCTGGTTATAAAAAAGCATTTGTGCCCACTGTGGCACAGTGTCTTATGAGCTCCTCTAAAGGAGCATCCTTGCACAGTCCTAGTATAATTCTTCTACAAACCTCATTAGCATTTTCCTTAGCAAGTTGCCTGATCAAAATGTCTGTTACTGCATTTTCACCATTAGTTCATACGATAGCTGTCTGCAAACATCCCACAAAGTCAGCAAAGGGTTCATTTGGCCCTTGTGCTATTTTTGTGAAGGTTTCACCCTTGTCATTTTTATTGGAGAGAAGCCCATGCTTTGATAGCAGCAGCAGCAATTTGCTCATATGCTGCTATGGAGTAATTAATCTGTACTGCTATGTCTGCATAAGAACCTACACCTGTTAGTTGGTCACAGGTAATTGGAGGATTAACTCCACTATTCCTATTTTGTTGGGCTTGTATCCCTACAGAGCTCCCTATATTCAGAAAGCCACAAGTAGTTTTGTCCAGGTTCTAGGCATACCCTTGCTATAGATTTCCAGTCACTAGGGGTTAAGATTTCATAAGCCAAATTCTGTAATAACATCTTAACATAAGCTGATGTAGCCCCATAAAGAGTGCAAGCCTTTTTTAGGTCTTTGAGCATTTCTATAACAAAAGGAGCATATCTTCTACTTTCTTGACCTGAAGAGTTAAACTGTTGAATTACAGGATAAATTTGTAGTTTTAACTCACCTATATCCTCCCCTTCTTCTGTGGCCTTGAATACTGCCTTTTGCAATCTACTCATAGGAGAGGGTAGTTGCTGGGGAGGGGGAAGTGCTGGTGGTGTCACTGCCCCTCCCACTACTTCTCCTCCCTTCATTCTGGAAGGTGGAGTTGATGAAGGAGGGTCAATTATCTGCTCCATAGGCAGGGTTGAAGCTGCCTGGTGAGATGAAAGTCACCACACCCTTGAATCTCACTTAAATCTCCATGTCCTGTGGGGATATGGTCATTAATCTGTTCTTTGTCTTTGTTCTCTTTTTCCTCACGCTTCCTCATCTGGCTGTTCCTAGAACTTTTCTTTTTTCTATAACTTGCAGGATTCTTTAAGGCCAACTGTATTATGTTGTATACATAGAATGCTTCGATGGAAATTGAAAGAGGACCTTTATCATTGTAGTATTCACATAGTTGTTGTCCCACCAGTTTCCAATTATCTGGCATAATTTGTTCTTCCTCTAACAACCAAGGGGATGTGTGTCCTAAGGTACCCAAGAGTCTAGCTATCTGTTCCCAAGTTATAATTAAGCCTTGCCCCCTGATCAAGTTAAGCATGCTTTCTATAGCACCCCTTGGAGTGGGGGTGGAGGTGGGAGTGGGGATGGAGGAGAATCTTCCTAATATCTGTCCCCTTTCAGCTAGAAAAGGATACCAGTTTAGCCCTTAACAAAGTAAGTTCCCTGTTTGTCTATTAAAATACTCACCTAATTTCCTGGTCACGGGAGACTTCTTCAGTGAAAGTAGGATCCTTGATTCCACAATGGGCGCCAAATGTGATGACTGCATTAGCACCCTGGATACTTTAGAATCAGCTGGAGTCAGGATAAGCAAAAGTCCTTAATCTTTATTATTTATTGAAGCGAGAGGAGCAAGAGTAGACACAGGAATCTCCTCTTTCTTCTCCCACGTGGAACCACTTCTCTCATCCTACTCCACCCTCTAAATCCTACACCCGATCTCAACAGATCAAGCCTGCACAGAGTGGTGGGCAAGGCCATTCTTTCTCAAGCATATGCTAATAGAGTATTGTCCAATTGGTAATTAGCCTTAAGTGCTTGGACCTCAAAGCATGAACTCAGTTTCAGCCCATTACAGAAACCCTTGCAGAGTAGAGATGTCCAGAATGGCATGAGTTGTTTTTACCTATTCCATCTTCAGATTCATTGTTTTACTGGAATAGAAAACATGATGGTGGTAGTTTTTTTTTTAATGTTATTGCTTTTTGTTTCTCTTCTTTATTGTCTTTCACTTCTGCATTTTTGCATAGTCAATCAGTTATCCTTTCTTTTGTTTCAATAGTGAGATTGCTCTCTCATATGTAAGCTTTTTTATTCTGTTAATTATTTCTGCTTTGCAGGCCATAATTTCTAGTCTTACAATTCTTATTGTGTTTTAAATCACTAAAGAAAAGTGTGTTATAGTTCCATGTTATCAATATCAACAAGATCCTCTGTCTCATCAAGTGTTGAATCATTTGCCTTTTTTTAAAAAACAGTATATCAGTCATTCAGTAAATATTTATTAAGTACCTACTATGCCAAGCACCACGCTAAATGCTGGATACCTGAACTTGTTTAATAGATCTAAAGGCCATCTTTCCTTTTGTTATTAATTTTTTTCTTCTTGATTTGTCTGTTTATGCTTAAGGACTTTTGAGTTCTCTTACTCCTGAGATCTTTGATAGTTCCAGTCTTTTTTTCTTCCCTTATTTTCTTTTGTTGTTTAGTTTCTGATGCCTTTTCCTCTGATTTTAAAATATCTCCACCTCTTCCCATGCGAGGCTATTAACAACTCAACAACTTAGATCTCTGCCCTCAGTAACTTTTTTGTTGTTGGTCAATTCTTCATTCATGTCTGGCTTTATGTGACTCCATGGACTTTGTCCATGATGGTTTTTTTGGCAGATACTGGAGCAGTTTGATATTTTCTTCTTCATTGTGTCCCTATTTTGCAGATGAGGAACAATAGGGGTTAAGTAACTTCCAAGAGTCACACAAGGAATAAGTGTCTGAGACTGGATTTGAACTTATACCTTCCTGACTCTAGACCTGGTGCTCCGTTCACTGTGCTAGTTAGATGATACAGTGACTTTTGTGGGGAATAGAACTGACCCCAGTTGGATGGTGGGCTCTTTCCCTCAGGGTTAGTGGATTGCCCTCCTGCTGCTTCCACGTTTCCCAAATCTCTGGCCGAGCAGCACACAGCACTGCCATACTGGTGCCATTGCAGCCTGGATTGATTACTCTTATTTGCGGTTTAGCTCACTACGACTCTTAAGAGGAAGGGTCTGAACCCTCTGCTTTACTAAAGGGCTCAGAATCCTGCCATGAGAGTAGCTATGGAGGCTGTGGCAAATCTTTATGACTTGGAGCTTGGATCTCTGTGGTACTAAAAAGAGGGATGTGGGCCTGTGCTATGGGATGGGTAATGTTTTGTTGCAAGCCTATGAGATTGGTTGCTCATGTAGCCTTTTTGCAGTAACATAGACGGCATTGGGGGAAGAAGTGTTTAGTGAGCTCAAATGAAGCATTAGTTTATGGAATTTTTTTTTTAACCATCTAGGGCTAATGATTATTGATATCAGACAAAGTAAAACTTAAAGATTCAGTCAAGAGAGAAATCAATATTATGTTAGCCATATTAGTATTGTTTTAGATGCATGTCTACATATGTGTAGATGTATGTATGTAGGCATATGTATGTGTGTGTGTGTGTGTATATATTCAAACCCTTATATCTACTCACACATATACATATATCTATATAAATACACATTTATTCTACATCTTCACTTAACTTGCTCTGAATTAACCTTCCTCCATCCAACAATCCTTTTCTTCTTTCTTCTACCATTTTCTTCCCTCTTTATCCCATTCCCATTAATGTACAGAATTTATCCCATTCCTATTATTCTAAACTTTCTTCTCTGCCCTAATTTATCCTATGCCACCTTTTCCCTCCCTCTTTATCTCCTTCCCATTAATCTACACCTTTTCCCACTAACATAAATCTACACACTATTCTAGAAACCTTCCTTACCTTGTTCCTTCCCCCGCTTATTTCTTTATAAATTTTGGAGGGTGCTATACCCTTCATTGTGTGTCTGCGTAAATATCTATTTTTCTATTTAACCCACTCCTGATGTGAATAGGTTTTCAGCACTACCAGCTCGCCTCCTCCTTCTAATACCTCTGTGTTGGTTCTTCCTCTGCAACTCATTAATATAGCTTAATTAATATTTTTACCTTTTTCTACACAGTTTTGCTTTTTAGATTTATTTCATACTTACCTCTGCCCCAGTCTTTCTTTTTAGCTACCCTATTGCTGATGTCAGTCTTAAACAAATGGTTTACATTTGTTTAATGTAAAGAGCATAAACAATTTGTCTATGTTGCTTCCCTTGAAATTAATCTTTGATGTTGACTTTTATATGTTAAATTTTCTATTGAATTCAGTTTGAGATAAAGGTCTGAAAATCTGCAAATTCGTTGTATGGCCATTTTTTTTCTTTCAATTTCAATTTTTTCTTTCAAAATTCTTAATTTTGCTAGATATATTTTTGGCCACAGACCTCGTTATTTTGATTGTTGATATATATATATATATATATATATTCCAATACCTGCAGTCTTTTATTATAGCTGTTGATAAATCTTTTATAATTCTAGTTGGTAGTTCAAGCATATTTCATTTATTTTGTTTCTTATAAAATTTTCTTTTTAATCTGGGGCTTTTGAAATTTAGCAATAATATTTATGTATTTTCCATGTAGGATCTCTTTGAGATCATGATCAGTGAATTTTTTCAGTTTCTACTTTGCCCTCATGTTCTATCACTCCAGGACAATTTGATTATTTCTTTCTTTATTGTGTTATGATTCTTTTTTGTTGTTGTTGTTCACAGCTTTCAGGTACTTCACTTATATCTATGTTTTCTATTTTTACTCTCTCCAGATGTTTTTTTTCATATTTCACATTATGTTCAATTTTTTCATTCTTTATATTTTGTTATTTCTTGGTCTTTATAGTTTCACTGGCTTCCCCTTCATTAAGAATTATTTTCTTCTTGAAGACTCTGTATCTTCTTTTCTAGTTGGTTAACTTTTTAAAATAATCTTGGTTTTCTTGGATGGTTCTTATTTTACACACACACACACACACACAAACACACACACACACACACACACACACACTTTTCCTTAGCTTCTTTGATTCGATTTTTGAAGTCTTTTTTGAATTTTTCTATAAATTATTTCTGGACAGTAAAGCATTTAATGTTATTCTTTGGGGTAGAAGAAGTTTTTTAATTTAATTATCCTCTTTTGAAGTTGAATCCTAGTTTTCCTTGTTCCCATAGTAAATTTCCATGGTTGGGTTCTTTCTTTGCGTGTTCCCCCCACCCCCCAAAATAAGAACTATTAGTATAATCCTGGGGAGGCGAGACAGTAACTCTACTTCACTTCGATTTTCTCCTCCGTCCTGGAACCCAAAGTCCCACCCCCTACAAGTATCCACAGCCAGCAGTGTCCTTGCCCCATGGCTTCTGCCCTCAATGTGTGCTGGTCCCTTCTGCCCCAGAACAGCATCCCTGCGGCACAGCTGGCCTGGCGGTCCTAATCACCCAAGGTTCCCTCAGTCTTACCCAGCTCAGACCCCCATTCCCCATGCTCTCTGGGAAGTTAAAATTCCCATGGTTGTGATTGAGGCTGCCCTGAACCTAGCTAGCCCCAGGGCTCCTCACTTGCTTCTTACCAAAGTACTTAAACCCTGGTCCTGGGATTTTTCTTTGGGTGTTTTTGATCCACTAATCTATTTCTTAGCCAATACCAAATGGTTTTGGTGACTGCTGCTTTATAATATAATTTTAGATCAGGTACAGCTAGGCCACCTTCATTTGATTTTTTTTTCATTAATTCCCTTAAGATTCTCGACTTTTTATTGTTCCATATGAATTTTGTTGTTATTTTTTCTAGATCATTAAAATATTTTCTTGGAAGTCTGATTGGTATAGCACTAAATAAATAGATTAGTTTAGGGAGTATTGTCATCTTTATTATGTTCGCTCAGCCGATCCAAGAGCACTTAATATTTTTCCAATTATTTAAGTCTGACTTTATTTGTGTGGAGACTTTTTTATAATTTTGCTCATATAATTCCTGACTTTCCTTTGGTAGATAGATTCCCAAATATTTTATGGTATCAACAGTTATTCTGAATGGAATTTCTCTTTGTATCTCTTGCTATTGGGTTTTGTTGGTGATGTATAAAAATGCTGAGGATTTATGGGGATTTATTTTGTAGCCAGCTACTTTGCTAAAATTATGAATTATTTCTAATAGCTTTTTAGTAGAATCTTTGGGGTTCTCTAGATATACCATCATATCATCTGCAAAGAGTGATAGTTTGGTTTCCTCATTGCCTACTCTAATTCCTTTAATATCTTTCTCGACTCTTATTGCCGAGGCTAGTGTTTCTAATACGATATTAAATAATAATGGTGATAGTGGGCAACTTTGCTTCACTCCAGATCTTACTGGGAAAGGTTCCAGTTTTTCCCCATTGCATATGATGCTTACTGATGATTTTAAATATATGCTCCTGACTATTTTAAGGAAAAGTCCATTTATTCCTATGCTCTCAAGTGTTTTTATTAGGAATGGATGTTGGATTTTATCAAATGCTTTTTCTGCATCTATTGAGATGATCATATGGTTTTTGTTTGTTTGGTTATTGATATAGTCAGTTATGCTAATAGTTTTCCTAATATTGAATCAGCCCTGCATTCCTGGTATAAATCCTACTTGGTCATAGTGTATTATCCTGGGGATGATTTTCTGTAATCTTTTTGCTAATATTTTATTTAAGATTTTAGCATCAATATTCATTAGGGAGATTGGTCTATAATTTTCTTTCTCTGTTTTCAGCCTACCTGGTTTAGGTATCAGTACCATGTCTGTGTCATAAAAGGAGTTTGGTAGGACTCCTTCAATCCCTATTTTTTCAAATAGTTTATTTAGCATTGGAGTTAATTGTTCTTTAAATGTTTGGTAGAATTCACATGTAAATCCATCTGGTCCTGGGGATTTTTTCTTAGGGAGTTGATTGATAGTTTGTTCTATTTCTTTTTCTGAGATGGGACTGTTTAGGATATTTACTTCTTCCTCTGTTAGTTTGGGCAAGTTATATTTTTGGAGGTATTTTTCTATTTCATTTAAGTTGTCGAATTTATTGGCATAAAGTTGGGCAAAGTAACTCCTAATTATTGCTCTAATTTCCTCTTCGTTAGTGGCGAGTTCTCCCTTTTCATTTTTAAGACTAACAATTTGATTTTCCTCTTTCCTTTTTTTAATCAGATTTACTAAGGGTTTGTCTATTTTGTTGGTTTTTTCATAGAACCAACTCTTAGTTTTATTAATTAATTCAATAGTTTTTTTTACTTTCAATTTTATTGATCTCTCCTTTCATTTTTAGAATTTCAAGTTTAATGTTTGATTGGGGGTTTTTAATTTGTTCCTTTTCTAGCATTTTTAGTTGCAAGCCCAATTCATTGACCTTCTCTTTCTCTATTTTATACAAATAGGCCTCTAGAGATATGAAATTTCCCCTTATTACCGCTTTGGCTGCATCCCATACATTTTGGTATGCTGTCTCATTATTATCGTTTTCTTGGGTGAAGTTATTAATTATGTCTATGATTTGCTGTTTCACCCAATCATTCTTTAGTATGAGATTATTTAGTTTCCAATTATTTTTTGGTCTACTTCCCCCTGGTTTTTTGTTGAATGTAATTTTCATTGCATCGTGGTCTGAAAAGGATGCATTTACTATTTCTGCCTTACTGCATTTGAGTTTGAGGTTTTTATGTCCTAATATATGGTCAATTTTTGTATGAACTGCTGAAAAGAAAGTGTATTCCTTTCTGTCTCCATTACATTTTCTCCAGAGATCTATCATATCTAACTTTTCTAGTATTCTATTTACCTCTTTGACTTCTTTCTTATTTATTTTGTGGTTTGATTTATCTAATTCTGAGAGTGCAAGGTTAAGATCTCCCACTATTATAGTTTTACTGTCTATTTCTTCTTGCAGCTCTCTTATCTTTGGGTGGTTTTGGGTTGTCCCAGAAGGACCCCTGTTCTACTCTAAGTCTTACTTGTTTTTCCCCAGCCTATTTTGGCGCTAAGGGAAAATCTGGAGAGCTTGGAATTTTCTGAAATACTCTGCTGTTTTCCCTCCAGAATTCTTTTTTATGTATAATTTGGAACATATGAGTGCTGAGATCATTTCTCTCTTGAATCCTGTGATTCTGTGGAGTGGATAATGGTGGTGACCCCGAGCTTGGGAATTGTTGAGGTAGAAATGTTGGTAGGACAAAGAAAGACAAATGAAGGACAAGAATAATGCATACTTGAATTAGCCAACTAGCTTATGGAGTCAGGACAGTGAAGGCAAAAGAGAAATTAGGTCAATATAAGACTTGGAAAGTTGGGATAGAGGAAGGGGCCAAATGTGGTGAGGTCAGAGAAAAATGGTGTATATCCTCCCCTCCCCCCAGGATACTGTGGGCTGTTTGGGTCTTGAGAACTGAAATGTGGTGTCAGGATTAGACTCATTGTCAAATGGGAAGGGAGGGCCAAAAAGCAATGGAGTTTCCCAAAAATGTTAATTTTCCATTAACTGTGTAATAAAGGCTTGTTTTTGTTTAGAGGACCATGTCCATTGTGGCCTCTGGGGCCTCCTCTACTGTAAGCTGTTACTAGTTTTCTCGGGCCCTCTCTGTCTTTGAACTCTTAGGTCAAAACTTTCCCTGATCTTTCAACCTAGAACTCATCTTACCTTTATTTAATATCATAGCACTTTATCTAGCTCTTATGCACTTATCAAAATCTAATATGTCATATATTTAACTACCTGAAGTATTATTTTCCTCTTACTAAATAATAAGGACCTTGAGATTAGGGACATTGTTTTTATTTCTTTACTTATTTTGTGTTCTCCTTTCCTCCTGGAGTGCCACTGGAGCTCCTTATGTAGTGAGTACTTAATAAATGTTCTTTGGATGAATTAACAATAATTTAAAAAAATAGCAATTTTAATTTTCTGTTGGTTAATCCTAAATCTAGTAGAATTGGATACTTAGTGATACAATAGCACAGTATCTTACTGCTTCTTATTTTTTTTGAAGCTTTAAATTTAACATTTTGATCCCAAAAACATTTATTAGAGACTTCTGTACAGTGTCTTCTGCTATTATTATATTAACTCTTGGCTAATATTGACTCTTATAAAGCACACTACATAAATTATAATAACTTCATAATATATGCTGTTAATTCTCATGAAATATGAACACTTGAATGAAATGCAAATTTGGTTAAATGATGAGCCAGTGTGGTATAGTATTGAGAGTGTTGGATTTGGAATGAGGAAATCATACATTCCCATCCTGCCTCTAAAACTTTAAATTTTCTGACCATGGACAATTTATAACATAATTAGCAGTTAATGGAGAATATTGTAGAAGGAGTTATATGGAGTAAATCACAGATCCTTGAAATTTCTATATATTTAAAATTAAATAAAATAAAGCATAGTAATAAACATTACAAATATTTTTGTTTTAGGTTCCAGAGAATTGTTATTCTGTGCCTTCTGCGCTCTTACCTGAAACTAAAGACAATATTGAGAAAGAAAGTGATGTAGTTATTGGCTGTCCAGGATCAGTGCCAATTGCAAAAGAAATTCAGGAAGAACATAATAATGATGGACCTTATGACAACTTTTTGGAGTAAGTTTTTAATTAGAACTTCCCTTCAGTAGCATGGGAGGGACTTTTGGACTTGAGACTAAAGGTATTAAATGATTTCTTTTTGCATGTTTTTTTTTTTAATTAAAGCTTTTTATTTTTCAAAACAGTGGACAATTCTTCAACATTAGCCCTTGCAAAATCCTGTGTTCCATTCCCTCCCTTCCCCCTTTCCTCCACACCCTCCCCTAGATGGCAAGTAGTCCAGTATATGTTAAACATGGTAGAAATATATGCTAAATCCAATAAATGTATACATATTTATATGATTATCATGCCACACGTTAAAAAAAAAGAGAGAAGCAAAATAAAATGCAAGCAAACAACAGAGAGAGTAAGAATGCTCTGTTGTGAACCAACCTCAGTTCCCACGATCCTCTCTTTGGGTGATGGCTTTCTTCATCACAAGATCATTGGTACTGGCCTGAATCATCTCACTGTTGAAGAGAGCCAGGTCCATCAGACTTGATCATCATATAATCTTGCTGTTGCCATGTTCTCTTGGTTTTGCTCATTTCATGTAGCATCGATTCATGTAAGTCTCTCCAGGCCTCTCTGTATTCATCCTGCTGGTCATTTCTTACAGAACAATAATATTCCATAACATTCATAAATTATAACTTATTCAGCCATTCTCCCATTGATGGGCATCTACTCAGTTTCCAGTTTCTGGCCACTACAAAAAGGGCTGCCACAAACATTTTTGCAATGTGGATCCCTTTCCCTTCTTTAAGATCTCTTTGGGATATAATCCCAATAGAAACACTGCTGGATCAAAGGGTATGCCCAGTTTGATAGCTTTTTGAGCATAGTTCCAAATTCCTCACCAGAATGGTTGGATCCATTCACAGTTCTACCAACAATGTCAATGTATCAGTGTTCCAATTTTCTTTTTTTTCTTTTTTCTGATCATTATGGCTTTTTATTTACAAGTTATATGCATGGGTAATTTTTCAGCATTGACAATTGCAAAACTTTTTATTCCAACTTTTCCCCTCCTTCCTCCCACTCTTTCCCCCAGATGGCAGGTTGACCAATACATGTTAAATATGTTGAAGTATAAGTTATATATAATACATGTAATGTTCCACTTTTCCCACATCCCCTCCAATATTCGTCTTTATCTTTTCCTTTCATCTTAGCCAATCTGACAGGTGTGTAGTGATATCTCAGAGTTATTTTAATTTGTATTTCTCTGATCAATAGAGATTTAGAGCACCTTTTCATATGACTAGAAATAGTTTCAATTTCTTCATCTGAAACTTGTCTGTTCATATCCTTTGACCATTTATCAATTGAAGAATGGCTTGAATTCTTATATATTTGAGGCAGTTCTCAATATATTTTTAGATATGAGACCTCTATGTGAACCCTTGTATGTAAAAATGTATTCCCACTTTATTGCTTCCCTTCTAATCTTGTCTGTATTAGTTTTGTTTGTACAAAAACTTTTTAATTTAATATAATCAAAATTATCTATTTTGTGATCAGTAATGATCTCCAGTTCTTTTTTGTTCATAAATTCTTTCCTCCTGCACAGATCTGAGGGGTAAACTATCTTATGTTCTTCTAATTTGTTTATAATATCATTTTTTATGTCTAGATCATGAACCCATTTTGACCTTATCCTTGGTATATGGTGTGGGTCAATGCCTAGTTTCTTTTTGCATGTTTTTTTAACTTTAATAATAAGTGGTGAGGACCCCTTAACAATTTCTTTTAAAATGATGAAAAAAATCATTTATTTTTTCTGTTATTAATCTTTCTGAGAAGGTAGATTGACTTGCATATTAATTTTTTACATATAATCTATATGATTACATAACATTATAAGTAACTAGTTTTTAATAAAATTTTTTTATTTGCCACACTTTTAGTCATTTCTGTATGTAGGTTATGTCTTCATTAAGTAATGACAGAAAAGACTCCTTTTTGAAAGGGATTGGATGCTAGAATTCTTAGCAGTTTCTGTGTACAGATCTTTTCACAACTAATAATGTCTTTTCTGCCATTACAAAATAACAATGACTAAACTGTTTTGGAAAAAAAGTATTTTCATCAGGTCACATTTTTGATTCTAAATTTTGTATGTAATTTTTTTTCCTGATATATTTCTATCAATAGACTAACTATCCAATCAAAAGATTCTGAAATAAAAGAACTCATTGAAGAGAGTATTTCTATAACTCAGGTAACTGATAAAGAATTTACAGATTTTGACAAAGATCTCCCAGAAGAAGTGGAAATATTTACAAAAGAGAAAATGAAAATGCCAAATTATGGAGGTAAGTTCATTTAGTAGATAACTTATTAATTTGATGTTATAAATTTGATGATAATTTTAAGCCAATGTTATAGTTATTGTATTTACTAGAGAGACTATAACTTAAAATTATTTTGATGATTATTAAAGAACTCATGTTAATTAGGTTGGAGACAGATGTTTTTGGCTAAAATATCTTAGCTACTTGTAATATTTTTTCCTGTTATATCTTTACATGTTCCTTAGACTATCTACATGAAAAAGTATTGACTTTTAGATTAGATTCAGTTGATCAGGATCCCTAGATCTAAAGCTCATGGAGCTTTTAGGATCCAGAGAATTGCTATCCTAGTGACGAAAGTACTCATGAGTACTCACTTCAAACACATATGTTTATTTTTTTTTTAAATTTAATTTTACTTAATAATAACTTTGTATTGACAGAATCCATGCCAGGATAATTTTTACACAGCATTATCCCTTGAAATCACTTATGTTTCGTTTTTTCCCCTCCCTCCCTCCTCCCCCCGCCCCAAGATGGCAAGCAGTCCTATATATGTTAAATATGTTGCAGTATATCCTAGATACAATACACATTTGCAGAACCGAACAGTTCTCCCGCTGCACAGGGAGAATTGGATTCAGAAGGTAAAAATAACTCAGGAAGAAAATCAAAAATCAAATAGTTCACATTCATTTCCCAGTATTCCTTCTTTGGGTGTAGCTGTTTCTGTCCATCATTTATCCAATGAAACTCAGTTAAGTCTCTTTGTCATAGAAATCCACTTCCATCAGAATACATCCTCATACAATATCGTTGTCGAAGTGTATAATGATCTCCTGGTTCTGCTCATCTCACTTAGCATCAGTCCATGTAGGTCTCTCCAAGCCTCTCTGTATTCATCCTGCTGGTCATTCCTTACAGAGCAATAATATTCCATAACATTCATATACCACAATTTACCCAGCCATTCTCCAGTTGATGGGCATCCATTCATTTTCCAGTTTCTAGCCACTACAAACAGGGCTGCTACAAACATTTTGGCACATACAGGTCCCTTTCCCTTTTTTAGTATCTCTTTGGGGTATAAGCCCAATAGAAACACTGCTGGATCAAAGGGTATGCACAGTTTGGTAACTTTTTGGGCATAATTCCAGATTGCTCTCCAGAATGGCTGGATTCGTTCACAACTCCACCAACAATGCATCAGAAACACATATGTTTAAACTGGAACTATGCTGAGAAAATTAGCATGGCCCCTTGTGCAGGAATGACATACTAATTCCTGAAGCCTTCCTTATTTTTACCCAAACAGTCTTCACAGTAATAGCAATATTGTAAAGATAGTCATCTTTGAAAGTATCTCTGAATGACCACAAATTCCAAAAGACTCATAATAAACTCCAGATAAGGAATTGATGGACTCAAGAATGTAGATGAAAGCATATTTTTTTTTTCTTTTTGAACATGGCTAAAATGGAAATTTGCTTTTATATAATTATAGGTATTTGTAATGGGTTTTATTTTTCTTGCTGTGTCAATGAGAAAAGGAGAGAATTTAAACTCGAAAAAAAGAATTAAAAAGTCTCTGTGCTTAAAAAAAAATGAAAAAAAAAGTTATGTTAAGTGTAGAAGAGATGACTTGATGGTGACTTCAATATATTAAGCATTCATCGAACCATTTACTTTTAGGTGGGTACATGATGTATGTTAGGCAATGAATGAAAAAGAAAAAATTTAGATAAAAATTGCTCTATGGAGCTTACAAAATGGAGTGAGGGATTATGACATATACAGATAAATGTAATATAAAATGGTACACAGCTATATCAGAGCAGTACACATAAAGTGTTACGTGAAGTCCAAGAGGGAAAATAATCCTTACTGATGAGGAAATTGGGGGAAAGTTAATCAAGAAGATAGTTGGGCATCAAGGATAAGTAAGTCTTCAAAAGATGGGGTTAAGGTGTTGGAGAAGTCATTCTAGGCACAAAGAAGCAGTGTGAGCAAAGCATAGAGATTGGGGCACATACAGGAGACCCCATGCCTAGACTCTGGGTGGGAGCAGAGCAGATATGGAAGTAATAGGAGATAAGAAATGTTCATCTGCCTGTAGGTCACAAGGGTACAAAAAAGTGCAAAAGTATGAACCAGTGTCTGCGTTCGGAGAGTTCTGAGCATCTGAACTTGCCTTAGTAGGCAACAGAGAGCTCAAATTCAGTGTTCAATTAAATTAAGATTTGCTGAGTGCCTCCTCTGAGCCAGGCCCCATGCTGTATGCTGGGTTTTGTATAAAAAGGCTGGCATGCATTTTGTTCTGTTGTTTCACTTGTGTCTGAATCTTTAGGACTTTGGTTGGGGTTTTCTTAGCAAAGATACTGGAGAGGTTTTCCATTGCCTTTCACAGTTAATTTGACATATGAGCAAACAGACAAATAAGGCCTGCAGGCCTGCCAGTCTGTTCACTGCTCTACCTATTGCTCTCAGTCTGCATACAGGTATGTCTGAAGAAGAAATTCTTGGCAGTAGTATGGACATATATGTATGTATGTATGTATGTATGTATATACACATATGTAAATGTAGTGTGTGTGTATTTAGGGAAGAGTAGTGTAGAGTGAGAATAAAGGGTAGAGTTATTACAGTGGTTTAGACGGGTTGCTTAAAAAAGGATCTGATTTAGGATGTGACAGTATTCTAGTTCATCATCCAGAGCCTGAGGATTAAGGTAAACACTCCTTTTAATAAAAACATCCAGTGATCTCCAGAAAAAAAATTACCCACAAGGTCATAAAAAACTGCTCCAATACTAACGCATTATTGGTGGAGTTCTGAATTGATTCATTCATTCTGGAGAGTAGTTTGGACTGTGCATAGCCTGTGATCCAGCAGTGTTTCTACTGGGCTTGTATCATGAAGAGATCTTAAAGGAGGGAAAGGGACCCGCATGGTGGGCGTTCACTTCCTTTGTGAGCACCCTGGTACTACTGTGCATTTTACATTGCCAGTCTCTCCTAACTCCCAGGCCCTCAGAGAAATTTCTGGTCACTGTCTTTTGTGGTGTCCAAACCAATTTCACCAAGCTTGCCTCTCTCTGAGGTCTCCAGAGGTCTCTAGCTACTGTTTCACAGGAACAGTAGTTTAAATACCAGCAGCGTGCTCAACAACAGCCGTGTGCAAGCTCCGAGTCTTTTACTCATGTGTTCACATCCTGCCCCTGATCTCCTGTTGACTCCCATGTGAACACCAGGTTAAAGAGAGCAACTTCCTCCTCCTTCCAGTTTAAATAGGGTCGATGAGGTCCCACGCACGGCCAATCAGAGAAGGAGAACACTTCCTGTTAATGAAGCAATCTCAATATGGCCAGAGTTCCCGCTCACCAGGCGGTCACAGCAAATCACTTCTGGGGGTCTCAGGCAAAGCCTGTTTACTTCCTGTTTGCACTGAATGGGACCTTTCTCCTCTGACTCTTGTACACGTGCAAAAATGTTTGCGGCGGCCCTCTTTGTAGTGGCCAGAAGCTGGAAGCTGAGTGGGGGCCCCTCAGTTGGGGCCCGGCTGAATAAATTGTGGTATATGATTGTTATGGAATTTTTGTTTTATAAGAAACAATCAGGAGGATGATTTCAGATAGGCTGGAGAGACTGACATGAACTGATGCTGAGTGAAGTGAATAGACCCAAGAGAGCTTTGTACAACAAGATGATGTGATGATCCCTTGTGATGGACGTGGCTCTTTTCAACAATGAAGTGATTTGAGCCAGTTCTGATATACTTGTGATGGAAAGTGCCCTCCGCCTCCAGAGAGAGAACTGGGGAGACTGAATGTGCATCAGAGCAGAGGAGCTGCGCCTTTTTGTTGCTGTTGTTTGTTTGCTTGTTTTTTCCCCTTTTGATCTGATTTATGTCTGTGTGTGCAGCATGATGAATACGGAAATGTGTTTACAAGAATGGATATGTTTAACCTATATTGGATTGCTTGCTGTCTTGGGAAGTAGGGTGGGGGAGGGATGTAATGTCCGGATTGGCTTTCTGGAGGACCCTGGGAGTAACCTGAGTCCTTGGTCTTAGTGGAGGAGTGGAGAAGCAGGAGAGCCTTCACGGGGCTGGTCAGAGATGTAGTCTGGAATCTGGCGTCTTCTCTCGTGTCTGTGTCTGTGGCTGAGGGAGCTTTGCCAGGTGTTCCAGCCCTTAAATACTTCACTATACCACACAGCACCAGCAAGGTAGAACGTTACATCACATTAAGTACCACACTAATTCATTCTCTCATCAGTCATACTGAGTCTGAAGTATATCTTTTCAGAGTTCCAGCCCTCTACAGGAGAAGAGGGAGAAAAATTTGGAACAATTTTTCAAAGGTGAATATTGAAAACTATCTTTGCAAGCATTTGGAAAAATAAAGTACTATTAAAATAAAAAATGTAAATATAAAATATATATAGTATATATAATAAAAAATAGAAATAAAAATTTTAAAATAGTCCAGGAATGTTAAATTCCTCTGAGAAGGAGGTTTCTAAAGTCTCAAGGGCTCCTTTCCGAAGTCCTAAAACTTAGATTTTCTTAATTTTTATTTAATTTATGTTTTCTTAATTAAAGGATATATAGCTGGGTTAAATCAAACTTTCCCATGTCTGTTCCATAGTATTTTGGGTCACAACAATAGTTGAGATTACCAAAGTATGGAAGTTAACTCCTATTCCACTACTGAACTATTTATAAAAAATTGGAATAGAGAATAGGAAACAGATAAGAGATATTTTTGAGGTAAAATCAGTAGCACTTGGTAACTGATTCACTGTGATGTCAAGTTTTATAAAGTTGGGAGACATAATGATGGTATAATGCTGACAAAAGTATTGAAGTCCAGAAGAGGAGCAAGTTTTTTTTTTTTTTTAATTATAGCTTTTTATTTTCAAAATATATCATGGATTATTTTTGACATTCATCCCTAAAAAAACCCTGTGTTCTGATTTTTTTCCCCTCCCTTCCTTTCTCTCCCGCAGTTGGCAAGTGATCCAATATATGTTAAACAAGTGCAGTTCCTTTCTCTGTATTTCCACAAATATTATGCTGCGCAAGAAAAATCAGATCCAAAAGGAAAAAAAATTAGAAAGAAAACAAAATGCAAGCGAACAACAGCAAAAAGAATGAAACTGCTATGTTGTGGTCCACATTGAGTTCCCACTATCCTCTCTATGAGAGGACTGCTCTAAGAGAGTAGATGATTCTCTTCATCCCTAGGTCATTGGAACTGGTCTGAATCAACTCATTGTTGATGAGAGCCATGTCCATCAGAACTGATGGTTGTATAATCTAAGGAGTAAGTTTTTAGAGAAAGATAATTAAGAGAGAAAATTTCTCTTGAGTGTATTGAATTTAATGTGCCATTTGGACATTAGAGTGTCCTCTAGCACAAAAGAGATGTTCTGTAGTCTGTTAGAAGTAAGGATTGTAGTTCAAAAGAATGTTCAGGTAGCTTTGGCGGTCAATTATATAAAGTGATTGTTGAATCTATGGGAATGAATGAGATCACCCCAAAACAAGATATACATGTAGAAGTCAAAACGTGGGAGCATTTTCACACTAATGGTTCTGGAGAAGAGGAACAAGAACATTTAAAGAAGAATGATTAGAGAGGTAGGAAACCTTAAAAGGCAGAGAAGGAAAGAATATCCAGCATGAGAGTGTTCAATAATGTCACATGCTACAAAAGACAATTTCAAGATGGAAGACTAGACACTTTTTCTGATCCTTTGACTTCTCAAAACTCCAAAATAGGAGTTTTTTGAAGAGATAAAAACCTTTTTAGCTGTCTTCTAAAGTCTAAAATACTAAGAATCCTATTGAGGGAAAAACCCAGTAAACTTTCATCAGAGAAGGCTAATCTCTAGCCCAGACCATGCTCACTCAGCATCCCCTTTCCCACCAGCTGTCACATTCTGGTAGGACTTCATAATTTGATTCACTGGCTTGCAACAAACTCTCCTTCCCTTAGCCTTTTATCTTAGAAAACCAAAAAGCAGCATAGTAATGTTATGTACCACACAAAAATTGAGAAATGGAAGGAACTGAGGCAGGACACCAGCATATCAGGCAATCTGTTAGATCCGAGGAAAAAGGGACTGGTATCCAATTGAAACTAATTCTGTTTTCCCACAAGTCAGTGACTTCTTCAGTGTGGGAGAAGGCTGAAATGAATTTGAACCCTATTCCTTCTGTTATTAATAATAACTGAGGTTTTATCTGGTTTATCTGTTTATAGTTCAAGATCTTTAAGTGAGTTTTCTTTTCCTGGGATCTTTGATAATTTCAGTTGTATTTTTCTCTTATATTCCCCTATTCCTCAGTTTATGACTCCTTTTCTTTTGATGATGGGGATAATAATAGAAAGAATTATGTCCTCTAGATTGGCAGATTCATTATAAATGAATGAATATTGCAAGACAAAAGACAACTGATGAAGCAGAAGACCTGCATGGAAAACCATCAGGATGTTCACAAAAGATTTTAAAGAGCAATAAGAATTATTAAAGCAGAATTTATGGTAGAAGACAGAATAAAAAAACTTGAATTCTCCATGGCAAAATTTGCTAAAGAAACAAAAGAGAAAATAAATAATTGGGATAGAAAATATACAGAAGTGAAGGATAATCTTGAAGAAGAAAAGCAAAAAGCAATAAAATAAAAAGAAATATGATCTTTATATAGTCAAAACATAACAGGCTATAATAGGATACATAGAAATATTTTAAGGCTAAGAAGTCTCCCAGAAAAATAAGACAGGTCAAAAACATTGAACATAATAATGTCAGAAATAATACAATAAACTGCCTTTAGTTTCTGAATAAAGAAAATAGAGTGCCATTCAAAAGAACCTAGGGATTCCTTCCAGGAAAACTAAAACCTATGCTTTGAACTCCATGTATGTTGGTTAAATTTAACAATTTCATTGATAACAAATTTTGCAAGGGACTGGGAGAAAGACCTTCAGATATAAAATTAAGGAAATTCAGATAAGGTTTTTCTGTATCCACTGGAAGCTCCAAGATGGAATGAAAAAATGTGTTCCCAAAGTGATACATACTGAAACCCTGAGCCTAATCATTAATGGAAAAAAAAAAACTGATTTAAAAAATAAAAAACATTTGGAGCACTCCTATAAAGAAAACCAGACCTAAAAAACATGTTCACTTCACAAACAAGAAAGGTAAACAAATTGATCAACCAAGTAAGATATAGCTATTAAAACAAATTACCTCCAGGAAAAAAATAAGAAAAAAAGAAAAATATATACTTGTTAACAACAACAAATCATTTAAGAGTTTTCTTTCTAAAGTATACAAGGGGACAAGGTTGTTGGCAAAAGTCATATAGAAGGAGTGATAGTGGAGGCCTGAAAAATGGACTAAATATTACAACATATTGTCTATAGGTCAATCAGTCTTCTTCATGTGACTACATTGCATAATGAGAGTATATAGAAAAGGGGAAGGAAAAATAGAAAATAGAATAGGTGACATACCCTAATCAACTCAAAGATTAACATTGAAGGGAAAACAACTCTTGTAGTTTATCAGGAGAAAGAAGGTCTGCAAGAGAATAGGGAAGAGGCTAAGGGGAAGAATTGAAATGAGGGAAAGAAATGGAGAAGTCTTATTTCTTTGGTGGAAGTAGCATCTCATTGAAGAATGTCCCTTGGGGGAAGAGTGATCTGCAAAGAGAGATGGGGACTTCACAGTGGGGATGATCTCCTGGGTTTTGATGTTTGCAGAGAATACCCATTTGCCTCAGAAGAAAAGGAATCACAGCTCTTAGGGACAACTTTTGCCTTGGAAGAATAGGAAGATAGGGACTCAGGGAAGAGATTCTGTGACAAATAAGTGAGAAATGATTGTAGGGAAGAGCAAAAGGTAATAAGGAAATACACAGTCAGGAACAGGGAAATTCCTCCCATGGGACAATACTAGTATCTTTTATCACCTTCAGAAATTGATATTTCTCAGTGTGAAGTATAACAGAAGAAAAAGACCTTTCATACTGTGATATAAAGGAACAATAGCCTATAAAAAATGGTCACCTTGAAAAAAATGTAAAGATATTTGTCATTGAAGGATTAGATAGAAATGGGAGGATGGAAAGATCAAAAAAAGCCTTTTTTTAGGATTGGGAGACCTGGGCTTGCTCCTAAGGAGATGAAAGAAACATAGTATTCCCCATTATGGACTCGGTTCTAGCCCAGTTAGACTAGTAATTTGTAGTTTCCCAGATTTGACTTTCTGTTTATCATCCTCTTGCTTTTGCATAAGCCATCTCAATGTGCTTCCTCATCTGTTTTTTTCAGAATCCTTATCATTCTTCAAAGGTCAGCTCAGGTGTCACTTTCTTCAGGAGACTTTCATTGATTTACCTAATTTATTAAGTAGATCTTTACTCAGATTATCTTGCATTTATATATCTGCACAGTTATAAGTATATATACATACATATGCAACTGCATAAATACATAAATATATATCAATATACAAAAAACATATATAATATATAAAAGTATATATATTCCTTTCCAAAGGAAAAGCTTATATTCCCAAATAATATAAGCTTTTTAAGGACAGCAACAGTGGCTGTTTCTTTTTCATTTTTGTACTTTTCAGAGTGCTTTGGCACTTAGTAGTCACATAAATGTTTGTTCAATTGAATTGAAAATGTATGACAGAAAAGATGATTGCTAGAGCAAAGTTTTGCAGGTGTTCTGATGATATGGGATTGAGGATACAGAGCCTTAGTTAAGTAAGAAATATGTCTCTTTTTTAGGACAAGGTAATAGGAAAGAAAAATGGTTGATAATGAGAAATCTTAAGAATATGGAGGGTGAGAGATAAGATGACCTCACTTCTCAGTGAAGTAGAATGGCTATCCACTCTCTTATAAATAGTGGGTAATGGGGGCTTGAGGAGAGAGTAAAAACTTTAGAATGGTCACTGAGAAGAACCTAAGGATTTAATAATCATATTTTTAATATTCCTCTGAAAATTTTATTTAAGTTGACTGTCGCTTAATTTTTCATCTTTGTAGATTATTCCAAGTGTTCTAAAAATCAACTGAGTTCTAAGATAATCATTTTTGGGGGTTTTTGTGTCTCAATCTAGAGATCTCTGAAGACTCATTTGGAAGCCAAAACACTGGCATTTCCATCAGCCTTGTTCCATTAGAAGGGCAGTCAAAAGAAGTAAGTCAGATTATATGTAGATAACACAAGTTGACAAGTTTCTTCTTATGTTCATGTTATAAATACATCTACTTAGAGGGTAAGCATAATATTAAAATTTCATTATTTATCTTATTTTTTAAATTACTGATGAAAAAAATTACCATGCTGTATTTTTTTCTTAAAATTGAAATGTTGAAAATACTTGTTAATTTAAGTTCACAAATTTTTAGGCAAAAAGTATAATTTCTTTAAGAAAACTTGTTATACATGTTATTGTATTATTTGGTAAATTATAACTTTAAACATTCATCTAGTAGAATACTAATTCACAGCTAGTCTGAAGATATTTTTAAGTATTTTACTACTTGGAAAGAATTCTTATAAAATGACTATTATACCCTATTTTAGAGTTAAAATAATAATTAAGAATGATGTATCTGCATGAGAGGAAGTACAACTGTAACATTTTGTTTCTTTCTCAGATAGTTTATAAGCTTATTTGTCTTGCAGTTCCTTACTCCCTCTCTTCCTTTTCTTTCTTCCTCCTTCTCTTCCTTTCTTCTTCTCTCCCTTTCTCCCTCCCTTCTTTCCTTCTTCCTTTTCTTCCTTCCTTCCTTCTTTCTTTCCTTGCTTCCTTCCTTTTTCTATATATCTTATTCAAGGGGCAGATAGTAGATTATGGAGTCTAAGTATCTGGACAAGAACCTGGTTTCATAAGCCATCCATGTCAAATGCTTGCTATGTCACAGTGTTATTAAAGGAAATTGAAACTTTGCATGGACCATTTATTTTCTCCTTAACAGTTTAGTTGCCCTAGGGGAAATGTTCTTAACCTCTTTTGTGTCATGGATTCCTTTTGCAAGTGATGAATCCTATGAACACCTTGCTTAGAATATTATTTTTAAATTAGAATAACAAAATAAACCAAAAGTCAGTAAAAATTGTTATTTTTTTCTTTTTGAAGTTTAAAAACCCCAGGTTAAGAACCCCTTTTCTAGAGGAATGGTTGTTCAGGATGCTAAATTAGAGTCATGATACCTATAACCATGCATGTTTTTTACGACTATTATTTTTTTTTTAGCAACATTTGAGAGAAAAAATTGAGTGTCCATTGAAAGAATCAGTGGAAGAACTGATGAAAACATCATTTGAAGAGAAAGGGTAAACTTTAAAAAATATTTTAAATGATTATGATGATTGTGACATTCAGTTCAATGAAATCTTTTTCCTCAATTTTAAATATTTTTTCTGAGGTAAATTTTCATAAATGAAGCGCTTTTGAACTATGGCTAATAGCTGATTACTTTATTTGGCCTTGGCAAATGTTATATTTCTCAGTTCTCTCAGTCAAATTGCATGATTTACTTATAAAATACTTTCCTCATCCTGTCATCATATTAAATAAAATGTAGTTTGAATCTATTGTGTTTTTAGTTTGTATATAATATTTCTAGATAAGTTTAAGATTATTATTAAAGTCCCTTTTAGTGGAAAGTCTTTTCAGAATTATAATTTTGTTGAAAAAGCCTGCAAAAGAGTACTAGTTAAAAAGATAGCACACACGTGCTTCTTGCTATTCAGTTTCAGCAGAGGGCTGCTGAGTTCACACAAGATGACATAATGACAGACACAAATAAGCAGTTTGTTGACTGTGCTCCTGTTCTAGATTTAGGATTGTTGCTATGCAGTCCGATCTCTGGTCCCCACTTTTTCATGTGGTATTTTAGTAAATAGTAAATAGTAAACTTCCTCCCCAGATTGTGTCCCCTTATACCTTCTCTCACCCCTAAACACTTCTTTTATCCATATTTTGGGAGTCAATTTCACCCTCTCACTTCTCTCCCTAACGACCCTTCATGTGACTACCTTGAATTTTAAAAAATTTATTCTGTGTGTCTGCACATACACATGTATGTGACATCTATATTTATCTAGTGTTTGTGTAAATATTGACTTCTTTGCCTATTAGCCAAATAGCAACCTCTCCATCCCTTTCTTAACAACCACTCCCCTTTTTTTTTTTTAACTGACCAAGCTTTCTGGCCCAATGCACATTATTCATGGACTCCCACTTATGTAATATCCACATCCTGAGCCAAGGTGACCTTTGTCAAAATCCTACCCTGGTTAGTGGGTGAATATGGAGTCTCACAGGTAAGGGCACATTGCCTAGAGAAAATATTTATGGTTCAGATAAGATAAATCTGGCCAGATTTGACCAAATACCAGATCCAATGGCCAAAGTAGATCAAGTCAGGACAGTAGGCACCTAGGACATAATAGCTGATTTAGACAGCACATAGTTTAAATGAATCAGGGAAAAGAACTTGGATGTCATTTTGTCCTCACAAGTGCATCTAGGTACTTTCTAATTTTTTTTTTTTCTGGGGCCTTTTGCCTTACTAGTGTAGGGACTTGGCAGTAAGGAACTTCCTCTATTAGTTTCTGTAACTTATAGCCTAAGGCATTAAGAATTTAAGTATCTTCTCTGGTCATAGCAGCCATTTTGTGTGAGAGATCTGACTTGAACCTATATTTTCCTGACTTGGAACCAGATTTTCTATCCACTCTGACATGCTGCTTCTTGCTTTCTTTTGGTAGATATTAAGCCTTTTCATATCTGGCTGTGTGATTCTGGGAAAAATCACATAAGCTCTTACTTAGTACATTAGTCAAGTCTTTTAGAAAATGTTACAAAGAAGGTGCTAACTTAAATTGATAGAATTTTCTCAATTAGGACTTCTCTCTATCACTGAAATCAAGAGTATTCCCCATAATCCAATTATAAATATCCTTTAATAACTAAAATGACAAATGTATAACAGATATTAAGGGAAAAAATCTTACTTAACAGGTAATGTAATTCTCAGTATAAGGAGAACAAATTTCACTTAAAAAGGGAAGAAACTTTGAATATTATGAAAAATTAATGTAATATTTATTTTATGTGTTCATTTTTCAGTGTTGTCTATTGTTTTTCAAATAGTGGTCAAAGCCTATTCATTGCCTTGTAGTCAGTTACTAATTGCTATGGAGACAATTGTAAACAAACTATATTTATGAACTCAACAACATGTTATGATAAAGGGACAGTGAAAGACTGACAGATTGTCTGTGTTAGGGGTAATTTAATATATGTAATATCTTGAAAATATGCTACATAAATCTCTTTTCTAATCTTATTTATAGTATGGTTGAGACTGTTGCTGACCCTAAACTCACCATTCCTCACTCATTCTGTTTAGACACAAGTGCAAATACCCATAGGTAAGAGAAAATGAGTTATGTTTCTTATTAAATAAATTGTAGTTTCTATGTACTTGAAGTTGTAAATATTTTTTGCATGTATTACTATAGGTACTATAAATGTATTTTCTCCTCATTTATTAGCATATTTAAAACATTTTAAATCTTTTAAAATCTACATTTTAAAGATCAAGGGAGGAAAAAATCTTATGTGAAAGTAGGAAATAAATCATATCTTTGTAAAAAAGAGGTAGATTTTGTTCCCAATTTTTAGCTTCTAAATTATGATTTTAAAAGAGTATTTGAAAAATATTATACTCTCACAAGATAAATTCTGTTATGAAAATACTCCTTTCAACACCAACTTCCAATTTTTGTACTAATTGAGGGAGAGAGGGACCTAAAGGTTAGTATCTTTTTAAAGTACTAGAATGATTTTTTGCAGTTAGACTCATGAAGCTCCTAAAAGTATTTTCCATGTTAATAAATGAGAATTGCTATTGAGTGTTTTTTAAGGCACAAATCTGTCTTTAAATAAATGACGTTTGTAGTATATATTTCATAAATCTAGGTATAAAGGCTTATTTGCTTACCTTAATCTAAACTTAAATACAATATAATGTTATTCCTTAGCTAAATTTCTCCAGAGAAAAGGTTTTAATGTCTACATAATTATACATATCCAGTTAATTAGCTCAGATAACCAAAGTTTTCAGAAAGAAAGAGGAAGGATTAGGAAATAATATTTTAATATTTCTCCTGGCTTACATGTGAAATAATTTAACTGATTTTTAATATAGACATATGTAAATAATGAGTATTGATTCCTTTACCTTTCTTGCTAGATTTAAGCTCAAATTACTTTAATATAAATTACCTTCTTTATGATTTAGTTTGTGCAATTTTCAGCTTTTCACAAATACCATCTATCTTTCCTTTAAGTAGTTTTGATAGACTTTATAATATTCATCACCTTTTCTAAGCATCAGTTCCTCCATACTTCATTTGTGGTTAATGCATAAACTGAAGCTTAGAAAGTGAAACTTGAATGTTATGATAAAATTTAGCAGACATCACTGGTATTTCAAGTGCAGCATAAAGCATAGAGTATGACATTTTTTACCCATTTTCTCTAGCAATTGATTTTACAAATGTGTTCAGTTATATCCTGTTTAAGGAATATTAAAGCCAAGTCAGATGTGTTGTAACATCCCTGAAGTTGAAGTTTACTGACAACGTATATTCAGTTAAAGATTTTGTAGGATCAGTGTATTCTAATCATTGTTTTGAATTTCATTGTTCATATCAGTGATTGTCTGCATCTATTTTACATATTCCTTCATACAGTATACAAGTTTCTGTACCAAAAGACCGATCTTCCTCAGTTCCACCTTTGGTATCGGATACAGCCAGTGTTTCCTCAAATACTCCTATTTCAAAACGGCATAGAGGCCATAAAGATGAGTCCCCAGCTGAACTACCAAATTCTTCAGAACCTATTAGACAGATGCTTCATGATGAATTGTTTAGATTGGTTCAGGTGAGTTATGTGTAATACATGTGCATATGTGTGTTCTTTATATGTGTTTGGGTATGAAGCAGAATTAGAAAAATTGAGGTAATATTCTTTCAAAAGAAATGCAGAAAGGCAAAAATTGCTTTCAAATTTATTCATCCCTAGTTTCAGAAAATGACTGGTTATAATCTGATTCTAGAAAATCTTCCTCTTCTGAATTTTTCCTTTGCTATTAGTTACATGGGACCAAACAGTTTTAATTCCATAATTGCATTGTTTTATTCCCTAGTGGACTACCTATTTTCTGTTGAAGACACCTGACTCAAAAATCTCATTTTTTCCTCCTCTATAAAGCAAATCAAAAATTGGAGATTTTTTAGGATGAAAATAATCTCTAGAAGAGTTAAGTATATCGATTATTTACACCTAATTGTTAGGTTTTTTTTTTTTTTTTTTTAGATTAGTATCATTTGAACTTAGCCAGTGGAATTTTTTAAAAACATTTTTATTTAAAATTGGAGTTCCAATTTTATCCTTTCTTTTCCTTCCCTTTCTTTCCCCATCCCTAAGATGTTAAACAGTCACATATGTTTTAAACATGTTCAATTATGTAAAATATTTACATAATAATTCATTTTGGTACAAGAAGATTCAAACAAGAAAAAAAAAAGAAAGCAAAAAATAACACACTTCAGATTGTATTCAATCAATATCAGTCTTTCTCTGGAGGTAGATAGTATGCTTCATCATTAGTTCTTTGGGATTATCTTAGATCCCTATATTACTGAGAATAGCTAAGTCATTCACAATTCTTCATTCAGCAATATTGCTGTTATTGTGTACAGTCTTCTCCTGATTCTGTTCACTTCACTATGTCAATTTATGTAAGTCTTTCCAGATTTTTCTGAAATTGTGTTGCTTGTCATTTCTTTTTTTGTTAATAACATTTTGTTTTTCCAATTACATGCAAAGATATTTTTCAACATTCCTGTAAAACTTCATGTTCCAAATTTTTCTCCCTCTCTTCCCCCTTTCCACTAGACAGTAAGCAATCTGATATAGGTTAATCATGTGCAATTCTTCTAAAACATTTCCATATTCATCATGCTGTGCAAGAAAAATCAAATCAAAAGGGAAGAAAAAGAGTGGAAAAAACATTGCTTGTCATTTCTTTCAGCACAATAATATTACAGTACATTCGTACCACAAATTGTTTAGCCATTCCCCAACTGATGAGCATCCCTTTGATTTTTGATTCAAAAATTCAAAAATATTTATATTTTCATGTTAATAGGTCCTTTTCCCATTTGGGGGGATATCTTTGCATTATAGACTTGGTAGTGGTATTGTTGGATCAAAGGGTATACACAATTTTATTGCCCTTTGGTAATAATTCCAAATTGTTCTTCAGAATACTTGGATCCCTTTACAACTCCATCAGCAGTGTATTAATGTCCAAATTTTAACACATACTCTCCAAGATTTAGTCTTTCTACATTTTGGTAGATGGTCTTTGAGAATTGCTGTGGAAGAAAAATTCATCATTTTGTGACCAATCTTTTTATAAATCTTTTTATAAATTTTTGAACTTATCTGGGTTATCATCTACTACAAACTGTAATGCAGAGTGTACGCTTGAAACCTTTCTCCATTAGCATAGTCTTTAAGACAGTGTCATCTCTACACCATCAGAGTAGAACTTGAATAGAGAATATTATCTTATCAATGTTCTTGAATTGTGGGGCAACTAGGTGGTATAGAGCATGGATATGATAGATGGATAGAGCACTAGCCCTGAAGTCAGAAGGACCTGAGTTCAAATCTGGTCAAGTCACTTAACCCCAATTGCCTCAGCAAAAAAAGTAAGTAAAAATAAAATAAAATAAAATAAATTCTTAAATTGTTTTTATTTCTTAGATATATTTATATTTTATGATATGTTATACTTTCAATATACTGTCTATAGTGTAAATTTTGTGAGTATGAGGTTTTTTTTCCCCTTTAATCTCCCTCACCTATTATCCAATATAATGTTTATTGACTGACTGGCTGAAAAAAGAACCAAGGTTATGACTCAGACTATTAACTTTAATAAGGGATTGTGACTTCTTATTTTTAAATAATTAAACAATTTTTTTTTTTTACTGTATCCTAGTTGCAGCAGATCAACTTCATGAGCCTAATGCAAATAGTAGGATCATCGTTTGCCAACCTTCCCAATCTACATCTTACACAGCAGTTTCAAAATATGCATTTCGAGGGAAGCCAAATTTCAGGCCCCACAAGAGGCAGTGGTGATGTTGAGCCCACAGTTACAAATGTTAAGAAAGATTTCCTACTTAGATCCTTTGAAGAAAATTCCAGACAGTTTGAAAAGAGCCGATCTCATCATGAAGGAATTGTCCAGTCTGATCAGGACAAAGTTGGAAATATTCAGGTACCATATAAAATGTATAACATTGGGTTATGACTCCAGTATTAGAATCTCTGAGTTAAGGAGAATGGATACTTTAATCACCAACCAAAAATGATTTTATGGATCTAAGGCTGGCTTTTTTTTCTTATTTAATTAAGTTACTGTTCTCTGGTAGCTGATGTTCCCTTCACTAAAAAAAAAAAAAAAAAATCCACTATATATACCATATTTAAAATAAGAATTCTGAAATGTGTTCTACAAATATAAAACATCCGTTTTTTTTTTCTCTTTCAGAATATTCCATCCTTTTGTGTTCCTTCAGCTCATTTAGATGGCCATTCTAATAATGGAGGAGAAATTCCAAAATGTCAAGGCTTTTCCACCAACCCAGCTTCTTCAACTTTAGCTGCAAGCAATCACTTGCACTTGTTGTCCTCCACACCCATCACTCACAAGAACCCTACACTTATTCCAGCCGTGAAAACCTTAAATCCTGTTAGTGGTTTTCCTTTGCTTAACATTGAAATGAAACATGAATTCAAACCTCTCTCTGTCCATCCAGTAAGAACTCCACAAGTTCCAGTCAGACCGCCCCCAGAACCAAAAGAGGCCTGGGGTTTATCCAATGCTGGAAAACTTCCTTTAATGGCACATAGTGACATTCCCACATCCCATTTGAATTTGAACCAGTATGATGTGGAAACTGTGCAGGAAGCCCTTGAACAGAAGAGATGGGCAGAAATAAGAACTACAGAAATTCCTAAGCATCTCAACTTAGATCAGTATATTGAACAAGAAAACTTGACACCTCAACAGGACTCTTCAGTGAAAAAACAAGAAAAAATATTTGATGTGAAACCCAAGCCCTCTGAGATATCTAATGGGAATTTTCTTGGTGTTCCTTTGCTACACCTGCAACTTAATCCCACTCCTGTATTTTCAGCAGCCTTGAGAACATCAGTTTTTACTCCTCCAACCTTTAATAGATCAAAAGAAAAAGAAAGAGACTCAAAAGAAATCTTGTACCCAAGCATAAAGTTACTTCATACTTGCTTACCCCTAGAACACAAGGTAGGGGATTTAAAATTTTTTTTTATAATAATAACTTTTTATTTTCAAAATACATGCAAAAGATAGTTTTCAGCGTTGACCCTTACAAAACAATTAGATTTCACATTTTTCTCTCTTCTTCACATTTTCCCTCTCCTAGAATAATCCAATATAGGTTAAACTTGTAGTTCTTCTAACCATTTCCACATTTATCATGCTGCACAAGAAAAATCAGATCAAAAGAAAAAAAAATGAGAAAAAAAGCAAGTAAACATAACAACATAAGTGAAAATACTATGCTTTGATCCATAGTCCTCTCCCTAGATGCAGGATGGCTCTGTTCATCCATCACAAGTCTATTGGAATTGGCTTGAATCAACTCATTGTTGAAAAAAGCCAGGTCCGTGATAATTACATAATCCTGTAACTGCTGCGTACAATGTTTTCTTGAATCTCCTCACTTTTCTTAGCTTCAGTTCATGTAAGTCTCTCCAGGCCTTTCTGAAATTAGCCTGCTAACCAATATCTTTTTTTTGATCAATATCTTATAGAACAATAATATTCCAAAGATAATGGATTTTAGCAACTTAATATAATAGCAGAGCAGTTCAACTATATGATTCCCTCAGTGAAAATATTTTTGGACTTTTATTGTAAGAACATTTTTTATAGAAAAGATGCTACCAACTATTACATTTAAACAACTAATGTGACATGCTATATAATAGTGTAAAGAGCACTGAATTTGGAGCCAGAAAATTTGGATTTAGATCCTAGTTCTTTTTCTATTACTATGAGCATGTTACATCATGCTTCTGAGCTGAAAAGATAGAGGAATTCTGAAATGTGTTCTTTTTTTTTTTAATTTTTATTTAATAATTACTTTATATTGACAGAATCCATGCCAGGGTAATTTTTTTTTTTTTTTTACAACATTATCCTTTGCACTCGTTTCTGTTCCAATTTTTTTCCCCTCCCCTAGATGGCAAGCAGTCCTTTATATGTTGGATATGTTGCAGTATATCCTAGATACAATATATGTTTGCAGAACCGAACAGTTCTCTTGTTGCATAGGGAGAATTGGATTCAGAAGGTATAAATATCCCGGGAAGAAAAACAAAAATGCAGATAGTTCACATTCGTTTCCCAGTGTTCTTTCTTTGGGTGTAGCTACTTTTGTCCGTCATTTATCAATTGAAACTCAGTTAGGTCTCTTTGTCAAAGAAATCCACTTCCATCAAAATATGTCCTCATACAATATCGTTGTCGAAGTGTATAATGATCTCCTGGTTCTGCTCATTTCACTTAGCATTAGTTCATGTAAGTCTCGCCAGTCCTCTCTGTATTCATCCTGCTGGTCATGAAATTTGTTCTTTACTTCTTTTTGTAAAAGATGAGGTTTGGACTTATTAGCACTAAATCCTGTGGATTGAATTTTAAAAATTATTTATTTTTGACATTTTAAAAACTTTTAATTCCAAATTCTTTTCTTCCCTCACAAGCAATATGATATTGGTTATACATGTGAAATCATGCAAAACATTCCAGTATTATCTTGTGAAGTAAGAAAAATAAAGTGAAGAGATTATGCTTCATTTTCCACTTAGTTCATCAGTTCTCTATAAATTAGATGTTCAAAAAGTCTCATGTAGTAGAGAAATTGGGAAAACTTTCTAGCTAAGATTTGACAGCAAGAAGGAGCAGTTATTTTGGGCAATTCTACCTGACTGTAGTTATCTAACTTATTTATCAGTGAAGCAAACAATTCATAATGATGGTACTTAGTCCTTTTATCATTGAGATTACAGTGTATGATGCTATTTTGGGGTAATTTTGTTTGAGGAGATAGAGGTGAAAGCTAAGAGGCTAGTAGAATTACTACAGGAGTTTGGACTTTTGTTTTTCTTATATTTGTAAATTTTGTTCTTTCATCAACTGTCTCTGGAAGGTGGCCAGGAGAAGGAATGATACGTACATTTTCCTCACTGTTAGGGAGTACAAGATCAGGGCTTTTGATAGCACCAAGGAGACTTGGTGCATTCTTTGAGGAGTTGGCTGCTTATCTTGTCATGACTGCAGCTAAACTGGCTGGACTGTCCACTGTTTGCTGTTTCCCTCTGCTTAACTGTCTTAGTCCAATGGATGAGAAATCTTTGTTATTGCTCTGTGGTTGTAGCATTGCTAAAATTTAGATCTGCTATTTAAATATCAAATCATTTTGATAGCTTCTTTCTTGTGAAGTTGAGTTTAATTAAAACATTCTTTTTGTGGTACAGTATTTTAATTGAGGTTTTTACTTTGTTTTTGTTTTTACTTTTAATGGCATTTCTTCGCGTTCACAGTGCCAAAAACCAAAGTTCATTCCACTTGAAAATCTCATTGCATTTAAACAAAGCCAACAGAAACAATCATTTAATTTACTTGAACATGAGAAACCTGGGAATATTCACCTTTTAAAAGCCAAAATAGAGCCAAAAAAGGAAAATAAAAAAAGGTAAGTTTTAAAGTAATATTTTGTAAAAATAAGTTGGAGAACTCAATATTAATTTTAATCATACATATAGAATTTTAGAGTTGAAAGAAATTTTATTTATGGCATATTGAAAAAAATGCTAGAATCCAAGTTTGAATCCTAGTTATACCACTTAACTAATTTTGTGCCTTCACATAGGTCACAATCTCTGAGCTTCAATTTCTTTACCTATCAGGTATAGAAAAGTGGTTATTAGGATCAAATAGAAGAATGTTTGCAAAATACAATTTTGCGAGGCAACATGGTATAGTTGTAAAAGGCATTGGTTTTGGAGTCAATATCTAGGTTCATAGCCACAGTTTTCTTATCCATAAAGTGAGAAAATAATATACTACCTGCATCATAGTTGTTGTTAGGAAAGTACTTTATAAATCTTAAAGCCCTATTTACATTTAAGTTGTTAGTATTTATTCCAGCCTTTCTCTTCATGCAAGAATTACTGATATAAAATTTGTAAACTCCAGTTAATTGGTAGCGATAGGAATAAAATCATATCTTAAGCATCATCTGATGCTTTACCACATGGCCTCTTCCTATTGTTAAAGTCTTCTAACTTGTGATCTCATTTTAAAAAATTTTTTTTAAATTTATTTATTTAAAACAAATACAAAATAGAAAAAAGAAAAAAATGTTGCCATGTGCATACCCAAACATGAGAAGAGGATTCAAAATATACAACAATAAATTTCCATTTCAGGAATGTGTATATAATAAATACTATATACATTATGTTCAGGACTGTCTATCTTTTGTTCTCTTGTATGCACTTTCTACTTTATTCTCTTTTTCTCTCCTTTTCTTCCCTCCTAGTTATCCCCAAAAGTTCTTCTTGCACCTCATTCATGTGACATCATTTCTCTTTTTACTTTTTCCTTCATGATTTTACTTTTTTTTTAGCTCTACCAAAATCTTTCAAACTAACCCAGTTACTAATGATAATCTTAGACAGAGGTTTACATTTCCTTGTTTAATTTATAAATAAATTATCCTTATTGAGCCTCTTGAAATTAGTCTTTGATGTTTCCTTTATATTTCTCTTGGTTCTTATATGTCAGATTTTGTATTAAATTCAAATCTTTTTACAACAAAATCCTTAAAGCCTGACAGTTCATTGAATGTCCAATTTTTTTCTTCAGGATTATGCTTAACTTTTCTGAATATAATGTTTTTGGTTACAACTCTATTTCTTTTGCTCTTTGATATATAGTGTTCCAAGAACTGCAGTCTTTTAATATAGTTACTCCTGGGTCTTTTGTGATTCTAATTGTATATCTATTTGCTCTTTTTTTTTTTTTTTCTTGTCTGTAATATTTTCTCCTTGATCTGGGGTTTTTGGAATTTAGCTATAATGTTACTGTGGGTTTTCCTTGTTGAATTTCCTTCAGATGGTGATCAGTGGGATTTTTCTATTTCTCTTTTCCCCTCTTCTTGTAACACTTCAGAACAGAATTAAGATTCTTTTTTTTTTTTTTTTGATGATAGCTTTCAAGTAGTCCAATTATTCTTATGCTTTCTCTTCTTAATCTGTTCTCCATATTAGTTGTTTTTCTTATAAGATTCTCTTCACATTCTCTTATACTTTTTCATTGTTTATATTTTATTTTATATTATTTTTTCTTGGTCTTTTACAACTCTTCTGCTTCCCTTGCCCAGTTCTACTTTTTCAAGGAGTTGTTTTTTTCCCTTAAGATTTTGAATCTCCTTTTCTAGTTTGCTGACTTTCTTTTCATAATCTCCTTGCTTTTCCTGGATTGTTTTCTCTTATTTATTTATCTAAAGTTTCTCTTCAGTCTTCCTTATTTGATTTTAAAAGTCTTTTTTGAGTTCTTCTATGAAATTTTTGGGGCAGGTGACTATTTCATGTTACTTTTTAGGGTAGGAGAAACCATTTTTGCTTTAGTATTTTCCACTGAAGATGAACTCTGGTCTTCCCTATATCTATAGTAACTTTCTGTGGTTGGGTTCTTTCTCCTTTGTATGCTCATTAAAAATTTATATCTATCTAATTATCTATCTATACATATATTAAATTTTTGGTGTAATCACCTCTACTCCTAGGGCATGAGGGATGGGGCTCTGGCTTCAGGTCTTCCTTTGGTTGTCCACCTCAGGATGGAATCCCAAACCAAGAATTCTGTTCTCCTGTAAGTGTCCACGGCCAGCAGCAGCCCTGCCCCCACTGCTTCTGCACTCACTGGACATATACTAGTTCCTTCTCTATCAGAGCAGCATCTCCCTAGTGGAGCTGGGCCTGACATTCCATTTCAACAGAGCTTCTCTTAATTTTTACAGACCCTGACTCTTAACTTTTCTGGAAGTAAAAACTCCTGTGGCTGGGACTGAGGTGGTCTCTCAACCCAGATACCTCTAAGACCACATGCTATTAAGTGGAGCTAGCCTGGAAGTATTTACACTTTACACAGGCCAAATCTCTATTCTGGTTTCTTTCTTCAAGATCTTCTCTAGTTGTTCCTGGAGAACCACAGTCCTGCCCCAACTCTTGTTAGTTTTTTAACAGTTCCACATTTGATGTGAGGCACTGTTTCTCTTGTTTGCAGGGGAAGTTTGGAGAACTTGGGATTTTTTTTAACCTATTCCACTATTTTTTCAGAATCCTCTCTCCCATCTCATTTAATTCAAACCGTTTATTCCATAAGCTTAAAAGATCATACATTCCACTTTAAAAAAATAAAAGTGCTTTTACTATATCCCTTGATTTCTCCTTCAGTGGTAGAATTAAATTAGTCAAATTGCATATTATTTTTAAATATTTTAAAGTATATTCTTATTTATTTCCTTAAATATTCCCCAATTACATTAAAAAACTTAACATTCATTTTTTAAAATGTTTAATTTCATATTCTTTCTTTCCTTTCCTACTCTCCTTCAGCCCTCGAGAAGGCAAGCTATATGGTATAAATTATGCACGTGAAGTCATGCAAACCCTATTTTCCTGTTAGCCATGTTGGAAAAGAAAACATACAAAAAACAAGAAAAATAAAGTGAAAATAAAGAAAAAAAAGTATGCTTCAATTTGTACACACAGTTCATCAGTATCCTCTCTGGAAGTGGATAACATTTTTCATAAAGGGATCATAGTCTTGATAAGAGTAGCTAAATCTTTCACATCTGACCATTCTTAGAATATTGCTTTTACTGTGTACAGTGATCTTTTGATTCTGTTCATTTCACTTTGCATCAGTTCATATAAGACTTTGCAGGTTTTTTCTGATATCATACTGCTTGTCATTTCTTATAGCACAGTAGTTTACAATCAAAAATCATATTTTCTCCGTTCCGTGGATATCCCTTCAGAGAGCCACTGGAATTATTGAGAAAGGCAAGCATATAGGCAACAAACATTACTAAGTTTTTGTTCTGTGCCCAGGCACTGTACTAAGTGCTGGGGATACAAATAAAACCAAATAGCAAGGCAGAATTTGCATATAAGGAACTCACATTCAAATGGGAGAAGATAACACACAAAAAGGATCTAAAAAGCAGAAGTGTGAGATGAAGATGCCCAGATAGGGGCATGATACTGAAGTCCAGAAGTAAACAGCCAGGAGAGGAATAAAAGTTCATTGCATGGTACCATTCCCAAAAGAGAGGCCTAGGGGAGAAACTCACCAGTCAGATAAGGGATTTGTCACAGGGAAGTGCTGGCAATGCTGCAGAGGTGGATGGATATTCCTGGGTAAAGAGACCCCAATCATTTGAGGGAAGCTCTAGAGTGAGACTGCAGCGAGGCATAGGAGAATCACATGGAACAGCTCCCTTTATCTTTTGAGTTTACCCTAAAACCCTGACCTTCATTTTTTCTCCTATACTTTCTTAACTGGTGATTTCACTTTAGAAAAGTCACTTTTTTTTTTAAAATTTATTTTATTTAATAATAACTTTATATTGACAGAATCCATGCCAGGGTAATTTTTTACAACATTATCCCTTGCACTCGCTTATGTTTCGTTTTTTCCCCTCCTTCCCTCCACCCCCTCCCCAAGATGGCAAGCAGTCCTATATATGTTAGATATGTTGCAGTATATCTTAGATACAATATATGTTTGCAGAACCGAACAGTTCTCTTGTTGCACAGGGAGAATTGGATTCAGAAGGTAAAAATAACTCGGGAAGAAAATCAAAAATGCAAATAGTTCATATTCGTTTCTCAGTGTTCAGAAAAGTCACTTTTGGCAGCTAAATGAAGGATGAGTTGGAATGGAAAGAGACTTGATACAGGGAAACTGTTTGGAATGCACTTGCAGTGGTGGAGAATGCTGAGGTCCTGAATCAGAGATGGTGTCTATGTCAGTGGACAGTAAAGGAAAAATGCAAGGGATGTTAACAGAGGTAGAAATGATAACATTTGGCAATTGATTAAATAGATGGAGAGTGAAGAGTTAAGACTACACCACAGCATTGTGAGTGTGTGTGAACAGAAGAAGATTAAAGCCTATAGCAGAAATAGGGAAGTTCAGAAGGGAGAACAGGGATTCTGGAAAAAGGTAATGAACTGTTAAGTTAATTTTCAGATGCCCCTAAGTCAGCTAGTTCAAATTGTTTGGTATGTCATTGCTGCAAGATTAGAATGCAGAAGAGAAACTAGAGACCACTTGTTCTCAAGTGCTCTTTGCTGGATTTTTATGTGGGTCACTTTTGGCAAGTGTGGGTGTCAGTTCCCAAGGTCGTGTCTTGGGCCCTTTTCTTCCCTCCCCACCTCTTCATTTGGTGATCTCATTGATACCCAAAGATTCACTTATCATCTTTACACAGATGATTCTCAGATCTGCTTGTCCAGCCCTAACCTCTCATCTATGTAAAATACAAAAATGTACAGAATGGAGCATTTAGAAGTTTAGCCGAAATTCAGAAGGTTACACAGACAAATAACATTGGCATTACTGTTAAATTCAGTATATATGCTTTTTCTTTTAAATAGAAATGTCCACATTTGTTGTTATTTGACAATTTTATAAAAGAAGAAAAAATATTTTGTAAATTTTAAGCACCACATAAACATGACTTTGCTTACATTTTTTCTCAGATGTCCTTAAGAAAGTATTAATTTGCCAATTTCTTGTTTCTTTTAATTCATTTTAATTATATACTTTTTTTTTAATAATAGAGAAAGAAGACGGGCTAAGAAAAAGCTTCAAGAAGAAAGTTTAGAGAAACAAGAGAAAAAATGTGTGACATTCCAATCAGAGGATTCCATTATTAATCCAGATGATTCAGAAGTAATTGTGAAACAAGAGGTAAAGGAAAGCCACTGTCAAATTTACTAATTTACATGTACATAGAACTTTATGCCTTTTTATTATTTAGATTAATCTTTTAAAAATTTTTTTATTTTTACAAGTTATGTGCATGGGTAATTTTGACATTTTACTTACATTGACAATTGCCAAACCTTTTGTTCCAATTTTTCCCCTCCTTTTCCCCATCCCCTCCCCCCGATGGCAGGTTGACCAATACATGTTAAGTATGTTAAAGCATATATGTCCTAACAGTTATTTTGCTGTACAAAAAGAATCAGAGTTTGAAATCGTGTACTATTAGCCTGTGACGGAAATCAAAAATGCAGGCAGACAAAAATAAGAGAGATTGGGAATTCTATGTAATGGTTCATAATCATCTCCCAGAGTTCTTTCGCTGGGTGTAGCTGGTTCAGTTCATCACTGCTCTATTGGAACTGATTTGGTTCATCTCATTGCTGAAGGTGGCCAGGTCCATCAGAATTGATCATCATCTAATATTGTTGTTGCAGTATATAATGATCTTCTGGTTCTGCTCATTTCACTCAGCATCAGTTCGTGTAAGTCTCTCCAGGCCTTTCTGAAAACCTCCTGTTGGTCATTTCTTACCGAACAATAATATTCCATAACATATACCACAATTTATTCAGCCATTCTCCAATTGATGGGCATCCACTCAGTTTCCAGTTTCTGGACAATACAAACAGGGCTGCCACAAACATTTTGGCACATACAGGTCCCTTTCCCTTCTTCAGTATCTCTTTGGGATATAAGCTCAGTAGAAACACTGCTGGATCAAAGGGTATGCACAGCTTGATAACTTTTTGAGCATAGTTCCAAATTGCTCTCCAGAATGGCTGGATGTATTCACAATTCCACCAATAATGTATCAGTGTCCCTGTTTTCCCACATCCCCTCCAACATTCCGCATTATCTTTCCCTGTCATTCTAGCCAATCTGACAGGTGTGTAATAGTATCTCAGAGCTGTCTTAATTTGCATTTCTCTGATTAATAATGACTTGGAGCATCTTTTCATAAGATTAGAAATAGTTTCAATTTCTTCATCTGAGAATTGTCTGTTCATATCCTTTGACCATTTATCAATTGGAAAATGGCTTGATTTTTTATGAATTAGTCAGTTCTCTCTATATTTTGGAAATGAAGTCTTTATCAGAACCTTTTGACTGTAAAAATGTTTTCCCAGCTTCCCTTCTAATCTTGTCTGCATTAGTTTTGTTTGTACAAAAACTTTTCAATTTGATATAATCAAAATTTTCTATTTTGTGATCAGTAATGATCTTTGGTCATAAATTCCTTCCTCTTCCACAGGTCTGAGAGGTAAACTATCCTATGCTCTTCCAATTTATTTATAATCTCATTCTTTATGCCTAGGTGATGAATCCATTTTGATCTGATCTTGGTGTACAGTGTTAAGTGTGCGTCAATGCCTAGTTTCTATCATACTAATTTATTTGGATTTATCTTATACATTTACAAAGATTACAAAATGACAAACTCCTCAGTAAATTAATATAGTAAAGCTCATATTATAAAATGAATATTGCCTAGAATTAGGTCTTTTTTTCCTTAAATATTTTTAAGTTGGACAGAAGGGATTTGCTAGAGAGTAGTCTGAAGATTTCTAATATTTCTTTTAAATAGGATCTATAAAGCTACTGTCAAATTTAGTAACTTACATATACATGGAAATCTGCCTTTTTATTATTTGGATTAATCTTACACATTTACAGAGATTACAACTTGACAAACTCTCTAGTAAATTAATATAGTAAAGCTTGTTTTACAAAATGAATATTGCCTAGAATTAGGATTTTTTTCTTAAATATTTTAAGCTGGACAGAAGGAATTTGCAAGAGAATAGCCTGAAGATTTCTAATGTTCCTGTTAAACAGAAATATACTACTTAAAAATATCTCTAAACCTAAGTATTCCTTAAATATATGTACCAAGCACTGACTTTTATAGTGAATTGATAATACATTTTACTGTTTTGGGGTAATAAACTTAATGGAAATGGATAACAACAACACAGTATGAGACCTAAATAATATTAAATACCAAAGATAATAAGCCACATTTTACACTAACCAAACATTCATTTTGGGATTTATTTAGGATCAGCAAGAACAACCTATTCCTCAGCCTACTGATCGTTTTGTAATTCCTTTGGGTAAGTATCTTTGTGATTTACAAGTAAGTTATATCTATTTTAAAGATCAGATCAGTTTTTTGAGGGATAAGCTTACATAATCACAAGAGTTAGATTAACTAGATTTTTTTACATTATCATCTGTAAAAACAAGATAAAATTTTACATATATAAATATGCTTATATCCAGTGAAAATCTCCTTTAGAGAACAATCATCAGCCTCTGGTACTTGAGGATTGAAAGAAATGACATGGTGTAAGTGGGTAGGATCAGACACACTAATAAAATACTCTGTTAAACAGATTTATAGAATTTGTAGAATAAATTACACTATAGGGAGTTAGTTCAGAAAAGAGAAGACAGTATCTACACTCAGAAAATTGGCTAAATTTAAGTTTCTGCCTAACTATAGGCATATCCTAAGATCAGGATGTTTGATTTTCTCCTCTCCTCAGTGTTGTTTGAAGAGCTTATCTGTTTTCAGTGACTTCAGTATATCTTCGGTGACACCTTAATCTGTCTCCCATTCTGTCTACTCATCACAAGTTCCAGAGAGATCATGTCCATTCTTATGTCTGTGGCTTTTTGTTGTTCATTTATTTGAAATTTTCTTACTGTTTCTGTCCAAACTTTCTCATCCTTCCTGTTCTAACTCACTTCTCATTTTCCCACTTTGCCCATGAAGCCTTCTTTGACTAGCCCTGCCCTCACCAATCTTCTTTTTTTCTAAGCTGCTAAATAATGTAATACTTAATTATCTATTATCTACTTTCTTCTTCTATTTACTAATTGTTTTCAGTCTTGATTACAGCCATCCTAAGTTCACTGCCCCTATTTTCTCCCCAACACTTCAAATTGTGCTTTGTACATAGTAGTAGGCACTGAATAAATTGGTTGGTTGATTATAGTTCACTGGAGTTTTTTCTTGCATTTAAGAATCACTAGAAGAAGACATCACTACTTCAGCTGGATTACATTATATGGCTTCTATAAAAAAGAAGGTGGTAAAGAATCAAGATGCAAGTACAAACACAGACCCAGGTAAAATGCTATCCTGATTCTTTACTTAGTTGTTTTGTTATAACTTGAGGGAGCTGAAAGAAATCTAGAGTTTGAGTTGAAATACTTGGGTTTTAATCTCAGCACCATTCTTCACCAGCTCTTTGACTTTTAGGAAAGTCACTTTACCTTCCTAAAAACTTAGTTTTCTGATCACTACAAAGAGAATAATACCTACACTACCTGTTTCACAAGGTGCTGTGATGAAAGGGCTTTGTGAATTTGAAAGAGCTTTATAAATGATTTTTATTGTACTGTGTATATGATACTAAAATACCTCTTTTATACATTCCTGTAAGGGATAGGTAAAAGACATTTTAGTTAAGGTAGTTTTAAAAAAGAAGTTCTTAATTATTCTGAGGTAGATTATCTGTAATCAGTTTTTGGCTCCAGATTAGCTTTCTCTTCTCCCTAAGTCAGCTGCTTTGTACATGATTATAAATACAATTTAATGTAAATTTGAATTAAAACACAACAGAGAAAGGTTTGCCTCCCTATTTTCATGCATTAGATAGTATCTTCCAAGCCAAACATAGATTATGTTTTGGTTTTGGATTCTCTACCCCAATTAATTTTAACACAGGAAATTTGTTAGGTAGCAGTTAAAAATACAAAGGCCACAGATAACAAAGTCAAGTTGGAGGTAGGTCAGAAAAGGCAGAAGTTGGAAAGTTTCTATAAATGATTGTATAATAATAATAAAATCATTATATAACACTTTAAGATTTGCAGAGTACTTTTCTAAATATTTCAATTTATCTTCACAACAGTCACTGGAGATAGATTATTATACCCATTTGACAGATGGAGAAACTGAGGCAGAAAGTGATTAAGTAACTTACCTAAAGTAAGAATAGTAAAAAGTAGCTCATAAGTATCTATGGTTGGATTTGAACCCAGGTCTTATTGACTCTCTGTTCATTTCCTAGCTTGTTAACTAATGATGATAAGAGTTATAGTGGGAAGAAACTTTTAGATGTTCATTAAATACCCAGACTAATTTCCAGGAAAAAAAATTTGTGCCTATAAACCAGTCCAATATGTAAGTAATGTATCTAAATTCTCATAGCTAAAAATTGCAACTTGTACTTTTAAAAAATTTACTTCTACTTAGCAAACCCCATGTAATTGAAAAGGCTTTCTTACTTGCTGGAAATACCAACAAAGTGAAACATTTCTTGTCCTCAAGGAATTATATTGGGAGGATACAATTTATACACAGAAATATATTCCAAGATAATTTGAGTAAGAACAGCAGCTTAATAACAGATGCCATTACTAAGAAGAGAGATTCCATGTTAAAAGTTGCATTTAAGTTACATAATTGATTTGAAGGAGTATTTCTTTTCTTCATTAAATTCCTAATTCACTCCAAAATAAGGAAACTAATTAAAAATAATTTTCTTTTAATATGATCAAACTCAACAAATCATTTCTGCCACATGAGGATATAGTTTTTCTTTCCTTTTGGTATCTTAAAAGCTCTGTTAACTTAATAACAAAAAAATAGTAAACTAATTGAAAAATAGCAAAATTGGTGTCATGCAGAAAAATTCAGTATCAGTGAGTTTTTCCTTTTAATTTTTAGCTATTATGATATATATATATATATATATATATACATACACATATCATTTATATAGTTTTTTAAAATGCTACCATGATCACAGGATTCATGCAGAAAATGTTAAAAATGACAGATGTCTTATTAAAAGCCTGATTTCTAGCAAATAAAATTGGAATAATGGATCATAATAGCAGCAGATATGTCTGGCAACCTTATATTTTATATACTGGTGTGTGAAGACTATTTTAAAAGACAGACTTTTTTTTAGTTTTTTATTTTCAAAATACATACACAGATAGTTTTCAAAATTCACCCTTGCAAAATCTTGTGTTCCAGACCTTTTCTTCCTCTCTTCCCCAGACAGCAGACAACCCAATATATGCCAAACATGTGCAATTCTTCTATACATATTTCCACAATTAATCTGCTGAGCAAGAAAAATCTGATCAAAAAGATAAAAATGAGAAAGTAAATAAAAAATAAGCAAACAACAAGAAGATGAAAATACTATGTTCTGATCTACACTCAGTCCCCATAGTCCTCTCTCTGGGTGCAGATAGCTCTCTTCATCATGAGACCATTGAAATTAGCCTGAATTTTCATTGTAGAAAAGAGCCTCATCCATCAGAATTGATCATCACATAATCTTCTTGTTGCCATGTACAGTGTTCTCTTGGTTCTACTTATTTCTTAGTTATCAGTTCATGTAAGTCTCTCCAGGGCTCTCTGAAATCATCTTGCTGATAATTTCTTATAGAACAATAATATCCCATAACATTCATATACCATAATTTATTCAGCCATTCTCTATCTGATGGGCATCCACTCAGTTTCCAATTTCTTGCCACTATGAAAAGGGCTGCCACAAACATTTTTGCATATATGGATCCCTTTCCTTCCTTTGAGATCTCTTTGGGAAACAAGCCTAGTTAGAAACATTGGTGGAGCAAAGGGTATGGACAGTTTGATAGCCCTTTGGGCATAGTTCCATATTGCTCTCTAAAATGGTTGGGTCAGGTTATAATTCCACCAACAATATATTAGTGTTCCAGTTTTCCCATATCCCCTCCAACAAGTATAATTATCTTTTCCTGTCATTTGAGCTAATCTGAGAGGTGTCTAAGTGGTACAAGAGGCAGACATTTTTAACCATACCATTTTACTTGTGGATAAAAGATAGATACATTTTTAAAAGATGCTTTTTATTAATATTTTTGAAGTTCCATTTTACATTTTTATCATTTTTTTGTTCCTTTGTGTCATTAAATTGTGAAGAAGCCTGCTTTTTATTCAGTCTAATTTAAAAATATATTATTTGAGATTACACAAAAATTATTTTGGAATAGAGTTTTATTTTTATTTCACCTACTGTCCCCATTACATTTTTCAAAATATATGTTTCTGAATTGCTTGTTTATGTTTTATGTCTGCTTCCTGAAATTTTTACCTTGTTACTAATTCTTACTTTCTTAATTTTACTCATTTCTAGTACAAGAGTTTTCGAGTGTTCCTCAAATGTTGGCTCCAGACGTTTATTTAAATCTCGGATTTCCTTCTGAAATATCAGAAACACCTTCGACAAGTAATCCTCCATCTAATGTGGTTTGTATTTACTTAAAATGCTTTTAATACATTCTTTTATACATTATGACCTATTTTAAAAATTTATAAAAGTTTATTTTTCAAAATATATGCAAAGAACCTAGTTTTCAACATTTTCATATTTATAAAACTTTGTGTTGCAAATTTTTCTCCCTTCCTCCTCTCTTGTCCCCCTCTCCAAGACAGCAAGCATTTTGATATAGGTTAAATATCTCCATATTTGTAATGTTGTGCAAGAAAAATCAGATCACAAGAGGAAAAAATAAATGAATAACAAGAACAAGAACAAAAAAGTGAAAATACTATGCTTTGATCCACATTCAGTTTCCATAGTTCTCTCTCTGGATGCAGATGGCTTCTTTCAACAAGTCTATTAAAATTGACTTGAATCATCTTATTGTAGAAAACAGTCAACACCATCACAGCTTTTCATCATATGATCTTCTTGTTGTGTACAATGTTCTCTTGGTTCTGCTCATTTCATTTAACATCAGTTCATGTAAGTCTCTCCAGGCCTTTCTGAAATCATCCTGCTTGATCAACAGTAACACTCCATTACATTCATATATCATAATTTATTTAGCCATTCCCCAACTGAGGTGCATCCACCCACTTTCCAGTTCTTTGGCACTACAAAAAGTGCTGCTACAAATATTCTTGTACATGTGAGTCCTTTTCCCCTTTTTATGATGTTTTTGAGACACAGACCCAGAAGAGACTGCTGGATCAAAAGGAATGCATAGTTTGATAGCCCTTTGGGCATAGTTCAAGTTTTCCAATTATCTTCTTTTCCTATTGTTATACAGTACCTCATAATACATTGTCTTTATGAGAGCTAAAAATTTTAATCATCTCAGTGGTTTTGATGAAACAGATCCCTAATTAATCTATGTTTGTCTTTAAGTAAAAAGAAAAGTAGAATCTAAGTCTTACTTTACACTAGGTTGCAAACTGCAATCATTTATTATCTCTAACTTCAGTAATGTTGCATACATACCTATATTTAGATATGTAGCCCTGATTACTCTTAGCTGTGTAAGTATTGTGTCTTTCAAAGAAATATAAGCTCATTGAAGGCAAAGACTTTTTTTTAACTAAAATGTTTTAAAATTACCATGCATTATATTTTCTCTCCTTCCTATTTTCTTTCACCCTTATTGGGGAAAAAAAGAAAAAGAAAACTCCTGTAACATGCATAATCAAACAAGAAACATATTTCTGTGTTGTCAGTGTCTTAAAATGTCCCTTTCTACATTTTGAATTCATCCATTCTCTTTCAGGAAGCAGGTTGCATGCTTCTTCAGTGATCGTTGATCTTTTGGAATTATAGTTGGTCATTTCATTGAGGAGATCTTAAGTCTTTCAAAATTACTCAGTTTTACAATGTAGTTATTGTTTAAATTGTTCTCCTATGTCTGCTTACTTTGCTGTCCCTCACTTTGTACAGTTCTCCCCAGATTTTTCTGAAACTATCCATTTTGTTGATTTTTACTGCATAGTGGTATTATTTGTTTTTATAGCTCTCTAGACCAGTAAGCATTTTGCATGTGAAAACTTTTAAATAAATACTTGTTTGTTGAACCTAATTGCCTTTATAACATAGTTGGTCCTACATAGAAAAACATACATTTAATTTTTTGCATGTTTTCCCTCAGGTTGGACACAATTATATAAATGTGATTGACATTGAAGCAACTGATCTTCTTCAGGAATTGCCTGTTAGAGAAGACACTACAGATGATATTGTTGTCAAACAGGAAGATGATAATTTGGAAATTCCATCTTCTGCAAATCTGCATTACATGGCAGCTTCTGTTACTAATGCAATTCCTCCTGACCAGTTTATGAATAAAGGTAATAGCCTTCCTTCTATTTTTTTAAAGCAGTGAAAACTTTTTGAAGGAAAAAAATTATACTGCTTTGCTTTCCCTGTTCTCATCTCTCTTTAAAGATCCTTCATCTGAATTTCTTTCTTGAAATTACTTTTGGGTTTTGTACCATTGAATTTTTAAAATTTTAATGTATAAATACCATTTTATTTTCTTTATTACTTTATACAGAATTTCCAGATCTCTTCCTATTCTTATTATACTCTGAAATAAACATTTTTCCCCCATCAAGGAGCTATAAACTTTGTAATAAAAGAGCCAGAGAGCAGAGTTAAAGAAATTAGGGGTCCAGTTAAATTCATAACTTCTGTTAAGGATGAAGAGGGAGCAAGGTTAAGGTTGCAATACAAGGCCACCCATAAATTATTCATATAATATACACAAATAATAAGGCCAGAAAATTTTATGTTTATTCTTTAAAAGAAGATAAAATAGAGAAATAAAGTTTTACTAAATAGAGGTGAGGTAGGGGAAATGATTGTAATTATCAAAAATTCACCGACACAATAACAAATACTTGATGTACTGATATTAGTAAACATAATAATCTGATAGTATATAGGCAAGTTTATTGATATAAATAATTACCAAAGGGTAAAATTCTATACAAGTCATTCTAAAAGGAATGGGAAAGCTTAAGAATAAAATTCTGAAGATTCAAAAAAGAATAGTTTTGATAAGGAAGAAAAAGAATTGTCTGTACCACTGTAGCTCCACAAGGAACTTCCCATCTAACTTAGACTCAAAAAAGACTTGCTTAGAAAATAGAAGCAAATTTTGCTAAGAAAGGATAATGTAAAAGGCATGGGAGGGTCTTGTAGGAATAAATTTAGGGGTGCTAGAGTTCAGGATGAACTGAATCTTGCAAAATAAGCCAAGGACAGCGACAATTTGGATTGAGGTTTTTAAAGCTATTTTACTCATTTAAACAGATTTGGATAAAAAGACAGATCAAAGAAGGTCTGGGACTGCTGAGCAGGATTGTTGTAATAATGACAGTGGACAACAGAAAGAAGGTAAAAGTGTTCTCCTTCAGAATTCTCTCTCAGATAACATGACAAATATGAAAATATATTTAAAAGAACTACACATATTTAATCTGTATCAGATTGCTTCCTCTCTTGGAAAGGGGGGAGGTAAGGGAAGGAGAGAGAAAAATGTTGAAAACTATCTTTACATGTATTTGTTTCCTTTTTTTTTTGCTTTTTGCTGAGGCAGTTGAGGTTAAATGACTTGCCCAGGGTCAGACAGCTAGAAGTGTTAAGAAGTTAGAAAAATTAAGTGTCTGATGTTTGATTTGAACTCGGGTCCTCCCGACTTCAGGGCTAGTGCTCTATTCACTTCGCCACCTAGCTGCCTCTCTTTACATGTATTTGAAAAAATAAAATACTATTCAAAAAAAGAATTCTCTTCTCAGGAGACATATTGGAAAAGAAAGGGCAAAAATGTCTAATCTGGAATTGATACTTAGAGTAAGTAGGGGGATATTAAGATATTTGTGTTTCAGGAACTCAAATCAAACTCAGATGAGTAATAAACAATATTCAGAATTGGCAGATATTATTGCTAAGCCACTATCATTAATATTTAAAAGACACTACAGAATGGTAAATGTGACTGTACATATCCGACTGTTTGGATTCATTCTCAAAGGCTTTGCTACTCGAGCTAGATTTGTTTGTTTGTTTGTTTTATTTTGAGAGAAGCTAGTAGCTAACTGCTCATCTAATTTGCCTTTCTGTTTTTCTCTTGACTCTTGTATTTCTTTTTCAAAATTTCTACTCATTTCTGGTCTTTTCACTGGAATTACTGAAAAGACCTTTATTCTATTTCTCCCTGTAGGATTTTACTCAGCTTTTATTGTATAAATTATTTTAAATTGTTTATATTTTTATTTTTTGATTTTTGGAATATAGACAGTCCTCACTTTATGTAAATTTGCATTTTTTCACATTTGATTCCCCAATGTGCTAGAGGCAATATCCTACACCCACCTTGGCTGTGACTTTGACCAGATAGCAGCAGCAATGCTGCTGTAGCCACTCATCAGGGTTCTTCCACTCCAGGCACTGAAGCACTGGCTGCAGAGCCATGGAGGAAGGCAGGTCATATGGAACCCTGCAAGGGGAAGGGGAGATCTGCTGAACATTCCACATATGATAATTTCTTGAAATATAGTGTTCAGAGTTTTTTTAAATCATGGTTTTCAGAAAGTCCAATGATTCTTATTATTTCTTCTTCCCTTGCTTTCTAAGTTATCTATTTTTGACATAAAATATCTTATATTTTATTTGTTTCAATTTTTTGTTTTTATTTTATTATTTCTTCTTGACTCGAAGAGAAATTGATTTCTGTTTGGTTTTCAGGAAGTCTATTTCTTGGGTACAATTAACTACTTTTTATTCTAAGCTATTCTTAAAATTCTGTCCTCTATAGAGATTCATTTCATTTTTTATTTCTTCTAGGTATTCATGTAGTCGTTTGAAAAATCACTTTTAAGTTGCACTTGCTAGGAAGTTACTTGCTCTAGACTTGATACTGCTCAGTTGTTGGGTTTTATTTTGTTTTTTTAATTTTTAAAATTTCCTCCAGTCTTCAGCTTTAGTTCCTGAATTGGAATTTTGTACTGGGACCAGAATCTATCCCATCTGTATTTTTGGGTAGGGTGATGGACTTTTCCTATATCATATTTGCGTGGGGTACAGAAATCCTAATCTAAATTGACTACTTGGAGATCTCTCAAAGTGAAGGCAGAAAGTTTTATTAGCATCTCAGGAGAAGCTGCAGAGCAGTCCCTACTCCTGGTAAGTTCAGAATGAGGAGAGCTGAATTATGAAGAAGCTGTGGTTAAATAAACAAGTTCTGCCCAACCCCTCCTAAAAACCCCCCTTATGCAAAACTTTTTGTTTTGATATGGGCTCTTGCAGTTACTTTTCCCTTATGGCGTGTGGGGTGACAATGGATCTACTAGAAATGAGGTAAGCAAGCAAAAAGTTTCACTTTAAGGTCTCATGATTTCTAGGAAATCAAAACTAAGACCTAAGGTATTTTAGCAAATAGTCTCTGAGAAACAACATTGCTTGCACCCTCCCTCTCCCCCCACCCATATTGGATCCATTGTTTTCCTGTACTGACCTCTACTTGACAGGATCATCCCTCTGTATTTTGGAAGTTCAGAGTTCTAGGTCTTCAGGGCCGTCTGTATCATCTCAGGGCAGAGTATTTGAGATATCTAGGCTATCCCAATCTGAGCCCCAACTCCCTGCTGGTTGCTGTACCATAAGCCCACTGGCCTATGGCCTTCATGTGGACATGTAGGCTACCTCTATCGCTAGATTGTCATTTGCAAAGCCAGAACCCTACACTGGATTGCCCTGACTTTGCTGTTCTCCCTTTTTAAAAAAAATCACCTTCAATACTTATCACTGACTTTTAGTAGTCTTGGGGTAGAAGAAGTTGCTATCTATAATTTCTCATGCAATTTCTTTATAATTAGTAAGTTCACTGCATACTTCAGAGTTTTTCTAGAATAGCTATTGGGTTGTAAATGTTTGGCTTTCTCTTTAGGCAACTTAAATGTTTAGTGCACTTTTTGTATAGATACCTGAGGCTATGGATTTTATTTGTTGTTGTATTCTTAGATTTTGTATCCTGTTTACTGTTCTTCTCCTTTCTACATTGCAGTTACTACATGGTAATATGGTATCCTTGTGCAATAATTATATACATATTATAATGTATACACATATGTAAAATTTTATATTGTACAATAATTATAATAGAGTTTTATGTAAGGATGGGATAAAGTGGCTACTATTGTTCCTTGCAGCTCTCAAATTCTGTATTTACTATGTATTTCTCTTCATGGATACAAGTAGAGAGTTTTCTTTCATCCTTTATTTTTTAAGCTAAATCTTTGATTAGATTTGCTAGATTCTTGACAAATACATTCTCACTAGCTCATAATGTGCTGTATCTATAGTGAAGAGCTTATCATTCTTTTATTTTAAGCTGTGATCCAAAAGCTATTCCAAGATATCACTGTTTTTCTTTGTTCCTTTCCCAAATCTATATTTCAGTTATGAAGCTCCTGCTTACATTGGCCCAGCTGAAAATAGTACCTGTAATCCTAAAGTCTTCATTCTTTCCTGATTTTTTTTTACTTTTTTTTTACTTTTAGAAAAGCTTTCTAGGTTCTTTCTGTCATTTTTAGCTACATTGTCAAAAGTAGGTAGTAATCATCCAGTTTGACAAGTCTTGGAAAGTTTTTTGTCAAAGCTTATAAACATGCCTCAAAAAGAAAGTAGACCTTTCTGTTCTTTCCAACAGGTCAATAAATAACTACCTTTCTGCTACTGAGCAGAGTTAACTCCTACCACTAATCATCATCATTATCATAATGATAATAGCTAATATTTATATAATGCTTACTATGCACTATAGGCACTGTTAAATGCTTTACAAGTATTATCCCATTTGATCCTCACAACAACCTTGAGAAATAGTTGCTGTTATTCCCATTTTTTATAGATAAATTGAGGCAAACAGGTAAAATGATTGCATAGGGTCACACAGTGTCCGAGACTGGATTTCAATTCAGGCTTTCCTGACTCCAGTCCCAGTGCTTAATTAACTGTCCTTTCAAGCTGCGCCAAATGCTCTCTTTCCCTTTTTTTTTTTTGGGGGGGGGGTGTGTGTGTGTGTAGGATTCTGTTCTTTAATCTACTCTGCCATTTGATTCCATTTTATGGGAGAGTTCATCCCATTCTCATTCACAGTTATGATTACCAGCTCTGTATTTCCTTCCATCCTATTTTCTCCCCAGTATATACTTTTGTTCTCTTTATCCTGTTCTGAGTAGTATGTTTTTTTTTACCCATCCCACCCACTACCTTATCTTTCTCCTTTTTCTTTAGTGTCTCTGCCTTCCTGTCCATCTTGTCCCTATCTTTGCTTTCCTATATTAGAGCCAAAACTGATAAGATCAAGCTTCAGACGATGCTTACCCCCCCCCTTCTTTCCTGGGTTATAATATGTCTTTTGCAGCTCTTTATATAAACTAGTTGTCTGTCATATCTCCCTCATCCTTTAATGTCTTTTTCTTTGATGTCATCACATCAGGGGCCACTCACAACCACATCTGTCATCCATGTGATGCCCCCCTTTGTGTGTCCCAGTACCAGATATAATTCTTAAGAATTACAGATACTTTTTTCCCATCTAGGGATGTTTACCTTTCTATGTTTTTCTTGAGTCCCATGTTTGTAGATTAAATTTCCTGTTTAGTTCTTGTTTTTTCAATAGAAATGATTGAAAGTCTCCTACTACATCTCCTCCCCTGAAAGATGGTGCTGAGTCTCCCTGGATACTTAATTCTTGATTGTAATCCCAGATCCTTTTCCTTGCAGAATATGGTATTCCAGGCCTTCTGATCCTTTATTGTAGAAGCTGCCCGATCCTGGGTAATCTTGACTGTTGTTCCTTGATATTTGAATTGTTTTAGCCTGGTGAGCTGCTCCAAATTCATACATTCTTCCTCTTTCTTTCTACTGGATACTTCACTTGAAAGCACCAATAAACTTACATTAACATCATTATTTATTTGCAGATAGAATTCAGCTTCCCTTTCAGAATAAGGGGCTCTTTTCTTTTGGAAGAGTTTCATTTTTGTTTCTTTCTTTCAGTTTCAAATGGTTAATAGTTCTTGTCTTTTTCTGTGACATTCTATCTCATCAACTTCCTGACACAAGTTAGGATTTTGCTATCTCTCTTCATATATATATATATTTTCCACATTGAAGCTTTTTCTTTTTTTTTCCCTAAATCATGGAGGGACAAAAGGAGGGGAACCCAGCTACCACCAGCAACCTAAAGTGATTAGAAATGATTGTATTAGTAACTGTAGCTTTCTGTTATTTACATAAAAAAGAAACAAAGATCATGAACATTAACAAGGTAAAACATGTATTTGTCATAAACTTAGATTCTATTTTATGTTGCCTTTCTTTACTAAGTTGTAGTCTATATATGTCTTTTAATTCTTCTTTGATCACTCTCCTTCACTTAATCTAACTCTTTCCTTTGGCCAGTTTATTTACTATTTTCTTAAATCATAATTTAATTAATTTAGCAAAGGTCGTTTATTTCCAGAGTCTTTTTCTGTTATGAACAGCACTGTTATGATTATTTTGCATAGGTGGATCTATTATTCCTGACAAAAGTCCAAATAAACAAACTTAAAAGTGACATTGCTGAGTTATATCGCTGTCCAAAATGGTCAAACCAATATACAATTTCATCAGCAGTGAATTAACAAGGCTGTTTCCCTACATCCCCATTCTTGTTGCAGCTTATGTCCTTTATTATCTTTGCCTGTTTAAATATATTTTGGAACCTTGAAATTGTTTTAATTTTCATTTCTTTGCTTATTTGTGATTTTTAACATTTTCTCAAAGCATTGTTAGTTTTCTTTTCCTTTAAAGAAGTAGATATTCTTATTTTTTGACTAAAATAGTTTTTGAAAGGCCAAGCTAGAGATGGAAATGTAATCATTTCAGGAAGAAAACCTGAAATAAAACAATAATTTCTGCTGTAGTTAATAGACTCTTATTTTGCCATATGTTCAAATTGCCTCATATTTTAGACAGTGTGTTAGTCACAAGGTAGTGTTCTGTTCATTTAACAAAAACAGAGTTTAATCTTTGAAGTCAAATGATAGAAATGCAATTTCTTTGTGTTTGAAAGAGAAATAGTTGGAATTATTATCCTGTTTTGTATTTATTATTCTAGGAACATCAGTGTTCATAGTTTTCTTAAGTTTGATTCTAAATTTTACTTTTTTTTAAATACTAAAGATCTACCAGAAGTACAAGATCTACCAGAAGTACAACCTCCAGTTAAAGTATCTATTGTAAAATCAGGTGCTGTTGAAGATTATTTAACCTGGAAACAGTGCCAGGATTTTAATGCTCCACCTTATGTAGTGCCATCAGAAAAAAAGCTTGATAGAGAGCAGCTTACAACTAAATTCCTGGAAACAGATGAAAAACTACTTGTACTTAAGAACATTGCAATTAATGTAGAGCAAGATTTTAGCAACACTAAATTGGTGTGTCCCTCCTGTGCTGTAAGTATCATTTTTCTTCTTCTTTTTATTTTGAAACAGTTGATAATAGATTTTTTTTATATGATGTGTTTATCATGTTTAAATTATTGAAATTGTGCAGCGTTTTGGATATCTTAGGTTTCTAGGAAGAAGATGTTTTTCCTGTCTTAAAATAATATGAATTGCAAAATTCATGGCTATGTCCAAAAGTTGCTTTTCATATCTGGTTTTTGTATATTTTTTCTTAAGAAAGTTTTTTCCAGTATATCTTACTGTTCTTGTTTATTTCTAAGACTCCTTCAAGCTTTAGCATTGTGGGATTCATTATATATGTTCCAGTTAGATATCCTAAGGAACACTTATTTTAAAATAAAATCCTATTTGCTGAATCTCCACCATCTGCCTAACTTTAAGGTTAAGCCCCTTATTTCTTTTAAAGAGTTATTGTCTTTGCTTTTTAAGCATATATCTATTTTTGGATTGACTGATTTGGAAAAAAAATTTAGGTTATATATGTACATTCATTTTTTACATATTTCTATATAAGTCATGTTGGGAGAAGGCATATACCTTAAATAATGTATAGAGTCATCATTTTAATTAATTCAATCATAGTAGATATTTTCTTTCTTTCCTTCCTTCCTTCTGATGAGGCAGTTGGGGTTAAGTGACTTGCCCAGGGTCACACAGCCAGGAGGTATTAAGTGTCTGAGGCCAGATTTGAACTCAGGTACTCCTAATTTCAGGGCTGGTACTCCAACCACTACACCACCTACCCGGCCCCCATAATAAATATTTTAAGAAAATGTTGCAGTCAAAAAAAATTTGAATAAGAAAATTTAAAATTGTTTTGATATTGGATATTTGTTTTCAGGTGGTAAAAACAGAAGACCCCTTGGAATTATCATGTTCCCCAGAAGCTGATAAAGAGACAGCATTCTCACAAATTTTTAGAAGTCTTGAAGAAGAGGGTTTGTATTCAGAAAAATATGATCCACTATATTGATGTTCATTTATACTATAGAAACATGTTCTTTGGAATGACAAACAATTGGAAGATTTTTTTGGGGGGGGGTTGGGAGAATAAGGAAAAGGAAATGAGCTTGGAAAAGTTTTTATATTTTTAATATATCCATTTTAAATTTTCTAGCCTTTTAACACATGTAACAGGATCCCACTACTAAACAGCTATCTACCTCTTAAAACCAAAAATTCAAGTTTCTCTGATATTTTTTATGAAAACTGTTACAGAAGATGGAAGTTGAAAGTCAGTGCAAAGAGTTTCTTTTTTTGTGGAATAAGAATATAGGTTTTCTGAAATACATATTTACAAATTGAAATATACTAATAGAACTGATTGCCGGGAATAACCACAACTCTATTTGGCAGTTGCTATTTATCCAGAGGCTGTCTTGAAAAATAGCAAATACATAATGCAATTTAGAGAGTCAATAGAGAAGGTAGACTTTGGCTGAGTGACTATTTAAATATTTGGGTAGTAATGAAATAATTTTTCTGTTGAGAGGATGAAAATAACAGGGATTTTCTAAAATATTCTTTAATAATCCTGCTTCAAGGGAGAATTATCATTTTAGAATTCTATATTTAGATAATTGTTAGAATACATGAAAGTTACTGTATTTGTTATCTTGATGTTAAGTGGGGCAGTATTAATTAACTTATGAAATACTTCCATCTTTTGCTTTTTTTACATTATTCCTGTCTTTGCTTTATAAAGGTTCAGCGTACTCTTTTAGCCAACAAATTGAAGAAGAGGAGGAAACTCCATTACATGAATTCCCAGAAACTAAGCAAACTGTATGGAACTCTTGTTCCTATTCTTCTCCTGTTTCATCTTTCGATATTGGTGACCAGATTACTTCTACAGGTACCATTCATTATTTGACCTTGTTTTGCTTTTTATCTTATGAATTGATTATCATAAACTGATTATTGACTATTTAGAAAAATAATGCTATCAAATATGTTAGTGCTGTGTTTATGATGGCTTTGTGAAATCATTTATCTTTTTTCTAGATTACTTTAGGGAAAAAGAGAGTCCAGAAATTGTACAAGTAAAATTGATTGTTGTTCATCTTTAAGATTTTCCTTATCATAGTTTATTGGCATATATTTATAGTAGTGGAATTTTAACTTATTAGCTAAAATTTTATCCTAATAGTGCCTATTTTTTTCTTTTCTGTTTTTTTCCCCCTTGAGGCAATTGGGGTTAAGTGCCTTGGCCAGGGTCACACAGCTAGGAAGTGTTAAGTAAGTCTGAGGCCAGATTTGAACTCAGGTCCTCCTGACTTGAGAGCTGATGCTCTATCCACTACACCAACTAGCTGCCTCCTTTATTTTTTCATTAAAAGTGAGAGAACATTGAGAATCTTGTCTTTAGCATATTGTAATATCATACCCTTATCAGCATAGACGGTGTGAATGTAACATAGGAGAAAGAGCTTTGAGTTTGCAAGTAAAAGATCTCAGGTTTGGTTGGAAGCCAGTCAAATTCACCTTCAATTTTCTCATAAGTGAAAAAAAAAATACTTGTAACACCTACCTCAAAATACATTTGGGAAAAAAGCTCTTTTTGGAAATTGTGAAGAGCTAGAGAAATACATGATTTTGTTCTAGACATACTTCATTTTATACATTTAGTAGCTAACCTGCTTTACATTATGAAAAAGTAAAAGTCATCTCTAGCAAGGGACCAAATCTTGGAACTCTGTTATTGGATATCCAACATTAGTAGGCCAGAAGGTACTCTATACCGCTGATGTATTGGTGTTCTAATTACTAATTTGTTTTAACCAGTATCTATTTGTTCTGTAAGTAAAAGGTAAAATAATTATTATTACCTTTTATTTACATCAAGTATTCATGTTTGGTACAATTCAGTTAATTTGTATTGAACAATTATAGAATATCTGGACTCTTGGATTATTGCAGGAGGTATAACAATCCATACAGTTAAGAATGGAGCACAGGTCCTAGAGTCAGGAAAACCTGCATTCAAATATGGTTTAGACAATTATGTGCCAATTTCCTCATCTGTAAAATGAGAACAATATTGTGCCTACCTTCTAGGAGTGTTGTGAGGATAAAACCAGATCTTATTAGTAAAGTACTTTACAAACTTTAAAGAGCTGTATAAATTCTGGCTATTATATATGCGCGCGCACACACACACACACACACACACACACACACACACACACACACAAAGTATATACACAGAAAATACAAGGCAAATTGTAGGGGTTAGGAACTGAAGTTTGGAAGGTCAGAAAAGGTTTCATGTAGAAGGCAGGAGTGCTGGAACCTCCTCTTGAAGGAAGTGAAGTGTTCTGTGAGATAGAGGTAAGAGAGGGATCATTCTAGTGCAGAAAAAGCCAAGGGGCCAAGTGGTGCTGTGTGGGAGAAAAAAGAAAAGATGAGCTTGGCTGGACCATGTGGATGGGAAAGGAAGTGATATATAAAAATACTGTATAATAGAAATATAACATATGTAAGATATGTCTATAATTTAGGAAAGAAATTAATTTGTTTTTAAGAACAAAATGGTTCCAAAGATTTTAAAGGACCTTTATATAAACTAGTTTATTTTTCTTTATAACATCTCCATTTGAGATGCAGTGTTTGCAGTCTGAATCAATGATTTCATCAGTATATTGAACTGGTGATGAAGCACAATGCAGTTCAATAATTTTTCAGAATTTGATCATCCAGGAAAGTCATCAAGGTACTAAAAAGTCCGATGATGCATATTAACTTTGAAATAACCCTTTAGAAAATCATTTCACTTCTCAGTATCTTGTGTCTGTGAGGCTACTCTATCAACTATATCACGTTGTCTCTTCCTCTCCCCATTTTGAAATGAAACAGACAGAAAAATTGAAGCCAGTGTTTCTAAGGTCCCACCCCATTAGTGTTGAAGAATTAGAAGTTGGCTCTCCTAACTGTTCATTGTGCTGTGTTAGACAGTCTTATAAGATCAATGACAGGAGATCAGTTCCTTGTATTAACTTTTAATCAGAACGAAATTTTGTCCTTTCCTTACTTTCCTTTAACTTCTCTTTACCTGAATATTTTCCCCCACACTTACCATTAATAACCCTGAGAGTTGCTTGCCTCGCCTGACTAATTCCCAACTGGGAATTCATAGTAATAGAACTGATAGAATCAACAATTATTTGCCTAAACGTCAAATTTTATTTACCAAGGCCTATTTTCCACTTACCCGCCTAAGTAGACAAGTGCTGACATGCTCTTACCTAACGGATGATCTGTCTTGAAGTATTTAGTTAGCCTGAGTCATGGTGAATGATGACTACCTATTTAGTTGTTAATCTGGTTGAAAATGGAAAAGTATATTTAAATTATAATTTAGACATACTTTAAAGACATTATTAATTGAGCTTGGTTATTCTAGGGAAGCGGCTCTCTGAGTTTAAGTGAGATACTTTGGGAATTTCATTAATTTTCATACCTCCAGAGTACTGGGTGGTACTGGTACTAATTGTGGGGTACTAATCTCTGTGTTTCTTCAAGTGCTTTATGGATAGTCTTTGTTTGAAAGAGTAAAAGTAAATAAAGTAACTTGAATGACCAAATTGCATCATTGTTTGAGAATATGTAGCAACTTGCTTATAGCTATATTCTTTTACTTTAAATGTATTTTAAATATTTTGATCACCAGTGACAAGATTTCCAGGTCTAATTTTACTAAAATTCTTATTAATGATAAAAAAATGTCTTTTTTTTTTTTTAGGCATGGCTAGTAGTGAAGATTCTGTTGAAAGGTAAACACATCATGATTTAATTTATAATCATGAAGTTTTTTAAAATTAGTAGTTTATTTTTATCCAATCACATGTAAAAACAATTTGACATTTATTTTTAAACTTGATCATAAATGTTTTTCCTACCATCTGTATGCGGCATGATGAGGTGGAAAAAACATAAATTAGGAGATCTTGGTTCTGACTGCTAGCTCTGTTCCTTCCTGACTGTGTAACCTGACCTTTGGTCACTCATTGTCTTCTTTAGGCCCGATTGTCCTTATTTGGAAACTGAGGACATTAGACTTAATGAGATCTTTAAAGTCTCTGGAGAGGAACACATTGACATTTTTTGTGGGTTATGCAACTTATTGGTTGGGCTATTCAAATACTTTTTTAAAGATTGTTTTTGGGTTTAATATTATTTTCATTTCATTTCAATTTCAATGACATGGTTCAAACTGCATTTGTAAATGAAGTGTTTCAGCAGATTTTCAGATAACTGGACTAACTGATGTTGCTGACATAATTGGTGATCTTATCACTGAGAGTGGAGTATCTAGAGAAGAACTTGGTCTAACAGAACACCAAGCCAAGAAAATCTCCAGGTAATGGTCAAATAAGATTCACAAAATATGTACTTTTAGATAGAATTGTATCATAGTGAATAAATGTTCAAAATGGACAGTGTTGTCCATTCAAGGCTTATTTTAATTCATTAATGTTTATGATTCATATGAATACATTAAGGTACCTCATATAATAAACCTGACACAATACAGGTCTCATTTCTAAAATATATAGAGAATTGACTCAAATTTACAAGAATACAGGCCATTCTCCAATTAAATGGTTAAAACATATGAACAAATGGGGCAGCTAGGTGGTGCAGTAGATAGATAAGCAGTCCTGAAGTCAGGAGGACCTGAGTTCAAATCTGGCCTCAGACACCTAACACTTCCTAGCTGTGTGACCCTGGACAAGTCATTTAACCCCAGTTGCCTCAGGAAAAAAAAAGGATATGATCAGACAATTTTCAGATGAAGAAATTAAAACCATTTCTAGTCATATGAAAAAATGCTCTACGTCACTATTTATCAGACAATTGCAAATTAAGACAACTCTGAGATATTACTACACATCTCTCAAACTGGCTAAAATGACAGAAAAAGATAATGATAAATATTAGAGTGGATGGGGGAAAATTGGGATTAGTATACATTGTTGATGGTGTTATGAACTGATCCAACCATTCTGGAGAGCAATTTGGAACTGTGCACAAAGGACTATAAAACTGTGCATGTTCCAAGTAAAGTGAGCAGAACCAAGAGACCACTCACTGTACACAGCAACAGCAAGATCATATGATGATGCACTGGGATGGATGTGGCTCTTTTCAACAATGAGATGATTGAGGCCAGTTCTAATGATCTTGTGATGGAGAGAGCCATCTGCACCCAGAGAGAGGACTATGGGAAGTGATGTGGATCACAACATAGTATTTTAACCTTTTGTTGTTGTTTGCTTTGTTTTTTCTCATTTTTTCCCTTTGATCTGATTTTTCTTGTGCATCAAGATAATTGTTTAATATATTTTAGAAGAGTTGCATATATTTAACATATATTGAAGTACTTCCATCTAGAGGGGGGAGGAGAAGGGAAGGAGAAAAAATTTGTAACACAAAGTTTTGCAGGAGTGAGTTGAAAACTATCTTTGCATATATTTTGAAAATTAAAAGTTAAAAAAAAAACCTTACATAAAGTTAAGATAAAAAGTTAGGTTAAGATAAATGCTATGTTTGCTAATTTTTCATCTGACTATAAAGAGCCACTAAAATTATTGCAATTTTTTTTTCAATTCTTAAATTTCATGCCTCGCTCCAGTGAATGTAAGACTTTTTTATTGGGCTTATTTTGAAAAGGCTATTTTAAAAATAGAGTGATGATCTCTATTGGATATATAATTTAACGGCATGTAATTTAAATTCTTTTTAGTAAAGGCTTAATCAAATGAGTTCTAAACACACTTTCTTTAGGGAAAAGAAATAACACTGGAGTTTGTTGCATGAAATGATCTCTTTAAATGATAGATTATCACTTTAATTTGTTATATATTTTCAGAACAAGCTACCAAGGAATTTAAATCCTTTTACAAAATATTGCTGCTTTCTGTCACACATAGAGAGAAGTGGCTCCAAAGGTTGTGGGTTTTTTTTTTTTTTTGAAAGGTGGGAGTATTTTAGCAGCATTTATGAATCTCACAAAGAAAACAATAATTAGTTTTGACTACTCTCAACTGCAGAACCAGGTTTCAAAGGTAAAGAGATCCATTGACTGTTCAATCTAACAGGATCCATAGTACCCCAAAGAAGAGAAAGTCACAAAGAACAGAGAAGGAAAAAAGAGAGATAAGAGCCTGGATGAAAAGAAAAAGAAAGGAGAGGATGGCAGAGTATCTGGCCCAGCTGGCTCAGAAGAGAGAACAAGAACATGAACCCTTTCAGCCTCAGAGGCATCCAGTAAGTTTTTATACAAAGGGTAATAGAGCTGGGGTTGCCCTTCTTGATCCATCTAATTTTCCATTTTGATTTATTTCTTTTGTCCTGTTCAGTTAATTGCAGCTAAGATTAAGTATAAGATCAAGTTATATACACTTCTAACATACCAGGGACTGCTAGATTGCTAATACAAATGCACCTAGACAAGTTTTTCCCTAAAGAGATTTGCAGACATTTTTTAAAGTTCAGTATCAAATCAAAAAACTTAAGTTACAGAGAGGTTGTGAATCTCTATTTAGTGTAGGGAGTTTCCCGCACCAAGGAAATGGCAGGCATGAACAGAAGCTCTTCAAAGATAATGAAACTGAAGTGTTCCACTGTGCAGAAATTATCCCTACAGTCTGCTGAGACTGTAACTCCAACCAGGATTATTATTTCTTTTTCATAAGCCTACAGGAGCATATCTTGAAAAAAACAGTGCATTGAACCAATATAGACTGTTGTGTGTCATACATTTTTGTCAGCAAATTCCATTGCAACTTCCCATTCAAGTAGATACTAGCTATGGAACACAATAATGTAATTTTTGGATTGAATTAACTTGCTGTTTCTTGTGCAGTTGTGTATGACTTCAAAAGAAATTAGGCTGTGCCAGAGGATGAAGAATGAAAAAGACAGGTAAATTGAGTAAATAAGTGGGTTATCTAAATCTTAAAGAATTTTTATTGGCACACTTTCAGAAAAGATTATCTTCATTACATAAAAACATCTACTCTGTTCAGTCCCCCCAACCCCCCCCCTTTTTTTAAGTAAATATAGGTTCAGAGGAAAAGAACATACTTAAAACATTGAACATAGTAGGCTTTATTAGGGTTTACTTTGCAAAGTATATTATCTGATTTATCCTTGTCGCTTCTCTTCTGTTATTCTGTATCTTACCTCTATGAAGCTTTGTAGTAAAAATGGAAAAGTACTGGTTTTTGGAGTCAGAAATCATGATATGACTCTGACTTCCACTTCTTTCACTTTTAGATTTATGTCTTTCAATATATCCCAACCTCTGTGAACCTCATCTTCAGCTTCTAAATGCTTATGCTATTATTTCATAAGGCTCTTGTGGCAACCAAATGAAATATTGTATACGTAATGAGCTTTGTAAACTATAAAATAGCACAATAGCATTGTAACACTGCAAACCTCCATAATTTCAAAATAACCCTCAGAAAATGGTATGTTAACATGTTTGTATTTTATTCCTTTCCCAAAGATTACAACTGTCTGAACACTATGATCGTCGCGTTGCACAAGCATACAGTCTAATGAATGAATTGCTATTTGAGTCAGCACAGGTGCCCAGAAGATCCCTGACAAAGCCCCCAGGGAGCCCAGCTAAATCTGCTCGCATTTCTAGGAAGCAGTATCACCTTCCTCCAAGAGGGTAAGAGAAGCCCTGACGTGGCTTGTTGGGCAAAGATAACTTTTAAGTTTTCAGATGCAGAAATGTAGCATTTTGTTATTAATATGTTAACGTGGGGCTAAGTCTTTGTGTCAGTCTTTAAATCATTACAGTGAATTGAGAAAGTGTAAGCATAACCATGGTCATAAAGGCTTTGTGGCTTTATAGTTACTTCATGAATATTATTTGCAATAGCCCCATAAAAAGAGGGGGGAGTCTTAGTTTTGTAACCAAAACAGCTAACATATTTGAATAACGTACTGCATGTTGGGGAAGCTAGGTGGTGCAGTGGACAGAGTGCTGGGCCTGGAGCTAGGAAGGCTCATCTCTCCCTGAGTTCAGATCCAGTCTCAGACCCTCACTAGCTGTGTGACCTTGGGCAAGTCACTTAACCCTCAGTTTCCTCACCTGTAAAATGAGCTGAAGGAGGAAATGGCAAATTGCTCCAGTATCTTTGCCAAAAGCCCTAAATGGGGTCATAAAGAATTGGACATGATTGAAAAATAATTCAATAACAATAACTTCATGTTAAATATTGGAAAATTTGCTATATTACCAATAATATTTATTACAAACAATTTTTTTTCTTTCAGAGTGGTATTTTGCCCTGGGCCCAAGTCCAGTAAACAGGAATAAATGTAATTTAGAATATCTTAAGAAAACAGAGTACGTGCTTATAAGATAAACCATAAATTGAATGTCTGTCAGATAATAGCAAGTGTTTTAATAAGATCACAAATTGAAAATGAATTAACAGCATTAAATAGCATAATGCTGTTTTAACAAGTGAGGCATACTGTCAGGATGTTTAAAGAATCAAACAGCACAAAGAAACCAGGCAGAAATAATTAAAAGAAAAGTATGTTTAAAAGGAAGTTGTAAAGGGGGGGCTGCAATGTATAAAGAATGCTGGATGTGGAATCACATGAACCTGGAGTCAAAGCCCAGCTTACTTCCTTGTTTGCACCTCATTTTCCTCTCTGCAAAAGAAAAGGATTGAAGCAGATGATCTCTGAGGTCATAGCTGTATATCTGCTCTTAGAAAGATATTTTTGAGAAAATATTCAGGCACCTGTGGAATAGCACCTAAAGGGCTAGTCTTGCTAATCAGGAAAATCTGTGTACAGGTTTCCCTCCTTCAACATACTGGATTTGTGGCCCCAACCACCTCTCCTGAGTATGTTGCAGTACAGTTCCTATTCTGCATTATTAAAAGGAGTTTCCTCTTTGAGAGTTCCCTACCATTGATACCACAGGCCTGAATAACAAGTGTAGTCACACACTGCCATTGTTAGAAGGGGTGTGTACAACCACTATATGAACAAGATTCCCCACAGCAATATTCCTAAAGAAGTGTCATCTAGCCTTTCCTTTTAGACCTTTCTCTAGTAAGGAGGATCCTACTGTATTCCCCACATATCCCATTCTGTGTGAAGATAGCTCTTCTTAGGAAGGTTTTTCCAAGCACTGATCTAAATTTTCTTTTTTGAAACTTCCACACTTATTTCTTGTTCTGTTTACTCTAGAGGCTAATGGAACAAATCTGCTTCCTATTCTCTGTTACTGACCTTCAAATACTTATACAAACCTGTCCTTATTTATCATGATCTTGAGACCCTTCTTCGGTATCTTAGTACTTTTCAGCATATAATCACCAGCTTCTCAATGCTGAATGTAACAAGCAGGACAGTACCAAGTCTTCCAAAATTTAGGGAAGAGAAAATCCAGAGATTATTTAATAAATGTTGTGAAATATATAAAAAAGAGGTATCTATTCTCCAGCTCCATTAAAAAATAGTGATTTGTGTTAAATATAAAGAATGATTTATTGAAGAATATAAGATAATGTGAAGAATGGATTAGAGAACTGTGAAAACACTTGACAGATAACGAAAATCTCACACTGCTAAATTTTGGAAAAAACTATTCATTGATTGTATTTGTGGGAATTCAAAGTTTATAAGTCTTATTTGTTACCAGTGTAATTTAAATTGTGATTAATATAATAATTATTTTTCTTCTTTTAGAGAGGACCGTAATATTAGCACACTGTCACCAAATCGAAATTCAAAAGTTAGATTTGCTTCAAAACCTACTTATATTCATGGAAGAACCCCTTTAAGCCAACATCAACATCCATCTCAACGAAATAGTAAGGCTTAAATACCTTTAGCTCTATGTATGTCCAGTGCTCTATTTTTGTTGTTATTGCTGTTGCTTGTAGCAGCAATACATATCAAGATGTTGTAAAGAAAGAGACAATTTTTCTTACTATAAACTATAGAGAGCTATCACAGATATACTTATTTCTTAATTGCAATACCTTTTGTAAGAATTCTCCAGGTACATTATCATTTTCCCTTCTTTCCTGATTTCTAAGAAGTCCATGGTCTTGTGCAAATACTATTGCTAGCTATCTTGAAAAGGACTATTTTGCAAAAAAGATAGTAAGTCCAAAAAGTCCCTTCCAACTTGTGATGTCTTCATGTTGTAGATCTAAGAATGTTGCATGCATTTCCCTTACAGGAAAAGCTGCTATGTCAGTAAAGAAAACAACAGAAGTTACCAGAAAGCCTGCACGAAATGTATCATGCTTTTCAGACCTCTCCGGTCAAGGTAATTATAAAAAATACTATGTTTTTATAAAAAGTCTCTCTCAGATTGAGACTTCACCATGTAGCACTTGCTGGGGCACACCAGTTGGATTGCCTAAGGGGAAACTGACAGCAGTTCTTCATGGTTATATCATTAGGTAACAGCTCTGAGGGGCTGGAGTTTTCATGTAAGTTTAGCGTTCTCACGTAAAGGTCCCCTGATGTAAATCTGTTTGGACCTGTTGTATTAGTTGCTTGTGTTATGGTTACTTCTATCAGTTAAAGCAGATGGATGTGCAAACTGTGCATAGAAGCAGAGAGGTATTTCATTAGTTGTGGCAAGAGACATTTTTTTCTCTTTTTTGTGAAGTCCTCACCAAGTTCACTTGGAGGATGGTAAGAGATGAGACCACTGCTGGAACCAGAGGCTCAGCTGCTTGATCTGCAGACTTTACCTCTGAGGTCACTGTGCAGTCACATCTCAGGTGATTTCAATATATTTTACTAGTTGTAGTTTTGGGACCTCTGGGCTTCCTGGTTACCTCGGCATGAGCCGAATGAGTAGTTCTGAGATAACTCTCTTATTTCCACCTGGTAACTCATAACAGTTCTGCTTCACTCACCACCAGGAAGCAAAAGAAAAAAGTTTTCATTTTAATGTTGACTAGGACCATTTTCTATTGAAATAAGGCAAAGGAAAAGTATGTTTTTACCCCTTCGTTGTCAACCTATTAGAAAAGGAATTTTTGTGTGTTGTATTTATTTATACCTGCAATTCAGCTTCCATTCCCACTACTCTTTTAAGACTGCTTTGTCTATGCCGTCTTAAGTATCAATTAAATGACTTTTTTTTAGTCCCTTCAACCTTCTGCAGCATTTCACTTTGTTGATTCTGCCTGCTTCTTGATCCTTGATTTCTCCATCTATGTGTGGATATTCTCTAAATCTCTTTCCTCGGCCTTAAAAAAATTAAGATACGCAATCATGCATTTACATCAGAAAAGGTAAAAAAAAAATCATACCTTGAAAAAACCTAAATCTAGAGATAGAGGAAAAGTGTAAAAGTGTAAATCTTACTTTTATAGCATTAATGTGAGTGGATTAAACACGCCAATAAAATGAAAAAGAATGAAAGATTAGATAAGAAAACAAAATCTTACAATCTTAAAACAAAGACAGGAAATAAAACTGAGGGAATGGAAAATTTTATTGTGCATCAGCTGAAACCAAAAAAAGTATTAATAAAGAAACTATATTTCTTGAAAAGAACCATACACAATGAACCAAAATCAATAATATACTAAATTCCTCCGATTGCCTTAGGATCCAAATTTACAAAGGAAACATTACCTGAACTTCAAGAACACATAGACAGTAATAAATCTAACAAAGAGAAACAGAAGGAAAAATGTAGAACTGATCAATTTTCTGATATCTTCTAAATGGGACAGCAAAAGGATGTACAACCACATGTACAACATATGGAACTTGTGCAAAAGTGACTTTGTATTAGGACACGCAGATAATTGCAAAGAAATGGAAAAAGATAGAAATAGCTAATACATCTTTTATCAGCCATAAAGTAACAAAACCAGAAATTCATTCAAATGTAGGCTTAACAATGAAATCTTAATGAATCCAAAAAGATATCGTAAAAACAATAATTATGCAAAAGAAAATGATAGGGATGAAAAAAAAAGTACCAGAATTTCTGGGATACAGCTAAAGCTAAAGCTAAAGCAGTACTTGGGAAAATCCTTAAAATCATTGAAGTTTTTAAAATAGAGAAGCTTAATGAATTGAATTTACCTTTTAAAATAAATAGATAAAACCTAAAATGAGCTCAGAAAAGGAGATATATTAAGAATAAGAGGGGAAAGACATAGATTAGAAACAAAGAACTCCACAAAAATGATAAGACTAAAAGCTCATTCTTTGAAAAGATGATGAAATTGACAACTTTGTCTAATCTGATTAAAAATAAAAGCAGAAAAATCACACCAATAAAATAACAAAGGAGCAAAATGGAATCACTATTTGATAAAAAGAGAAGAAATAAAAAAGAATAACCAGGACATGTTTTGCACAGTTATATGCTAAAAAAATTGGGAATGTGAAAGAAATAGAGGAGTACTTAGCAAAATATAAAATACTCAGATTCTTGGAAGACCAGATAGAGATTTTAAATAACTTCTCAGAAAAGGAAAGAAATTTCACTGTGAAGAAATTACCAGAGAAAAGAGCTAATCTTGACTGGATTCACAGGAAAAGTCTATCAAACTTTTAAAGACAATTTAGTATACCCATGCTTCACAAATTATTCTCAAAAACTGAGAAACTTATCAGAAGTCTTATAGGTGACAAATAAGAGACCTAATTCCTAAACCAGGGAAGGATAAAAACCACAGAAAATTATAAGCCAATATCATTGAGAATTAATTCAAAAATTATAAACAAAATCTTATCAAATGGACTACAATGATTTATCTGAGAAATCATTCACTACAATGAAGTAGGATTTATAGCCCAAATCCAGGGATGGCTCAACATTAGGAAAACAATCCTCATAATTGTATTAAAAATCAAAACATTCAGAACCATGTGACCCTCTCAGTAGGAACAAAAAACCCCTATGAAGTATAGACATAGAGGAACCTTTTTTAATATCATAAAAAGCATCTATCTAAAATCAAATGCAAGTTTCATATTCATGTTATACAGATAAAATCCTTCTCTACAGAGGAGACATTTTCTTTTGGTATTAAACAGAACAAGTGGTATGTAGAATGTGTCTGTCCCTAAGAACATATCAGGTAACTTTTCTAATCCTCCAATTAAGCAAAATGTTATTCTACAGAAAAGACTTATATTTCCAATAGAGATATTAATTTTGAAATTTATCAGTAAAAATATGGGAATTTGTTTTCTGTTCTTATATGAATACTTATTATCCTTCATTTTGCCTTTTAGTCTGCAGATGCCTAAAATATTTACTATTTGGCCCTTTACACAAAAAGTTTATTAATCTCTGCTTGGAAGAATATGCTTAAAAATGTGTTCTGAAGCAATTTCCCAAAAAATCCTTTATGTCAGTGAAAGATTAGTTAACCTATATCTCAGTTCAGGTCCTCTTTTGAGTTTGTTTTGGGCATCTTTAAAGATCTCCATTCCAGGCCTCTTAATATTTTCCTTTAGTGGTTCTTAATTTTTGAGCCATGAGAGAACATAACAGTTTATCCTTTCTCAGCTTGATTCTTTGATAGCCAGATACTTTGTTCTAGGATGGCAGACAACTCAGACCTGGTGAGTTGAACTGTGGAATATAGTATAATGCCTTGGGCCCAATAGTAAATGTATATATACCAATATTGAACTCAAGAACACCAGATATGTAACCTCTGCTTTTCCTCATTTGCAGACTTCAGTTATTCACCTCATCGAACCAATTACATAAAAAGTTCTGGAACTAGTACATCCACAACTAATGCAGAAGAATATGAAAGAAAACACGATAAAGTGAGTTCCTGGACTATGGCTGACCATGCCGACAGGATTCTTTGCAGAGGCCCATGGTCCTCCCTTGAGGTAAAGAATTACAACTTCGACAGGTTTCCCAGGGGAGTTGGGTTTCAAGTCACATAAGATTGGGATGGAAAAAGGATGAAGGAAATTGGAGTGAAAAGAAGACACTAATTTCAGCAAAGATACAAAGGTGTGAGAATGAGTCTAGCATGAATGGGATAAGAACTGTCTTTTTCTTTTTGTCTTTTCAATTTTCATATTCTCTAAGGTTCTTGTCCTTTCTCAGTTGAATATCTAATTCACAAGCTCCAAGCTCATTTCTTCCCATTATTACACCTGAAGCCCCCCTTCTTTTCACCTCCAGTTTCCTAATACTTCTTCCTATTTCATGTAGATTTTAATATTTTATAACTTTTTTCTGGTTGAAGACTTTTGCTTTGAAGATCTTATTAGAGTTCCCATTTCATGTCAGCATTTTAGCTCAGATTCTTCGTCTTCTTACAATGCAGTATTTATAAAACTGAAAGTTCCTTGTTTCTTGCCTTACAAGAGCTGTTGAATAATGGATGGATCTTTGCTCTCTACCTTCAGGAATGTTTGTTTTCAGGGAGAACCGTGTTATATCTGAGACTGTCTGAAATCAAAGTGATTAAACCCTACTTTGTCAGGAAGCAGCTGTCCATAACAGATTTGAGAAGTTAGAGCTCCTCTTTTAGGTTCTCAGAACCCTAAGTAATTCCACGGCACTATTACAGTCATATAACTCTTGTTGTGTTTAGTTTATCTAACTTAAAATATTATATTCTATTACACTGCCTGTTTCTTATACCAGAAAGATATTCTAGATTATTCTTACCAAGAAAACAGGCATTAAAGTACTTGCCGTAAACAAAGATAAATGAAATGAGAATTCCAAGTTGGGTGTGATCTGAGTTTGATCTGATTGCTTGTAGGAAAGTTGGGCAGAGACAGGCTCAGGGCCATTTCATAAACAGCACTGGGGAAATTTCAGTAGAGACATGGGTTGGGTGATGAAAATATAGTAGTTTTCTCCTTGCAGGTGAGTTAAGCCTCAGCCATTTATTTTTTTCTCTAATTCAACAAGAAATTATTACTTCTTATGTAAGGGATGTGAAGACAAAAATAAAACGGTTCTTACCCTCAAGGAACTTATATCCTATTTCCTTTTGGAGTGATACATAGGACCTTAGAATAGCCTCCTCATTTAGGGCCCAGGATTCATAAGTGTTCTTCAACAAGAGGTGGAATGATGGAAATGTGGATGCTGACATTTTTGAGGTCCCTTTTGTAACGTGACTTGGTACCAAATTGATTGTTCTAGGTAATCCCAGAGGCACTTGTAATGGGCTTTTGGTATCTTAAAACACCCTGTTATGCTTGACCCCTAATACACTGAATGACATTCAAACCCACCTCATTTTAAACTGAAATTGGATGCAAGAATTCTAGCAAGACTTCTCAGATTTTCTTTCACCTGGTAATCCTTTTGTAAGGATACACCAGAGAAGTGTTGCTTATTTTAGGAGTTGAAATGGACTGTGAACACTAAACCTGATGGGACAGGTCAGAAGTATGTTTAGGGTTTTATTCAGCTTTTCTAAGCTGTCAGGAATGGAACTAATAAATTTTTTTTCTTTTGCTCAATAGGACTTTTCACCAGCTGAAGAGGAAAAGTTTTCTGTGAGCATTAATGGCCTAACTAGCGGGTCAGAGAGCACCAGCAGCATCCTCAGCAAGATTGACTGGCGTGCTGTTGACGACATGGTGGCCGTGGTAAAAAACACGTGAAGCAAGTTGTGCCTTGGAGTGGCATGTGCCTAGCTGCTGTAGACAATACGGCATGACCTGGCTGTAAAAAATTATATCTCAGGGAATGAACCTGAACCAGATCGGGGAGATTGTGATGAACATATTAACTGACATCAGGGAAAATTCAATAATGTGATTCAGTCTAGGAAGAAGAGGACATTGTACCAGCTATAATGCCAGTCTCTGCATTTTACAAGAATGACCATACATCTTAGTAAATTAATCATATCACATGAATAAAACATTTTCCTTAAATCATATATTTTTTTATTGTTTTTCACCTTTAGGAAAACACTAGGAATTTTCAAATGGTTTTAATTCCCTTTTAAATTAAAAACATACAGAACATTGTTTTAAATGATTTTATCAATAAAGTTTTTCCCCTGGACTCTGATGTGATTTAAAAAGCTAATGTATTTACTGAAATATAAATGAACCAGAATTCAAAAGCCTATTTGGCTACCTAAGAAGAAGGGAAGTTTATCAACAATATACTGCAGTTCCAGAGGATTACATGATTGCTACAGACAGAAGTCACGGAGGAATTTGGGGGAGGCAGATATGAGTGGGTGGGAGTGAGAGAGTTTTTGCTTCAAGCACAGATAGTTCTATATGTCTTGGATTAGGAGAGGGATACAGTAGGAGGAAGACCTAGTCAAAGTAATTGAAGTAAATGAAAGAATGGAGGCCACTTACAAAGGCACATCTAGAGTACAATTTAGTACTTGAAAATAAGTAAATGTGGAATATGAATTGAATGGGACATTTGTCAGAAAAACCCAACAAGATGTGTGTGATCAATACAGTGAAGTGAGCGAAGCCAGGACAGTTCATTCAAGAGCAATATAGCCAAAAGGCCCAAATTTGAAAAGCTTAGAACCTTAGATGGATTGATGGAGTGACCAGCCCCAATCCAAAAATATAATGTGTGTGGCTGCCAACCAACCACCAAAGTGGACTTGGACACAGGAGGAGGTGTGTATGTCTGAACATGGCTAACGGAGGAATTGGTTTCTTTCTCTTATCTCCCAGAAAGGGGAAGGTAGACACTTGGAAGAAGGAAAAAACATTATCTAAAAAAACCTAACTAAAGAATGACTAAAACTTGAAGGTTTATTCATGGTTGGAATATACTTATATAATGAAAATATCACCTAAATTGATCTGTAAATATAATGCAACGCCAATCTTATGTGTAACTTATAGGGCTTGAATTGAAGGAGCAAAAAACCTAAGATCTCAAGTGAAATAGTGAAGGGAAAAAGAAAGGACCAACTTGTACTCCTAAAATTGGAATAATATAAAACAAAAATTATCAAAATTCTTTAATTACTGGTTTAAAAAAAGAGAAATATATATCAATGAACCAGAGGGACAATCAGAAAAAATTTAATTCAATAACTCAGTGTTTGATATACCTTGGCAAATTAACATGGAAATAGATGAGGGTGGGCGTGAGTACAGGCAGGGCATGGCAGGAAGATACTAGTTATTACCGGGTCTAGGGCCTGCTCTGCAGGCAGTGAGATATGTTCAACTACCATTAATTAGAACATGTTTCAGAGTGGGAGGCCAAGGGGAATGTCAGAATATCATGGCAAGATATGTCACATTAAGCTCAAAATGTGTGACCTGAATATTGAAAGTCTCCACAAAAAGGAGCAAAGAGAATCAGATCAAGTAGCTTTCACTTCTATGGTTGGGGGCAAGTATGATTTTTAACCAAATAAATTATAGAGACCATCACAAAAGATAAAACCAGTGATTTCTTGACTTGTAGCTTGTTTCCTTAAGTCACATTATTTCTAGCAGAACTACGCATCTGATGACTATCAACTTCTCTTTCTGCCTTCAATAATTTTTACCCAAATACTTCCTTCTTTTAGTTTCTGGATCTCTCATGAGTACTTTTTAAAAAATATTTTTATTTAAATTTTCCCAATTGCATAATTTTTTTTTAAACATGGGTACTTCTTTTCTTTTTCTTTTTTCCTTCTTTTTTTTTTTTTGGCAATTGGGGTTAAGTGATTTGCCCAGGTCACACAGCTAGGAAATGTTAAGTGTCTCAGGTCACATTTGAATTCAGGTCCTCCTGACTTCAGGGCTGGTGCTCTCTCTATTATACCACTTAGCTGCCCCAAACATGGGTACTTCTTACTACATAATGCTAACTTTTACTTAATATAATTATCCTGTTTCCTTTGAATAAAATATATGCTTGAAAGTCCTTAATCTGGTCATGAATCTCATTTTGTTTTATCCCAATGATAACTATAAAATTGCTTGTTCACACATACTTTGTGTATGTCTTTTTTTAAGGTGTTAGTCACCAGGAGTTCCATTGTTGACTCCTTTTATTTAGTCTCAAGTGCGCAAAGCAATTACTATTCTTACATTATAGCTACTCTTTATGTAGAGATCAGAAAACTTCTTTCTCTATTGATTATTAGCATATTAGAGAATATATGTCTTCTTAGTTGTATGATCAAAAAGATAAATTACTTCCTTCAAATTCCAACTCCTCTTCCCCAGGCCAGAAAAAAAATTATGCTTCAGCTTGAGGAAGAAAGCACTCTTAGCAAAGTCTTTTTATGAGACAAATATACTCCTAATGTCTTAAACCAAGGAACTTTAATTAAGTAAAGAAAAAATATAGACCAATGTGATTAACAAATATTGATTCAAATATTTTGAATAAAAACCTGACAAGACTACAATAATTTTGAAAAGTAATTATGTTCAAATTGGATTTATATTAGTAATGATGAACTGACATTAAAAATTAAAAAAAATCTTAAAACACATGATTATCCCCATGTCTTTGTTTTGACAATATTCTTTTAAAAACAAACAAAAAAAAGACCCTAACAAAAAGTATAGGCATAAAGGGACTTTATATAATTTTAAAAAGTATTCTTCTAGACTCAAAAGCTAACATTACAGAAAAATGCTCCCATTCCCTCACTATTTATTATAGTTCTAGAAATGTTAGTAATAGCAATAAGAGAAGACAAAATCATGCACACATGGTTAACTCAGAACATCTCATTGAATCAGCAGAGAAACAAATTGAGATAAGTGTTAGTAAAGTTTCAAGCTCCAATAAACAAATAAATAAATGATTTAAAGATCTTATATAATAGTAAAAATACAATCCAAGAATCAATAGTAGAAAAGTCCCATTTAAAATAACTGTAATTGTATAAATACAATGATAAAAGTTCTCAATAAAAAAGATAGTTTAAGTAGATGAAATAATAATATTCAGTGCGCATGACTAGGCTGTATCAACATAATAACAATTATAATACTACCAATGTTAATTTACATATTTAGTGTCACTAAACTATAAAAGGTAGATAATTTTAAAATATTCATTTAGAGGAACAAAAGACTTACAATATCAAGGAAAATAATTTTAAAAGGTAGAAATGAAGGAATAGCACTTTCAGATCTCAAAACAGTATATGACAGAAATGATCAAAACTATTTGGTATTGGTTAAAAAACTGAAAAAGAAAACTAATGGGATTGATTAAATAAAGAAAAATGAGAGATGATAGTCATTCAATGTTGGAATCTTTACAAACTGCTAACTCATTAGAGTTGATAGATTATTAATCTGATTTTACAAGAAGATGTTTGGGGCCAGAACCTGAAACAAGGTACTAAGTAGAACTAATTGATACAATGCTTATGTTTACACCTTTACTCATTGGAATTCACAAGTATGAGTGATTCACAAAGTTAACTATGTAACTTTGTGAATTCATACCTCCCTTGAAGCTCTTAGGGCCAGAGAGCACTCTGGGAGAAAACCCATAATCCCATTCTCTCAGAAAAGTCATATATAAGCCCAGTCAACAGAGTTCAGCTGAAGATTGAGAAGGGAGCATCAGTTCAGTTGAGGAGAAGCCCTCTCTCAGAGGCACAACCAGATTCATCTTCATCTCACACCACTGTGGTGGCTGGGCTCCTGACCTTCCCCCGCTGAGACCAAGCTGGTCTGAAAGACTCGCCAGAAAGCTAGCCGAGCCCCAAATGAAGGAGAGAGATCCATTCCATTTTCCACTTGGCTGGCTGGACTGAAGGACTAACCTCTGGATTTGGAGACATTCGGAGGGAGCTCTCAGAACTAAGCAGAGAGATAGTGCCTCAACTAACCGGGCTATTTTGGAAGGAGAAAATAAACGTTTGCATTTTTAGCACCTGACTGCATTTGGGTGATTATTACTCAACTGAAACTCAGGCTGCCTCCAGAAAACCTCCCCGAGAAACCTGCTCTCACCCAGAGAGAACCACCATTATTTTATTTTAAAAGAAGAAAATCACCACAATTCAATAAATTTAGTGTTTAATAAGCTTGAAAGTATATATTATCAAGAAAATAACTATTTAATGAGAACTTCTGAGGGAAATGGAAAGAAGTCTGGCAGAAATTAGGTTTAGATCAATATTTTATATATTTCAGAAATTCAAAATGGATATGTGAGTATTAAAGAACATAGCATGGCAAAACTAGAAGAGAGAAGCAGGTCACAGATCTTTTATAGATGTGGCTAGGGATTGAATTCTTAACAAGGGCAAGTGACAAGTACAAAAGTAATTTTGATTACATTAAATTGAACAGGTTTCACGTGAAAAAATTAATGCAAGTAAGATAAAAACATGGTCAACTAGAAAAAATTCTTTGTATTTAAAGTCTCTGGTGAGGATCAAATACAAGATAAATATAAAACTAACAGAAATTTATGACTGTAGCGGGGGGAGGGGGGGAGCTGAGGATTGGGGTTGGGGACCTCCATAGGGACAAGGCCTATTGTGGTAAGAGTTAACAATACCAACCTTAGCTTCAAGAGGCTGATAGATCTGTGCATAAACCTGGAGTTCAGGGCTCCTAGTAAAATCATTACTTACTCAATCACCATTCCCCCTATCCCCATTCCATTTTATAGTCAACACCTATTTTTGTACTTTTTAATTTTAGAAAAAAATGATAAAAATAGGTAAGATACTTTTAAATCAGAGTAATACATTAAATTAGGGAAATCATTTGTTCAAAAGTTCTTCAACTTAAGGGTAGCATGTCAGATAAGCAACTATTGTAATAAACCTGTTGGCATGGCTCATTTTTCTGATTATAACTTGTAATTTCTGTATGAAAGTTATGCCATTTACATCTTTCCTGAAAGTGATATTTCTAAAGGGGTTAAAAGAGCAATATTTCTTAGAGCCAATTCCAAATATTTGTCTTCAAGAGAAAGATCAAAAAAAGTTTAAAGAACATTTGCATTTTGCACCTCATATTTAAATGATCATCTGGTAGCAGAGGATGATGTGAATTGAGTCTTGAGGTAGAGAACCTGTCCTTAGAGAATTGGCTTGTTAATAAAGATTTCATAGAAAGTTGCTAAGATGACAGAGTGAGGCAAGGACTCTGCTGATCCCTCCCAAATACTCTGAAAAAACCTTGCAATCACTCCTTAGAACCAAGTTTAGCCTGGTGAAGCAGCTTACCAGCCCAGGACCACTTGGAAAGTCAGCAGGAAAGGTCTGTTTCACTGGGGTGGGAAGGGAGCAAGGTTCTGTGAAAAAGCCACCAGCAGAAAGCACCCAAGGAGGCCGAGACCCTGTCCCTCCCTCCCGTGCTCTCTAATTGTGAGTCCTCCCTATGGGGCAGGCAAGCAGCAAGGAGCCTTCCCCCATCAGGAAGTGATCCTGCCTCTAGCAAGGTAAGACCCTGTCTCAGGTGGGCTAGCAGGAGGCCTCCCTTCAGGGCAAGAGAGGACAGGGAGAATCAAGATAAAAACTTGGAAGAGGACAATATAAAAACAGCTACATGTGAAGCTGCAAAGAAAAATGTGAATTGATTCCATATCCAAAAACTCCTGAAAAAAACTCACAAAAGATTTAAAAAAGCAAACGAGAGAAGTAGAAAACAGATTGGGAAAAGAAGTGAGAGTAATGCAAGAGAATTATGAAAAAAGAGTAAATAGCTTTAAAGGAAGCAAGTAAAAATGGAACAGGAAGTATAAAACTTTACTTTAAAAAAATAACTTCTTAAAAGTAGAACTGGCCATATCTTTTGATTGGGAAATGGCTGAATTGGAGAATGGCTGAATAAATTGTGACATATGATTATGAGGTAATATTATTGTTCTATGGGAAATAATGAGTAGGATGCTCCTCAAAAAACCTGCAAAGTTCTCCAGGAACTCAAGCAAAGTGAAATGTATTGTACACAAAATAAAAGCAATCTTGTGGAATGATCAGCTGTAAATGACTTTACTATTCTCAGTAATACTATGACCTGGGACTACTCTGGAGGACTTATGATGTTACTCATATCCAGAGAAAGAATTGATTGTGTCTGAATACAGATCAAAGCATATTCCTTTTTCTTTTCTTTTCTTTCTCTTAAAAGTTTTTGGGGACTAGGGTGAAGATCTATGTTTTCTTTTACAACATGATTTTTTATGGAAATGTTTTTCATAACTTCAAATGTGTCTTCTTAATGGGGGAAGGTGTGGGTGAGGAGAAAAGAAGAAAATCTGGAACTCAAAGTTCTAAAAACAAATATAAAAAAAAGTTTTACATGTAACTTGGGAGAATAAAAATTAAATATTAAATTAATTATTAATATTAAAATTAAATATTAAATATTAAAAAGAAACAACAAAAATGTAGAACTGATCAAATGGGAAAGGGAGTACAAAAGCTATTGAAGAAAATGATTATCTAAAAATTAGAACTGAGTCTGAAATAAAGACTCACTAATTTACAAAAATTGCTGGGAAAACTGGAAACTATTATGACAGAAACTAGACAGTGACCAACACCTAACATCCTATACCAAGATAAGATCAAAATGGATTCACGATTTAGACAAAAAAGGGTAACCCTATAAGCAAATTGGGAGAATGAGGGTTAGTCTACCTCTCAGATCTGTGAAGGAAGGAATTTATGGCCAAAGAAGAACTAGAGAACATTATGAAATGCAAAATGGATAATTTTGTTTATATTAAAGTTTTTGTACAAACAAAACCATTTCAGGCAAGATTAGAAGAGAAGCAGAAAACTGGGAAAAAATTTTTATCCAAGGGTTCTGATAAAGGCTTCATTTCTAAAACACAGAGAATTGACTAAAATTTATAAGACTAGAAGCCATTCTCTAATTGACAAATGCTCAAAGGATACAAACAATTTTCAGATGAAGAAATTAAAATCATTTCTAATCATATGAAAAAAATGCTCTAAATTATTATTAGAGAAAATAAATTATCATTAGAGAATAAGAAAAAATTAAAATCATTTCTAATCATATGAAAAAATGCTCTAAATCATTATTAGAGAAATGCAAATTAAGACAACTCTGAGGTATCACTATTATCTCTTAGATTAACTAAGATGACAGGAAAAGATAATGATAAATGTTGGAGGGGATGTGGGAAAACTGGGACACTGATACATTGTTCATGGAGTTGTGAACTGATTCAACCATTCTGGAAAGCAATTTGGAACAATGCCCCAAAGGCTATCAAAATGTGCACACCCTTTGATCCAGCAGTGTTTCTACTGGGTCTGCATTCCAAAGAGATAATAAAAAAAAGGAAAAGGGAAAGAAGCCATATGTGCAAATATGTTTATAGCAGCCCTTTTTGTAGTGGCAAAAAACTGGAAAATGAATGGGTGCCCATCAGTTGGAGAATGGCTGAGTAAGTTATGGTATGTGAATGTTATGGAATATTATTGTTCTCTAAGAAACAATCAGCAGGATGATTTCTGAAAGGCCTGGAAAAACTTAGATGAACTTATGCTATATGAAGTGAGCAGAACCACGAGATCACTGTACACAGCAACAACAAGATTATACAATGATCAATTCTGATGGACATGGCTCTTTTCAATAGTGAGGTGAGTCAGGCAAGTTCCAATGGTCTTGTGATAGAGAGCCATCTACACCCAAAGAGAGGACTGTGGGAACTGAATGTGGTTCACAACATAGTATTTTCACCCTTTTTGTTGTTGTTTGCTTGCTTTTTTTCCTCTTTTTTTTTCCTTTTTGATCTGATTTTTCTTATGCATCATGATAGTTGTGAAAATATGTATAGAAGAATTGTACATGTTTAACCTATATTGGATTACTTTCTGCCTAGGGGAGGAGGTGAGGGAAGGTTGGAGGAAAAATTTGAAATGCAAGGTTTTACAAGAATGCTGAAAACTATCTTTGCATGTCTTTTGAAAATATAAAGTTATTATTTAAAAAAAAATAGAACTGGGCAAATGTAAGCCAATGATTCCAAGAGATATCAAGAAATGATGAAGTAAAATCAAAAGAATAAAAAAAATGGGAAAAAAGTGTTTATATCTCATGGGAAAAATAACTGACCAAGAAAATAAATTCAGGAGAGATAGATAATTTAAGAATTAATCAACTACTTGAAAGCTATGACCAAAACAAAGAGCCAGGATATCATCTTTCAAGAAATTATCACAGAAAGTTGTTCTAATATCCTACAGCCAACCAAATAAAAATCAAAACCCCATCAATCAGCAGGTAAAAGAGATCCTAAATGAAAACTCCCAGGAATATCAGTCAAATTCCAAAGTTCCCAAATCAAAGATAAAATACTACAAGCAGCCAGAAAGAAACAAGTCAAATACTGTGGAGCCACAGTAAGAATTACATAGCATTTAGCAGCTTCTACATTAAAGAACTGGAGTGCTTGGAACATGCTCTTCCAGAAGGCAAAAGAGCTTGGTTTACAACCCAGAATCAACTACTCAGCAAAACTGATAATAATCCTTCAGGAAAATAATGGACATCTAGTGAAATAGAGAACTTTTAAGCACTCCTAATTAAAAGACTGGAGCCGAACAAAAACTATGATCTTCAAATACAAGCCTCAAGAGAAGCCCCCAAAGACAAACATGAAGAGAAAACATAAGAGATTCAATAAGATTAGACTATTTATATTTCTAAATGCCAAGATGACACTTGCAACTCTCAATAATTTTATTTTGATTAGGACAATTAGGACTATATACAGAGGATAAGTAGATCACAAAGGAATGAGATTCCCTCCCCCCAAAAAAGTCCTAAAGAAAAACAAAATTAAAAGGTAAGAAAAAAGATTTCATTGGGAGGAGAGAGATGGGAGACATAGAATGGTGTATATTCACATGAAAGATGCAAAAGCGTTATTACAGTGGAGGACATGATGGGTGGTGGGCAATGGTTGAATTACTCTCAGAATTGGCTCAAAAAGGGAATAAGATGCACACTCAGATGGCTATAGAAGTCTATCTTACTCTATAGGGAAATAAAGAGGGATGGAGATAAGGAAAACAGGGGGACTGATAAAAGGAAAAGTGGATTAGAAGATGTGGTAGTCATAATTAAAACACTTGTGAGGAAGGATAGAGTAAAAGGAGTCTGTGTGTATGTAGGAGACAGAGACAAGGAGAGGGAGAGAAGAAAAGGGAAAATTAGAGAAGGAAAGAGAGGGAGAAGGAGAGGAGGAGGTGGGAGAGAGAGAGAGGAAGAAAGAGAGAGATTGGGGGAAAACAAGATGGAAGGAATAGACAGTTATCATAACTGTAGATGTGAATGAGATGAACTCGTCCATAAAATGAAAGATGGATTAAAAATATTAGAATCTTAAAATATTCTGTTCACAAGAAACATGTCTTAAGCACAAAGAAACAGACAGACTAAAGGTAAGAGCCTGGAGCAGAATCTATTATGCTTCAGCTGAAGTAAAAAAACAAAAACAAACAAACAAACAAAAAAACCAATAGGTATAGGAATCATGATATCAGAAAAAGCAAAAATATATCTAATTAAAAGAGATGAGGAAGGAAACTATATCTTGCCCAAAGACATCACAATGAATACTAACTCTATACTAAATATATCTTTATATTTATCTATATTCAAAACTTTTAAGGGAGAAGTTAAATTAGTTACAGAAGAAACTGATAGTAAAACTGTCCTTGTAGGGGACCTCAACTTTTCCCTCTCAGAATTAGATAAATTGGACCAAAAAAAACAGCAAGAAAGATGGTAAGGAGGTGAAAAGAATTTCAGAAAAGTTAGGTATGATAGATCTTTGGAGAGAAATGAATGGGAATAGAAAAGAATACTCCTTTTTTCTAGTGGTACCTGGCATCTACACATAAATGGAACTAAAAGCCTCACAACCAAATGCAGAAATATTAAATGCATCCTTTTCAGCTCATAGTGCAATAAAAATTACATTCAGTAAACAAAAAAAAATTCAAAATTAAATTCAAATAATATCGTGGAAAAACAGATTAAAATTAAATCAGAATGAAATAATCTAATAACAAAGAGTAAGTAGTTCAAAGAATGAATCATTAACAATGAATAATTTCATTAAGAACAGCAACAAGGAGACAATATATCAAAATTTATGGGATGATGCCAAAGCAGTACTCAGGGGAAAATTTATATCTCTAAATGTTTACATTAATAAAAAAGAGAAAAAGCATAATAAGTTGACCATAAAACTATAAATACTAGAAGAAGAACAAATTAAAAATTCCCTATTAAGCACTAAATTAGAAGTTCTGAAAATCAAAGGAGAGATGAATAAAATTCAAAGTAAAAAAATCTACTGAACTAATAAAACCAGAATTATTGAGTTGCAAAAAACACAATACATTAGAAAATCAACTTGAAAAATTAATTGAAATAATAAACATTAGCCAACAATATAAAATAAACCTACATAAGTCATCAGCATTTCTATATACTACTAACAAAGAAAGTCTAGCAGCAAGAGATAGAAAGAGAAATGCCACTTAAAATAACCCTAAATAATATAAAATACTTGGGATTCTACTTGTCAAAACAAAGCCAGGAACAATATGAACACATTTACAAAATGCTTTTCACATAAATGAAGTAAAATCTAAACAATCAGAAAAGTATTATTTGCTCACAAGTAGGCTGAGACAATTCTAACTAAATCTATTTATTCAGTGCCATATCAAGCAAACTAGAAAAATTATTTTAATAGAGCTAGAAAAAATAATAAATAAAATTCAACTAAAACAACTAAAGTTCAAATATATCAAGGGAATTTTTAAAAATATAATTTTTGTGGCTTATCCATACCAAATCTCAAACTGTATTATGAAGTGGTAATCATCAGAAAAACCTGGTGCTAGAAAATAGTGGTGGATTAATGGAATGATTAGGTACACAATACATTATAGTAAATGACTATTAGTAACTTAGTGTTTGACAAAAACAAAGTTCCAAGTTATGAGCACTAAAACTTATTATCTTGACAAAAATCGGCGTGAAAACTGGAAAACATATTAGCAAAAACTAAATAAAAATCAACCTCTTACATATCAAGATAAACTCAAAGTGGACACATGATGTAGATATAAAGGGTGATATAAACAAAATAAGAGAACAAGGAAGAGTTTACCTCTCAGATCCATGGATAAGGGAAGAATTTAGAACCAAATGAGATAGAGAACATTATGAAATGCAAAATAACTAATTTTGATTACATTAAATATAAAAGTTGTAGTACAAACAAAACCAATGCAACCAAGATTAGAAGGAAAGCTGGTAAATAATTCTCTGATAAAGGCCTCATTTCTCAAATCTATGGAGAACCGAGTCATATTTAAAAGAATACAAGTCATTCCCCAATTGATAAATGGTCAAAGGATATGAAAAAACAGTTTTGAGATAAAGAAATCAAAACTATTTACAATCTTATGAAGAAAAGCTCTACATCACAGAGAGAAATGCAAATTCAAACCACATTTGAGCTTCCATCTCACACCTATCAGATTGACTAATGTGACACAAAAGGAAAATGATAAATGTTGGAGAGGATGTGGGAAAACTGAGATATTACTACACAGTTGGTAGAGTTGTAAACTGATCTAACCATTCTGCAGAGCAATCTATAACTATGTCGAAGGGGCCATAAAACTGTGCAGACCCTTTGATTCAGCAATATCACTATTAGATCTGTATCCCAAAGAGATTTTTTTAAAGGACAGGAAAGAATCGATGTGTACTGTGTACACACATCGTTATAGCAGCTCTTTTTGTGGTGGCAAAGAATTGAAGAGTATGGGGCTTCCCATCAATTGAGGAATGGAACAATGAGTTGTGGTAAATGCTTATAATGGAATTATTATTGTGCTACAAGAAATGACAAGCAAGACAATTTCAGAAAAACTTTGAAAAACTTTCATGAACTGATGCAGGGTGAGGTGCACAGAACCAGGAGAATATTAACATTAAATAGTAATACCCAATAACTGTGAATGACTTAGTTAATTTCAGAAATATAATGATTCTCAATCTCAGTAACAAAGACAATCTCAAAACACTCATGATGAAAAATGCTATCTGCTTCCAGAGAAAGAACTGATGGCATCTGAATATAGAATGAAGCATACTGTTTTTAAATTTTTTTAAATTTGCTTTCTTTCACAGAATGACTAATTTGGAAATGTTTTACTTGATTGCACATGTACAACCTATATCAAATTGCTTACAGTCTCAGGGAAGGGAAGGGAAGTTAGGGAAGAATAGAATTTGGAACTTAAAGGAATTTTAAAAATGAATGTTAAAGATCATTTTTACAAGTCTTTGGGGGAAAATATTGTTAAAAAGATTTCACCATAAATTACTTATTTGCTTATAATGATTTTTAACTTTTGATTGAAAAAAGATCACATTACAGTGAGAATCTAAGGGATACTATTCAGCTAATTGACACATGCTTTCTTGAATTTAAAGTTGGGTCTATTTGAAATGATGGAACTTTAATTAAAATAGAAAATTGAAAAATAATGAGGATTTAAATGGTACTATATTTCTTTCACCAAATAATATTAATGGATTTCATTAGTACTATTAGATAAGTACTTTAAAAATTCATTTGTAATTCTAATAAATTTCTGATATTTGTGGCAAGGTTTTCTTCATTACAATGTATTATTGCCGTACTTAAAAAAACATACAAACATTATAAATGTTTTAGGAAGTATTCCATATTGTACATTGCCCATTAAACATATGTAACAATTAACCTCATTATTTATTTGAACCCACCGAAGTCCTAGAGCTTAAAAGTATTGAATAAAATGTAACTTCAGTAATATCAAATGCAAACAAGAAACACAAGCTAAGAAATATAAACCAAAGCAACTTTTCACCCTGAAAATAGCAACATTGACAGATAAAGATGGGGATATTGGAGGGGGCTGTGTAAAGACCAACAAATGCATAGTATCTTTAGGTCTATGAACTGGAAAGTGATTTAAAATCGGAAAGAAAGCTTCTAAAACATCTACGCCCTTTCATCCTGAGACTCCCATCCTAGACAAGTTCCCCAAAGAGGTCAATGACAACACCGTCCCCCTCTGTAGCAGGGACCCAAGCCGACTCACAGCCTCGTGCCAGGGGCTGCCCCTGCAGACGTTCTGTGGGAATCTACCACCGGTGCCCTTCTCTGGTCACGTGTTGCTAAGGAAGAAGGGGATGGGGATGAAAACACCCCGCCTTCTCCGTGGGGCGGAGTCCTCGCCACTTTGCCTAAGACACCTACCCTGCTCTTGCTCTAGTCCCTGTAGCACAAACTGGTTGGCTCTGATTTAGACCCGACAAATAAGCCAAAGCAGCTAGGTGGCGCCGTAGCGCACAGAGCGCGGGCCGAGTCAGACCTAGTCCCGTAGGTGAGTTCAAGGCCAGCCTCAGATACTTCACTAGCTGTGTGACTCTGAGCAGCTACTTGTTGTGCGCTTTGGTTACCTCATCTGTGAATGGGCTGAAGGAACTGGCAAATCACGGGCGTATCTCTGATGAGAAAGTCCCCAAGGGGATCATGGAGAGCTGGACACTAACGAAAACAACTGAACAACAGAAATAAGCAAAGGAAAACGCAAGGAGGGTTGGGGATGGAAATCCGGTTTTCTTGAAAGAAAGGAGACCAAACCCGTGCCCGTCGAGACTAGCCGTGTCCCCTCTGCTCGGGCTCTAGGGTATTGAGGGCGGGGACACAGGTGGGTGACCCTTTTTTATAGCTTGATGAGGAGAGACTGAGGCAGGGACAGTCAGCAGCCAAGCCTCTAGGAAATGGGGGTGGCTCGGTGGCCTAGTGGATAGAGCACTGGGCCTAGAGACAGGAGCGCGAGGTCACTTTTCGTGGATCCGGACAAGTCACAAACTATATTTACAACGTTACTTATCTGTAAAATGGGGACATATTGGAAAAGGAAATGACAAAATGCTCCATTATCTTTGCCAAGAAAACCAAAGGGATCCGTGGGGTTATGTATAATCAGATAGACCCAAGAGATAACAGCCACAGGCGATGGACTAGCATTTCTGGAATGCGACTTCTTTCCTCCCGCCCACATCACGGGCTGCCCTCACTGACCTTGACTGGCCTGGCCTTTCCTGTACCTTCCTGATAATCTGGGAGGATAAAAAGTTCCAGTTCCATAAAACTGGGTCTCTCAGATTTGTGAGTGACTTCAGACTTTATTTCGCCATGTATGAGTTTCTCCACCGCACAACCGCGGATAGGGACTGGGCTAAGCAAGTGTTGAAGTTTGAGTTGGAGGTCAGGATAGTTGGGGCTTAAGCAAATACTGTGTCCATGCAAAGAGGTATTTGGGGAATAGGGAGGGCAGAGACAGGTCTGGTTGCTTCCCTGCTAGTTAGGCAGAGGGGATGAGCCCAAAAAGGAGCTTTGGGGGTGACTCCTAAAATCGGGGCTGATAAAACAAATAATGGCTAGCCTAGGGGGTGCTAGTACAATTACAGGAAAATTAAGCACTAGGACAGTAGAAGCCCTTCAATCCTACCCAAACCTTAGTTTGTCTAGGGGAGGCCACAGTCCATAGAGGGAAAAAGCATCATCAGTACAATATCTGTGTGGACTCCATTTAGTAATCTCCAGTCATGTTACTGTGGGTAAAATCCAGAAGATTCCAAACAGTCTAGAATAAGCTATTGGCACTTGCTTCCTCATGATCTAAGAATCCTAGAAACCTTTTGGATTCATTATATTTTTGAGAACTCATGCTCCCCACATAAATATCCTGATGGCCCTCATCTACTGAGTTATCTACAAGTCTGCAACTTTCAACTGGGGCCTATATTATGCTGCAGCTTTTGGAAGATACAAGGCAAGCTGTCTAGCAGTCTCTCTTTGGGCCCTCATACCCCTACAAGGCTCATGTTTCTGAAAGTTTCTGACCATAAAGAGAAGGCTGAGGAGAATCTTTGGTTGTTTTCAAGAATAAACTACTGGCTGGAGCTCCAACTTTTCCAGAGCAGCAATTCACTATCACTTGTGAGAAGCAATTGTTTGAGTCTTGAGTTTGTTTGATTGTTTTTTGAGTCTTTGAGTCTTGAGTTTGAGTCTTCCTGAACCCTAGATGCTATTAAATAGATGATAAAGGGTTATATAATCACCCTTTGTTAAGATTTGTGAATTTCAAATTGGGTGATGCAAGATGATCCCTCTAACAAGATAGGTAGATTAAAGGCATCTTTTATTGCTAAATGACATTGCTAAGTGCCTGGGTTTTTTTTTTTTTTTTTTTTTTGGGTGGGAGGGGTGTTTCTGCCTCAAACTCAGTTTCTCAGAAACTGAGGCATCCAGTTCAGACCTGAAACACTTTCTCTTCTGCTGGCCCAGTAGACCCCTACCTATTAGATCCTGGGTCCTGGGGAATGCCATTTTGCCTATTTAGTAGATGGCTCCATTGATTACAGTTGCAGCCTGGTAACAGGAAATACCCTAAGGAGTACGATACTGACAAGTCCTTCCAATTGGCAGAGCTCCATGGTTGGCATGTGAGAGAGCTTTAAAGGATAGGGCAGAGATCATCTCTACTAACTGTTAGGCCATGGGTTTGATCAAGTAGTCTGGATAGCATAGGACTGGACAATCATTGGCTTTCTTCTTCGGAGTCAAGACCAATGGAGGAATTTTGCTAACTACTATAACTGTATATATGTTTGTAAAGAAAGTTAGAGACATGCTAAAAACAAACCAAAGGAAAAAAATCAGCCTACAGATGTTACAAAAATAGCAGTGATTAGGGAATGAGTCCAGTGTTCATTTGGGCACTGATACTATTCTGAACTGAGCAGAGGATTATATAAGCACCAAGGACCCAAACAGTCCCCAGTCTGTCCTAATCTGGTAAAATGATATTCTCCCATCTCAGGGCAAGAGGCTTTATCCTACTGAAAAAACAGCTGTATCATGATCTGACTGCCCAGGTAATATGGCCACTACCCCCCTCCAGAAACCATGTTTAAGAAAGCAATGTTCCCCCGGAAAGGACATACCTCTTATCCAGTGGGTCTTGGATCTTGTTTCCATAAAGACTTACCTGAGAAGGATGTGTTGTTTCTGGAGGGAGTTCTGTCCAATTGTCTCCAACCCTTCTTCAGCACAGAGTTGTCTTGGCAGAGGGTCTTGTCTCCTCAGAGGGCTTCATACACCCTGGAGAAGTAGCTCAAGTTTTTCTCAATTGGTAGACTTCCTTTTTTCTAAGATGGTTCAGGGAATTCCTTCCCAGAAAGGGATAGGTGAATGGAGTGCTATTGTTGGGAGGCATCTTATTTTCAAATATCATGGGGGAGATGAAACTGTAATGTATTTAACTGGTAAAAAGGGAGTCTCTTAAAGTTGACATGGTGATAAATCTGAGTCATTTGATGATAAGAGATTTTATTTAGCCACTGTGGAAGCAGAGAAAATGTCCATCTCCAGAGGCCTCTAAAAGGGAAAAGATTTTATATGATTCTGCTAATCTATCTCCAAAGAAGGGGAAGGTTTTGGTAAGGAGACCAGGGAATACTGATTGTGTGGTGGTAAAGGGAGTGATTTTGTATCAATTTAGAACCTAGATAAGGTTGCATGTGAGAGACTCTTGACCTTTTACTCACTTTGCTATAAATGACCTTCATGGACAATAAAGAATTTTTTACTGCACTAGAAGTATCCCCATTCTGATGGGGATGTTCCTGGAGCTGTTCTAGCAACTCATTTCAAGAGAAGTAGTCTATGACTATGTTGGAAATGTCATTCTCTGTACTATAACTATAGTTTTTTGTGCTCCTATGATTCATTGCCATCAATTTGCATTAGGAAACCTGCCATAATTGAAAAGATTTGGCCTCTTCCATAATACAGATTAGGTGATCTGGTCCTTCCAAAGAGAGAATAAAAATCCTAGGATTTTGGATTTTTGTCCCCTTCTCATTTTTGTTTTATTTTGTCTCCTTTCTTTCCTTTAGTACTATTCATGACATGAGGACTTTCTGCTATATAATTATTTAAATGATGGAAGATTGAGGCTAGGCAAAGTGAAAATAGCAGAGAAAAAGCAGGGATTCACCTAAGCTTTCCCAAATTCTCCTTCAAACAATTTTAAGTATTGCCTCAGGAAGAATTCTGGAGCAACACAACCCACAAAATGACAGGGTGAAATAATTTTCCAGTCTAAGACAACTCAGGAGGTCAGCAGGAAAGATCTGCCAGCACAGGTCATGCCCCAGGAAACCAGAAGCAGAGGGGACTGAATCAGTGGTGGCAGTGACAGCATCCAGAACTCTCATCCTATAGATGGTAAGTGGATAGAACAAATGGTTAAAAAGAGATTACAAGGATCTCTCTGCTGGCACTAGGGGTAGAATTCTGTTCTATTTGTCCCATAGTCAGATCCAGATTGAAGTCCTGGGTTACAGTCCCAGGTGAGGAGGAGCACTAGCATGCCAGAGTTTGTGGCTACAATGAAGTAGGGATGTTCTAAGGTAGAAAAGGGTGCATAGGCTAAGACAGTAGAAAACACATCTACTCTTAAATCATACCATCTTAGAAGAACCAAAAATTTACAGATCCACAGAAATGGCTCTGAAAACAGCTGCACGCACACGCACGCGTACGCACACACATACACCCCATGAAGTTTGGGATACTGCCTGCTCCACCCTGGGAAAGAGCCCAACTTTAACAAAGAGTTAAACAAGACATAGTTTAGGAAAATGAGAAAACAAACCAAAAAAAGGTACTAATGATAGAAAGTTACTATGGTAGCAGGGAAAGTCAAAACACAAATTCAGAAGGAGACAACAAAGTCAAAACTGCTACATTCCCAAGCCTCAAAATAAAATATGTGAATTGGTCTTAGACCCAAGAACTCATAAAAGGATTTTTAAAATAAAATAAGAGAAGTAGAGGAAAAACTGGGAGAAGAAATTATATTGATGCAAGAAAATCAATTAAAAAGAATAAATATCTTGGTAAGGGAGGCACAAAAAATACTTAAGAAAACAACACCTTAAAAAAAATAGAATATGTTATGGGGCAGCTAGGTGGTGCAATGGATAGAGCATCAGACCTTAAGTCAGGAGGACTTGAGTTCAGCTCTGGCCTTGAATTCAAATATGAATTCAGAAACTTAACACTTCCTAGCTGTGTGACCCTGGGCAAGTCACTTAATTCCAATTGTTTCAGCAAAAAAACACCCCCCCTCAAAAAAAAAAAAACCCTAAAAAACCAGAATAGGCTAAATAGTAAAACACATAACTATCCAGTGAAGAGAAGGATGCCTTAAAAAGCAAAATTGGTCAAATGAAAAAATTCACTGAAGACCTTAAAAAAGCAGAATTTCCCAAATAGAAAAGGAGATACAAAAGCTCAATGAAGAAAATAATTCCTTAAAAATAAGAATGGGCAAGTGAGAGCTAATGACTCCATGAGACATCAAGAAACAAAACAAAATCAAAATCATGAAAAAATAGAACTGTGAATTATCTCATTGAAAAACAATTTACCTGAAAAATAGATTGAAGAGAGATCTCAGATTAAATGAAAATCATGAAAAAAATTTAAACATCATCTTTCAATAAATTATCAAGGAAAACTTCCCTGATATTTGATAACTAGAAGATAAAATCGAAATAGAAAGAATCTACTATCTCTTCCTGAAAGAAGTAACAGTAAATTATTTACATAAAAGAGGCACAAAATAGATTTTACGATGGAAGGGAAGATGGGATAAAGCATGAGAAATTTACTATCAGGACAATGAGTTATTATGGTTGACAAGAGCACTGACCTTTGAATCAGAAAGACCTGAATTCAAATTTGACCTCAGACACTTGGCACTTAATAGCTGTGTGAACATAGTCAAGTCACTTATCCTTGGTTGCTTTGACAAAAGAAAAAAGAAACTTAGTTTTATTAGAATTGGTTCAAAAAAGAAATAACATACATGCTTAATTGGATATCGAAATCTATCTTATCCTATAGGAAAGTAGAAGGGAAGGGGATAAAGGGCGGGGGAAGGAGTTAATAGAAGGAAGGGAAGACTAAAAGAGGCAATAGTCAAAAGCAAAAGTTGGAGACAAGGAAGTGGGGCACATTCAGAGATGCAAAATGCTACTTTATCTTTATTGCACATTTTTGCTGTTTTAAGGCAATGTAAACCTTTTTAAAATGTTTACTGACTTCTCATTTTGTTTCAATATCAAACTAATAAGAGATTGACTTTGAAGCTGTGTCTTCAACAGAGGAGGAGCCAGAAAGTGAGTATGTGGGGAATTTCTTTAAAGAGCTGGACTGCCAAAGATTTTATGAGGAAAAACCTACAATAAAAATCCTGAGCAACTGCATAGTCTTATAGACTTTGGACTGAGAATAGTCCAAAAAATAAATGAAAAGCACAAAGGAAAAATTAGGAGTAAACATAGGTCAGAACTTAAAACTCTCAATGAAGAATTAAAAATTAAAAAAGCAGTTTAGAAAAAAATGAAATCTAGAATGAAAGTCGGAAGAAAGATGAACATATCTGGAACATAGAAATGCAAAAATAGAGAAAATCTGATAGAAGAAAAGCAAAGAACATTAAAAAAGACATGTGAACTCCTTTATACAAGTCCAAGCAAGTAATCTTGAACATGGAGGCATAAGAACCATGTCTCCTACAAAAACCTCAACAAGTTATTAAAAAAAAACAAAAAACCTACATCTCTCAAGTCCACAGTGCAAGAAATGAAGCAAAAGAAATGACTTAGAACTCATACAGAAAACTAAGCTTTACTCAATAGAATTCACAGATTGCTTCTGGCAGGGTGGGAGGGAAGCCAAACCAAACCAAACCAAAACCAATCCAAACTTCTGTGCTTCAAACTCTAAGATATATAATGGTTAAACTAAACAATTTCAATGGTAAGCAACCAATTTCACAAGCAATCAGGAATGACCTTTAAATATAATGGTAATTAATTTTAAATTACACAAAATTATTTTAGTCAAAAGAAATTAAAAGAGGAACTAAATAACATTTTAAAAGTAATGAAACTCAAGCAGCAACCAAAAATGGCATACCCTGAAAACCTGAGCCTAATCATCAATTTAAAAATGATCATTCAACAAAAAAGTGACAAGATGCATTCTTGCAAAAAGAAAAAGGGAAAAAACACCTAAGCCAATGTAAACAAGTTATTCAACTTGCAAACAACCCAAACAGCAAAGCACAAGGAAGTACACAAGTACAATTACCAGAAAAAAAAATAATGGAATAAATTACTATATATTTATTGTGAAAGAGAGGACACACATACAGAGATGGGGAGAGAGACAAAGAGACAGAAACACACACACACACACACACACACACACACACAGAGAGAGAGAGAGAGAGAGAGAGAGAGATATGATGGCTATACATATGTAGTTTTCTCCTTATGGGGGAATTAAAGTGTTTTAAATCAGATTTAGACTCTAGGTAAATGCATTTACTAACATTCTACTAGATGCTAAATGCCCATATTCCACTTTTAAAATTATGGTCTAGAAAACCAAATCCAATTTTCAGATAACATGTTAACCAAGCTTTACCATTTTGTTATCTTTGTATGAATTGTTCTTTTGCTTCTATTTACTTCATTCTGCATCAGTTCATATAAATCTTTCCAGGTTTTTCTGAAAATAATATTCATGACATTTATACACATTTATATTCATAACTCATTCAGCCATTTATGATAGGTATCTACTCAAATTTCCAAACTTTGTTACCTCAAAAAGAACTATACATAATTTTATATATTCCTAGGATTTGACTTGCTTAAAATTGATTCTTTGATTTACCTTCTCTATAATTCCTCTTTTTTCTCTTTTCTTCCTATCCCTGGTGAAAAATATTTTTGTATATCCAACCAAGTGTGTGTATTGTGTGTATTCTTCTCTCCTTTAACCAGTTCAGATGAGAATGAAATTCAAATGTCAAATATTCCCCCTCTTGCAAGATCTACTTGCAGATCTTGATCATATAATTTTTCTAACCTTTCCCCCTTCTGCAGATATATTTTATTTTATTTTTTTAAATTTTAATTTAATTTTATTTAATAATAACTTTATATTGACAGAATCCATGCCAGGGCAATTTTTTTTACAACATTATCCCTTGCACTCGCTTATGTTTCGATTTTTCTCCTCCCTCCCTCCACCCCCTCCCCAAGATGGCAAGCAGTCCTATATATGTTAGATATGTTGCAGTATATCCTAGATACAATACATATTTGCAGAACCAAAGAGTTCTCCTGTTGCACAGGGAGAATTGGATTCAGAAGGTAAAAATAATTCGGGAAGAAAATCAAAAATGCAAATAGTTCACATTCGTTTCCCAGTGTTCCTTCTTTGGGTGTAGCTGTTTCTGTCCATCATTTATCCATTGAAACTCAGTTAGGTCTCTCTGTCATAGAAATCCACTTCCATCAGAATACATCCTCACACAATATCATTGTCGAAGTGTATAATGATCTCCTGGTTCTGCTCATCTCACTTAGCATCAGTCCATGTAGGTCTCTCCAAGGCTCTCTGTATTCATCCTGCTGGTCATTCCTTACAGAACAATAATATTCCATAACATTCATATACCACAATTTACCCAGCCATTCTCCAATTGATGGGCATCCATTCATTTTCCAGTTTCTAGCCACTACAAACAGAGCTGCTACAAACATTTTGGCACATACAGGTCCCTTTCCCTTTTTTAGTATCTCTTTGGGGTATAAGCCCAATAGAAATACCTGCAGATATACTTTAGTAATTATATATGTACATATGTGTGTGTGTATGTGTATAGTTTTCATCCTTCTTTTAATATCAACAAGACCTAACAGAACCATTCTCATGCCTTCTAATTATACTCTATGACTACTAATGATAAATGTTCATGGTGGGGATAAATGCATCATCTGCCCATATTAGAATGTAAATTTATCTTTGTTTAGTTCTTTATCATTGTTTATTCCATGTTTACTTTTTTTTTTTTTTGCTTATTTTGATTTGTGTGCTTGAACTTCAAAATTTCTATACAATTCTATCTAGTGTTTTCATCTCAAGTGCTTGGAAATTTTTTTATTTTATTAAAAGTCCATTTACCACTATAAGATTATAATCATTCTGGTCAGTTTCAGAAAGTTACTGGTGGATTCTTTTTCCACCTGACCATTTAGTACTTAAAGATCTGGACAGTTTTCTTTTTAAAATTTCTTGAAATATGATTATCTAGACTCTTGTTTTGGTCATAACATTCAAGTAATCTTATACTTCTTAAATTATTTTTTCCTTGATCTATTTTCTAGGTCAACTATATTTGCTATAAGATAAAATATTTTCTTTTATTGTTAGTTTTTTTAACTTTATTTTAATATTTCTTGTTGGGTCCAGGTATCATTGGTTTCCATTTGATTCTAATTTTTACTGAGCTTATTCTTTGGACAAGGTTTTGTATTTCTTCTATCAGATTGGAGTCAAGAGGAACTAACGTATTTCCCCGATAATAAGACACTGTCTTATTAATTTTATTGGACAGAAAAACACCAGAAGGCTTATTTTCAGGGGAGGGCTTATTTTAATGAACATTGACAGCAATTTTAATAAACAAGTAAATGTGAACAAAAAAAAGTACCTTTATTCAATAATGATCATGTCATCTTCTTCAACAACATCGTCATAAGTGTCCATACCCTGAATTCCGTCCTGGATGTCTTGCGCCTTTATTTCCTTCAGAAGAAGTGGACCCAATCTGTCATGTCCAGCAACATAGCTCTCTTTAAATGAACATGTCTTGTCCAGGTAACCTGCTCGTAGTGCCTTGGCGACACAGCTGTCAGTAATTTTATCCCATGACTTCTTCACCCAAGTCACAACTTCTTGCAGACAGGGCTTCACAAAGTTTCCACGCTGATTTCTTTCCATTCTATTTTCAATGTAGTCATTGACTTCCATGCGCAAATGGTCCTTGAATGGCTTGTTTATTGCAATATCAAGGGTCTGGAGATAGGCAGTCATTCCTGCAGGAATCATTACTTGATCTATTCTTCTCTCTGCAAGGAAGTTCTTCATTTCTTTAGTGCGGTGAGTGCTGGCTGAGTTCTTCTTTTATCCTCCATCATGCCCCCTGAGTTCTTCTTTTATCCTCCATCATGCCCCCTCACTCCCGCTTACATACCGGGTTTTTATGTTGTCCTGTCTCAGCTCTCCTTCACGGCACTGCTCTCAATGGCGCCAGCAAGCAAATCACTGGGGAAGAACAGGATGACACGCTCACTGCTGCAGCTGTGATTGGATGCAGCTCGGAGCGTGGCGTGCGTTTCACCTGGAGGGTGGGAGGGGCGCGGGACGGTGCATACAGAGGGAACCGTAATGTAGCATGTAGTGCAGGGGATCACCTTCACTACAGTAGCAATCTCAATAGCGCTTATTTTCGGGGGAAGGCTTATTTTAGAGGAATCTTACACAGTAAGGGGAGGGCTTATTTTCGGGATAGGTCTTATTATCGGGGAAACACGGTATGTACAAACCCATACTCTGATGATTACTAGCTGTGACTGTGGACAAGTCACTTAAATTTTTTCTGCCTCAGTTCCTTGAAATGTAAAATGGGTATGACAATCGCACTTACCTCTCAGGTTTTTGAGAAGCTCAAACCAGATATTTACATATTATCTTAGTTACTGGCACACATAATGAGTACTTAATAAATGTTTCTCTTCCCTCTTAGCCTCTTTATTCCCTTTCCAGTTTTTCCAAACATCTCATTTCTTTTCCAATTTGTTCCTCCAGTTTTCTCATTCCTTTGACAATTTTTTTTTTAAAAAAAATTCTAAAACAAACAACTCTAGCTTCATCTTTTCTTATGTCTAAGCTTTTTTTTTTTTTTTTTCCTTCAGATGGCTTTTAAATGTTTTGGAGTATTTTTTTTTCCTTCTGGGTTTGTTTCTTGAGTATTCTGGTCACTATAATAGCTTCTTAATGGTGAGATTCTTTTTTTCCCCTTCATTCATTTACTCTCAGCTTGAAGTTAGTACTGACCTCTGGGTATTTTTGTAGTAAGGGGCTGGCAAGTCCTTTTTGGGAGTACTGAGTGTTGTGCCACTCAAATATCTCAGGGACAGCTAAGGGTCAGGATGAGAAAACAGCAGACTGAAAGAGATGTGATTCAGAGCAACACCTAATTGCTGATTCAGGGCTGGTGCTGTATCCACTGTGCCACCAAATTGCCCCACCTTGACTATAAGTTGACATACAGTAACACTGGCAATGCCATTTCCTTTGTTTATATATAATCAGCTACAAGCTTTTGTGAGGCTGCTGATGCCACCTTGCAACTCTTTATGGCAGTTGGTAGTAATAACCAACTTCCTTTCCCCTCCTTTTTAGTAACTTTTCCCTTGAATCCTTCTCTTCTTTCAGAAGTCTTATACTCAAGTACATTTACTTCTCCTTCCTCCCTGCCCCCAAATCTTTCAGATTATTTCTCTACAAATTTAATTTTTGACTTTCTTCCCAATTTCAAAACTTTCCAAATCAACTTTATGATTCCCCAAGCTCTTCTTTCCTTTCCACAATTTCTTCCTTTGGAAACCAGAGGTAGAATTCTAATTTTGCATTTTTTTTTTTTTTTTGAGACAGGATTGAATTCCATTAGTGCAGAGAATTCCCAGTGAAAACTCTTCATTATGACAAACTGGAAAATCATGTGTGTAATTTATAGTCTTAGTAATTAACTTATATTTAGTCCTTAATTGTTTTTTTTTTTTAAATCCATCCCATCCACTACCTAATCTCCTGTCACCCCTCCCAATTTTTTAGTTTTTTTAGCCCATCACTACCACTACCTTATCTTCTATGAACCCTTACCTTTTTCTTAGCGTTTCTGTCCTTCCATCCTGTCCCTTTTTTCCTTTTCCTCTTTCTCCTCCTACTTCCTTATAGAATTAAATAAATTTGTATGCCCAACTGAATGATTAAGTTATTCCCTCTCACAACTAAAACCGGTAAGATCAAGCTTCAGACAATGCTCATTCCCCTCCCTTCTTTCTCTGGATTGTAATAGTTCTTTTAAGCCTCTTGTTGTGAACTTTTCCATTTTTTCCATTGCAGACCTTTTCACACCCGTTAGTGTCTTTTTTCTTTGATTTCATCTCTTCAGAATCCATTCTCAACCACACCCTCAGTCCATGTGATGCCCCCTTTTGTCTGCCCCAGTGTCAGATACAGTTCTCAAGAGTTACATATGTTTACCCATCTAGCAATGGAAACAGTTTAAATTTTAAGTATAAATTTTCCCTGTTAAACTTTCTATGGCTCTTTTGAGTCCTGTGTTTGTAGACTGACTTTTCTGTTTAGTTCTGGTTTTTTCAATAGAAATGACTGAAATTTTTTACTTCATTGAAAATCCATGGCCTCCCCGGAAAGATAATCCTGAGTCTTACTGGGTAGTAAATTCTTAGTTTTAACTCCAGGTCCTTTGCCTTCTAGAAAATGGTATTCTAGACCATCTGATCCTTTATTGTAGAAGCTGCCAGATTCTTGGTAATCCTGATTGTGGTTCCTTAATATTTGATTGTTTTTGCCTGGCAGCTTGCAGTACTTTTTCCTTGAGATTATAGTTTGAGTTTCATAACAATGTTTTCCTTGTGGGATCTCTTTTTAAAAACGGGATGACTACATAGAATTCCCAATCCCTCTATTTTTGTCCGTCTGCTTTTTTGATATCTTTCACAGGTTAATGGTACACAATTTCAAAGTCTGATTCTTCTTGTGCAGCAAAATAACTGTATGGACGTGTATACATATATTGTATTTAACATATACTTCAACATATTTAACATGTATTGGTCTACCTGCTATTTGGGGGAGAGGGTGGGGGGAAGAGGGGAAAAATTGGAACAAAAGATTTTGCAACTGTCAATGCTGAAAAATTACCCATGCATATATCTTGTAAATAAAAACCTATAATAAAAAATAGAGATAATGCATGGATTTTTCCAAGGAATATTTCCCCCTCTGTTTCTAAAATATTGGGGCAGCTTTCCTTAATGACCTCTTGTAGAATGCTATTGAGGCTCTTTTTTTGGTCATGGTCTTCAGATAGGCCAGTAATGTTTAAATTGTCTCTTCTGAATCTATTTTCCAGATTGGTTGTTTTGTCATTGAGGTATTTCACATTTTCTTCCAATTTTTCATTCTTTTTAGTTTGGCTGATTCTTGCTGTCTCACAAAGTATTTAATCTGTGATTTTCTTCAGTTAGCTTTTGTATCTTTTTTTCCATTTGGTTTATTCTCCTGTTTAAGGATTTTCTTCTTCAAACAATTTTCCCCCTCCTTTTCTAAACTGTTGACTTTTTCATGCATACTTCTCATTTCTTTTCTCATTTTTTCTTCTACCTCTCTTATTTATCTTTTAAAGTCTTTTATGAGCATTTCCAAGAAGCTTCTTTGGGCTTAAAACCAATTCATATCACTCTTTGAGATTTCTTCTGTGAACATTCTGTCCTCATCTGAGTTTGTGTTTTGTCATCATAGTAGCTTTCTATGGTTCATAGTAGCTTTTCTAAGGTTTTATTCTGTTTCTTGATTGCTTTCCTTTTCTTTGGATATTTCTTTTCTTTACTTTTAAGGTTCTGCTCCTGGGGTAAAGGTGGTGATGTCCTAAGGTTCCTGTGCAGCTCTGAGCCTTACTTTGAGCATAAGTGCCCCTGATGTTGTAGGTCTGTTCTGCTCAGGAAATAGCCTGGTTTCCGTTTGTCTTCTGAGGTGGGACTAGAGGCTGCCCCATTGATTTACTCCTCTATTGAGTCAGGACTAAGGGTCTTAGTTGCTAATTTGCTGTGATTTAGACCCTCTCACAGGCTTTCCCAGAGTCTAACTGACCTGAGCCAAATACCCTTTTCATCCCAGTGAAATTGACCTTTCTTGAAGTTTTTCAGTCTATCTTGAAATGAAGAGTGATTTCATTCCATCAGACTCTGTTCAGAGGCTTGGTTTCATGTGGTTTTCGAGGGAAACTAGGAGAGCTTGAGCAGCTTCCTGACTTTACTACATCATCTTAGCTCCATCCCCAGAACTCTTATTTTTATCATTTTTTGCCTTCTCTTATTTTCCCTGTTTACTGAATATTCAAGTGTATGTCAATTGAATTTGGATCTTATTGAGTTATGTATGGAGTTTCATTACCTCTTCCTCCTTTATAACAGATATAAATGACACTTCTTTTCACTGTAGTCATTTTGTAAAGCTCATCATGAATACTGCATAGTTCTCATAAGTTATAGTTTTTTGGTTGCCTTTGAATGCTTGGCCATTAAAACCAACTTATTCACTTGACTCTGAGGAAAAATCTTTTCCCAGTCCTTTCATTTAGATATATTTTTTCTTTTTTTCCCTGGTTTTTTTTTTTTTTCTGGTGGGCATACCAAGACTGACAAAATTTAATTTCTCCAATAATATTCTCACTCAGTCATTGTAGAAGAACCACATATTTATAGTATCAACAACTATGTTCATTGTTATGGTTGGCCTAAAAGCTGTAATTTTTGGCATCTTTCTGCCATTGTTACTGCAGAAGCAGAAGGGTCTGGCACTGGAATAAAGGAATATTTTCCTTTTTTATGAGTTGCTATGGTCAAAGTATTCTTCCCCATAAGTCTGGCCTTCTAGTGATGTATTTAGCTAGGCTGGTTCTTAGGAAGAAGATACCATCTATTGTAGAGATACTATTTGATATTATTCTAGTGTGGTAAAAGCTGTGGATTTCTTGGTTATTATCAATGAGCTTTTTCATCCTCTCTAAGGATAGCCAGGAACCTTTGGATACTGGAGAGAGATGAAACCAGTGAAGAGAGGACACATTCAGGGAAAATGACCAAAAGTCAGACAATGCTCTCTTATCAGGAGGCCCTGAAAACTTCACTCTTCTTTCTGGGTTGATTCACTTGCCAACCTGTGTCCTGAGGAAAGGTGCCTGAAGAGAGGTGGAAGCCAATGATAGAAGCTCAGGACAAAAAAGGGTCTGACTCTCCAAACAAGAGCTGGCCCTGTCACAAAGACCCAAATCAACCACAAGCTGGATAAAATGGAGTAAAAGTAAAAAGTAAACGGAGAGTAAAAAATATTGAATAACAAAAAAGCACTAAGCAACACTCAAGAGGCTAACACATATATAAGCAGAGCCTCAGAAAAGTAAAGGATCTGGCCCCAGATGGGTACTAGGTGGAACTTTGGATATAGCTTGGGGCCTGGACTTAGTAAGACCTGAGTTCAAATATGGCCTTAGATACTCATGTTATGCGATCCTGGGCAAGTCACTAAATCTCTGCTTGCCTTAGTTTCCTCCAAATATGGATGATAAGAGTACTTATCTTCCAGGGTTATTGTGAGGATTAGATGAGATATTTATAAGAGTGCTTAGCATAATGCCTGGCACATTGTAGGCATTTAATAAATGCTTGGACAGCTAGGTGGTACAGTAGATAGAAAGCCAAGTCAAGAAAGATCTGAGTTCAAATCCAGCTTCAGTCACTTATTACCTGTGTGATCCTGAACTGGTCACTTAATTCTATTTTCCTTAATTTCCACATCTGTAAAATGAACTGGAGAAGGCAATGGCAAAACATTTTTCCAAGATGCCCTAAACACAGTCACAAATTTGGGCACAAATGAAATTACTTGAACAATGAATGCTTATTGAATTGGCTTGATATTAGCTCCAAGAAACATTAGAACAATCTCAAAATATTGGAAAAAATGGTTGAAGGAAATAAAAGGTAGCCATTATTACAATAACAGACTGAGAAAAAAGTTAATTTTAAATTAAAATTTAAATTAAAAAGAATTTTAAAATGATCAGAATTCCTGAAAACAATAACCAAACAAATTACTTTTCCAGTCCATCTACCTTCCCATTGTTCCTTCTGTAGGGATATCTTGAAGAAACCAGCAAGACATAAATAAAGTTGGATTTAGTTTGTGTTAATGATTTTCTTTAAAAGCACTGGAATGTTGAAACCAGTTCTGCTGAATTCATTACCTTTCCAAATGCTTGGAGGTGGTACATGGACATTGACTTATATTCAAATTTTCCAAAATTATTAGTTTTTGAGTTTAAGAAAATAATTGAGGATGAGGGAGTTTTATTATTTTTCATTGCTTTTAATTTTAATGAAGTGCAAAATATTAGACTAAAGGAAGGCATATAACTCATTCTTACTAATTACTAATAAAAAACTGGATATTCTGTTTCAAAAAAATTATAAATTGAAAATTCCCAGGAATTTCATAAACTAAATTGAAAGCTTTGAGGTCAAAGAAAAAAAAATACTACAAGCAGTGAGAAAAAAAAGTATTCAAGTACCAGAAAATCAGTCAGGATCATACAAGACTTTATAGCAACTACTATAACAGTAGAGGGAAAAGGATTTTAAATATGATCTTCCTAAAAGCAAAAATAAAGATTTGGATCCAAGAATAACTTATCCTATAAGACTGAATATAATTCTTCAGGTAGAAAAATTAAACCTCAGATAGAATAGAGGTCTTTTAAGTATTCCTGATGAATACACCAGGGCTTAAAAGAAACTGAAATACAAACACAAAAGTAAATAGGAACTTAGAAAAAAGTAAATAATTTGAACTGGAAGAATTAAATGATCTAGTGCTTCCACTCTTATAGAAAGTATGTTCACAGTTCCAATGGTTTTAAACACTATAGAAGGAGTCAAATAAGACAGACATGGTGAATGGGGATGATTTTGTTCAGGAAAGAAAAGGGAATGAGAAAAAGAAGACACTAGGAAAAAAATGAGGAAGAAGGGGTAACTTAGTATTTCTCAGTACTGGATTGTCCAAGAAGAAGTACATTATACAAATAGAAGGAAGGAAGAACAGCAATCAGAAGAATTTTACTCTTATGTGAATCAGACAAAGAGGCCTGATCTTACAAATGCAAAGTTTAGGGTGGAAATACATTAAAGTTGAAGGGGTTAGAGAACCCAAGATGGCAGAGTAAAGCCAGGAAGCTGCTTGAGTTCTCCTAGTTTCCCTTGAAAACTGTATGAAACCAAGACTCTCAACAGTCTGATGGAATGAAACCACTCTCCAACTCAAGATAGATGGGAAAGACTTCAAAAATGGTCAGTCTCACTGGCATGAAAGGGATGTTAAAGGGGTGTTCAGCTCAGCTCAGAGTCTGGGAAAGTCAGTGAGAGGGTCTTAATCACAATAGATCAGCAACTGAGACCCTCAGTCTTGGCTTAGTAGTGAAGCAGATCCATGGGTAGCCTTCAGTCCCAGCTCAGAAGGCACATTGCCAGTCTGTGAAACTAGGCTGTTGTGTGGAGAAGGTGGGGCTATCTCCCTTCCTGTGAGTAGATCACCAAACACAACTAGTCCCTCTGCTCAAATCTAAGGCTCAGGAGCAGAGCTCAACCATAAACATCACAAAATAGAAAAAAGAAAGAAAGAAAATGAGCAAGAAACAGAAAAGAACTCAACTATAGAAAACTACTGTGGTGACAAAGACCAAAATATCAACTCAAATGAGGACAAAATACCCAGATAGGAAATCTCAAAGAGTCATATGAATTGGTCTCAAGTCTAAAGAGGCTTCTCTTAAGTACTCATAAAAAGATTTTAAAAGGCAAACAAGAGAGACCAAAGAAAAAAATGAGAAAAGAAATAAAAGGTATGCAAGAGAGTCAACAGCTTGGAAAAGGAAACAATTTCTTAAAAAATACAATTGGAGGGCAGCTAGGTGGCACAGTGGATAGAGCAACAGCCCAGAAGTCAGGAGGACCTAAGTTCAAATCTAGTCTCAGAACTTAACACTTCTTAGCTATGTGACATTGGGCAAGTCACTTAACCCCAATTGCCTTTGGGGGGGGGGAGGGGGAGAGAAGGGACCACTACTGGCCAAATGCAAAAAAAAAAAAAATTCCACTGAAGAAAATAACACTTTGAAAAGTAGAATTAATCAAATGGAAAAAGAGATAGAAAATCTAACTGAAAATCACGCATTAAAAACTAGAACTAGGCAAACAGTAGCTAATGACTCTCTATGATACATTAAGAATCGGTCAAACAAACTAAAAAGAAGGAAAAAATGGGGAAAAAAAGTAAAATACCTCATTGGAAAAATAGCTAACCTGTAAAACAGATCCAGGAAGGATCATTTAAAAATTACTAATCTACCTGAAGGCCATGACCTAAAAAGGAGCCTGGGTAGCATTCTTCAAGAGATCATCAAAGAAAACTACTCTGATATACAAGAACCAGAGGGAGAATTGAATCTATCAATTACCTCCAGAAAGAGATCCCACAAGGAAACTTCAAGAAACATTGTTGCAAAATTCCAGAATTATAATCTCAAGGAAAAAATAATACAAGCCAGGAAAAAACAAAACAAAATACCAACCTTGAACCTCATTCAAGGATTGAGAAGCAACAGTCAGGATTGCAGCATTTACAATAAAAGATTGGAGGACCTGAAATTCCATATTCCAGAAGGTAAAGGACAAGGATTACAACTAAGAATCAAATATTCACCAAGATTGAGTATCATGTTTCATGGAGGAGATGGAACTTCAATAAAGTAAGAGACTTTCAATCATTTCTATTGAAAAAACCAGAACTAAACAGAAAATCTGATCTTCAAACACAGGATTCAAGAGAAGCATGGAAAGGTAAGCAGGCAAAAATGTTAAATGTTAAATTGTTTACATCCCTACATGGGAAAATGATACTTGTAACTCCTGAGAACTGATTCTTTTATTAGGGCAGTTAGAAGGGACATATATGGACAGTGGGTATGGGTATGAATTGACTCTTATGTGATGAAATTTTAAAAAAAATTAAAGGGTTAAAAAAGGACTATACTGGAAGAAGAGGAAAGAGTAGGTAAAATGGGATAAATTAGATCAATGAAGAGGCACAAAAGACCTATTAAGCATTGTCTGATGCTTAACCTCATCAGTTTTGGCTCAAAAAGGGAATAACAATCACTCAGTTGAGTATAGAAATGTATTTTATCCTATAAGAAAGTGGGAAGAGAAAGAGGAAAGAAAAGGGAGAGCCTGGATAGAAAGGAGGACAGAACCACTAAGAGAAAGGGGTAAGAAAAAAGAAGAGTGATAGAGAGAAGGGCAGGTTGAAGGTAGGGGGAGGGATTAGAAATTAAGGAAAGACAGGGTGAAAAGAGAATAAATGTACATTCAGGGGAGAAAATAGGATGGTGGGAAATACACAATTTGTAATCAATTATAACTGTGAATGTAAATGAGATAAACTCTTCCATAAAATAGAAACAAATAGAGTGGATTAAAGAAAAATATGTTGCTTACAAGAAATATTTGAAACAGAGAGATACATACAGATTAAGGGTAAAAAACTAGAGCAGAATTTATTATGCAAAATAATTCAATCAAAGCAAAAAAAAAAAAAAAAAGCAAGGATAGCAATTCTGATCTCAAATAAAGCAAGAGCAAAAATCTAATAAAAAGAAATAAGAAAGGAAACTACAACTTCTTAAAGGATATCATAGACAATGAAGTAGTATTAATGCTAAATGTATATGTACCACATGGCAGAAAATCCAAATTCCTAGAGAAGTTAATCCAGGTACAGGAAGAAATAAAAAGCAAAACTATACTAAATGGAACCTCAACTTCCCCCTCTCAGAATTAGATAAATATAACCACAAAATAAACAAGAAAGAAACTAGGGAAGTTAATAGAATCCTAGAAAACTTAGATGTGATAGACTTTTGGAGAAAACTGAATAGGAATAGAAAAGATTTTTTTTTCTCACATACTTGGCACCTACACAAAAAGTGACCATATATTAGAGCACAAAAACATCACAATCAAATGCAGAATCATTGCAGAAAAATTTAGAAATAGTAAATGCTTCCTTTTCAGACCACAATGCAATAAAAATTGTATTCAATAAAGGACCAGGGAAAGATAGACAAAGAATCATTGGGGAATTAAATAATCTAATTCTAAAGAATGAGTGGGTCACAACAAATCATTGAAACAATAAATAATTTCATCCAGGAGAATGACAATAATAAGAAACCATGCCAAAACTTATAGGATACAGACATAGCAATTCTTAGAAGAAATTTTATATTTCTAAATAGTTACATTAATAAATTAGAAAAATAGGAGATCAATGAATTGGGCATGCAACTAAAAAGCTAGGAAAAAAAAACAAATTAAAAACTCTCAATTAAATGCCAAATTAGAAATTCTGAAAATCAAAAGAGAAATCAACAAAATTAAAACTAAGAAAACTATTGAACTAATTAATAAAACTAAGAGTTGGTTTTATGAAAAAAAATCAACAAAATAGATAAATCTTTGATTAATTTGATTAGAAAAAGGAAAGGAAAAAACAAATTAACAGCATCAAAAATGAAAAAGGTTAACTTTTTCCTATAAGGAAGAAGAAATTAAAGCAATAATTAGGAGCTATTTTGCCCAATTATCTGCCAATAAATGTGACAATCTAATTGTAATGGATGAATTATTTACAACATATAAATTATGCAGATTAACAGGAAATAAATTACTTATTTAGTTCCATTTTAGAAAAAAAGAAATTGAACAAGTTATTAATCAACTCCCTAAAAAAAATCCCTAAGGCCAGATGGATTGACAGTTCTACCAAATATTTAAAGAACAGTTATTGAAAGAACAGTTAATAATATGGTAATCTGATAACCTAAACCAGGAAGAGCCAAAACAGAGAAAGAAAATTACATCATCTTCCTAACGAATACTAATGCAAAATTTTTAAATAAAATATAAACAAAGAGATTATAACAACTTCTCAGCAGGATAATACATTAGGACCAAGTGGGATTTATAGTAGAAATGCAGGACTGGTTCAATATTAGGAAAACTATTAGCATAATTGACCATATCAATAATAAAACTAGCAGAAATCATGTGATAATAATCTCAATAGACACAGAAAAAGCTTTTGACAAAATACAATACCCATTTCTATTATAAACACTAGAGAGCAAGGGAATAAATGGAGATTTCCTTAAAATGATAAACAAAATCTATCTAAAATCATCAGCAAACATTATCAGTAATAGGGAAAAGCTAGAAGCATTTCCAATAAGGGGTGAAACTAGGATATCTATTACATCACTATTATTCAATATTATACTAGAAATGTTAGTTTTTAGTAATAAGAAAGAAAAAGAAATTAAAGGAATTATAATAGGCAATGAAGAGATAAAATTATTACTCTTTGCAGATAATATGAGTTTACATAGAGAATTCCAGAGAATCATCCATATATCTACTTGAAACAATTAACAACTTTAGCAAGGTTGCAGGATATAAAATAAACCCACAGAAATCATCAGTATTTCTATGATACTAACAAAGCCCAGCAGCAAGAAATAGAAAGAGAAATACCATTTAAAATAACTGTAGACAAAATAAAATATTTGGAGGTCTACCTGCCGAGACAAACCAGGAACTATGTGAACACAACTACAAAGCATTTTTTACATGAATAAAATCAGATCTAAACAACTGGAAAAATATCAATTGTTTATAGGTAGCCCATGTTAATATAATAAAAATGATAATGCTAGCAAATTGGTCTACTTGTACAGTGCCATACCAAACTGCCAAAAAATTATTTTAAAGAGCTAGAAAAAAACAACAAAATTCATCTGGAAGAACAAAATTACAAGAATATTAGGAGAATTGATTAAAAAAAATGCAAAGCACAATAGCCTAGCAGTATCAGACCTAAAGCTTTATTATAAAACAGCAATCATAAAAAACTTATGGTATTGGCTAAAATATAGAGTGGTGCACTTTCTGTTTTTGTTTGCTTGCATTTTTGTTTCCCCTTTCAGTTTTTTTAAACTTTCTTTCTAGATCCAATTTTTCTTGTGCAGCAAGATAACTGTATAAATATGTATATATATATATTGTATTTAACATATACTTTAACATATTTAACATGTATTGGACTACCTGCCATCTAGGGGAGGAGATGGGGGAAAGAAAGGGAAAAGTTGGAACAGAAGGTTTTTCAAGTGTCAATGTTGAAATACTACCCATGCATATGTTCTGTAAATAAAAAGCTATAATAAAAAAATAAAATGAAATAAAATATAGTGGTGGATCAGTGAAATAAGTTAGATACAAACACAACAATCAATGAGTATAGTAATCTCGTATTTGATAAATCCCCAAACTCTAGCTTCTGGGATAAGAACTCACTACTTCACAAAAATGACTAGGAGAACTGGAAAATATATCAGAAACTTGACAAAGAACTACATCTCACATCCCACACTAAAATAAGGTCAAAATGGTATGGTTTAGGCATAAAGGGTGATACTATAATCACATTAGGAGAGCAAGAAATAGTTTACCTATCAGATTTTTGGAGAAGGGAGGAATTTATGGTCAAAAAAGTATTAGAGAATATTATGAAATGCAAAATTGACAAAAAAATTTTCATCTACTATTTCTGATAAAGGCCTCATTTCTAAAATATACAAAGAACTGTGTCATATTTATAAGAATATGAGGGGGCAGCTAGGTGGCGCAGTGAGTAGAACACCAGCCCTGAAGTCAGGAAGACCTGAGTTCAAATCTGGCCTCCAACACTTAACACTTTCTAGTTGTGTGACCCTGGGCAAGTCACTTGACCCCAATTTCCTCAGGGAAAAAAATTTATAAGAATATGAGTCATTACCCAATTAATAAATGGCCAAAGGATATGAATATTTTTTTCAAATGAAGAAATTAAAGTCACATATAGTCATATTAAAAACTGCTCTAAATTATTACTGATTAAAGAAATTCAAACTAAAATACCTCATAACTCTCAGATCTGAGTCTACTATAAAGTTCTGGTTAGCTTTCTGGGGGTCATTGGACCAGCCTTTGTTTCAGTTGAGTAATCACCACAAGAATAGCCAGAGATAAAGTCCAAAAATCTTTATTGTCTCCTTCATAGTCTTGTCTCCTTGTCTAGGGCTCGGCTAGCTTTCTAGAGCCCTTCAGAATGTGTCTTGGTTTCTGTGGAGGAAGCAGGAAGACCACCAGTCTCTGTCTTGAAGTCTGTCTCCATTCGAGAGCTTGTGCTCCAGCCTCCAGTCCTCTGTCTTCTCTGGCTCTGTCCCTGGGTCCCTTTTCTGGCTGAGTTTGTCCCAGTTTATATGCAGTATACTGAGGATAAGCCAATCATTATTTCATTAGGGAATCATTATTTGTTGTAAGATTAAATCAATCATACTGAACCAGAGAACTATTAATCACTATGCTAACTAGATAACCATTGTATTATCAATTCCACTGAGTTAATACCTTGTTTGTAAGAATCCTTGCCTAAGTGTATTTCTCCAGAGTTCTGGCCCATTATAGTCTGTATCCCTAAATATCATAGAGGAGGAAAAAGGACCCATATGTGCAAAAGTGTTTGCAGTAGCTCTTTTCATAGTGGAGAAAATTGGAAAATGAGTAGATGCCCATCAATTGGAGAATGGCTGAATAAGCTATGGTATATAAAAACAATGGAATATTATTGTTCTAAGAAAATTAATGAACAAGCTGATTTTAGAAAGACCTGGAAAGATTTACACAAACTAATGCTGACCAAAATAGTTAGAACAAGGAATACATTGTACACAATAACAGTAAGATTGTGGGATGATGAACTATGTCAGACTTAGTTCTTCTCAGCAGTTCAGTGATCCAAGGCAATCCTAATAAATTTTGGATGGAAAACACCATCTGTATCCAGAAAGAGAACTATGGAGAGTAAATGTAAACCAACACAAGTGATATTCATTCTTTTTTCTCTCATGTTTTTCCCTTTTGTTTTGATTTTTCTCTCGCAACATGATTCATGAGGTAACGTAAAAAAAATGCACATGCATAACCAAAAAAAATAAATAAATTGAAAAAATGCATTAAATTCAATAATGAAACAGCTGGCCACAAAGCAAATGAAGGTGGTTTAAGATTCTAGTACTGAGAAATGAATAGTTTATAAGGAAAACTAATCAGAATGGTGTCTGTACAAGGAAGACTAAAAAGTATAGCTCAAAGTCATTCTTTCTCACTACCTTTTTTTGTAAAATGGGGGCATAGGGAATAAAAGTTAGAAAACTTTTTTAAGTTAAAAAAATTTTATTTCTTTGTCTTTTTTTGAGAAATTAAATTCCTACCTCATGAAAAGCTACCTTGTTGCCTTTCCACTTGTATTTCCCACACTCCTGTACTGAGAAAGAGAGAGACACAAAATTCTCATTACAAACATACAATTGGGCAGAACAGATTCCCCACATTGGACACATTTAAAAAAAAAAAAGATTTTTCAATATTAGCTCTGAGGCATTTACCTCTCTGGGAAAGGGGAAGAAAGGGAATATGCATTTACTAGGTGCCAGGCACTATGCTAGGTATTTTAAAATATTATTTTAATTAATTTCCACAACAATCCTGTAAGGTAGGTTCTGTTATCATTTCCAATTTACAGTTGGAGAAACTGAGGCAAACAGAATTTTTTTTTTTAGGTGATAATCCAAGATCACACAGCTAGTGTCTAAGGTTGGATTTGAAGTTAGATCTTCCTAAGGTTCTAGTATTTATAAGTACTATGGCACCACCTAGCTATCTCTGTCAGAAAATAGATACTATATTTCATTGCAAGCCTTCTGAAATCATGGTTGGTCTTTGCAGTAATATGAGTTCTAAAGTCTTTGAAAGTTTGTCATTTAAATAATGCCATTTGTATATTTATATTCATTCTTAAGGCTCTGATCATTACACACTCTATCAATTCAATATCATCACATCTTCCCAGATTTCTCTGAATCTATTTTATCATTTCTTAGAGCACAATACTATTATATTCATATGCCATAATTTGTTCAGCTATTCCTCAATGACAGGCACTCTAAAATTTTGACACCACAAAAAAACTGCTACATAAAACAATAACTTAGAAGAATATAAAAAAGGAAATAAATGACAATCATAATTATGAATGTGAATGGAATGAACTCACATGCTACAAGGAAGAAGATAGTAGGATAAACTGAAAAGCAGAAGTCAGCCTTGTATGAGCAGCTCTAGCCAGTCTGGTCTGTACTCAGGTAGTGGTTATGGCTGTGGGAGAAGCTCAGTTCATCCCTTTTAAGGATCACAACATGGGCCCCCCGCAACAGTCACAAAACATGATATCAGCCTAAGGAGCTAAAGACCTGGAAGATGGGACAGAGTTGCTGGAAGTCCATGATGCTCTGACAGCAGAGAAGTTCCAATTGGAAAAAGAAAGCAAACACAATAAGTTAACATCAACAATTGCCTCCATCTTAGCTGGTTATACAGTGAAAATCAATGGCTATGGATGGATATAATACATTTGTGAAATCTTACATGACTATAACTAAATCCCCACTTAGAAAACACAGGTGCAATTCACTGAGAGGTCATTTGAGCTTTTGGTAAAGAATCTAAGTGGGGGAAAACTACTCCATAACTACCATGAAGCCCATTTCTGTGTCTGTGGAAGGTTAAGAAAGTACAAGTGATACAGTTCTTGAATTATGCAAAATTATGCAAAAAAAGAATTGCAATTACCTTTTCCAGGTGGAGAAAGAATACAAAGAAGAAAAATCTTTTTTGACAATGACATACATAAGTGAAGGGCTTATGAAAGTACTGCAGAAAACTTATGAAGATGGAGATAATGGAATGAAGAGAACTATCAGTAAAGCCTGGGTGGAGTCAAAAGAGAAACAAGCCAAAGGAGAGACCAAATTTTGAGGCAAAAATATCCTTTCAATCACCAGGACATAAAAACCTTGTAATCAAATTTAGAAAGGCAGATTTGTCAAACATAACCTTTGCTGGATAAAACGTGACAATGTTATAATGAATACAATGAAGAAAGGATTCAGAATTAAATGGAGACTAAATAATTTTATTCTATAGACTTGGATGGTCAGAGAATAAATTTTAGAACTATCTCCAGCACTGGTTATCTACCAAAAAATGTGGCTTTTAATGTCCCTACCCCAAGTGCTTTGGGGTGCACCCATCTTTGGCTTTCATGGCCTCTTGGGACCTTCTCCACCTCCATTTTCTCAGGGGGCTTTTTGGCTAACCAACATTGGCATCTGAATGAAGTCTTGTATCTACTTGAGGATCCCCCAGTATATATCACCTGCAACATTGGATCTTAGATAATCTAATCACTTTTTTCTCTTATATAATTATTTCTTAATTACTTATAACTTTGCCTGAATTCACTCCTCAATGGTTTTTTGAATCACAACTTCTTTTAAGTCTCCTGCCCTCAACGCTCTGCCAATGACTTGTTGCAGATCTGTCTATACTTTCCATTGTGTTGTCCTGGAATTCCTGCTTTCATAAATACCAAATTTCCTACCGTCTTAAACCTCTTCATTTCTTACTTCTGTCTTCTTTTGCCACTCAATGAGATCTGGTTCTTACCAGATAACACAGCTTCATTTTCTAACTGGAGTCATAATCAGAACTTTTTTCAAGAAATCTACCAGCTGGGTGTTTCATTTCTACCTCATAGACATCCTACATCATCAACTTTTTTTTCAGGGAGGTCAACAATCAATTGGGGAGATTTAGACCACTGATGAATTTTATTTAGCTATTTCATGGAAAAGGAAGAGGATATCTCTACAAGTTCAAATTTATGTAACATGCCTGGGGCAGGCAATATCTATGCATGTTTCAAGATGGAGAATCTATTATGTTCTTCTATAACTTAAAATTTATTGTTCTCAGCAAATTACCCGGGGAGTATTATTTTTTTTTTTTTTTACAGTTTCTTTCCACATCCCCAATTCCTCAGCAAAGTCCCCTAGAATCCCTAAAGGCTAAAGCATTGTTTTTTCCACTTCCTACTTAAATGTTATGTAGGAGTCTCAGAAGAGTCAAAATGTCTAAAAATTTAGAAAACACAATTCCATATTCATATCCAATAATCACAATAACTGACCACATACCCAGTTGTATAAATTCAATAAAGGGCATTTTATACAGCTTACCAGAGGTTACTGTTTACCTATAGAAAACACTTGAAAATGTTTTTAAGTTGATCTAAAATAAAACTATTAAAAGAGAAAAATTGACAAGTAAAATTGAGCCACTTCTCTGAAAGAAACTCTTAATCCCAAATTACCTTTTAAATATATATGGAGGTTTTTCCAACAGAGATTAGGGACTTTGTATTAATTAGAAATTACCCCCCCCCCCACACACACACCCTTTAGAATGGAAATCCAATACTTTGGCCCCACATATGGTGTTAAAGTTTTGGCTCATTTTGTACCTATCACTTCTTTGCAAAGAGGTAGAAAATTTACTGTCATTAATCTTCTGGAATTGTGATTCCAAATGCATTGAACAGTCCTTAAGTTCTAAGAGGTGGTTATAGCCTAAGTTTTTTCCTGCTGGTTCTACTTGCTTCATTCTGTATCAGTTCCATCTGTTACTTTCCCATTTCTTATGACACAATAATATTCAATATGCATATAATTTGCTATTTTCCAGTTCATGGGCATTTGCTTTGTTTCTGTCAGTCAAAAAAAAAAAAAAAGATTTAATATGTGACAGGCTGAGTCAGCTAAATGGTTCTGTGGATGGAGTCCTGAGGATTCAAGTTCAAATCCAGCCTCTGACACCTTCTGTGTGACTGGACAAGTCATTTAGTGTATACTTGCCTTCATCTGCTAAAGAATGAAATGGCAAATTACTCCAGCATCTTTGCCAAGAAAACTCCATAAACAGTGTGGTCCATAAGGTCACAGAGTCAGACATAGCTGAACAACAGCAAGTGACAATGTGTCAAGTCATACAAAGAAAGGCAAAAGTGCTGCTCCTGCTTTTTGATGCTCCCATTCTAAGGCAGAGGGAAAGGAGACAACACTAAATGGAGGTAAGTGCCTCACCTAGTTGCTTCTGCTGCCTGGTCTTTAGTCTTCTACAAGAAGAGAAGTGCCATTCCATCTTGTTAGACTCTGGCTGTTGATACATGAGCAAAGTAAGCAATTCCATTACATTTCTGGCCTAATCGTGGAGAAAGAGTAATACTGCTCCTCCATTTTTTGTTTCTGACATCTGAGCAGTCCAAAGGAAGTCTCATTGCCTATTTCAGACAGAAGCTTCTGGTCATCCTTTCCAGCACTGGCTACATTTGTACTCATTCTTTCCCAACTTACTGATCAAGGTGGAGGAATTGGAACATGCTTTCTACTGCCACTTCAAGTTCTGTCATTACTCATCTCTTCTCTTTCAGGTCCATACAACCCACATCTATCACCTAATCTGTTGTTTACAGTTCTCTAGGAGACTCCTTTTCTTTCCTTAAGAAGTTCAGTACCTGATTCAGTTTTTTTTCCCAACCTCTGTACTCATACTAGGGCTCTTCAAAATAAATAACAGGATTCTCTCAAATACCTTAATGTCTCTCATTTTTCATCCTACTCATTTTCTATGATCTATTTTTCCATTCCACTTCAACTACACAGATGATCATATTCTTAACATTACTATGGTCTATAAATGTACCATTTTGATATTTAAGTATTCTGAAATTCTCTTATATGATCATCTCTAGTCACTTCTTTTTCTGCCTTCTAGTACCAAATCCTGTTCTTCCATACTTGAATTCCTCTAGGGAAGGAGGTGGGGGAAGGAGGAAAAAAGTTGGAACAGAAGGTTTTGCAAGGGTCAATGTTGAAAAATTACCCATACCTATGTTTTTAAATAAAAAGCTTTAATAATGATTTGTAAAAAGATGTCTCCTGCAGACATAGCTGGAGATATTTGGTAGGGTGTTGAGGATAGCTTATCATTTTCTACTTGAACTACAATTACATTGTCAGTTCTCTCCAGGCCAACATTTTTGCACTAGCCACATTATCTTTTCCACATCTTGACCACTGGTGAACCAGTTCAACTCTATATTGTCCATCTCTTGAGTCCCTAGCTTCTTTACTATATTGCTACTTGTGTCTTCCAGTTTTGGGTCACACCCACTATGTTTTTGCTCCTACATGCATGTTTCTAATTGAAGGTGAAAAAAATCACTCTAAATTTGTTACATAATTTCAACTTGAACTTCACTGCTGCTAGGCAATCTTTCTGTACCTCTCTAGCTAGTTCTACCCCATTTATTATTAAAGCTCTTCCAAACCTTTTCATATCTCCTGAAATCTTTCATGGCTCCCCACCTAGCTACTACTTAGCCTAAGAACCTTGCCTGATATATTGCTATGTGCCTATGTGCCTGATACTGTATTAAGTAGTCAGGATATAAATACAAAAAGAGAAAACCAGTCCCTGTCCTCAAGTTTACAATTTAACGGGGGTAGATAACACACTAAAGGAAGATGAAAGTCTGGGTGAGAGCAAGGAACTACTGGGTAACAGGCATGATGGAGAAGACCAAAGGAGGGCAGCAAGATAGGAAATGAAGAGATGGCTGGCTCCCTCCTTTAATGGAGGTTTGGGAGGAACTCTCTAGTCAGTGGTAGCAAAGTAGCAAGAGTTCTGATGAGGTGGTGAGTAATTAGGCTGATGGAATCTTACAGCAAGATGAGGTTCTTGAAGGTATATGGAAGTCTAAAAGGGGCAGATGGGTAGAAAATGATAAGCTATCCTTAACTCCCTACCAACATCTTTTTACAAATCATTATTATAGCTTTTTATTTACAGAACATATGCATAGATAATTTTTCAACATTGATCCTTGCAAAACCTGTTCCAATTTTTCTCCTCCTTCCCCCATCTTCTCCCCTAGATGCAGGTATTCCAATACATATTAAATATGTTAAAGTATATGTTAAATCCAATATATGTATACATAGCTATAAGTTATCTTGCTGCATAAGGAAAACCAGATCTAGAACGAAAAAAAAAATCTGAGAAGGAAAACAAAAATGCAAGCAAACAATAAAGAGTGGAAATGCTATGTCGTGGTCCACACTCAGTTCCCACAGTGCTCTTTCTGGGTGTAACTGATTCTCTTTACTAAACAATTGGAACTGGTTTGGATCATCCCACTTTTGAAGAGAGCCATGTCCATCAGAATTGATCATCATATAGTCTTGTTGCCGTGTATAATGATTCTGTTCTGCTTATTTCACTTAGCATCAATTCCAGGCCTCCCTGAAATCATTCTGCTGGTCATTTCTGACAGAACAATTAATATTCCATAACATTCATATACTATAATGTATTCAGCCATTCTCCAATTGATGGGCATCCACTCAGTTTCCAGTTTCTAGCTACTACAAAGAAGGCTGCCACAAACATTTTTACACATGTGGGTCCCTTTCCCTTCTTTAAGATCTCTTTGGGATATAAGCCCAATAGAAACACGGCTGGATCAGAGGGTATGCACAGTTTGATAACTTTTTCAGCATAATTCCAAATTGCTCTCCAGAATGGCTGGATCCATTCACAGTTCCACCAACAATGTGTCAGTATCCCAGTTTTCCCATATCCCCTCCAACATTCATCATTATCTTTTCTTGTCATCTTAGCCAATCTGACAGGTGTGTAGTGGTATCTCAGAATTGTCTTAATTTGCATTTCTCTGATCAATAGTGATTTGGAGCACCTTTTCACATGATTAGAAATAGTTTCAATTTCTTCTTTTGAAAACTGTTCATATCCTTTGACCATTTATCAATTGGAGAATGGCTTGAATTTTTATAAATTAGAGTCAGTTCTCTATATATTTTGGAAATGAGGCCTTTATCAAAACCTTTGGTGTAAAAATGCTTTCCCAATTTATTGCTTCCCTTCTAATCTTTCCAGGAGACATCTTAAACTCAGTATGTGTAAAACTGAAGTCATCTTTCTTCCCAAGCCTGTTCACTTCCAAACTTCCTTATCAACATCAAGCAAACTACCATCCTTCCAACCCTGCAGGCTCACAGCTTAATTGTCCCCCTCATCTCCTCACTACTGCTTATCCCCTATATTTAATCTGTTGCCCAGACTTATTTCCCCTTTGCAACATCTCTTGTATACTCCCCTTTTTCTCTCCTTTGCCACTGCCACAGCTCTAGAGTAGCCTTTTATCATCTCATGTCTAGACTCCTATTGTAACTGTTGGTGGGTCTGACTACTTCAAGTCTCTTCCCATTCCAATCCATTCTCCCTTCAGCCACAAAAGTGCTTTTTTAAAAGCTCAGGTCTGACTATGTCATGTTTTCCCCCAAACTCCAGTGAGTTCTTATAATCTCTAGTATCAAATTAAAAATCCTCTGGCTCCATTCATTATGCCTTATACTCCGTAACATTCTCTTTGATCCAGTGACATTGAATTCCTAGTGATTCTTCAGGCAAAATCCTCCATTTCTTAGCTCTGGGAATTTTTTCCCAAGTGTGGAAAATTCTCCTTCATTTCCACCTCCTCCTTTGCTTCCTTCAAATCCCAGCTCCCGGAGATTCAGAGCCATGATTCAGTGTGAGATTCACAAGTCCAGGAGATTCGCAAGTCAGAAGGATAAGCCCACTAGAGGAGGAACCCACTCTCAGAGGCAAGACAGATTCATTCTATTTTCCACCTTTGTGCTGGCTGGAGGCTTTGAATTCAGAGGGACAAGAGGCTGAAGCTGGGAGAGGCAAAGTACAAGCGGCAAGAGCTCTCGGAATCAAGGAGAGAGATAGGCCTCTAAGAAAGTTAACTGGGCTATTTTGGAAGAGACAATAAAAGACTGGACTTTAAATCCTGGCTGCATTTGAGGTGATTATTATACTGAACTGAAAACTAAGGCTGCCTCCAGAAGCCCCCCAAGAAACCTTCTCACAGAGAATGATTACAATTACATAATTCCACTACAGAAGTGGAAATTAGAAATGTAAGATGATAGTAGAACCAGTCTGGAGAAAATGGGAGAGAACATAGAACCATGTACTGGGGTCAGCTTTGGCAAATACAAGGGCCACTTTTTCATTAGGGACTTGGAGCAATGTAATAGACACTGAGGGATGATGTCAGGGAATGTAAGATGAGAAGGAAAAAAGAAGAAGCTAGCAACCAGCAGGATGAATACAGAGAAGCTTGGAGAGACTTACATGAACTGATGCTAAGTGAAATGAGCAGAACTAGGAGATCATTATATACCTCAACAACGATATTGTATGAGGATGTATTCTGATGGAAAGGGATATCTTCCACAAAGAGAAGATCTAATTCAGTTTCAATTGATCAATGCTGGACAGAAACAGCTACACCCAAAGAAAAAACAATGGGAAATGAATGTAAACTGTTTGCATTTTTGTTTTTCTTCTCGGGTTATTTTTACCTTCTGAATCCAACTCTTCCTGTGCAACAAGAGAACTGTTTGGTTCTGCACACATATATTGTATCTAGGATATACTGTGACATATTTAATATGTATAGGACTGCTTGCCATCTGGGGGAAGGAGTGGAGGGAGGGAGGGAAAAAGTCGGAACAGAAGTGAGTGCAAGGGATAGTGTTGTGTAAAAAAAAAAAATTACCCAGGTATGGGTTCTGTCAATAAAAAGTTATAATTATTAAAAAAAAAAAAAAGAAGAAGAAGAAGAAGAAGCAGCAGCTAGCAGCAAATGGCCTGACTGTTTTCAATGAAGGGTGAGATGATGTCTTCAATTGAGGGAGTGGGATGAAGAGGGTCAAGTGTCAAACTTGATGATAAAATAGATCATTTAGAATACTCATTATAGTGAATGGGATGGATCAGTCAAGGAATAGAAGGATTGCTTTGCTGCAATAAGGTCCCAGTTGAGATTTGATGACACTAGTTTGAAGTGGATTCAATCAACATGGTTTCAACATTTCCTCCAGTTTCATTCAGTAGCACATGAATTAAAGCAAATGAGGCAGATTGTAGAATTAAACCAAGAGTGAGGTTTGGCAAGCATAAGTAGCAAGAGGACAAAAGAGCAAGGGAGCTGAGAGCAGAGGATCATATAGAACTCAAGAGAGGAGAGCATAGCCAAAGTAGAGGTGATGATTGCCTTGGAAAGTACAGAGGAGCAGAGGAGCTGTCATGGGAAGGACAAAGAATATATTTAGGAATAAAGATCAGAAAAAAGAAATCATGCAAAGTTGCTTAAATTAATGATAAACAATAAAACTTAAAAAATCTTTGCCTACAAAAACATGAATGAAACAATGTTAATATGTTATGGAGAAAAAATAAACATTAATTGGTGATGAATTCACATACTAATAGGCATTTTAGAGAATAATTTGGTAGTGTTTATCAAGATCATAAAATAATTATACCTTTTAATCTAACAGTTCCTGGTCTAGGATCCTTTCTGATATCCCAACAATATAACAACAGTCAGTTAGTATTTATTCAACATTTACCATGTACCAGGCATTGTCCTAAGTGTCAGATATACAAAAACATGCAAAAACATAGGCAGTCTATGGCCTCAAGGAGCTTACATTCTAATTGGAAATAAAAGAAAACCAAAAATAAAGAGTGGGGAGAAGATACCTGGTGTTGGGGCATTAAAGATAGCTGGCTGGAGCACCCTCCTTTAATGGAGATTTTAGGATAAATCTTGTACTTTGCAATCATACGGAGGGGCCCTAGGGACACAAGGTACTTCCAAGGTGCAAATTATAGAGCTGAACTGACCTTCTAAAATGAGTTTCTGGGATATGATGGAAAAGTTCAGAAGTATAGCCTGATAGAAAATGAATGCAACATCTTAAATGCCAAGTTACAGAGAAATAAAATGGAACAGTCAATACTCATACTGAGGTTTAAGGATTTACACCTCTCACCTAATTGAAATATCCTACAGTTCTCTAGATTTGGCTCATTCTTCCCACCTACTCTTATAGGCCCAAGTTCCCACAGCGGGAACTTTCTCATATTTACAGGTGTATTTAGGGGAAATACACATCCTGCATTCATCAATCTAGTTCTTGAGAATCACCTATATATTTCTTATCTTATGCAACCAGCCATTCACAATGATGACATTTTAAAATTTTAAAACATGATGATTTACCTAATCTATAAAATAACAAGGCAAAAGAAATGTTTTAACCATGCAATCTCAAATACACCATATATCATATACCATAACACAATACAAACCCAGATCACACTCTCTTCCAGCAATTCACTCAAAGTATTGTGAAGAGTGCGAACATACTTATAGGAACCTGGCATAAAAATATATTAGGGAGGAAAATATATGTACTTGAGGCAATTCAAAACTCTAGGCTGCAGGCTTCAACATTATCGATCCATTCAGAATCATCTTCAACCCTTAAATTGCTTCTCTTCTCACTGCTTGATGACTGAACCTCACCAATGGAGTAAAAAGATCCTCTTTTCTAAAGGAAAATAAACTTTCATTAACCATCACTGGTAAAAGTGAATTTTGCATTAGCTCTTAATATGAATAGCAGTTCATTAGTTACATTGAGAACCTCAGATTTCTCATTTCAAATTTTCCTTTTTTCATAACTTCAATCTCTTAGTTTACATGATTTCTTATTTTTTAAATATAACTTTTAAAAAAGTATATACATATCATGTACATAAAACATGCAAATTACCTGAGGCGTTCACCCACTGTGCTTCCACTGAAGTCTCCAAAAAATAGTCTTTTCTCTGCAGTGCTTTTAAAACTCTTTTTAATACTATTTCTGTAGTTTTTTAATAAAATAGTTCTCTCTCTGTTCCCCCAGAAGTGAGAAATTCAAGTCCTCAAATGCATTCTTTAAGTAATTTTCTCTTTAAAACTGCACAAAATCCCATCTAAAACTATTTCTTCCTATATATATTTTAGCAGTTTATATCAAAATAAGATATTTTTTCTACTTGTAGTAGATATCAAAATGTTAGATCATAACAGGAGCGGTAACTTTTATGTAATAAATACAGATTTTATCCTTTACACAAAAACACTTTCATTAACAGCTCTAAACAATTCCACTGTTGGGAATATGCCCTAATAATATTTAATGAAATTTTAAAAAGAGTTATCTTTACAAGGATGTTCACACCAGCATTAAGTATACACAAGTGCAATTAAAAAACAAACAAAACAAAATGAAAGTAACCATATGAGAGAAAAAAAGTGAATGAGAAAAAATGGACAAATCCTGCTTTAGGATTTAGAAGTGACTGAGTAGTCATATTTTAGCCAATGTGTATTTCTATCTCCTTCCCTATAATTAACCCTTCCATTTGTGTTCTTGATCACATTTCATTCAGCTTTAATGGAGCCTGTGCTCCAATGATTATTTACTGAACTTTTTTTTCTTCATTCTTCTCTGCCTACTATTCAATCAATCAATAAGTTATTAGGCAAATAATATATGACAATGTAGACCTGAGTACAAAGAATAAAACAATTCCTATTTTTAAGCACCATACACAATCTTTTTTTCTAATGCTGCATTCTTTTTTTTTTCAAAATTAATTTTATTTTTTCCAATAAGCAAAAATCTGCTCTCACTGTACCCTTCCCCAAGAATGACAGCAACAAAATCCCTTTTACAAACCTGTATAGTCAAAAAAAAATTTGTGCATTTGTCATGTGCTATTTCTATACATACACAGAACTATGTATATTTATGTTTCTCCCTAATATGCTTCTATGCCAAATTTCTATAAATATATTTCTACTTTTCATCATAAACATACACACAAACATGTTCACATTATACATATTCACACTTTTAAAAACACCTATTTTCATTATTTCTCATTCTGCCAAGTAATTTTTCCTTTGATTTTTCTATTGTAAACTTTAACAAATAAAATGAACATTTTCATATACTTTGTATAAAATAGGAAAAGAGTACTTAAATTAGACTGTGACCCTATTATGTATAGCTTATTTTAAAAAAATACATAATAAATTTCAATATATAAATTTTAAACTATCGTGATTCTTTCTGTTTTCCTTCTGTTAGTTTCTGTTCATTAAAAAACACTGCTTCTATGATCCCCTTTCTTTTATCTTTTGGCTACTCTTTCCATCTCCTTCTCTTCCTTTTCCCATTGAGGGGAAAAAAAAGGAAGCAAAACCCTTTTAACCAGTAAACAAATGAATCCATATGTTGGCCTTAAGCATTAGCTGTGTGACCCTGAGTAAATCACTTAATCCTTTTTGCCTCAGTTTCCTCATCTGTTAATAAACCGGAGAAGAAAATGGCAAATCACTGCTATATCTTTGCCAAGAAAACCCTCAGAAAGTTGGATACAAGTGAAAATGACCAAACATCACACCACAGTACAGTATTATTTTATTGTATTTATTAACAAAAATCTGTTCAGTCGTTCCACAATTGATATGGGCATACCTTCAGTTTCCCATTCTTTGCTACATCCTTTTTTTTAGTATTTATAATCCTTGACCTGCTTCTTGTGCTGGCTCATGTTCTTGTTCACTAAGTCACAAGACTTTGTCTGTAAGTTTCTTCCTCCTTTACATTATTCCTTAATAATCAAAGGATCATAGTGTCACAGAATTGGGAGAATCCTCAGAAATCATCTAGCCTGACCTCAGTTCCCAGAGGATACTGAAGGCCACATAAATTAAATGGCTCGCTCAAGGTTATACACGTAATGTCAGAAATGGGATCCGAACCCAGTTTCTCTGATTCCAGAGTCATTGTTTTTTCCTACTGTATCAGACTGCCCCGATCTTATCCATTTCCAAGGAGGCCAAGGGTGATCATCTCTACCTTTCAAAACCATATGCTCTTGCACAGTCTCTCCTTTGAATTCACCACTTCATTCATAATTATAAAAATAATCTTATTAATGCATAGGTCACTCCCCTATTACATTCAACAAACAGCATTTAAGTACTTACCATATGCAGAGTACAGTATTTGGTGCTGGGGGAGGTATAAAATATGGCCATGGCATAGTACCTGTTCTCAAGGAACTTCAGTGGTTCCCTATTGCCTTTAGAACAAAACACAAACTTCTTCATGTGGCATTCATGGTTCTTAAAAATCTGGCTCAGAGCTACTTTTCTAGCCTTATTTTATACTATGTTTATCTATCTGCAGCCCAACTCTACTATCAGTTGTTGCCATATTTTCTTACGCCTTTTCCCATCTGTAAGCAGTTGGAATAGGCATCTTGCCTATGCTTACAGTATAATCTCTTCTCATTTCTATTGCAGAAATCATTCTCTTAATTCAAGACTTACCTCAGATGCCACTCCTCCATGAAGTCTTTAGAGATCTACCATGCCTGAAAGAGCTCTTCCTCTTCAGATTTTTCTTATAGCACTTTGTCTCTGATTTGTCACACTTTTTTTTTTTTAACCATCATTACATGTGGATATATTTTCTTGCCCTCTATTATATTTAAGTTGCTTGAGAGAGGACAGTGGTAGAAGTATCAGTAATAGTATCAACAGGAGTATCAATAGTAGCATTTGTAGAAGTAGTAGCAGTGGTGGTGGGTGTGATGGTAATAGTAGGTGTATAGTTATATAAACTAAGCAGAGGAGATTAAATCATGTAAGAGCAGAATGAAGTACCTACCTCCCTAGTATGGTGCCTGAGATGCTGAAAAAATACCTGTTGGTTGATTATCCAGTCAGCTAGTTCCTTGAGCTGTGCCAAGGATGACTCTCCTTCAGATGAGCTTTTGTCCCAATACTTTAATTCAACTACAGAAAGCAATGATTTATCCACTTGTACAATAATTTGCAGAATAAATATGAAATAATAATAGCAGGACAAAGACTTGCCTCAGGACCATTTCTCTCTGAATCCCATCAAAAAAGAGAAGATACATTGATATCAATGTAGAAGCTTATGCTTTGCAAAGCTCTTTACATTCATTATTTGATCCAGTGAGGTCTTATTCTCATTTGACAGATAAGTAAACTGAGGCTGGGAGTCACACAGCTGATGGCTGAGGTAGGATTTGAGACCACGCCTTCTTGACTCTAAGGGCCATGCTCTCAGTTCACACAAAGCAGGCACAGTTTTGTACATAGTAAATGAGTAATATATATTGGTTAGTATATGTCACTAACACTTATTTGCAAACTGGACAAGTTATCCTGAAATAATTTCCATTTGAAAGATGAAGATCCTGAGTCTTGGGTTGCATGAATCGTCCAGAATCAATATGGAATCCATAGATGTCACTTTTGGAATTCAATCTTTTGACAAAGTTGCTCAAAGCCTAAAAAAAAAAACACGTGTGAGTGTCCAGGAAGTACTAACCACCATTAGGGCTCTAGCTTAAGTAGCCCTTACTGTTTGAGGCCAGGGTACATAAAACAAGTTTTCTGAGGGCAGTGGGTTTGATAGATGGCCTAAAAGAACTCCTTGGAAGATCAGAATGTAAATATCTAACTCTATTCAATCCATTTTTTTTTTTTTTTTGTCAGAAAGCAATCAAAATGAAAACGAAATAGTGGGAGGAAGGTCAGTCAAAACTCTTACCTATGGTATGCAGAGTTTTCAGGGAAAGTCAGAGCAAGGATTAGAATGACAAGTTTAAGCCTTATCCACATTTTGTGATCCAGTTTGCTAATCTCTCCGTAAGCTGGGGACAAAAAAAGTAGAGATATAATACTGCCAAATGCCATAATGATCCTCTCTACTGTGTGTGAATGAAAAGAGCCAAAATTCATGGTATGATGATAAGAAAGAATTAGAGAAATACTTTTAAAAACCTGGAGATTACAATAAGAGAATACTTACCCTTTGCTGCTTTTTAAAAGCCCAAGATGCTTCATTTAGGTATGCTCTACCTAATGCCATACATTGGTTCTAGGTTGAATGGCATAGTGGGTGTGAAGGAAAAGAAAAGCAGAGTTAATTTTACAGAAATTTATAAATAGGTGATAAACTGAGTGAAGGATTTTAGGTAGTAGATTTTTTCTCTTTTGTGATGAAATTTATTTGTAATTCAATTTACATATACATTTGTTAAGGACCAAGCACTCTTTCTAGATGCTAAAGATTCAAAGGAAAAAAAAAAAGGAAAAAAAGCATTTATCCTCAGATATCACTGTGTACACACCTTGCCATTCCTCATTTCTTCAGTTATCTTTGTCATGTGTGAATTCTGTAGTGAGCAACCCAAATTTAGCTTACTGGATGGAATGCCCTCATTGTGGCCCAAGGAATAAGGAGAAAAGTCTTTCATTCTGCTGAGGACTTTTAAATTCCCTAATACCAGATAGCATTCTGGGATAATGATGAATTTTCTTTGGAGCTTTGAGAATGACTTCCTCTCTTCTCAGCTCTACTCCAATGGGATAACAATGCTCCTTTCCTCAGTTTAAAGGATTAATGTGGATATATTCAACCAGAATAGTAGGACTCAATTCCCATTCCAACTACAATAAAATGAAATTTATTCATAAAAGTAACCTTATACAATTTGAAAACTCTTAACAATAGGAAAAAGAAAAAAAAAGCCGAATATATTAAAATATCCAGTATTGGTTGGCCCAAGTCAGGCCAACTAGCTTAAAACCACCTTTCTTTGTGGGCAAAGCTAAACCTAATCATTCAAAGTAAAACAGCTTGGGTTCTGTGTCCACTCATACTGGCAGGATCTGGATTGTCACTTTTGTTTTGTTCTGCCCATGCTCCAGTCACCACTTAGTTTTGCCTCATCTGTCACTTGTGTAATTCTGGTCGTAATTTCTGCTTCTTACCGAGATGGACTTTCACTGATTATTCTAGAATCTGCTCATGTCCAAAGGGGTCAGTCCTTGCAATTAAAGTCTTATTGCAGAACAGCTGGAGGTAGAAAAATAAGTTGGCTCATGCTGATGGATATAGTGTCTCCATCCCCTTGGTGTTCTTTGTGCTTGAAAAGCATGGAGGAGATGGCTGGTGCAACCTCACCTGAAACATCCTGACTGCCTCCATGTCAGGTCTTTCCATCATGGCCTCAGTTCTAAAGCTTTGTCAATTGGGCTGATATTTGTATTTTCTTCTTCAAATGAGCTAGTTACATTTTTAAGTTAGGACTTTTAAAACAGTTTCGAATAAAGCCTTTTCTTGCATTTATACAATTCTCTCTTATTTGTTGTTTCAGCTGTGTCCAACTCCTAGTGACCCCATCTAGGGTTTTCTTGGCAGAGATACAGCAGTGGTTGGTCACGTCCTTCTCCAGCTCACTTGACAGATAAGGAAACTGAAGCATGCAGGGGAAAGTCATGTTCAAAGTCACACTGCCAGTGCATGCCTGAGGCCAGGCTGGACTCACAAAGAGGAATCTTCCTGATTCCAGGCCTGGGCCACATCTCACTATCCAGATAGATCACCAATGATATGGAGAAGAAAAAAGAACACCAAATCTAGAATGAGAGGACCTGGGTCTGAATCCCAGGTCTACCCGGTATTACTTTGTGACTTTGGGCAAGACACTAGACAATTATTGTCTCTTTGTAGATAATGCAATAATTCAAGCCAGATCTCTAGATCCAAATCTTATCTCTCTTGAACTCCGGTTCCTCATCACCAACTATCTTTTGCACATCTCCAACTTCATGCTCTGTAGATGTCTAACATGTTTAACATACCTAAAATGGGATTTATTCCCTTCTCCCTTAAAGCTCTTCCCTCCAAACTTCTGTATTTCTAATTAACAATCCTATCCTGAGCTCATAACTTTGCCATCTTTCTTCCTTCTTCCTTACTTCTCTCATACATTTAGTTGCCAAATTGTCTTTATTTTCCCTCCACAATATCCCTTACATCTCTCCCTTCTTCTTTACTCATAAAACCATCAACTTTTTCAGAACCTCATCTTCTCTGGCTTGAATTATTCCAACAGCTATTTAACTGGATGTTTGCCTTGAACTTTTTTTTCCTTTTCAATCTTTCCCACACAAAGCCACTAAAATAGTCTTCACACAAGACCATGCCATTTCCCTGCTCACAAATTTTCAGTTCCTCTGTGTTTCTTCTAAAATAAAATACAAGCTCCAAAGGTTGTCATTTGAAGTCTTTCATACTTCCAAGGATTATTTTACATTATTTCCTTTCTCTTATTCTGTATCCCAGTCACATTATCCAATTTATTCTGCCCTAAACCTGAGATTCAATCTCTCACCTCAATGCTTTTGCATAGACTAATTCCAGTGCCTTGAATGTATTTTATTCTCATCTCTACTTTTTTATAAGTCTTGGCTTCCTTTAAGGCTCAGTTCAGGGATTAGCTCTTATGGGAAGAGTCTCTCTTAGTAGTTGTTCCTTAAATTTTCTTGTGTATGTGCATATACTTACTTATTTATATAATTATACTTCCTTTAGTGTAATGTGAATTTGAAGGTCAGCAATATTTTTTGTCTTTGCACTTCTAGTACCTAACAGTACTCCTTGCTCTAGGTGGCTGAAATGTGTTTATTGGACTGGATTAGCTGTGGATGCATAGAGGGCTCATTAATAAATTCAGATTTTAAAAGGTTATATATAAAAGATGGAAGAGAAGGAAAACATCCAAGAAGAGATACAAGAAGAGATTGTAAGAATGTTATCAAAAACCCTAGAGACCAGAATGTTTGGATGGTGGTCAGTGAATAAAGCTAAGAATGGCAAGACATTTTAAAGTAAGTTATAAGGGGAACAGAGTCATGAAAGGAAGGTCAGAATGCTTGCTTAAGGGGAATAATAGTGAAGCTGAGAATGCTGAATCACTCATCCCTTATTTTGCTACTATTTTTTCTTTCCCAAAGAGAATTATCCTTGGGATCAGAAAGCACAGAATAAAAGATAGTCTGTAGGGTTTGGAAACCCAAAAGAAGAGAAAATTCAGGCAGTATCTAGCTGTACTCAATATGTAAAAGTCACCAAACCTGGAGAATTATATTCAAGAGCAGGGCTTCTTAAAACTTTTTCCATTTGAGACTCCTTTTTACCGAGAAATTTTTACGTGATCCTGAGTATATAGATATATAAAATAGATATACAAATAAAAAAATTTACTGATAATAAGTCATAATTTCATGACCTCCACATTCAGTTACGATTCCCCATAGGGGTTGCAATTCACATTTTTACAACCTGGGTTCTTGAATACTGAAATAACTGATAACTGTGACTGCTAAACTACTACTAGTGATCTTGGAGAATGGCTTTAGCTTTGTTCCTCACATATGAAGTCTTTCTTGATTCCCCAAAATCAAAAATGTCCTCCCTCATAACCCCTCTTAATATTATAATCTTTATCTGTCTTCTGTCTTTACTACATAAATACTTATATGTGTATTTTTGTTGCCTTATCATCAAATGTAAACTGCTTGAGGATAGGAATTGTTTCATTTTATTGCTAGCACATAACACAATGACTGAGAAATATGTGCTACCTAATATATGCTTACCAATTAATGGCTACTGAAAGTACTAGTGCCAAATAAGTAGTAAGAGCATGTCATCCCCAACCAATAGAAGTGCAAACACTAGGGGAAAGATGTAAATCATCTGAGACACACATACACACACCTGGTACATGAGCCACAGGATGAAAGTTGCCCTAATTAAAAAAAAAAGTAGTAGTATCTTTAAACTACATAAACTACATTATGGGTGAATGTATTCCTGGGGAAATTCTATAATACATTATTAATGATATAGTATGTGAAAAATTAGAAGCCTGAATCCCCCAAACCAGTATGGTTTCACTATGAACAAGTCAGTGGACAGATTCAATTTCCTTTTACTGACAGTGTACCTACATGTATTTAACAAACTCAAATTTCAACAAAACACTAGACAAAGATGTATATATTATCCTTGTGGGAAACATGGAAAGATGTGATTTAGATGATACTATAGATAATGTCAGCTAGATTTGAAATTGCTTGAATGCTGAAGATCCCCCCAAAGAAGGAAGAGCTCTAGTATAGTTTATACTATGTTATTCTCGATCGTGTGCTATTCAACATTTTTTAATCAAAAACTTGGATAAAGTAATAGATGGCAATTGTAGATGACCTAAAGTTTGGAGGGCAGCTAACAGATTAGATAACAGAATAAGGGTTCAAAAGATCTAGAAAAAATGACAGGCTGTAATGAGTGAAATTAAATAAAGTAAAATTTAGTAGGGATGAATGTCAAGTTCTACACAGAATGGGGGAATAGTATCTAGATAACAATTCTAATTTAAAAAAGATGTAGGTGTCCAAGTGGACTGCAATCTCTGTATAAATCAAGTTGTCATTTAGGCAGAAAGATTGATCCTAGACTGCATTAAGAGAGATATAATTTCCATGGGGAGGTAATTTATTCCTCTGGTTTGGTCAATTCATAGTTCTAAGCACTGGACAATTTGAAATATATTCAGAGGAGACAAGGATCACAAAAAGGACTGGAAAACAATGAAGTGATAATTTTTGAGGAGAGTGTTGGGAAAAAGATAAATGATATGCTAAAAGTCTTTAAATATATGGAAGGTTGTCACGTAAAAGAGATTAGATCTGCCTTTTTTTGGGTTCCTCTTCACTGATAATTTTCAAGCATTTACAGAGAAGATTCTTTTTCAGGTGTGGATTAGACCCAATAATTGTCCTATTTTGTGTATTTTAATTCTGTTTCTGATTCATTAACATTTAGAGAAATTTTCTTTCCCTATGTTTATACTCTGAAACCTTTCAATGTTAATATAGGATAATAACATTTTAGGTCATCTTGATCGGTAAAAAAAATCATGGATATGCAACATGTTGGCTCACACACAAATTTCTGTACCAAACCAAAGATATAGTAAACATTAAGATGATTAGTGTTCTTCATCTTACATTACTGAAAAGTTGCAAGAAAATCAGAATTTTGCCAATAAATGATCAAGTTGGATATGATTTCTTTAGATGTTCTGATGCAGCTTCTTAAAGATATATAGTAAATCTTTTTCAAATAAGACAGTCACATCTAAGCTTATATGCTTTGTAAATATGGAAAGCATTACCTAATTTTCTGAAAATAGAGCAGATTGAATCTACGTGAGGCTTCTAATGCCCTGAAAGGGTTAATTCTGGACCAGGAGACAGATAGTTTTGCATTTTGCTCAGTGGCCTCAATACATTGATTAGTAAGTCCAATGAGATATAAAAAAAGTTATCTTGTTTCTCCATAATCACAAAAGCTGAAAAAAAGGATCTAGGTTTCCTGACTTCCTAGCTAGCCTTAACAATAGCTTGAGTTTCAAGGTATTTAAAGATTAAAATATACTACATTGCATAAACTCTAATTAGAATTGGATTATGTGATTTTAGAAGTCATTTTGTTCAGCTCTAGAATTATATGGATGAAAAAAAAGTTAGGAGGAAGAAGTGACTTTTCTGATCACTCACAGTTAGTGTAGGAACAGAAACTAGAAATAAAGTTTCCTGGGGTCCAGTCTAATGTTCTTTTCATGTATCCCACAAAGTATACATTATTTCTATTATTTGAGACTTAGAAGAGCAAGGTCATTATATAGAAAAGTACTATAGATATACACATACAGATAATCCATATTTATGTAACCTCTCAGAGATACATTTACCTTCTAAGCTCATTATGACTCATGAATATTTTACATACATCCAAATTTATTAAAAGGTAGTAATATTTTAGTATGCAAAGAGTATTCTTCTTTCTTACCTGAATGAAGAGAAGGTATACTGCTTCTGTTAAGTAATGGAGACTTCTGATAGACGATTGAGCTAAGATAAAAATTTCACAGTTCTTTGTGAGTAGAAAAAGTCTTTTTAATATAAATACATCATTTTGTCAAATTGTTTTTATGAACAATAATACTTAAACACTTAAATAGTACATTAAGTTCAGAACAAAAGTAATGTGAATTATATGCAAACCTACATAGATGAACTATTTTCCTTATATTTGCTTCTTTTCTCCTCTTGAAGCAAAGAACATTACATAGTAGAAGAAATTTACATAAAGGACAAATACAAATACAAAAATAACAAATTCATCTAAAGTATAAGTTAAGGATTATCTAGTTTATAGACTCTTTGCTTTATAAAAAGGATGCCTGATCAAATTACTTGAACTATTGAGCTTTCCTAGTTCATATTAAACAATTCAACAGATCAATTCACAATTTATGCAGATTTCTAAAACATATCACCCTCTTTAAGATACTAGAGTTCCCTTGCTTAATTTGTCCTAATATGCCCATGGCAAAAAACACTAAATCACATTGGTACTTACCTAGATGGTTAGATTTCTTCTTTGCATACCTACCAACTGCTAGATGGACAAATGCTTAGAATCTTGTACTCGATGTAACCAGAACTGAAGAAATCTTTAACTGCAAATGATTGATGTACAGCAGCTTTTTTGAAAAAATCCTTGATGAAATCTGGAGTCATTACCTGCTACGTCTATTGCTTCTATAGATAACTCATAAGCATTTATTTCAGAAACCATTATCACCCACTTCAACACTGCATTTTTTATCAGGTCAAAGTTAAGGCCCATCATTGTTTTTAGGATGAAAACAAAGCAAGAAAAGGAAATTAGACTGATGATCTCTAATGCAGCTTTGAGTTTTTTATGTTGTATGGTCCAATGAGAATAGTCCTCAGAATTGAGTCAAGTGAAAATTATTTTTGATCCATGAAATAATTTGGACAGTCACTATACAAACGAGTTTTGAATTCACTCTACAATTTTATCTTCCTGGTATTGAACAAATATTATGAAAATATGCCAGCCAGCCAGCTTTATTTTCAAACCAAATGCAGATTTGACTGGAAGGTCCCTAACTCTAAAATTCTGGACAAAATGTAATATAAAAATGAACTTAGTCTATTATTTTACTTTTGGATAGCTTTGATTTTCTGAATGTTTCCTCTTACATTTAATCTGAATCTGACCCTCTTCAATTTTCACTCAATGGTGAGGAAGAATCAGAGGAAACAGAACAAGTTTAATCCCTTTCAACAACAGGCTTCAAAATTTTAAAGACAGCTGGTATGCCTGGTCTGATTCTTCTCTTTATTAAGCATTCCCAGTTCTTCCAATCAATCCTCATTTATGTAGCATAATGAACAGAATGCTGGATTTGAATCCTATCTCAGCCACTTGGTAGCTTTGTGACCCTCTCCAAGAAATTAATCACATTTAGCTTCAGTTACCTCATCTATAAAAGGACAATAAAAAACAGCACCTACCTTATAGGGTTGTTGTGTGGACTAAACAATCATATACAGCTAATATTTTGTAAACAAGTCTTAACAAACCAGATCAATGTTAGCTATTATTATATGGAACGGTCCCCCCGGGGGGCTCCATCTTATCACTCTTTCCTAAAATATTGCTTAGGACTGAATACAATACTTTAGTTATAGTATGACTAGGCAGAACATTGTAATGGCTCTCAATGTAGCTTGGAACATATTAGCTTTTCTGGCCACCATATCACATTGTTGACTCATATTGAATATGCATTCCCTAAATGTACCCAAATCCTTTTTACACCAACAACAGTGCAATTGTCTCCCCAATAATCCATGCCAGAATGCATTTTAAAAGAAGATAAAACACCTGAATAAGCAAGCTGAAATGTTTGTAATGTCATGCAGAGAAGAGGGATCAATGAGCTTGTTGCTTCAAATAATTCACATAATCTGAGACCCTTAGGTTCACTAGAGGACTGTGTAAAATAATCTGGAGAATAGGAAATTATGTAATTGTGGGAGATGTCAATATATTTTTCACTTTTTCAAAAGCACCAGAAAGACACAAAGGGTAACAAAAGTAGGAAAATTAGTTTGAAGACTTAAGAAACTGTAACTCACCTTTAGTCACGACAGTAGTTTTTGAAGAAGAGATACAGAGATTGGTTTATTAAGAAAATGTTAGAGCAAGTACTCAGAACCTAGCCAGTCTAGATGCCTCATTTTGCAGATTTTGGATGCAGCTAATTGTTTTACTTACCCACATTAATGAAAGGGAGTAGTGGTACAAATAATCCCAAATAATGGATAATTCAAAGACAGTTTGGTGTTGTAGCATCATTCCTTCATATTAAATTTCTTAGCTGTATTTTCAATTAGGCTAATAATGACTTTCATTCCTTAAGCCCATATAGGGAATTCAAGAAGCTGAGTAGTAAAGCTAAAAAAAAAAAACTAGAACAGGATTTAAAATTTAGTGAAGATTTGACTAAATAATTTCATCATGATAGAACCAAGACATTTGATACAAAAAGAATCATCGTAAAGTGATTCACATAGTATAAAAGTGAATTAGGTGACCATCTCCTCTTGATTGTATTCTGAAGCTGAGTAGGATTTTCTCAAACAATAAGAGCATATACACAATGCTGTATGAATATCTCCTCACAACAATTCTGCAAGATAAGTGGTATCTCCATTTTACAGATGAGGAAACTAAGGCTAAGAAATATTAAGTGACTTGACCAGGGTCACATATGGCTATTAAGTGATAGAGGCATAAGATGAACTCAGAATGTTACCTTATTTAGATAATAGGAAATAGTACTGTAGAGTCAACATATGCAATTTATTAGCTTGATCAGAAGACTGGAGCTCTAACTCTAAATGAGCCTTGTACATTCACCGGGTACCAGCTTCCTCATCTATAAAATTAGGAGACTGCTTGGCACATGTCTTAAGAGTTTTTTTTTTTTTTAATTCAATTTGACTTATAGAAATAACTCAACTGTAAACTTTACAATTAGAATTTAAAACTCTATAGGCTGAATACTTATTGAAATTTAATTACTAAATTCTTTTTTTTTCTTTAGTCTCTAAGAGGACACCTCTAAAAGTGGTTTCTTTTCATCACACAATCAATGGCAGAAATTGGAACTAAATCAGTTTGTCCAATAACAAAAGGTGCTTGCTGACCTATAATTAAGTTTCTTGGAAAAGAATTGTCTTTTTAAGAGGAGGTAGATATTTTGGAAGTTGAGTACAATGGAATTTCTACATTTTCTCATGAAATGGTGGAAAGTCTTGAAACTGTAAACAGAAGACCTGGGCTCAGAGGACAAACTGTCTCATTACTTCTAAGTACATAGAGGTGAAACCCTATTAAATGACATGACTGTACATTTAAATTTCTCTGTTCAGCAAAATGATAGCCTAGGCTACAGTTCACTTATTTTAAAAATACCTGAATGTAAAATAATTTATAGGTTATTTTTTATCATGGAATTTGGGAATGGAATACCCAAATCTGTGAAGCACTGGTACAGGTCTTTGAGGGTGAGGAGCCTCAATCAATGCAGATCAACTCCTATTTGCAATTAATAGCTTTAGAAAGTAGCTTGGGGACTCATAAATGACTTATCCAGAGTTAGACAGAATGTGTCAGACTTGAACTCACTTCTGATTCTGAGATGAACTTTGTAATTATAATGTTATGCTGCTTCTCATTAAATCTCATGAGGACAGTGGTAGTAACCCATACTGACAAGTGTTGGAAACTTACATGGTTAAGAGTTAACTGAAGGCCTATAACATCTCATTCTTATTCCAATCTTTTATCTCCAAATAGTTGCTGGACATGGATGTTCCACTGTCTTTTCAAACTCATAATTAAAATAATCACACCCACCTGGTTCTATGTCATGACCTTTTTAGATTATTTCATATTTACTACTTCCCCCAAATATCCAGGCTCAAAGATTTGAATTGATCTGACTTCTATCTGGGAGATTATCATATCCCAGTAGGAAAATTTTGCTTTTGAAATGTCTCCTGAAACCATCCTTTCCACTCATATTGTCACCATCACTATCAACTAACACCTTAGCTGCCTTAAACACATTAGTCAAATTGTTTCTAGTATCTTCTCTTTTTCTGAATTTTATGAACCGCAGTCATGATATGAATTCTAAAATACTGCTGTCCTGTTTTCACTCCTCCATTAAAAACCTTCAATAATTCAAATAGGATTATAGTTTAAATGTCTTACTCTCCCAAAGTCCTTGCATTATATGCCATCTTGTGGTGATAAGTACTTAATCATGTACATATCTACAGCTTACCTTCCCAATTAGACTGTAAAAATCCTATAGCTAGGGATCAACTCTTTGTATCCCATGAAGACCTACAACTGCCCAAAGCTGATAAATACATACTCTATATTAATTCACATATCCTAGGAATGAAGGCATTAATAAGTATTAAAGGCAGAAAAATCATATTAAACAAATTTCAAGGGGGAGCCTGAATTTCAGTAATGTTCTTTAGACTTTTTATGTTACTTTTAAAAATTTGAATTAATGATGATTTAACCAGGAAACAAAGTTAAATATTGTTATTATCAAGAGTGTGCTTTATACCGATTTAGTGCACCTGATTGACTCATAATTCTACCAAATTTATTTCTTGCTCACTTATAGTACTGATACTGTCTGCAGAAGAAGCAAAGGATTTAGGATTACAAGATAGACAGAGCTAGAAGAGAATTTGGATATCACTTAGCCAACTTCCTTACTTTATAGATGAGGAAACAGAAAATCAGCAAAGTGAAATCATTTTCCAAATGTCATTTAAATACCAAAAGTAGCAGAGCTGGAATTCCAATGCAGTTTCTGAAAGCAAATGTGGGGAATCTTTTTGGTTACATTGTAATTGTATATATATTCCAAAATATATATATTTATATAAATTAAATAATTATATAAATTATATACAAATCATAAATTTTGTAAATTTAAAACCAAACTACCCAAATACTTCAAACTTGATGTTTAGTTAGTCTAAAATCTGAACTGAATTTCACATATGAATCTTTTTAACCTTTCTCTTTTGAAGAATTCTTTCTGGGTGAAGTTTTAGTTAATAAAGGAAGCAATATTTGTCTTACTCGACAAGGATCCAATATCAACATTATGGAGATTTATAATTAAGTCAGATTAATCAATTCAATATTAAGCAATATTCTTAAGTTTTGTTATACTTATTTGATTATGGCAGCTTTCCTAAGTATTGGACTTTTAAGGTGTTGTGAAATGTGTAATGTATGCAGTGAAATTACTCGTTCAAAAAAATGAAGAGGTGTAACTACATATCAATTTAAAGTGTTATTAGTGTCTGGTGTATTATTACCTCAGTTTGGGGAATTAGATGAATATTACCCATAACAAGCCCAGTAAATTAAATTTGTTTTTATTATGACAACCACTTTAGTAATCTATTTTATGTTTTCATTATATGATGAAAATGGACCAACAGGATAAGAATTATAGTATCAATGATAATCTAGATATCAATAATTTTATTTCTTAAATTTTCATATAATTCAAATTAAGACAATCAATCTATTATGGCTGATGGAAAAAAAAAAAAAACATAACAAGAGAGATTAGCTAGGGGACCTGTTAAATAGCAAAATGCCATAAACTTTCAGGAACAAAGAGCCCATATGATCAAGTTTTGTACAGTAACAGTAAAATTAGCCATATTTTTACTTGCAATTTAAATTCCATTTCAAGTGCATGCTCTGGTGGGTTTTATTTTTTCATAGAGAGGCTTCTTTTAAAATCAAAATCAGTAGTACCTACATGAGCTTAACAATAGTTCTGGGTAAGAGGGCAATTTCTAGGACTGCTTTTTGTTACAATTAGTAAAGATGTGTGAAATGACAAAAAAACCCAACAGAACACACCTGAAACAGTAAAAGTTTAATTTACAAGCTAGAGTACTATGTTTAAATGCTTTTTCACAAAACATATTAATAGTAAGCCTCTACTTACCTGTCAATATGAAACAGATGTCAGCCATGATATATGCATGTTCAATTGATAGACCTGTTGCCATCTCAAACAAATAGGCATAACAACAAATATGGTACCCTTTACTGGAAACTCAATTTTTTTTTTTTTTAAAAAGAAAAAGATCTGTTTTTTGGCCAAATGTACTGTTCCTTTCAAATACATCTTCAGCTATGGTTTCTTGTAAATGTATTTTCATTTTAAAAATGTTTTGTTATAGGAATACAGCAGAGAGATTAAAATCAGAATGCTAAAATATGAAACTGATAAAACCTATCAATAAATGAAACAAGTAAGTCTTTGTGACAAGATCATGTCATACCTAGTAAATTACATGTAATATAACATGGTAACCTAACCAATAAAATTTTATTATCAATAAAGACAATTTTCACTTTTGTTTAAGGGGTTTTGATTGCAAGTACTTTAAAGAACTTTTAAGGTCTAAAATTGTCTGAGTTTTACAATGGGAAAAATGGTAGATAAGACTGTGTTGTATTCAATTTTTATGGTTAAAGTTACACTATTTCATCAATTCTAAAATTTTTCAATAGAAGCCTTATGCTAAGCTGAGCATATTCTCTCTGCCTAAAACTCCCATGAAGGACACCATGTGGAAATAAGTCACGGTCATGATGAATACCTGAAGTTTGGTAAGACTGTGAAAAACAATACTGAGAATAAAGGTCAAAATTAGCCAGTAAAGCAACTGGCACTACTGCAGCAATTATGTTTTCTTCAACACCATTCTGGGTGCTCATTTCCTAACCTGTTCTCCACAGGGCCCTTCAAATATATATTAAAGATAAAACCCCCCAAAAACCAATAAACAAACCCAACAACTATTTCTGCCCCCAAACAAGTTATAAAATGGAAGAGACAACAACATGCACAATTAAGGAAGAAAACATTTCCTTTGAGAAAATGTTCAACAAAGAATTCCACATAGGAATTAAATCCTGAGTTATCATTTCAGTTTAATAGATTTATACAAAAAAAAAAAAGTGTTTTGCAATAATATTACTATTCCTCACAAACTGAATTATATAATTTTATTCGCTGGTTTCTTAAAACCGAGCATTCCACAAGTTAAATGTGTTTTTTAAAATCAGGTTTATTTATAAGTGCACCTATTTTAGAGAATTAAACTTGAAATGTCAGTTTGTTTTTTTGTCAAAATTGCTCTTTCCCCACAAATTTTCAGACATTAGCAGCTCTTGCTACTTGTGTCACTACTGAAATTAAACCATCAAGCACTTCTGTTTTTCCCAGCTAGACAAAAGAACTCTGTGTTAACACATATGGATACAGATAAGTGCTTCTAAAAGATTTATGATACAACTTTAAAATAGAAAATAAAAAAAAAACCATTTCAATTAGTAAAAAATATTGTAATATACAAATAGCATTAAAAATCATTTGTGAAAAAGGTAGTATAATTACCAAATTTCATACCCATCTCAATCCTCAGATTACTTCTGAAATAAACTTCTACAATTTTAACCAAGAGAAATGCTGCTTACCCAAAATAGAGAGATTGCTAAATTTTCCCAAAGTTTAAACTATCAAAATTATCATTTTGACATCATTAGAAAGAAATTGAAGCATACAAGGAATAAACTATAGTTTCTTTTTATATCAAAATGTACTCTTGAAAATGTGTTTGGCACAGTGCTAAATCATATATAATTAATACTAAATATCGCAGGATACAATAAAACCCTGGAGTTAACTGTGTATACACCCTTTTATGGGGGAAAAATAAAGATACCAATTATTCAGAAGTCAGTCAGCCTATACAAACTGTATAAACAATATTTTATGTCTTGCTTTGAAAACCACTGATAATAGTAAATTTTACATAAAAGACTGCAAAATAATATAAATGGATTTAACATATCTTTACAATAAGAAATTCAAATGGAAACAGACAAGTAACAAAGAGAAGTAAAAAAATTTATTGCAGTATTCGTTCCACCAGATTGCCTGGGGATCCCTTTTCTTGTATTATTTCAGGGTGACCTAATACATCAAAATCTACATTTACAAAAACTCCTCCTGCAGATAGGTCATAGATACTGCATGCTTTTTTTTTTTTTTCAACAGAATAAATTATATATCCAGGGAATTCTGCCATTTTACAGCCTGGAAAAAACAATGTTTCCCTGGAAACTGGGCTAAGCTAAAGAAAGCCATCCGCTGCTAGGTTAAACTCCAAGAACACTTTATTAAGAACATTAACAGACTAATTTCCAACATTCACTTGTTTATTTTATTAAACAGAAAGTTTTTTTCAAGATATAAACAATTTTTGTTAAACTATAATACAGTGGGAGTAAAAATGAACTGAGAAGTTTCTGCTGCACAACAGCGAAGGAAGCTCCCACAAAAATGTTTACCAAACATTTCCTTCTTTTTTCCTGCGTCCCAGGTTCCATTCTTACTCTTCATAAAACTGATTTTTTTTTTTTGCCAGAATGTTGATATTTCAAGTTTCTCTGCCTTTCATTTAAAATTCCTGTAATTTGGCTGCATGTACATGAAATTCATTAGCTGGAAGTCCCATCCTTGGCGGCATACAGCGATCGTAAAGTCTGAACAACTTTATTAGTCAGCTTATTAGCACTCGTTAGAGCAATTTTTTTGTAAATAATGTCTGACTCTTTAATAGTGTCTACCCAAGGCACCAGTTTGCGACCATCACGGCGTTTAGCCTCAGTCCAGGAGCCACTGTAGGAACCTGCCATCCACTGAACACTGAAGCCATTGCTGGTTTTCTGTACTACTCTTGCAATTTGTGGTCGATCTTTGTACTTTGGACAGCAAATAGCGATGACATCCATGACATCAACACTTTCATTCATCTGTGCTGCCAACTCTGTAGAGTCTGAATTTCGTTTTGACCTTCTCAATGACTAAAACATTGGGGGGAAAAAAGACCAAGTGTTACACAAAGAACTTTAGTGAAATTATTGCTTTTATTGCTTTTAATCCCTTGACGCCAGGAGTTGGGATTTCCCAGCATACTTCCATTGCTGGAAATGAGATGCACCATGACCACCAGCGCCAAGGGGTTAACACTTGTAAAACCACAAATTTTTAATTTGTACCCGTCTTTACTCTTATTGATATATAAAATATATGTATATATGTGTATATACATATACACACACACACATATACACCTATATATGTGTGTGTATATATATGCATATATATATATATATATATATGTACACACAAACCATAAAGCTACATAAAAACCTGGCAACAATAAAAAAGATAACACATACAATACATTCCAAAGGAAAATTAATAACCCTTTATAACTGGGAAAATCTTATTTTCTGTTTTTTTTCCTTTTCATTGTCTTTCTACTAAACTTTCTACAAAAGGATGTATAAATGGTTAAGTAGAGACTATCTAACTACAAAATGATTTCCTCTGTGGATTACATTACTTTGTGTACATTTAGTATAATAGACTGACATGTATAAGCACATAAAAATCATTTTACGTAATACGCTGCGAAATACGTTGACTCCTCCTCCGCCTCACCCCTGAAGTGCCTCCTCCTCTATCCTCCCCATCACTTTCATCATCTTCTGTCTCAGCTGCATTATTTTTAGGGCTGCCTCCTCCAAGCAGTGAGGTAATTGCTTTGTTCCGGGCATTTGTGCTAGCTGACACCTCCCCTTCTTCTTCTTCTTCATCAGGATCCAAATGTTCCATGAGGAGCTTGAACTACAAAAAATAAGTGTATTTCACAACTTCAGTCAGAATAAATATTTTAAAATACTAAGTATCGATCTAGTATAGAGTATGTGTTTGAGAAAGCCTGGCAATACCATGGTGCAACTACCAATGGAAGTAAATTTTAGAAGCGTTCCTCCTTTGATATCACATTTTTATCACCTAAAACACAGATATAAATATTGTTGGGAGAATGATTTTTTAAAATGACTCTCCTAAAATAAACATAGTTAAAATGCTCTGAAAGTAATGAACATTCTATCACTGGAGAATTAAAATAATTTTATTATTTGAAAACCAATACTCAAATGGTATCTTTATTTAAATAGAAATACATTTTTTCAAAAACGAGTTTCATAGTTGAGTTCTTATTTTATGTAAAAGAAGTTCCATTATAAAAGGTGATTTCAAGTTGAAAATATTACACAAAATTAATGCAATACTTTTTAGCAGTCTTTAAAAAGAGGTATTTTATTTTTAGTTCTTAATGTATAAGCTGTTTTTAAAATTTCACTAAAACATATTAAACACAATATTTGGGAAAAAAAGGAATGTACTTTGTCATTTTGTTACTCACATCTAGATATTGTTTAACTATACTCCTCTTCACATCTTCTGTAATTTTGGAATTAGACATATCACTCCGCAGGAAGTCTAAGGTTTGTTTAGGATGAAAATGGATGCCTGTTTTCCGATTTATCGCTTTATCATATACTTTTGCAGATTCAGATGGAGAATACTTCTGAATTTTACTGTTTTCAGAAAACAAAAACCCAACAGTTGATTTTTAAAAATCTGAAACACTGACATTTACATTGACTGATCTGCAAAAAACCCAATTTCAATTATAACAAAATGAAATGTGGCATATGGATGAGCACCTGAAATATTTTATAAGACATTTAGGGTAAGATAACTTGCTTCAAAGAGATTTTTTAGATCATTGGATCCTTTAAATTAAAAACATTCTTTAATCATACATTTCAGAGATTAGGATGGATTAAGAAAGCAATACTCATATCTAGAAATATAATCTGAAGAAAGGCATAAATTTTAATTCCCCCAAAGGCATAAAGAACTAAAGAAAATATTAACATCTCATTCTATTCAAAGAACAAGGTCTTCTATAAAATCATGTTGGTCATGTGAATAATGCAGTACAAAAAAGGAAGCAATCAATGAGATTGTATTTTGTACTATGAAATAGTACAAAATAAAAATGATAACAAATAAAAAAAATAGGAAGACATATCAATTGAAGCAGACTGAAATGAGCAGAACTAGAAGAAAATATACATAATGACTACTATAATTAAGTTAAAAAAACACTACAAGGAAATATAACTTTGAGTAATTATAATGACTAGTACTGGCCTTGTAAAATAGATAAAACACCCAACATTTATCCTTTCAGATAAGAACTAGGAAAACACAGAAAGTAGAAATGGAAAACTGCTTACCCTTCAAGGAGTACTCAAATTCCTCTGATTTTATAAGAATTTGCACATTTTCTAACTCTGTCTCAGAAGAGAGTCCAAAATTTATATAAAGTGAAGACCAATGGGAATTATATGAAGTTAGCTTGGAAGTAGTCTATAGATATTCTTAGTGCACATCTATTTTTAAGGGTATGTACATAATGTTTTAAAGAAAGCTAATAAAGAATTTAAGAGAGATTAGAAAGTTAGTAGTAATTTTTATTTTAATTGTACCTTCCTACTCTTGTTGCATGCAAAAGAATACTTGCAATGTGAAAATGAGTACACAATCAAAACTTAGCTCTTTATTCCTTAAAGGCTATTTTATTATTTTATTAAAAAATAAAAGTCTTTTGTTACTATTTCTTTATCCTTACCTATCAGAGAATCCACAAAGGTTCTTCAAATGTTGTTTTAACATCAGAAGTAATAAAATACCCTGGGAAACATTTGCAAACTCAATTAAAGGACTTGAATTGTCTGGTAAACATTTCATCACAGCATTTATGTCATCTTCTTCATCTGAATCTGAATCAGAATCAACTCGTTTACGTGACTTTCGAGGTTTGGAAACTTCTTCTTCACTATCACTTCCAGATGCACTTTCCCGGTTTGGCGAAGGTTTTTTCTCTTTCCTCTTGTCTTTCACCATAGACTGAAAGAAAGATGAAATTGTCTCATCTGAGAAGTATGAAGATAAATATGAACCTCATCTGACAGGATATAACATTCCCTAAAATTTTCCTATTAATCAGGTTTCAGTATATCAAATCCTATTTGTTATACAGACTTTCCATTATACAAATGGAGACAAAAATTAGCATTAGAAAAGATGAGCAAACCAGAGAATCTGAAGTTATTTATTTTTTGTTAAAATATAACAAAAACTTGAAAATAAATGATAAAAATTTAACTCAATATCTAGAATTACTGTTTTGTATATCTTAGGGGACCTAAAACATATATATATATATATATGATTATTAAGCTGAATTAGGCAGCAAAGTCACCTAATTTTAATCAGTTTTCCCTTTTATAGGTTTTCTAAAATGGGATAACATATAAACTTTCAGATCCTGATGAAGTGATAAAGTTTATATAAATAGCTTGCCTAAGCTAACAAAGAAGACAGAAACACAACACATAATTTTACTGAATTAAAGTCTAGCAGTACATGAAGGCTGGGGAAATTGAATTTACAAATATATGTAAAAGCAAATGAATGAGGGAGCCCCTGTACTGTAAAACAACAGGAAAGGTTATTTGGAAAATTCTTTAAAGCTAGTTCTTCCTGACTTAGAAATTTGGTGAATTAAAAACATTAACATTATATACATTAAAATTTTACCCAAGAAGACAATACCAAGGTATCATGTATATGTTGGTATCTTTCAATTAAGTATTTATTCAATATCAAATTTTATTCTCAGTTCAAGAATAAATGCTTTCACAATTAAACCAAACAAGATGAGAAAATCACAGAGATGAGTTATTTTTAGGTCTTCCTAAAAAGAAGTAGCCTTTTGCTTATTATGCTCCTGTTGAAGGGCTGCCAAGGGGTTCATGCTGACTTAAGAGTTTATATATCTAGCAAAGAAATAAAAATGAATATTAAGAGGCAAAACAATGAAAATACCTTGCTTTTATTTAGTACCTTCATTAAGAGTCAATATGTGTAACTTACCTCCTTAAATGACTGCAGGAGGTTACTGCCAGAAACTGAGAGTGTAATATCTATATGATGCATTATAAACAATGGTTCTTCCTGTGTCTGGTAAGGGAAACAGGCTAGATTGTCTGCTATATACAAGAGCATATTCACTTCTGTTTTCTGTAAATTAAAAATAGGGTAAAATATTTAACAAATGGTATATTCATATTCTCAACAAGAAACTCAAAATCAGGTATCAATGCTTAGTGCAAAGTCTTACCTAAATAAAAAAGAAACTTTTTTTTCTAGCCTGCTATTACCTATGAGCTGAGTTTTTATTTTTATTTTCATTTTCCTGTCATGCAGCTTTTCTTCTGAGAAGGATAGTTTGCCTTACCATGGAAAGGGATGAAGATGGAAACAGTGCCCAGGAGTCCTCAGCAGTCCATTATTTCTGTCTCTAATCTTCTTTCTACCCTCTCTTCTCCATGTCCAAGCTGCTGATTTCCCTCACTGCCTGATTCTGTCACATCCCAGTTTGCCTTCCTTCCTTCACTAATTGTATTCATACCTCAATTAGGCATTTTGCATCCTTCCTTCAACCTGTCTCCATCAACTTTAAATATCACAGAATTTCAAAGTTGAAGGAATTTACACAGCCACCTATGAAAAGGAATGCCCAGTCTAATAAATAGTGATTATTAAAAAATTCATGGGTAAGCATTAGCCTAAGATAAACTATATTTTAATTATACTAAATTTTCATATTTTAATTTTGATTGAATCATGTCCCTGTTCAGGGTGATCTTTCAATCTGCAAATATTTTAAAAAATTAAGGAAGTACACATTAAATATTTTCGTTGTATATCAGAAGGTAAAATTTTAACATCATAGAACATTTATTTTAATTAAGAAAAAGCTTTCCATGCTTACTGCTGTGTCATCAAAGAGATTGAGTAAAGCAATTAGAAAGGCTCGTCTGTGTTGGCGATTTCCTCGGATCATGGAGTAAAGATGTGAACACAAAGCACTAGAGGATTCATCTTGTCTGAAACCCCTAACTGCATCTTTTGGGGATGTGTTGATTGCTTGTTGAACTTGGTAAGACATCTTCATACCAGCCACAGCTTTCATCTGAAATTATAATAAAATCTTTGTTTTTATATTAGGGAAAAAAAAGGGAAACAAAAATAAAATAGTACTATATTCTGAAATTCATTCTAGGTCTTACTTTATCATTTGGTCCTTATTTCAGAGAATCTTTGAAGATAATTTTTACAAAATGTCAATTAGTAGTTCTCATTTATTTTAGGAAGGCTCTAAATGACTTTGTTTACATAATTTGATATCCTAATTTTAGAGATAAGACCCAGATAGGTCAACAGATTTGCTGAAACTCACAAAGAGCTAGTTAATAGAAGAAGCTAAACTTAGAGCTCGTTTTCTTATTTAATGCTCTTTCTACTATCATACAGATCCTTCCATGCTAAATATCAGGAGAAATTAAAAATTCTACTAGGAAACCCTCTGTTCTAGTTTTTTTTTTTATTTTAAATAATTTTTTCCTTTGTTCTTTTTTTAAAAAGCACAGTTGCTCAGATTGATAATTCGTTGATACAACATCTTTAAGAAAAAATTTGGTCAGGAGAATCATTTTAGAAATGGTTGTACATAATCCCAAAGACTTCGCTTACTAATAACAATTCTGTACTAGTTATTATATATTTATTATATCATATTTTGCATTGGTGAATATGTAGAAATTTTCTTGCCCTGTTAAATTCCATGAAGACAGGCACCATGTCTTACTTTTTTTTTTTTTTTTTGGGGGGGGAGGCTAACATAGTGTCTTGCACAAAATAAGTCCTTAAAAGGCTACTGAAAGAAGGCATACTGTAGTATCAATATTTAACAACTGTTATTTCAAATTATTTATCGTTATTAAGGCTCATATAATTCTAAAGTCTAATGAAGAATTTACCTTAACAGTTAATCTAGGAAATACTTTTAAAAACAGATATTAAATTATCATAGGAAAATTTATGGGAGTGTTTTTGCTAAAATATACAATATAAGATCACAGTCATAGAATTTGAGGTAGAAGTTTAAAGTTCAATTCAGAGAAGTGATGGCTAATTCAAGATTATACATGTAGTAAATAGAACTCAGATCTCTTGATTTCCTATCTAATTGTCCCTTCTGTATGCTACTTATATCCTTTCTCTATTTTAATAATTCATTTAAAGCTCAGTACACATAGATTAAATAGTAACACATTTATAAAAATAATTAAAAGATGCATTAAAATCATTTTTATGAATTGCAAGCAGGTGATATTAAAAATTGTGGGTACTTAAAACATATCAAGGAAAAACAAATTAGATTTAAATTACACATATTTCAAGTACATACATGAATGAATCCAGCATATTTTTTGTCTATTTCCACAAGCTGTTGGTCAGCTTTATTCCGCATAGCAGGCTCAGGATCGGTGCCCATGGCAATTAAATATGGCACACACTAGAAATAAAACAGAGTATAAGTCACTGAAGTACTGAAAACTACCCAAAACCTACTACAGCTAATAGCTTAGCAAAATTTAAGAATTATTTTGATAAAGTCATTTACATGAATATAGCCTGATAAATTGCTCATGACTAAAAATGCTTTTATAACTAGTATATAGCTAAAGATTCAGACCGCTTTTTATAAAGTATCAAGCTTTCTTTCAGGTATGATCTACAGAACACAGTGTCAGACCATAGGCAAAGTACAAATTATGGAACAATTATGAAATTTCATCAGTAAGCTTTGAATTTCACCTTCATAAAATTTCAAACTAATCGTATTTTTGCTGTATATGTTTTAAATGGTTATCATTTCTTCAATCAAGCTTGAAAAACACAATTTATTCAAATTAAGCATTTACTATGCCATATAATAAGGAATCTTAATGAGAAGGAAGTAAATGTTTTACATACAGAAGATTTGCATGATTAAAAATAAAATTATTCCCTTATTCTTATAGACAGGAAACCCTTAAAAACCCGTAAGTAAGATTCTGAAGTGATCAGACTACTGATTAACGTGATCTTTTTTTGTCAAATGAGTGGAATAAGCATGAAGAGATTTTATAGAAGGGGTTTCTATATACTTTTTCTAAATACGAATATAGGAAAAGAATAGCAGAGACATATTTGTTTTCTAATAGCATTAAATAAACTTAAGCATCTAAAACGAAAGCTATGCTCCCATCTTATGTAGTTCTTTAAAATGTTTGTCAGATGAACAGACACAAAGTTCAATATTAAGTATATGCCCATTAACATCACCATATAATTTTTTGGGGAAGGAGGATCTGAACGGTAATTTAATATTAGTTTTACAATTTCTTTTATTGGAAACTATTTCTAGTGAGACATATATATCTTCTGTAATTTCAGAAAGTGCCTGTAGCATTGAGAGATTTTGTGACTTGAAGGTAATAAATCCAGGATTTCCAGACCCTTCAAAAGATGGCTCTCTATAATGCCACGATTCTTCTCATGATAAAATATTTTACTAGATATAAAACTGCTCTAGAGATTAAAATGCATTATATAATCCTATATAATTTTACATGTAATACATATCAAAAGTATCATAACAAGGGATGTTGTTGTTTAATATTTATTGTAAAGCAAAGAGTATTATAATGAAGAAGATTGCAATGAGAGAGAAGTCAAATATTAAATTTTCTACCATGCAATGGTCCTCTCCTCCAAAATGTGTTCAAACTCTATAGTCAATGATTTCAGAAAGAAAATTTATGATGTAGACCTATAATTTCTTACTCTTTCTATTTACTACTCCTTTAATTCAATATCTAAAGCTTTTAAGAATTTTAAATTGGAGATTCTATAATCTTGGAAGCAGCAAAATTTGTTTTATTTGTAAAATTCAATAAATCATTTACATATAATAACACCTCAATTTTCTAAAGGTCAAGCTTCTGGCAACCTAAGCCATAAAGTATTCCCAAGATGACTGAACAGCTACCAAAAGAAAAAAAAAAATCTCATGTACTTTGTTCCACTGGAGAGGCCTTAATGGTAGTTATTTTAGCCACACAAATTAATCATAATTTAATTTAATCACACAATTCTACCAAGATTAGGAATTTGGTCTCTGTAATGATACATAATACCAATTTTCAAAGGCAGATGGGGTGACGAAATCAGGCAATTAGAAAGCCATGAAGGGAGTGGTGAAGGAGACTATAATTTATGGGTTATATATGTTTGTATATATCAATTTGTTACTTGATGTTTGTTTAGCAAGAAAAGGAAATCTTGTTTCCCTACTGATTTTTCTCTTATATAACCAAATTCCAAAATAAAGTTAGTTTTAATATCATCAGTTTTATGATAAGATTCCTATATTTTTGTTTGAAGATTTAGGATTTGCTATAATTCTGTTAGGTAAATTCATCAATATAATAGAATCGCAATGAATTCTTAAAATTGTTCTTATGCTAAAAATCTATGTGTGAAAAGATACTAGTGGATTAGAAAAGTATTTTTTTTTCAAATTGATTTGAAATATTATGAAATTTTTTATTAGACAACTAAAGCTTTAAGAAAAGGCATTATGTTAATCTAGCAAGTAAATAGCACAAACAAGAAAAAACAATTTTGGCTTACCTAACCTAAGTTGGTTATAGCTTAGTATGAATTCTCTTTAGACCACAGATTCGGCCCAGATTCTAACCTATTTAGTTATCTCAAAATTGTATACTGTTGGTCCAAATCTGAGATGTATTACTGGATTAGCTCAGATTTATCACTATTATTAGAAAAATACAAAAAAAAAGTCGTTTTAATGCCTTTCTTAAAGATACGACTCGAAATACATAAATATGTAAATTTTATGCACACACATACATGCCTGATTCATTTGAGAACATATGACACCAGATAACATTTATATATGCTCTTAGTTTTTTAAAGTGTTTTAGAGATGTTACCTCATTTGACCCTCACAATAATCCTGAGAAATGGGTGCTATTGCCACACCCATTTTAGAGATGAGAAAAAATAATGCATGAAGAGGTTCAGTGATTTGCCCAAGATCACTCAGCTGTTCACTCTGTGAAGCAGAATATGAACTCAGTTTTGATTCCAAGTCATGCATTCTAGTTGCTTGTGCATATACACCCTTCTCACTCATATTTCTGATAAAGCAAAAAATTCCTTATATATTTTACTGAAATTTCATTTTGGGAGAATTTCTCAAAATCTACTTTATAAGATATCTCAAGATAAAGGTGGCCAATATATCCATTTGAAGAACAATCATAACTTTATCAACTCAGAATACAACTGGATCTAATGGCAAAAGAGAAATTTGCCCCTGCTTACCTGAACTGGATGAATGAGACCCTGGTTGAGGGTTAATGCGATCACATTTAGGGCAAAGTGACGCACACTTGATTGGGTGTGAAAGAAAGCCTCAAGAACTTGTTTGAGGTAAAGCTGCATGATGGAACTACTCATCCCTGAGGACACATCACCCATTTCTTTTAGATCTTCCTGTTTTGCTACTTTCTTCCCTATGAAAGGAAGGAAAGATTAAATAATGTTGTACAGAAAATAACCTTTTGTTGGATACATTCTCTGACTCTGTCTTATGTCTCTGTTCAGAGTCACAGAATCTTAAAGTGGTAAGCTCACAAGTTAGTCCTCAAATTAAAGGCAGTAAAACTTAAGGTAAAACATAGATAAGTCACTTTCAGAAGTGAAAATCTTCAAAAGACAGTTTTATAAACAGGATGCTAATGAAAACAATTAGCTAAGACTAATCAAGAAAGTTAGCTATCTCCCCAAATCTATTAGAAGACAGAGAAAGAAAATATAATAGATATAAAGAAAAGAATGATCAGCTCAATTATATTTTAGCAGGTCCCCAGCAATGGCAAGGCATGGACATATGAATAGATCTTATTAAAAATGAGAGCCCAAAAGGAGAATTTGTGAGTGTGTACAGGGTTAATGAGCACTCTTTTCTTTTTCCAAATCTTGATCCCCTCCTTTCTTCCTATTAAGTGCTTAAACTTATTTGAACTTTAAACATTTCCAAGCATTTAACTATATTTAAAAATACTTAAAAGGAAATGAATAAAAAAGAAATACAGTAATATCCCTGCCTTCCTATGCACAAAGGAAAAAAAAAAGTGCCTATACCAAGAAGAGCTACCTTTATCCTTCTCAGTTAAGAAAAGTCTATGAATTATTCTTAAAATCAGTTTTCCTTCCTCTGCCTTCTTTCAGATTGCTACTTAGCACCAAAGCAAATCAATCTGGATGGTGCTACCATTACCAAGATACAATAGTTTATTATGCATTTTTTACAAGATAACAGTACTCCAGACTATTTAAGCAAAGAATAGCATGGGCTATAGAAGAATATGGCCTTCTAAGACTCACTGAAAGTAAAAAATGAATTACCTTTTTTCCCTCATTATTTTTCCCATAAAGGTACATAGTTTGAAGAAATGATTTCAAAACAGCTTTTACTTACAGTCTTTATCTGCCTGTTGCATACGTGTATCTTCTTCTTGCAGGTAGGTTTGGAGATTTTTTAACACTTGGATTTTTAAATTTACTGAGCTGTTCTTATCAGCTAGAATGCTGTTATATAGATTCTTTACCTCTTGCTCAAACATTAAACTTGGATGCTGAATAAATGCAAATCCTAGGGAAATGGAGAAAATTTTTTGATGCAGTCACTTAAAATTATATGTAAACTTTCAAAATATAATGAAAATTTTAGTAAAAGATATAATTTCCTTAGTTCAGAAAAAAAAAATACTTAAAATGACTTTAAGAGTATGCAGGTAGCCTTACCTAGAGAAGTTTTAGAGCAGGCACGTCTTTCCCCATGTTTTAAAAACAAGAAATTGCATTTCAAAGGAGAATTTCACACAAGAGGAAAGCTTGAGGAGGGAGCAGGGCCTAGTGGCTAGGGGAGTGGATTGGGAGTCAGGAGTCTTGGGTTCTATTCCTGGCTCCACCACTGACTTGTTGTGTGACCAAGGGTGAGTCACTTAATCTCTCTGTGCCTCAATTCTCCATCTGTAAAATGGGGACAATAATATTTACCACCCACCTACCTCACAGGGATGTCTTCAGGATTTAAGAGGTCATGTCTTTAAACATTTTCAGATCTCTACTAAAAGGTATTATATATGCGTTTTTATTTTTATTTTTGAAGTTGAGCTATATCTGCCTGATATAATAAAATGGCTCATTTAGGTTTTCAACCAAAATGCTAAAATTAATTGAAACCCAAAATGATAATTTTCCTTTGATTTCTCTTTAAGTCATTTCTTATTGGAGTTACAATGCTGAATCTACAAATTGATTTTACTAACGCAGTAACAGTTATATCAAATTATATTCTTTGTGTTTACAAACATCCTCTATCAAAGTCTTATTCTGATGCATCATTGATGATTCAAATTGTGAAAGTTTATTGCAAGATAGTACCAGTCACAGAGGTCCTACACCAAGCTAAAAAAGCTTCAAGTATGAGCTCAGTGAAAAACTCAATGTATGTTGTCTGAGGAGCAGCCCAGCTAAGTTCAGATTGGCTCATGATAAGGTGCACTATAGGAAGGTGCTCTTTTTTGGCCAAGGTAATGGTAAACCCAAAGATTCTTTAGTATAGAGCAGGATTGCAATCTGAGTTAAACAGAATAGCGACAGATCTACAAAATCACAGATTCCTGAACTACTGACATAACTGTCTTATTACTAATAACATTTATTTTTACATAAGGATAGCACATGAAACTCCATAATATTATTACTACATTATAGTAATAAAACCAAAGCATGGAGAAATCAAATAACTTGCTCAAGGTCACACAGCATATCTAAGAACTAGGCAAGAATATCTTCTAATTGCTAGTCTTAGATTTATCTCTTAGATGATAGTATAATTTCTTTAAGTTAAACATCTTTTTTTGAATATTTTAACTTTCTGTTTTATTATTGGCCTCTCTCTATTATACATCCTTCCTGTTATCTCATATATTTTATTTAAATGGCTTAAAGCTAATATTGCATAACACTGCATCCATAGATAAAGCCACTTATTAAAAAATCAACAAAACCTTTTCCTACTATTGAAGTCTCTGAATGGAAATACAGAAACACATATTTAACAATATAGGATAGGTTAAGGCTTTGCTCAAAAAATTAAATAAATAAATAAAGATGACAGCATGATACCCAAACATTACAACAAATATAACTATAAACTTTGATGCATTTTTCTCTTATAAGCAAGCCCCTTAAAAAAAAAAAAAAGCCATAAAGTTTTCTTTCAAGTTAAAAGACTTGTTTGTATCAAAATCAAGATGCGAGTTAGCATTATTAATAAATCTGCACTGCTTTTCAGACAACTTTTGAGTGTCTTTTAGATGTCAACTCAGGCCATTTTATAGCTACACTATTCCTTTTTTCCTCATACTTTAACTTATTTCTAAGCATTTTCAGGTACCTAGACACTAAAAGACCAAAGTTAGAATAAAACATTTTCTAATCATACAGTGGTCCTAAAGTAGGACTGTGGGAAGTGTCTTAAATTTGTAAAATAATTTGTATTATAGTAGCTATAAATAAATAGGCAGATACATTATATGAATAATTTTATTTGCTACTATGTTTTTATCGTCTATGTAAATTATCCTTTATTCAAGAAGCAGGAACATGCAATGAATTTGTAAGAGTAGGTCAAGGAAATAAAACCAGGACTCTTGTTACTTAAAGATCTAATTTCTTTGTTGAATGCTTAATAAACCAATGAATCCTCACAACACCCATATGAGGTAGATGGGGGATAGATATTGTTAACTTCATTTTACTGATGAGGAAACTGATGTACAAAGAAGTTAAGAGACTTGCTCAAGGTCACCCAGGAAATCACTGGGAGAGTTATGAATAGAACCTAGGAGATCATACACCCATCCAGGATTCCACACACCAGACCATGCTGCTATTAGCAACACATTCAAGAGAACAATAAAAGCATTTGAGAACTCATTGATTAATTTTTATGTACAATAAAATTAAAAAATGAGTAAAGAACATGCAGTTATAATACTAAAATTAGCCAATCTTAATCCCCAAAGCTGGAATAAAAATAAATTAAAAAATACTCTCTTACCTAGACCAATAATGGCTTTGGTTTGTACTTCTTCATCTGAATGTTTTGTAAAATACATCAGGAGTTCAAGTACTTTATCCTTTATGTTAACCTAGCCAAATAAAGAGGGGGAAAAAAAAAAAAGGAACTGATGCAATGTCTTTTGGTATACAGATTTTATTTTTCAACATTAAAAATATCTGAAACCCTTGAAGTATTCTATTCTAATTTTTCTTTGATGCAAGAATCTCTTCTATAATACCTTTTAAAAATGATAATGCTGATTAAATATCTCTGGTAACCAGAAGCTCACTACAAAAAAGATGCCTGTTTCATTTTCAGACAGTTCTCACTTTTAAAATGTTCTTCCTTAGACCATGTGTAAAAGCCTGTCTCTCCCCTAACTTCTTATCATTGAAATTAAACTGACTTACAATTGTAATAAGTAAAATTAAGTAAAACATAAACCAGCTACATTCACAATTCCAAAGTTTAGTAGGCCAAAGACAATTTGATGCATATTGATTTACTTTTCAGTATTATCATTTATTGCTTTTACAGCTAAAAATTTTAAATACTTTATTTAAATTTTTTTTATTTAAATTTTACAGATAAAAATTAAATAAATTAGTGAATGTTACCTTACTGCTGCCTTTAAAATCTTCTTGATCAAAATCAAAATGGCGACACAGTGCTCCAACAGTAAAAAGGGATCTAAGCAGTGCTGGTTTATTTGTTGTAAGTACGGTGCTGTTTGAGTCTTCTTGATGCTGAATTTTTAATTTTGAAAGTGCACCTAATGAAGAAATCCTTCACTTATTATACTCACCATTATGTCCCTAAATTTTTGTATTAATTATTATATAAGATTTTTCTAAAAAGGACAGTGAATAAATAATAATCTCATTAAGAACTATTCACACAAATATGAAAGTCAATTACTTTTGCATTTGACTGCCTACTCAATTTTTCATGATGATTCTATTTCATGGAGTAAGATATTTCTAACCTTAAAAAAAATTGGTGTATATCCAGTATAAGTCTTGAAAATGGATAAATGGACTAGAATAACTCTAAGAACGTCTACAGAACAGACAGTAAATTTATCAAAATCCATGAAGAATAGACGAAAACTATAAATAAATTCCAAGAAATTAGAACAAAGATGCAATTCAATTTAATTCAGCAAACATCTGTGAAGTGCCTACTGTATTTCTGGAGGAAACTAAAGACAAACAGCAAATCAATTCTAGTTTTCAATTAATTTAATGGTTTTTGAGAAAGGAAAATATTCTGAGGTTATCATCATGGAAGATTACAATATTCTCCTATCACCTATCTCTGGATATAGACATGGTATTGAGCATGGGTTAAAAACCACAGAGCTGATATGTCAATTTTATGTTGTTATATTTAACTTACCATAGTATCTATTGAAACATGCCCACACAAATTTATAATTTTGTGTGACTTTATTTACAACAGCCCCAAGACAGCTCACACAATGTTGCACTACCTAAAAAGATGTAAAACGATGTTACTGGTTAGATAAATTAATTTAAGTTCAAAATGAAAAGCTATAATGCTCAAAGTTTCTTTGAAAATTCATGTGGCCAATTTAAAAAATCATAATATGTAACAATTATCACCGTAGTTAATTAGATATCATTAAGTATAAACATAATAGAATACTTACTGTCATGCCATATTTGATGATAAGTTTCATTAGATCTTCCTCAATGGTAGCAAGAAAAGTTTCACTTGGATGTTCCATCAATGGCACTACTAATTCTAAGATTTTTGCAACATTGCAAATGACCATGAAATCATTTTGTGTCTGTAAGGTCAAAAGTAAGAAGGATCAAAACTTTGGGATTACTCAAACTCTAGGATGAATGAAAAATCATCTATTTTTATTGTTGTTTGCTTGGGGGTGAGAGTAAAGAAGGTTAAAGAAGTCAGCTCTCATATGAAAAATTAAGCCTTGCCTTCTCCTTCAAAGAATACAGGGAAGTAGTGTGGGAAAACCGCTTGTTCAGAAGTCAAAAGACTTGGATTCTAATCCCTCATTTCTCACTAATTTGTAACATGACCTTTGAAAAGGCTCTTCATTTTTCTGGGCCTCATCTTTAAAACGAGCAGACTGAATTACATGATCTTTAAGGTCCTTTAAAATATAAAGATATATCATGCTATTATTTAAACTAAATGATTCAAATCTAAAGTTTAAAATCTAAATCAAATATAATATTTAATAGGACAAAATAATTTATCATTATAAATATAAGAGTTCCTTCAGTTAACTAGTAAAAATTTTAAGTCTAATTTTTAAAATTAAAAAATGGCAGAAGCATAAGAAAATGTCATGTAAAAGTGATTTCTCAAATGGTGAGTTATAAATTCCTTTAGAGATTTTAGACAGATAATGAATGAGAAGGAAGATGATCCCGAAAACTAGAATTCTATTTTCCAAAAGGGTATTTTTGAAAAAACTCTGCCTCTCTCTCTCACTTGGTTTATCCAAGGAACCTCCTTCTTAAAAACCAAGAAGCATTCATTATGTTTATTATTCCAGATAATATTATGATTCATTTACTGAATTACCATTTATTGCCTAATATATACAAAATGCTGTGCTAAACACTGGGCAAGCTGCAACTAATATAATTTATGTATCTATCTCTATTGTCATGGCCAGTGTCCTCCCAGAGTTTACAATCTAACAAGAATAATATTACATGTACCCAAAAAAGTATACATTTTTACAATAATTAAAATGCAGAATAGACTATGGAACAAGAAATGGAGAAAGTAGCAGCAGAGCTCAGTCTTGCTGCATAAGTAGGTTTCAGTAGCCATAAATAAGGGATTAAAAGAGGCACATTGCAGGCATAAGTCCCCCCCCCCCCAAAAAAAAAAATGCAGAGAGTTAAGCAAGTGCCAACTTCTAGAAAGAAAAGAAACTTCAAGTAGCTTAATGTGATCACAGTATAAATAATATAGCTGGTAGGAAAAAGAAGGCTACAAAGAAATGTGAGTTAAATCCGGATCATAAAGGGGGGCCTTAAATGTCTGACTAAGGAATCTATATGTGATATTATAATAATAGAATACCATATTTCTGAAATGTAAGAAGAAAGTGAAGAAGGCCACTAACCTATCTGGTGAATTCATGGAAGGATATGGATAAGAAGAGACAGACATAGGATGGGAATGCATGAATGGGTAATGATCTATATTATTGGAGAGAATAACCACAAATGAGGTTATAGAATCAGTATTTTTGAGCAATGGAGAAAACCTCTGAAAGACTTTGAGCAAACAAGTGACACAATGACGATGGACTAATTTTTAAGTAGTGAAAGGATGAACTAGAGCGGGGAGAGACAGACTGTCTGTAGGGTGGCCAATTAGGAGATTGTGACAGTATAATACACATGGACAGAAGGTAGTATAATAGAAATAAAATGAAAGGATGGATTTTAAAAAAATACTAGGTAGAAAGAATCAGTAATACTCTTTATATATTCTCTATGTAGAAAGTGTGAGAGAACAAAGCATGAAAGACTACATTAGGATATGAAGATGACTGGGAAAATAATAGTATCATTGACAAGTTAGAAGAAGAAGCAGTTTGTAAGGAAAGATCTTAAGCTCTACTTTGAATACATTAAATTTGAATTGGGATATCAATTTGAGTATACCATTAATTAGATAGTTGTAGATTCAGGCCTCAGGTTCAAAGAGGGAAAGGAACATGTCAGATTGGATATGTAGATTCCTATTAAACTAAAAGTTCAAGTTGTGGGAATGGATGAGACAGCCAAGAGGGTGAATCAAGAAAGAGATCACAGGAAGATGTGTCAAGAAAAAGACAAGAAGCAACTGTTAAACAAGTAAGGAAAATCAGCAGTGTGTGTTGTTGTAGTAGTCATAGGATACAGGGTGAAGAAGAAGAAGAAGAGTATCAATTAAGGCCTACAGACCAGTCAAGAAGACTTAAGTAAATGTTCTTGGATTTAGAGATAATTCATCTGGTAACTTTTGAGAGTGATTTTGGTAGAGACAGAACAGATGCTTAACTACAAAGGGCTGGGAAGTGAATGGTGCTAAGGAATTGGAGATATTAAGTAGCGATAACTTCAAAAAGATGAGGCAATACAACTCATTTCTTTCTTCCCAAGAACTAAACAAAGTCAGCAACATGGAAAGTATTATTTTTTTTCCTTAAAGAGTGGGAGAAAAAAGGCCTAGAAATAAATGAACCCTTTGAAGGAGAATCATGAAAATACCTTTTTAAAAAGCACTCAACCGTATCTTTCATATATACCATTTCATTTGATTTTCACAACATTCAAGGGCAGCTAAAACAAGTATTTTGTTCTTACTATGGAAAGAAAAAATTTGATGCTTAGAGATAGTGTTTACTCTGACCATTGCTGACATCCTGCCTCTCTTCCAGTGCTCTCTTCACTACTTTTCTTTCTTTTCAATCCAATTAATGGACTACTATGTTAGCTACAATACACTTAATGGAAACTAGTCATTTATGAATGTACTTAATGACTCTATAGAGACAGAATTAGGGAATCACATTTTTTCCTTGTCCTTGTGTACCTTCTTGCCTCTTTTTTCCCTGGTGTACCCTGAGTTTTTTCATCTTAAAAAAAAAAGAAATCCCTCAAGACAACTGTTAACTGTGGTTAATAAGTTTCTATCACCAGGGATTGACAGTTAAGTATACAGCAAACAGGACAAATCATTTCCTTATTCATAGGAAAACACAAAGTAACAGTAATGAATGACATATACAGGAAAAAAAAGTCCCATGACTTTAAAATTTAGCTCTTATTATATAGGCTACTTAGATCTATCCTGCACATCTCTTCATCTTAAATAAGTTTATGTCTAAGTTTTTGTTGTTATGGAAATGTATAAACAAAATTACACATGCTATAATATTTGATTTTATTAAAAATATACTTTGCAACACAGATTAATGAAAAAGTAAAATTTTAGTGTTACCTAAGGACATACCATGTCACGATGTGTTACTAAAGGACACACCATGTATTTTCTTCATACTCAATGTTTGTGACCTATAGGTGAAACTCTGGTTGATATTTCCCTTTATTATATGAATTATAAATGTCAAATCTTTTATCTTTTACTTAAGAAAGGCACTTTTCTGATACTTACGCTACATTTAGTGGTAAGGTATGGTTGCATGGTCATGGCATGTTTGACCATTAGCTGGGGTCTGATTTTGCTGAATAAGAACAAAGTGGTTATGCAAGCTACCAATCGACCAGAATTCACTCCCTTATTGTCAGAATCTGGAAAAAAAAAATTAAAATGAAAAACAGTGGAAACTGTACAGAATACAATCTAAACTGTTTTACTAATTCTGGGGGTGGGGTTGGGAAGGGAGAGGAAATAACATAAATTTGTGTAACTGAACATAATAGAAAAGATTTTTACTTTCAGAGGTGGGGGATGCTTAGTGGTGTGAGAGGCTGAGGTAGGTGATTTCAGTGATAGAAGCAGCAGATGAGGAAAAGTAAGCTAGGAAAGGGATTTAGCTGTGGTTGGAGAGAATCTATTTCAATGCAAGTAGCAATTATTAGGCACCTAACGTATGTAACACATTGTGCATTGTGGGAGATGTATATTTTAGATAAGATAGGGTTCCTCTGCCCTAAAAGGACATGAAAAGTTGAGGTGGTAACACAAAATGGGGAATAAGATAAAGATGGTTAAAAGAGTTGTGACAGGCTGAAGAGTATTAGGGTTAAAAGAGGAAGTTTCCATTTGGGGGGAAAATTGCATTACATGGGTCAAAGTGAATTTTTGGAATAGGAATCAATAATCCTTTTACTCCTAAAAATAAAAGTAATACAATTGGACTGTCAAAGGTAGGGATAAACAGAGTAGGTAAAAGAAAGAAAAAGGGAATAGAAGAAATGCGGTAAAGATAAAAGAAAAAAGAGGTGAATATAGTGGGTAAAGTATCGTTTCAAATTCAATTCAGATGAATCACTCAATGGGATCTGTATCAAAGGATGCATATATTTCTTCTGGAAAATGATTTATTGCTGACTGTTCAGGAATTATAAAGCCTTATAGTTTTAGATTATCTACATTAATATTGTCATATTAATCCTGATCTTAACTGTTTATATATGAAAAACTAAAATCATGTATTTATGTTAAACTTCAAAATGGAAATTTGGCAAAACAAAAAACTAAACTAGATGATCTTTGTTCTGACAAAAGATACAGCTTTAATTTAAGGGGTTTGATAAAGTAAATTTAGAAACAACTTTCAAGGCCCAAAATCAAATAAACTGATTTAAAACCTTCATAGTATTAACAAAAAGCCTATATTTTAAACTTGTAAATAAAATCAGTTTTTATTCAATAAATTACTTTTAAAAATGTGATTTATAAGAACTGCAACTCACCTGCCTATTAAAAAATTCTAAAATGGAACTTTAAAACTTTTGAAAGAATCATATTAAGTAAATAAAAAATTGTCTTTGAGCTTTTAATTTCTTTTGTTCTAGATACTAAAAGATACGTGACTTAAGTAAGATCTGTGATCTTAATAGTGAAGTGATGTAATGTTGGGCCTGGAGTCAGGAAGACTCATCTTCCTGATTTCAAATCCAGCCTTGGACATTAGCTGTGCAACCTGGGCAAATCACTTATTCTTGTTGACTTCCGTTCCTCATATGTAAAATGAGCTAGAGAAGGAAACAGCAAAGCACTCCAGTATATTTGCCAAGAAAACCCCAAATGGGGTCATGAAGAATCAGACATGACTGAAACAACTGAATCATGATCTTACTGAACAACTTTAAGAAGTTTATTTAGCAAGTATAATTTGGATTTCTATCAAGAAGACATAGACAAAAAACTCATAGACAAAAAAAACATTTTAATGACAAGAAGAAATATGAATCTTGTTATTTAGAAGTATAAGGGCATTTAAAAATTACTTGTTAATTATGCAGCAAAGAAAATGAGTACAAAAAATTGTTAAGTACTCTATTTTATATATGTGCGTATATACATATATATATATGTATTATAGAATATATAAAACATGTGACTTACCAGCTAGAGATTCCTCATATTTAAGGATATGCTCAACTAAGTTATCAACAAGCTGAGTACAAGCTTTTTTCACAGGTTTATAAGAAGCATCTTCTTCTGACTTCAAAAGCTTTATCAGACAAGGGAAAAAAATCCAGTAAAGTTGTTGAATACACAATTGAATATGGTGCTTTGTGCCCTTAACTAAGAATTCTGCAGTGTAATCAAATGTATACAATAACTTCATAATGCAGGCATAAATATCATATTCTAAAAAGAAATTCCGACAATCTTTTAAGAAGAAAAGGGAAACAGGGTGACACAAATAGGATAAAAGACCTTTGACTTCGTAAGTAAACAAATGAAATAATATGTTTACAGCAGTAATACAAGGCCAAATCACCTCTTAAAAGAATTTAGTAGATAGATATTTTTGTTTTTTTTTTTTAAAAAGAAACAACAACAACAAAAAAAAAGGTATGATATGAAAGTTTAACTTTGATTAGAAAAGCCTTGTTTTACTAAGTAGGCAAATTAATACAGAGAATTTTTCAAAATGCAGAGGAAACATTATTCCAATAAAACTCTTACATCATCACCATTTACGCTTTTCAGCTCCCAGTTAATTCTTAGTATTTACATGTATAGCTAGATCAACAGTTGCTGGAGGTAGCTATATTTTTATCACATGTCTATAATTCTGTACTTGATATCTATTTTTTTTTTAATAAAATGGATTTCCCATTTCTTTTATCACATTATAAATCCCTCCATGGCAAGAATCACATATAACTCTTACTTCATGTCTACTGTTGCTATTATTTGAACAGAATGGATGCCAAGTCATTGATGCTGACTTTATCGATTAAACAAGGGAGAAGTATTGAAAGAGAAATTAGCAGATTAGTAACTGATTCAGTAAATATTTTAAAAAGCCATATATGACACTACAGGAGATGCTGTAGAGATCTGATTGTTTCAACTGATGGTGCCAGCATAGCAAATAAAAGAGAACAATTAAATCAACAAGGCTATTGGTGGCAACAGGTGGGGCTAAGCTTAATCATGAAACCTTAGGTGAGTGAGTCACTGCAATAATACAGAAGAGGAAACAAAAGGCCAACACATGGTATGACGGTTGAGGATTTTAAAGTATTATCATTTTGACTTTTTTGGGGGGTGGGGGGGAGGATGGGGGGACTAGACCCATACCTTCATTGTTATAGAGAATATCCTTTAGAGGCTTTTCTCTATGCTCTATGAAAACAGACACTGTCTTTCTCTAAGCCAGCCAGAACTGGCAGAATTGGAAAATATAACCTTGTAGATCAGCATGTTGCTTAGAAATGTTATTTATAAGATATATTAGGACCTATTGATAGTTGGGGCTTTGAAAGAATGTGATCCTGTTAGTATTATCCAAATCAAAGACTAGTCCTTAGAAAAGAGGCTTGATGAAGAAAAGGATAGTGTGGGTGACTGGTACTTGTTCTATACTTGTGTTGTAAGAAGAATGTTCGTTGAGAAGTGTGAGGTGACTGGCCAAGGGACACATAGGCAGCATGTCTTAGAAGAGGGGCTTGTCCATAGGCATTGTTCTGACATCATAGCTGGCTTTCTATTCACCAAACCAGGACAGCTCTCTTATGATTACCAAATTCAATTCCTGATCATTTAAAAGAGTTTTTTTTATACTTCGTTTTCTGCTAGACTTTTCAACTTATTTATAAACTGTGTTGTAAGTCTAAAATAAAAGGTTTTAGGAAACCATTTTATTTTATTTTTTTTTCAAAGAAAAGCTTGTTTCATCCATTTTAGTCTGAATTTCTACTAGCTAACTTTGTTTTAAAAGATCTTATTTAAACTTAAAAAATGTAAAGATAGGAGTTTGCAAAAATGGATAATAGGATTTATCAAATGTGAAAAAAGAAAAATATGTACTCAATATTTTATATTTTTATGTTTCAAGAGTAGAAGTATTTCTTTTGAAATATTTACAATCAAAAGTCAAAGGTATACTCACATTTTGAAGAAGTTGTTCAAACCAGTCATATCCAGTATCTCTACAAGCTGCAACCTTAAGAAAAAAAATGTAACAATGTCATAAAATGTGCACTTCTACAGAAGAATATAATTAAAAACAGATTTGAACTTAACTTCTATTTATATATGTATGGAAGTATAACATTATTTTTAAAAAAATCAAATCAATGCATTTATTTTTTTCCTCCCTTTTATTTGGCTAAATAATTTGATGTAGAGGGCCTGAATACTAAAAAAGTATACTTGAAACAAAGATACTTACAGCAGCGTGTTTACTCAGTGTGATTGATGAAATAATGCTTCTCTAGAATTCATATATACTTAGTACTTAGTATGGTGATGTAATGATTCTACATTTGGCACATGCTCAGTGTGCTAGTGATGTAATTGTACTAAGGTATTTAAGGCCGGAGAGGACTGGAGACATGTGAGAATGAGAGAGTGAGTGTGTGTAAGTTTAAGCAGATGGTACCATCATTAGAGGTGCCAGTTGTCACAGTCACTGGCCAAAGATTAAGGTAGACATTATATGTCTGGCATAGGAGGATCAATAGCAGCTAAAATTAGTGCTACCCCTTTGAGATGGATATTTCAAGATGAAACAGGAGTTTTTACTCCTTTTGTAGTAGAAAAAATCCCCATCAATCTATGGGGAAGAGACATCTTACAACAATTAGGGTACTTTGACTTTTTAGGCAGGGCTGCTGTTGAAGGCTTGTTCCCATTCAATGAAAAACTGATACACTAGAGTTTGAGTAAAACAGTGACTCTTAACAAGAGAAAAAATTCAGGCCTTATTAGGTATAGTACAGTATAGTATAGTACTACAGAGTACAGGAATAAAGGACCTTTTCCTTAAGTCGATCTGTAGCATCTATTTAAAATCATCAGCAAGCATCATATGCAATGGGGACAAACTAGAACCATTCCTACTCAGATCAGGAATGAAACAAGGTTGTCCACTATTATCATTATCCAATATTGTATTAGAAATGCTAGCTTTGGCAATAACAGAAGAAAAAGAGAATAAAGGAATCAGAGCAGGTAATGAGGAAATGAAATTAATACTCTTTGCAAGATAATATGATGGTATACTTAGAGAATCCTAGAGAATCAACTAAAAAATTACTTGAAACAATTCACAACTTTAGCAAAGTTGCAAGATACAAAAAAAATTCACATAAATCATCAGCATTATTATCAACAAAGTCCAACAGTACGAGATACAAATCTCCCTTAATTTTTGATTCAGACTTACTTTTCTAGGGAGTTTGGTTCTACTTCTTGGATGGAAAAACTTCCAAATGTTCTGATCTACTGTTGTTGTGTGCTTTCTAGAGCCCTCAAAATGAGGTGCCCAGATAATACTATTTGGACAAGCTCTCTCGAGGATCTCAGGACCAGCCTTGGTCTTAGTGGAGGAGTGAAGGAGGCAGAAGAGCCACCAGGATGGCTAAGGATGGAGTGTCTCATTTCTAATCCTCTCTGCCCTTAAATAACTCAGTATGATTACATCATTACAGCACACTAAGTATGTGTTAACTAGAGAACCATTATCTCATCAATCATACTGAGTATGTGTTAACTATAAGCACCCTGCTGTAAGTATCAAAGTAGAAGACATGTGGTTATGCCCTCTTTGACAGTTCAGGAAGGGAGGTGGACACCAAAGGGAAATGGGGAGCCAAACCAGATATTGTCAACAGGTTTACTCTGGGCTGAAGGATCTCATACCTTACCCAGAGTTCCCCCACTATTTGCAGCCTTCTACAATTTGATCATGGTCTGAAAGAGGCAGGATGTAGCAGTGTACATGATATATATTTTCAAGTATCTAAATAACTGAAGAAGGGTTTGACTTGTTCTGTTTGAGCTAGAGGGTAGAACTGGGAACAATGACTAGAAATTTACAGAGACAAATATAGGATATACATTAGGAAAACCTTTTACTAATCAGAATTATACAAAAAACAAACAAACCAAAATAAAAAACAACACCCTGCCTTGAGAGGGTGTGCTATCTCCCTCCTAGTGTGTCTTCAAAAAAAAAAAAAAATTGCAGCATTACCACTTTTCAGTTGTGCTGAATTATGATTTCTTGTTTCTGTACAGGATAAATTAGAGATATCAGAAATCATTTCCCAAACTCTGCTTTCTCTTTTATCAAGTTTTAGGGGGCTGAAGGAAGTAGATGAATGGTGCAAATGTCAACACTACCAGAACTTCGGTTTTCTTCAGGAAAGTCCTCGATGGTGAGGGGTTGTAAGGGTCAACAACCAAGCTCTTGATTCTCTCCTAATACTGCCTATAGTCATAACAGGAGGACTCAAAGAGGCAGCATATGTAGGAGTGGTATCACCAGACTAAGTTTACTGCCCTGCAATCTAGGAGTTGTAAAATATGATCCCAAGTAATACTTCACAAATATAAATCAAGTCCTTGTTCTAACTCCAATTCTTACCACATCGGTGATATTTAAAATCTTCCTGGTCATTGCTTCTTTGTCATGATGAGGAGTTGGAGTAAACCAGAGTTTCTGGAATGTTTCATTTACTAGTTTCTAGAAAACAGAAAAGTTCCCAAACTAAATAAACAACTCACACATTTCAAAAATCCTAATATTAAATTCTAATTCAAGCAAAAACAAATTACTTAGAATCCAAAAAAACAAAACAACAACCAAAAAAACCCAAAACAATGAGAATTTCTACCTGAATTTTCACAATGAACAAAGAATGAATTTAAAGTGTGTTGGCTATTTTTCACTTACATTTTTCTAATGAGCAAAGTTTTAAAGTATAAAAATAAACATGGAAGAATTATTTTCATTGTCCTAAAAGTTAGAATTACTTTGCATTGTAAGCAAAGAAAATTTTCTAATTTAAATACAGATTATAAAAAAAAAAAAGCCATATTTTATGATTTGTGAAAAGAACATTTTATGTTTGGATAATTAAAAGTATTTAAGTTACAAAGATGCACCTGAAATGTTTTCCTATTGTTAACTGATACAGTCCTAACTATTGGGAGAAATGAAACTACTACAATTAATTATCAACTTCAAGGCATTAACACCCCCACCCCCCCACCCCCCGGCTCCTATCACCTCAATACAATTTTTCAATTGAGTAAAAAGATTTACAGAGAATGAAGAGATAGGCAGGCACTCCTTTTCAAACTCTTTAAGAATATATGAAATAATCAAATAAATCTCTCTTTAAGAAATTTAAATTCTTATCTAGAAAAATCCTTATTTCACTGATAAGACAATGTGACTTGTCCAAGGTTAACTAGCAAGCCAGTTGTTGCAGATTGAGTATTCCTGTCAATATTTTCAATAATCACTTCAAATAACTTTCTAAAGAGGTTAAAATGAATGTCTTTTAGACAAGTCAATTCAAAGATAAAGCATAAACTGACAAGAAAGGTCTTTTTCATTTTTAAAGGTATGTTTTGTAATTAAAAATAATTATGCATAATGTTCATCTAGTTTCCTCAATATTGGCTGAAACACCTACAAATTAGCCTTACAATTCAAATTATTCTCTTAAGTGTTCTTAACCTCAAAAGCTTTATGCAACATGAAGAAAAATAATTAATTTTAATTTTACACAAATGAAAAAGCTACAAATTGGAAAAAGTTAACATATAAACAACTATGAACTCAGTACTTTGAAAAATATAATTTATGCTTAGTGGGGAAAAATGTAAATGAACAGAGATCCTTCTTTATGATGACTAATCTTTTAGAGCTGTAAAAATATGCATTTGTAGGTATTTATTAATTTTAACATTTTTATAAACAAAATTCTTTTTTTAGAGATAAAAAAAGATCAACAACATTGAAAACCAAATAGGGAACACTGTAAATCTAAATGTTACCACTCTATGGCTCAAAATAGCAATTTGAGAATAATGTTAGTAATCTGAGTTCTCCAAGATAGTGAAGGTAAATAATTAATTTCCTCATCTGAATATCTGTGCTTTTTTTTTTTTTTTGGTTCATCACGAAACAAAAATGAGATAAAATGTAGAGGTTTTTTGTTTTGGATATGTCATATAAAGCACTCTGAAAATTTTAAATTGTTATCATAAATGCTAGTACCAACTATTACTAGGAAAATTTGGTGAAAAGTGGGGGGGGGGGGGAAGGAGAGAGGAGGGGAGAGAGAGAGACAGAAACAGAGACAGAGAGACATGCACACTGTACCTGCAGCCAGAGTTCAAATGAAACTTTAGATATTAATTAGCAGTGGGACTATGAAGATACTTAACCCCTATTTGCCTGACTTTCTAATCTATAAGATGAGGATAATGATAGCCCTTACTTCTCCCAAGGTTGCTGGGAAGAGCAAATGAGATGCTATCTATCTATTTATCTATCTATGCATGTATGTTAGTTATTATAAAAATTAACAGCTAAAATAAAATGATTTGCTTTTGAAGTTTTCAAATAAATTATGTATATTCAGATGTGAACTTATTAAAAAAAGTTTTGACTTTTCATCCTACCTTAATGCCCTCTTCATCATTTACTCTGCGGATCATTTTCACACACATCTCTGTGATTTTGGGAAATGTTGGTTGCTCAATACATATATCCCTCAGAATCTTTATTACTCTTTTCCTGACACTGATACCAGTATCCTGGAAAAGAAAATTATACCATTTTTGAGTCAGAAAAATTATGACAAAATATATTAGATTATGAAATATGGCAATAAACACCCACATAGAGTCAAACTGCTACTAAAAAACTGTTGAGTTTTCTTTAATTCTTAAACATGGGAGATATTTTCATCATCACAAAGTTTGAATATTTCAATATTTCTGTATTGTGAATAGTTAAAGTATTTACAGATTAGAATTTTTTGAAATAAAGAGTAACATCCAAGATGAAGTTAAGTTGTACAGTACATAAGAGTTCCAGGCCTGGAATCTGAAAGACTCAATTTCTCGAGTTCAAATCTAGCTACAGATACTTAATAGCTGAGTGACTCTGAGCAAGTCACTTAATCCTGATGGCCTTAGTTTACTTTTCTGTAAAATGAGCTGGGGAAGAAAATGGCAACCATTCTAGTATCTTTGCCAAGAAAATCCCAAATGTGGTTATTAACAATTGGACACAACTGACAAACAACAATATCCAAAAGCTAAAAGTAGTATTACCTGAAAATTATAACTGGATAACACTATTTTACAAGCAAGCTTCAGATAACCATTTTAAAAAATGAGGGAATTGCTTTTAATCCCCATGTGATTTCTGTTTATTTACTAATAATTTCAATGTATTTATAAACTATTACATATGGTTAATTCATATTTGTGTTTACTATGATTTTGGATATAGGACTTTATATTTTTATATCTCAAAAACGTAAAATATATTTCATGGATGAAAAATCAGGTGATCCAGTAAATACTCTTTGATCTCACAGCCAGAAACTACTGGTTATTATTTCAAAAGTGGAAGTATTACTGACACTGAAACTACTTTAATCTATCATACTATTCTCAATGACAATAGAAATGGTGTACATAATTATATATCACTATACATATGATGAAAGATTTACATTTTACTGGTGTAAACATTTCTCTTTTAAACAAATAGCACTACAAAAATAGTGAATCAGATTTTCCCTTCCACTCCTAGAAAGGAATAATTAGAAAAACGCTTTCCTTGGTTATTCTCAGGTATTTTGCTTGAACTGGAACTTCTATGTCGAATTAAAATAGTATATTATAGACAAGACACAACCTTCCTATTTCATTTTTAAAGGTGCTGAAAGAAATTACTGCAGTATAGCACAACTTTGTTGTTCACAACACGGGACTATAATATACCCTGAGCTTAGGGGTACAGACTATCAAAACATATCAAGGATATCATGCGGATAACTTCAGTTTCCTAAAAGAGAACTAGAAAAGGAAAGTCAAAAATTATTTATTTAACACCTGACTTTGCAGTCAGGATTTCAATTTATATGTTACGTGACTCTAAAAACAGTGTTATTTTTCACTGTGCTACAGTGGCTTTCATTTATTAACTACTATTTTCTCTAATTTGTTTATTTTCCTTAAAACAACACCTATCAAGGAAATACAAAAATTCTTCATATGGTTGTTCTATTTCACAGAGAAAAAGAAACTGCAACTTTCAGAACAGTATTTCTCAAAATTAGAATTCTACATTATGTTCTTGGTTAATATGGGTTACTGGGTTTGCTGTAAGGTGACCAGCAAACATTAACTACAGTTTTTTAGGAAAAGAAGTAGTTAGCTGTATACATATATCAGTATTCCAAAATACCAGGTATTGAAGGAATTTTTAAATTTTACATAAATAAGCATGAGAGTGATAATGCTCCTATGAAGAATTTACTATATAACCCCAAATTCTATCCATTTTTGTAAATGGAGATTTTTGCCCACCCTATATTTTCTCATTGGAAGAAACTTCTGAGTTCCAATACTGTTTTTATTAATTATGAATGAAATTTTGAAAAAGGAGTAACTCATATGGTATCAAAATTAAGAAATAAATTTTTTTTCTATGTATGAGTAGAAATCCTAATTGCCACACAATCTTGAGTAAGACAAATCACCTTAAAACAAACCTGTCCTTCCTCAGGTAATTGCTTAAGAAGAGGTAACTATAGTCCAATTAAAAAATATATATATATTGTAATGCATACTTCCAAAATTTCATTTTGTCAGTTAATATTTATGCAGATTGTAATCCTTCTTAGTAGATGGTTTTTTGCCAACGAATTCCTCACCCTAAGGCCAAGATGGTGATGGGCCTCTGGAAATAAGCATAATGGCTCATCCAACTTTATGTTTTTTTTAAGTATAATATGAGTTTTACAATACCAAAAATAGTCTGACAACAGGCCAATAGTCAAACCTTTTCCACAAGCTTAGTATACTTTATTAAATCCTTCACAAAAATTGGTTTATTTTATTTATTGATTGAATCTGATTCTTGAATTTATTAAAAACACATATTAGATATTTGGGCAAAATCTCTTATATTAAAGATGTTTTAAAGATAACAATTTTTTCATTTCAAATACATGAATCAGGGAGTCTTGAACAAAAAAGTTTTTGTCTTAATAAGTAGGATACTATAATGAAAATTAGTCTTATCATGAAACAAACCTACCAATATTCTTTCAATCAGCATGTCATAATACTGTTCAGCAAGCTGAGGTCGACAGAGGACAAACCGACCTAATAATTCTACTGCTGCCTCACGGACACTAGTGGAATTATCCATTAATCTTCCATGGACACCTCGCTGCATATCCAACTAAAGAAAAATGCAAATTATGTTGTTCATAGGTGATATTAATAAGTACAGAGAAAAAAACAATTTTTCTTTCTTGCTTTTTTGTTTTGTTTGTTTTACCCTTGCTAAAATGCTGGGATCTACAGCAACAACCTCAGATAAACACTTCATGGCTTTTGTTCGAACAGCTATTGCATTTTCACCAAGTACTCGTAGTATCTGGTAAGAAAGAATAAAAATTCTAATGAATTCTATAAAGTGGCAAAACATACAGAATGCAAAATGGTAACAGTAAAAAAAAAATTTAACAAAAACTAAAATAAAAACTTTGAAAATCTTTTCCTTTCATTATAATAAACTTCGTAAAGTAGGATAATGTAATCCTGAGGGCTTAATTAAACTAGGCAAAAGGCAGCGCATGTAAAAAACTACAGAATTCTATAATTTTGGACATTTCTATTGGCTTAGTAACCTTCAACTTAATACAACTTTTACAATGATGTTTCAATTGCAAGAAGGATATGCAATTCTACTAACACCTCTGTTCAACCAATTTTATTAAGGTTATCAGCACAACTGAAATTGTAATAGTGAGTACAGTCTTTTATATCAGAGTGTCCCAAATTAGAATTTCTAAAACTATTCCTCTAAACTGATCTCCAAGAATGATAGAATCATGCACATTTCTAGGTATGATCTCTTTCTTCATCTTTTTCTTTTAGGTTTAAATATAGCACAAGTTTTAAATGATTTTCCAAAATAAACACATTGCTAAGTAAAAGCAAAGATTTTAAATATCTCATGTCTTCCCAATGCCATAATCTATCTTACAATGCCTCATTATGCATCAGTAAAATTAATATACAGATAGTGTGGCATGGCAAAAAAATAAAGGACAAACACTTGTGTGATTTATCAATGGCTTGTTAAATAATTACATTCAAGAATGCATATCAATGTATGCATACTGCAGGTCTGGAGTTAGTAAATGAACTTCATTTCATTGCACAAAAACTTTCTGTAATTACCTGTGTCAAATAAATATCGAAGCTCTGGGCAAACGGCCTCATAGAGGCCAAGTATCTTACAATCAAGCAAGCATCTTCATAATCCACAGTATCAGAATTCATTCTGTAAAAAGTCATCAAAAATTTTTTTCACAAATAATTTTTAGAAAGGAAAATAAAATTAAAAGTGTGATTATTCATGTGTGTGTGTGTCTGTGTGTATGTAGACAAACACACACACACACACACACACATATTTCTATTGCAGAACTTACTTTAATGTACTGAACTGAGAAGGTGTGGTTTTAATAATGCTTCGAAGAAATTTTTTCCGACTTTCAGCTCGATGCATAATTTGACCAGTTGTTTCGACTTCTTTTGCATGATGTGTCCCCTCTGATGAATCCTCATCTTTCTGTGATTTCATTGCTTTTTCTGTCTCCAAAGTTGTGTCCCGAAACCATTGAGCTATGTAAAACTTACGAGAAAACTAGGAAGAAAATATATACATTTGAGACTGATAGAGGTAGTAATGTCTTTATTTTAAAATATTGACTTTTTTATGTATTCTGTTATTGTTAACTTTTAAAAAAGCAAAATCTAATTATGTAAAAGTAACATAAAATTCAGTGTGGGGAATGTGAAGGTTTGGAGAAAACTAGACTAGCTGAAAAGTCTTTGATGAGGGCTTGATTATTAAGGAAAAAAAGAGACCTTTTTTCATGTATATAGCTTCATGAAATAGATTCAAAGAAATCTGAAGCAAAAAGGATTCTTAAAAATCATTTAGGGTTATTTTTTAAATTTTACACATGAGGAAACCCAGGTCCAGAAATATCAAGTTGCTCAAGTTCATATAGTTACAAAGCAGCAAAGATTTTGCATTAGAAAACTAAAAAATTCAAGTCCAGGCTTCTTTTACCCTGCCTCACATAATTATTTCATGTAAAATATAGAATACAATAATTGAATATTCAAACATGCAGAATCAAGATAATTACATGCATGATTATTAACTTTAGGATGCTCTAATAAATAAAAGCATTTGGAATTAAACAATGAAAGTTTAAAAAATAGGCTTTTCTCCTCTTTCCCTAAAAATATAGCATTACGCTATAAAATAGTTTTAAGTACTCATACTATATTCTATCTTGCTGCAAAATAGCTATTATCTTTCTAAAAATAATTTTTAGCATATTTTAAGATGGAGTAATCTTTTGTTTTTTCCAGAAATAAAGATTTCCAACAATTTTGTTCAAAACACAAATTTTCAATTCTACAGGATCCTATTGACAAAATATATTTTGACATAATCAAAAAACATAATGGAATCCTACCACTAATGAAGGATCAGTCTCAGTGTTTTCATCCAAGTAATCTAGCAATGCCTTTTGCAATTGTTGAATTTCATCTTCTCCTCCTGTAACCTGCAATATAGTGAAAAAGTATTTATAAGATTTTAATTCATGACAAGAAAATATTTAGTTCAATAAAGAATTAATCTGTTAAATCATGATTATAAGGTACCATTTAAATACAATAATAAAAACAAAAATAAAACAAATTTGAAATGAGAAAAACTAATTAAAATATTCTTAATTTAAGGCTTTATTCTTTATTTGGAGTACTTTTCTTCCAAAGAATTTATTCTTTAGACAGGACTTAGAATAAGAATTTTTTAAAAAAAACATCTCTTGGGAAAAACAGTAAACTCATTTCAGTTTTCAACCAAAAATAAAGAACAAAATAACTCTTCTCTTTCCCCTTGTGTTATTCTTTCCAATCTGGCAGTCTAGCTCAATGAATGATGTTCCAAATATTATAATATGTGTACTTGTGTTCTGAATTCTATGTTACAATATAGTGTCTATTTTTTGGAACTATGTAAAATGTAAAATTCTTAAGGATAAAAATATATCTTTAGAACTGTATATAGACATTATATCCCATGGTGGGACAGCAATTTAAATACAAATAAGCAGTTAATGATTTAGGTGGTAAGAGGTTCCTTCTAACATGAGAAATCTTTAGAATCCTATTCTTGGAGGTTAAGTGAGCTTACCACATGAGCTGCGCCAAAAGTATGGTTAAGTATCTAGATCAGTTCTAGGATCAAGTATAAAGTAAAGTTTGCATACTGAACTTTCACTCAAACATAAATCATTAATAGGTTTTAATTTTCTCAATGTAACCTTGAAAAACTATTAGATATTCAAATTACTTCTTAAAATTAGTCCTTTACAAGAAAGCCTTTTTAAGAATAACAAACTTCTACTTATTAAAGTACGTATTTTTTGCTATAATTTTATTTATATAGTGTGATACCTGTTTTAAAATTCGGGCAATAGATCCTTGATCCATTTTGCTTGTCACAGCATCTTTTCTCAATCGTGCAGCTACTGTTCCAAGATAATCAAGAGATGCCACTCTTAAAGCCATCTCTGTTGACTTATTGCTGAACTGATGAACCTAAACATCAAAATTAAGTAGGATTTCATTTTATTTATAAACAAACATTTTGGCCAAAATAGCACAGTATCAACTTATTTTACAAACTTCATATTTCTTTGTAACAACATGTTACAGATACAAATGTTAAAACTGTTAGAATCTAAAAATGTTGGCTAGCAGGGTCTTTTTGCTGAATGATAAATTGTGAAGAGGGGGAGTAATGTTAAATGAAGATGGAAAAACAGGCAGATATGAAATTCTCTTTAAGAGCAAAATAGACAAGTGTATGTTTTATCTTAGAGACAACAGGAACAAGCAGGAGTTTACTGGGTAAAGGAGTGCCATGGCCAGTTCTAAGGTTAAGCAAATTCACTATGGCCATAGTGTATAGGATAGACAATAGCAGAGAGACACTTAAAGCAGAAAGGTCAAACAGGAGGATATTTCAATAATTTAGGTGAGAGGGGTACACTTTCGTGAGTATATGCAAGAACTTGTAGTTTAAGACTATTTGTTTTTCATTTAATAGACATCTTTAAAAAATAAACTGTATATAGACATTATATCCCATGGTGGGACAGCAATTAAAATACAAATAAGCAGTTAATGATTTAGGTGATAAGAAGTTCCTTCTAACATGAGAAATCTTTAGAATCCTATTATAATATAACTGCTAATATAATTTCTAAAAGGAATTGTTAAAACGTTAGAACTGAAAAAGACTTTAAGGATATGGAAAGTATTTCAAAGGAAAAATTTGGGAACTTGCTCATAAGTCACATAGTTTAGTGGCAGCAGTGGGAAGAAAGATAACAGCTCTGGAGTTAACCATATCTTATTATAGTTTGCTGCATATATATAGATAGAGATAGAGATAGAGATATCTCTCTCTCTCTCTCTCTCTCTCTCTCTATATATATATATATATAGTTCTAATGATTAAAAACCAAAGATTAAGCTATTACCATACTCTTCAGTTCACAGTGCTTTAAGATTTTCAAAGAACCTTTATATTAATTGTTTAATTCTATCTTCACAGTCAATTTAGGCACTACAGGTACTATTAGCCCCACTTTACATATTTGTACCAGTGCAAAGAAATTATAAATGCTATATCCATAGTCAGAAAGCTAACGGGGCATAGAAGTGGAAGTCAGAAGTGCTACATATATTCTATTAAACCATGTTGCCTCTATACCAAGTAGCTTCAAGTAAGATTAACAGCTAAGATTCTAAGCCTTTTTTTTCATATTTCAAAAATCTAAATGTGGTCTTAAAAATGACTGCTGATACTTCCCCTTATTGAATTTATTAAATAAACAGCCTCTCCCCCTCCCCCCACCTCCTCAGGCTGGCCCAGAGAGGGACATCTTGTCTGTAATGTCAATTTAGAGATGAGGAACTACTTCAGGCAACACTCTCTGTTGCAGATCAATGTGGAACATTTGCATCAATATATCTATCAATGGAACCAAAATTTCAAAAGACATCAGAATTTTACCTGTGCTAACTTTTAAATTTAATAGTATCTGAAAATGTTAGAAAAAAGAGAAAAAAGGAAAGGAAAATTAAGAGATTACAAAACAGGAAGGACATGAAGACTATGTTCTTCATTAACTACTTTGTCATCCATGTCATCCACATGCAATATTTCAAAATTGGAAATTTTGAGATATAGTACTATAGGACCTTCTTGGATGCTATCTTTTCCATAAATCTTTTTTGAATTTTTAGCATCTCAACTTGGATCTTGGTGGAGACATTACAGAATCTTAAGCTCAAGAACTCCACAGACCACTGGTCTTACTTCTATGCTTGTCCACTTATCTTAAGGGCAGTCTTTATCACTAATACCAATTACTGACTATTAACAACTGGCAGGTAAGCCTCAAAATCTTAGGAACGGAAGCACTGACCACTAACTCTTCTTCCAATTTGATTTCCCCTCACAGCATGGTTCAAGTAAGTAATGTTTGTGTACATGTTACTTATCAGCCAGTCTTTTATCTCCTCAGCAGTTATAATTATTAAAGACCATGCAAAAGTAAATTCTTTCACCAAAGCTCTTGGCACTGTCTAGTAGTTTGAAGCATAAACAGATATGGTTTAATTAAAAGAAAAGCCATTGACCATTACTATCTGCTTTGCTGCTGCAATCTAGATGATGAGGTCCTTCCATCTGATTTGCAGCTGAAACTTCTATATATATAGTTTATTCATCTGAAAAGATGAGCTCCTTGAGAACAGGGACTGTCTTGCTTTGCTATTTGTATTATTAAGAGTTTAATGTAATATTCTTCAAATGATGTTTAATGCTATTTGAAATGTTTCAAAATGAAATTTCAAAACAAAACATTTCATTTTATCATTACTATGTTCTAAATTTTAAAAGCTTAAGTAAGGAGAAAGTAATGACTCAGAATCAAATGATATTCCTGTCCATTTTTCTTAAATCATGAAACAGAAAAAAAAAATCACCCCAACGAAACAAAAATTTTATTAAAACTGCAAAAGTGGATTATTTTATCCAATACAATTATGTTAAAGTTTCAAAAACTAATGAAATGAAGTTATGTATAAAATTGGATGTTATTGTAAGCAAAAGAGAGTATTTATCTTTCTTACACTTACATGTGTAAGTATATTCTAGTACTATCCAGAAGTATTCTAATAACTGTTAAATGCTATATCCTTACCAAAAGTCTCCCTAACAAACTAAGTAATAACTCAGCAGCTGGCCATTCTGGCTTATTGACTGTAGAAAGAAGATCTTGAACAAAATTTTCAAAGAGTGGTCTGTAATCTTCTTCACCTTGCTTACTCCCACATCTGTTAGAGGCAAATAATAAAAAAAGATATGCATTTAAACACTGATTTTTCATAAAGAGATGATACATGATACTTAGATATCCAGCTTTAAGCAAAAAGTATTTGTGTGCATATGTGTGTGTGTGTATGTATGTATGTATGTGTGTGTGTGTGTGTGTGTGTGTGTGCGTCTGTCTATGTGTGTTCCACTTATTGAAACATTGCTTTAAATAGGCTAATTTAAAATACTATATCACAAACTTCAAAGGTGTCCTTTCTTTGAAATGTCCTCACTCAATATTTTTGTTGCATTCATTCCTGACAATGCACACATGATGCTTATATTCAATTAATCGAAATGAAAAATGTTCTCTTTCTAGCATTTCAAGTATTTAAACTTTGGCTCATTTATTCCTTCCATCCTTTTCTGTAGACTTTCAAGACTGATATGAAAACTTTCAAGAAAACGTAACATAGACCAACATCCTGAAAGTATCAATAAACATGCTATTTTAATTACATTTACTTTTTTCCATTTTAAAATTTAATATTTTATTTTTTTCAATTACATAAAAAACAATTTTTAACATTCATGTTTTTAAAATTTAAGTTCTAAATTCTCTTTTTTCCTTTTTCTCTCCCTCCCTGTTCCCTTGAAACAGGTTATAGATGATTATACTCACTTTTTAAGGAAGATGGAGAGGAAATTCTGTGCTGTTCGCATAGCTGTCTCATAAGAATTAGTAATGACAACATCCTGATCCACCTAGAATGAGAAAAGTTAATTTAGATGATAGGAAAAAATAATCTCTAAGAGAGCACTGTTCTTGGAGTGTGTTATTATTAAATGTTTATATAGTCAACAGAGCAAAATAACAAGTAATGTATTAAAAAGATTTATATTCAATTTTATGCAATAATTACACTTTAAAATTTAGGCAATAACATACTTAAATTGACATTTTCTACACAAATTTTAATATTAGTATAATAAAATAAATTTATTCTTTGTGTCAATGAAAAATTATTAAGTAGCAACTCAGCAAGTGAATTCAAAATGAATGTACAGGTGTATAACTAATAATCTATTTTTCCTATAATCAGGATAAAGGAAGATTGTGGCCATATTACAAAGAGGGAATTAAACAAGATATTTAAAAAACCACTTAGACAATATATAGTAAAAGAAAAAAAAAGACTACAGAAGATGACCAAGGGTCTAGGATGATTTGATTGAAATTAAATTAAAACTAGGATGCCAGGAAAAGAATTCAAAAGAACTGAGATTAAATATGAAATATTGCTTGATTAATAAAATTATTGGTTTCATGCATTTAAAGCATTAGAATAATATCCTGTATTTGTGGAACACCTTTTTTTCCCTCCCTTTTATTATAGCTTTTTATTTATAAAACATATGCATGGGTAATTTTTCAACATTGATCCTTGCAAAACCTTTTGTTCCCAATTTTACCCTCCTTCCCCCCAAACCTTCCCAACATAGCAAGTAGTCCATATATTAAATATGGTGGAACACCTTTTTAATATGCTCTCACACATATTGTATCATTAAGTATCATTAAGTCATTTTACAAGGTAAAGGAAAGCAATTACAGAAATGGGCTATTAGCACACCACTTTACAGATAAGGACACAGACTTAAAGAGGTCAAATAATTTGCATCTGGACTGTAATTGTTGTCTTCTGACTGCCTGATTAAGTCAAATACTTGCTTTATGACACATCTTTTCTTCCTGTAAATTGTGTATAAATTGTAAATGGTATGGCCAAATCATATTCCTACTAATTCCCAGGATAATTTTAGAGATTCATTTGTATTAAAAAAAATTGTCTTTAAATTCCAAGAAAAATTCCATTTAATGCCAATATTTGCTTCAAGGAGCCCCAACAAGAAAATTATTTTACAAAAGCTGCTTTACCTCATTAGGTGAGAATTTAATTTAGGCAAAGGAATAGGTATAAAAACATATTTAATATACTAAAAATTTTTCCTTACTTTTTTGTTTGATTCCTCTTCTGAATTAGAATCTTTCTCTGCTGATGGTAGATGTACTACACATTGAATAAGTTGTAAAACCAGAGCAGTCACCATCTGAATATACATAGGCTCGCCGTCCATATCACTACTATTCAATCTAAGAACAGGAAATAAAACAAAATTATGCAGAATATTCTGATCATTTGAATTTATAATATAAAATACTTTAATGTTTTAGAAACATTTGGTGATAATTTGGTGACAGATTATTAATCTAGTTTTACAGAGGAATGCTATGCTCATGAACATTACCAAGATAAATTCTTAAAAGTCAATCAATAACAATCATATAAACATGAAATTAAAACTGAAGGGACCTTAGAAACCAACCGGTCCAATTTTTTCATTTTAAAGCTAATGAAACTGAGGCTCAGAAAAGGGAAATGATTGCATAAGGCAAGTAGCAGATTTATGAATCTGAAACCTGATTCCATTCCTTAAAATCTAGTTCATTAATGTCTTTTCATCTACTAAGTATCCACTGTGGAGAGGCCTCTCCACTAGCAGGGGCAGAAAACACAACTGAAAGTATGTCTAGTTTTTGTTTAAAAGTGAATTTGAAGTGAGACGCAAAGCAATACTTTTGACAAAATTGACAATTGTAAAATCCATTTTTGTAGTGACATAAAAATATAAATTAAATATCAAGGAAGATGAAATAAAGAGAACATACAAAGGTCATAAAGCTTTTGCAGTTTTAAATGCTAACTAAGTAAGACATAGTTAGAGTAAAAAGGATGAGGAGAACCCATTAGATTGGAAAATACTGAAAAATACTTTACTTCCTTTTATTATTGCATTCAGAGTGGAAAAAACCCATCTATTTTAAAAACAAATTTTTTACAAACCCTAACCAAGTAGTGAAATCTATTCCTTTTTCATAAAGTATCACAAATTATTATCTATTTCACATTTGCAAAGTGACTATGAAGATCTACATTTTTGTGAAATGTTTTTAAGCATGTGGAGCAAGAAATATTTTTGGAAAAAAAAAAGCAAAACCTACTCTTAAAAATCTAGATATCAATTTTTAGTTTTCTATTACGGTGCAAAAAAGTATTTTTACAATCTTAATTATGTAAAAAGTCAGATGTCATAGCTTAAGCTTCAAAGACGAATAAATTATTAATAGTATAGATGAGAAACATTCAGTACTTCATCTGTTTATTTTCTGGCAATATAGTCATCTTGCTCCCTGTGTAAGGAGCTTTCTCTGGACTCTTTCAGTCTTGTTTGGCAACACATTTGCAGCATTTAAAGTTCTATATAATCTTACTGTTCTTGTTGTCAGTGTCATTTCTAATGTTTGTTCTTTCTTCTCAATATAGATTACATATATATATATTTCAAAAGTCAATTGCTTCAATTGTATTCTAAATCTTTTTCTTATCATAACTCCATCTTTGTCTTTTCGATCTTTCCACTAACAAGTCAGTGATCTGAATCCATAGGCAGCTGATTCAAAGACCCAATTATCAAAAATAATTTTTTTTGGTCTATTAAAAATAATCTATTTAATCTTTTGCACAGTTATTTGGTGCTAGTATGTCCAACTCCTACTACATCTTTTCTCCAATAAAAATGCTCATGGCTTAAAAATATAAAACTTCTGTGAGGTTTGCAAGTCTTTGGTCTCTTTCAATCCTTTCTCTTGAATTTGGCTTTTGTATATATTTATAACTACCCATACTTTCCTCAATGTTTGTATTAGCCACTGAATGACAAAAAGTATGTTTATTTAATCTGGAAGATCTTAAGTTTTTGTAGAATGTTTCTACCCCTTTATTGTTAACAATCAATTTTAGTTCTTAAATTGTAATTATTTTTAGAGTTCTTTGTTGTAAATACTTATTAGGGATATTATAAGATAATCAGATATCCTATGAAATAATATTTCTAATTAACAGTAGAAGTGCAATAAAACTATCCTGCAAACATTTTTTTATCAATCTCTTCAAGGATGATCTTTGATGCATCTTATAATGTCTTTCTTTTTTCTGATATTATATATAATAAGAACATGAAAACCTGATATGATTCAGTTCATACAACTGGAGATTATACATTTAAAATCCCAATAGGCAGTCACAATCGAGTTTATAGACAAAAAATTATGTGATTGTCATTGATTACCCTATGCCCCTTTTTTTCTCATTGTTACAGTTACTGCAGGAATTGATGAGGGCCATATATGATCAAGGGTGGCAAAAGACTTTATCAGTTCATATTATAAACTTGTTTACAAAAATCTTATGGAGAATGATAATTATGATTTGTATTTTCTTATAAAGCACAGAGAAGTAGGAGAGAGTTAAATAAATTTAAAAATCTCCAGAGTATTTAAGGATGAAATGCAAGTAGTTCAATGAATAGGAAAAACTTTTAACTATTTTTATCATCAAATTTGGTGAAATCATCACATTTAGACTCTAATTTTGCAATCTTAGAAATTCTATAGAAGGCAGATGTGGTGTTGAGATCACCAAGATGGAGGAAAAAAACAAGATTTGATCATACCTATATAGAAATATAGCATAGAGGACATGCAAACACAAGAAAACAAAGGGATCAACATGTAAATCCTCATAAAAAGGTAAATCTGGGAAAAAACGGGAACTTATTTAATGGCAAAAAAAGTGATGAAGAAAAACATCAATAACAAAATTACATGTTGATGAATGGTGGGCATACTCAGTGAGGGAATCAAAAGGAATAAAATCCACATGTACGTATTCATGTATAAATATACATATACATATATGTAAAATTTCTTGGTTGATTGAAAGACGTAGGAAATACAATGTCCCATTTACTGCTTATAAAAAAATGTGGCAGAATTGGCAAAACAAAGGTGTTTTAAAGTCTCTTTCCTAACAAGCCATCACCTTCATCAAAACTATTTAAGATTCTTTGAAAAAGAGAAAAAAAATAATCCTGTTTAATAAACTTCTAAACTTAAACATCAAGACATAAAACAAAGAACTATATATAATTGCCAAAGGTGTTTGCTGTTGTGATGGAAATGATTCTGTAGAGTCCACATAGAAGAATTTTTTTTGTGGAAAATGAAGTCCTCCAAATACTTCTGTCTGTGATGACATTGTGGACACTAATACGTTTTTGAACGCTATATTGTCTTTTATAAGAGTAACCATTCCAAGAGTTTGACCGTCAACCCAAAAGGATCAAATAGATAAAGAATTTTTTTTGGGGGGGTCTAATTATAACTATTTGGATGGAAAATTATAGAGCTTGTTCACCAATATGTTTATGATGGAAAAGCAGTAACATGAATAAGTTAGATCTGGAATTTAACAGGATGAAAATAGTGGGTTAGACTGTCCTTAGGAAATTGTTAAATTCTTTTATTAACTTAGGCATTCCATGGAAACAAAGGTCCATCTTTTCAAATATTTTATCAGTGTTGTTGAATGGGAATAAAAATGGAGTATAATAGATCTAAAGAATTAAAAACAAATCAGAGAAGTCAATGAAAAGTTTTACCAAGAGACTGTGCTGTTTTCAACATGTAAACAATGGGGAGCTTTGAAAATGAAGAAGAATGAAAGATGGTGTCAAGGAAACATAGTAAGAAATGAAAAGAGGCTGGCCACATTTTGAAGATAAATGATTAAAGGTGATTAGCCAGGATCACAATGGTAACTTCATCAGGTCAGGAGAAATAAACAAAGTCATTAAGGATAGTGAAATTGGACATGGACAAGCATTTTAAACAGCATGGGCAGGTAAATTGTGATCTTTAAAGCTGGAGAGAACACTCGAATAACTGAGATCATAGAAACTTTCAATTATTTTTGAGTATAAGAATGCTGAGAAGTTTGGAATATGAGGTAGAAATCTGGATTTCAGCTAATTTTTCTCAAATAATTGGATAGCAGGATATTTAAGCTAAAGTCAAATAAGGCAGAATTGATAGCAATAAAAGATATTATTATGGTGCAATAGAGGTATTTACATTTGACAGACAGCTAAATACTTATGACAGAAAAAAGATTAGCACAGACAAGAAAGGAAATTAAACATATTTATAAAAAATAGCATTACAATAACATTGTATATAAATCTGCTTTTTAAGGAAAAGAGGTAAAGGAAGGAAAAAGAGGAATAAGCTTTTATATAGTTAGTACATAATAGGTGCCTGGTATTTTCTACAAATGTCATCTTATTTGATTAACACAATAACTTTGCGATAGGTGCTATTATTATCCCGATTTTTACAGAAGAAGAAATTAAAGCAGATTGAGGTTCAGTGGTTTGCTCAACATTACAAAATATTAATAATAATAATGATACTGATGATGATGAAAGTTAATATTTACAACAGTTCTTACTGTGTGTCGGGCACTATGCTAAGCAATTTACAAATATTTGATTTTATTCTTACAACGATCCTGGGAGGTAGGTGCCATTATTATTCCCAATTTACAGATAAGAAATATGAGGCAAACAGAAAGAAGTATGTGACTTGCCCAAGGTGACACGGCTTATAAGGTGTGAGGTTGTATTTGAGCTCAGGTCTTTATTACTCTAGACCCAGAGCTCTGTCCAAGACATCACTAACTGAGAACACTTAAAAAAAGTAGCATGGAAACTTTATTTTAAGTATGTGTGTTCCAGGAAAAAAAACAAACAAAAAAAGCATAGACATAAAAGTACCTGTAACAAGGGAAGCCTAATTTTTGTGATCTATGCCAAATCTATTTTTGGATTTGAAAGACCATTTTGGAGGGAGGGGATAGTTCTTCAAAATTAATTTGGTGAATTTTTTTTTAAATAGAATAAAATAAATAGTAATTTATTTAGTAAATTTAACAAGAGACATAAGTAAAAACAAGTTTCTACAAGGTTTTAGATATTTTAGTTGAAATTTTAAAAAAGGCTTCAAAAAGACAAATTCAAGAAATCTTTTAAATGGTTTAAAAATTAAGATAAATGCACTCTACTGCATGATAGGTTCAGTGTGGACCATGGTATCTATTATTCCTATTCTTTTTTTTTTAGTGTCTCATAAAAATAGCTAGGCATCAGCTAACTCTGATGCAGAGAGAATTTCAGAAATTAGACTTGATAATCTAAATGCCTGATTAATGATCAATTCTATGCAGCTATTTGCGCGCGCGCACACACACACACACACACACACACACACACACACACACACAGAGCTAAGTTTTACACTTTGAAATTCAATCTTTTTATTAAGTGCATACTATATACCAGGAACTGTGCCAGCAACTGGCGATGACAAAGACAAAAATGAAACAATCCTTGCCCTCAAGAAGCTTACATTCTACTAGTGTTAAGACAATGACTACAGACAAGTAAAAATAATGTACACATGGATTTAGAAGGAAGAGGTACTAACAACTAGAAGAACTGGGCAAGGCACCTTGAAGAATTAGCATTTAAGGTGAATCTTGAAGGGTTCTAAGAGATAGAATACTGAGGACAGTCAGTCTGAATAAAGAAATGGAGGCGGGAGAGAGAATGTCACAAATAAGCAACAATGAAGGGCAAAACTAAGATAGAGCAAAAGAAAGAAGCATGGCACAGTTTGCTCACAAAACCTTTTCCATAAACATCTAGAAAAAATATCTGACGAGATTCTAATTAAGAAAGCCAAGAGAAAAAAAAAAAAATCACAGCGAATCCTTTTTTTCCATGACATGGCTTAGGGACGCTTAGGTCTACAGATTCTGGTAAAAGGATATAGCATGGCAAGAAGAATTCTAGCACTCAAGACCTCAGTAGGAAGCATCAAAAAAGGAGATCCTAGGAAGAAAGCTGAATTAGCACAGAGGGCAGGAATAGGTGCCATTTGGCACCTGGGTCACAGACCCAGGGCAGAGAGAAATGGTCTCATAAGAATAGTTGTCTATATCCCTTGTATCCCCATCTGGAATAGTGAGCAAGGATAAGTTCTTTAAGCCATATGGTTCTGACCCCAGAAGCAGGATGGGGATTTGTATGTATTCTCTAACTCAGCATGGAAGATTACAATGGAATAGCACTAGGAAAGGATAACAGACCAAAAGGGAATCTATTTTAGTTGCTCTCTACCTGCAGACCCACACAGTAGGCAAAAAGTGGCTAAATCTAACAGTCATCTTTGGAAATTCTTAATCAGGGACAAACTGATAGACTGCAAACCTAGATCAAAAATTTGCAGAATTCAGTGAGCAGATTTTACCCACGATTACATCATCTTGAGAGGACTAAAACCTTTTAGATAACCAGTTTGAGCTGTGGGAGTTGCACTCTGATGTTATACCATTTAAGAATAATTTCCCATCTGGTTTTTTCCCCCAAAGTCTGGAATACGTTGAACGGATGAGGTATAGAGACTCCTCATTCTATAAAATGTTCAGAACTTCTCACCTTGTTAGATATTTTCTCATCCTGGCTGCAAGAGTTCAATAGGACCTGGGGTTCTGAATAACTGACTGCACAGTTTTTTGTATTTTAAAAAAAAATTTCTTTTGTAATCCTTGAGAAAAAGTTATGCTCTATGCCCTTTTTGCATCTCCACTAGCTAGCAAAATGCTTAGCACATAGAAGATTTTGTTTAGTGAACATTTATTGTGTTATTATTATTTTGTGTTTAGTGAACATTTATTAACTATTGATTTAAATCAGAAGGAAATAAGAAGACAGATGATCAGGTTAGACATTATCCCAAAAGTATGTAGAGTCCAGAATAAAAATAAAGTCCAAAGTTGAGGAAAAGGCTGGAAGAATGAATAAAAACTGAACTAATAGTATTAAGGGTGACAGGAAACTCAAGACACAAATTTAGAACAAGGTTGCATGATTCAAAAATATATAAAAGAACAACTTCAATGAAAAATGCAGCCTGGACACAAAACCAATTAGAATTCTTGGAAAAATTATTTATATCTATATCTATATCTATATCTATATCTATATCTATATCTATAATGAGAGCCACGGAAGAAAAATATCAGAGAATCAAAAGCTTGGAGCAAGAAATTAAGTGTCAAAAAAACTTAAAAAATAACTTCCTAAAAAAACCCTAAAATTTATTAAACAGAAGCTAATGACTCTATCAGACATTAAGGACAAGTTAAAAAGTCAATAAACTGAAAAAATTGTAAAATGTGAAAAATATGGGGTATCTCACAGCAAATACAGGTGACGTAGAAAACATGGGGAAAATAATTTAAGAATCACTGGTTCACATTAAAGTCATAACCAAAAAGGAAAAAATAAAAAAGACCCAAATGTCTTATTTCAAGAAATCTTAAAAGTGCTCAGATTTCTTATAACAAGAGGGAAAAGTAGAACTTAAAAAATATATATTAGTTTCTTCCTGAAAGAAACTCCAAAATGAAAACTCCCACAAATATTAATGGCTAAAATCTAGAGTTCCCAGGTAAAGGAAAAAATTTGACAAAAAAAAGAAAGAAAAAAAAATAAACAAGCAGGATTACACAAGATTTAGCAGGTATCACTAAAAAGATAACAGAAAGACTGGTATATAAAATTGCAGAAAGCAAAAAATGCAGGTTTATATTCAAGAATAACTTACGAAGCAAAACTGAGTATCATCCTGGAGGGGGGAAAATAGACCTTTAAAGAAAAATAGAAATTCCAAGCATTCCTGAAGAAAAGATCAAAAGCTGAGTAGAAATCTGACAAGTACAAGGAATCAAGAAAAGTATAAAACAAAATAAATATAATCATCTAGATTTGTAAGGATCTAGAAACAATTTATGTTATTTTATGGGAAGAAGTCTACCACCACCACAACCACTACTCTATTACCATCATTATCATTACAGTCCATCAACTACCATTAACACCAACATCATACTTATCATCAGATAGCAGAAATCTAATTTGACAGAGAATCTAGGAATGATTTCCTATCAAATTATGATTTGATATTAAAAGATGAACTGAAGTGTTGAAGGGAGAACTATACTGAAGGAGAAAAGATAAAGGGAGAAAATTAAGTCACATAAATGAGATGTAAAACAGGATGAGATGTCCTATATAACAAGGACAGATTTAAAGGGGGGAGGCAGTAACACTTGGACTTCACACTCATTTGAACTTTACAATGTTTATAAGAAACACTTTAAATATAAAGATATATATAGTCAAAATAAAAGAATGAAGCAGAATCTATTATGCTTCATTCTGAAGTAAAAAATACAGGGGGTAGCAATCATAACCACAGACAAAGCAATAGCAAAAATAGAACTTAAAAAGACAAAAAGGGAAACCACATTTTGCTAATATTTAGCATGGACAATAAATGTCTATCAATATTAAACATATACATATCAAAGGACATCACATGTACATTTTCACAATGATTTATATAGAGAAATAAAGTCAAAATAGTGTAAGATTTCAATTTATGTCTCTTAGACCTAGATAAATATGATAAATTTCTAAAGAATACTGAATGAAATTAGAAATGAATATAACTTTTTCAATTGTGCATAGTATCTTCACAAAAACGAATTGTGGTAGGGCAAAAAACCTCACAAAACAAAACAGAGCACAAATATATATGCATCTTTTACTGATTAGAATGCAATAAAAATTGTATTTCACAAAGGACTTTGAAACAATGATTATACCAAAATTTTTAGGATGCAGCTAAAGTAGAACTTAAGAAGAAAATTTCTCTTTCTAAATGCTCTCATGAATAAAAAAACAAAGGGCAGATCTATGAATTGCCATACAAGTAAAAAACTTAGAAAACCAACTAATTTAAAAACTCACTCAACTAAAAATCAAAGTAGAAATTTTAAAAATGAAAGTAGGATTTACAAAAGTGAAAACAAAGAAAAAACCAGCAACTTCTTCCCTTGATTAATAAACATAAGCTGGAATTACTGAAAAACAAAAAAAGAAAATAAAAGAGAGAAATCAATAACTTGATTTAAAAAAATATTAAAAATTAAAAAAGGTGAATTTGCAAGTAGTTAAGAAATGAAATTATAAGGAATTTTTTGTCAAATGATATGCCAATAATATTGACAGTCTAAATCAAATGAACAAATATTTACAAATATATGAAATGTCCAGAATAACAGGAAAAAGGAAACAGGAACATTTAAATAGCTTTATCTTAGAAAAAGAAATTGAACTAGCCATAAATGAATCTCCAAAGAAAAGTTCCAATAACAGATGAACTGACAAGTTATTTCTATCAAATATTTAAAGAAAAATTAATTCCAATAATTTATAAACTTTGAAAAAATAGGAAAAGGGGCCTTATTAAATTCCTTCTGTGAGTACAAATATGGTCTTGATACCTACACCAAAAAGAGAAAAGAAAGAGAAAGAGTAAATCAAGAGTCAAAAAAGAGAAAATTTTTCCCAATAAAACCCTCTTCTAATGAATATTGATGCAAAAAATTTTAATTAAGTATTAGGAAAAAGACTATAACAATATATCACAAAGATCACTAAGAACAGGCTAAAGTCACACTAGGAGTGCAGGGCTGGTTCAATATTAGGACAACTATAAACATAATTTACCACATTAATAACAAAGCAACAAAAAATATATAATTTTATTAATGATGGAGAAAAGCTTTTGATAAAAATTTCCATTCTTGTCAAAAACAGTAGAATACTTAAGAATAACTAGAACTTTTCTTAAAAAATGATAAAATCAAAAACTAAGAATAAGCATTATCTGTAATGGAGAAAAGTTAGAAAGAAGTCTTTCCAATAACATCAGGGATAAAGTCAAAGTGTTCGTAATCACCATTACTATTCAAGATAGTGCTAGAAATGCTAGCAACAAAAATAAAAAGAATACACATGTGGGAAGAAGGGAAAAAATGATCTATTTTTCTTCAGATAAAATAATGATTAATTTAGAGACAACTCAAGAGACAATTGAAAGTAATTGAAACAATTATTGTAATTGTATGATATAAAATAAACCCATAAAATTCATCAGCATTCATCTCCACATTTTACCAACAAATTCTAACAGGTAGAGATAGAAATAAAGATTGCATAAAGAAAAGTGATAATACAAAATATTTGGAAGCTAACCTACCAAGAAATCCACAGGACCTCTATGAACATGATTATAAAGGATTCTTCACACAAATAATCACATCTAAATAACTGGAGAAATACTAGCTGTTCACGAGTAGGATGAACCAATACTGCAATAAAACCTAGATTAATTTAACTTAAATTCATAGAGGAACAAAAAAGTTAAAAATCAAGAGAACTAATTTAAAAATGTATAAAGGAATAGTAATCCAGTTTTGATGGTGCCATCAACTGGCTCAAATATTCTGGAAAACATTTTGGAATCATGCCCAAAAGGCTATTTAACTGTCCATATTCTTTGACCCAGCAATATTGCTATTAGGTCTAAATATCTCCAAAAAAGTCAAAGACAGGGGAAAAAGACTCATATAAAAAAATATTTATGGTAGCTCTTTTTTTTTTTTCCTTTTTTGCAATCAAAGAAATGGAAACAGAAGGAGAGTCCATCAACTAAGGAAGACAAAATAAGTTACAATATAAATATGTGACACGTTACTGCATAAGAAATTTTGAAAGAGATGGATGATTTTAGAAAAATCTGGCAAAATCTCTATTAATCCACAGTTAAGTAAACAGAACCAAGGACAACAATTTATGTAAGAATGATGCTGTAAAGACAAACAACTTTCAAAGACTTAAGAACTCTGATGAACACAACGGAATCAACTATACAGTTACAGAAAACTCATGATGAAATGCCTCTCAGTGATGGCCTCATATTATAGACTAAAGAACATTATTTTCTGGACATGCCTATGGTAAGAATGTTTTGCTTGACTATATTCTTAAATTTTGTTTCTATTGTTTTCTCAAATTGTAGAGGAGGTAGAGTCAGAAGGGAACGAATACAAAACTAAGAATTAAATGGAATTATTAATAATAATGATAAAAAATGCAATCAATTAATATAATAGGCAAAGAAGCTATTTGGCTAAAAAGTAAAGTAATAGAGAGTAATTAAAGTATATCAGTTCTTTAAAGATATAAGGAAATCAAACTGTGAGGGCTTTAGATGCTTTATATTCTTGAAACAATAGTGAAGGACCATAGAAACTTCTCATGAAGCCCAATTTCACAATTCTGTCAGATTTATTTATTTATTTTTGTCCTTTGTTTTCCTTTGATAGATTAAATTTCAAAATTGTTAGGGATCTTAGATATGATTTAGTCTAATCCTTCATTTTATAGATGAGAAAACTAAGGTCCAGAAAAGGTAAAGTAGTTGACTCAGCTTACAGAGCTAATCTAATGGAAGAAATTAAGATTTGACTCAAGTTTAGCATAGTGCCTAGCACATAGTAGCCGCTTAAAAAATGTTTATTTATCAGTCAAGAATTATTGAGCTACTTATTGACTGACATTTAATCCAAACTTCTTATTTTACAGATAGAGAAACTGAGATTTAAAGAGGTTAAGTGACTTGTCCAAAATTGTAGTAGTAGTAAGTGGCAAAGCTAGGAATTAAATCTAGGTTCTCTGATGTCAAATGCAGTGCTTTTTTTCTATTTTACTTCATTATAAACTTTTCTCTCGATCAAATTCCAACCTACTTGTAACTTTTTTTTTTTGACATAAAATTGGTAAGAATTTTATTCTAAAAAGTCACCTTACTATTCTATAAATGGCAAATAGAATGGGGCAATAAAAATAAATTTTATAGCCAACAAAAGATTTGTACAATCTATTCTAATTATGTCAATTAATAAATAACAATTAATGAGCACTGTTAAAGTCACGGTCAATAAACATCTACAAAATAAGATAAAGCATAAAATAGATTGTACTTGTCAAATATAGCTTATCTTAGATTAAGCAATAATGTATAAGTAGAAGAGCCCTTACTAATCTTCCCTATTTACTATTCCCTTCTAAGTCTATGTATAAAAAGACAACTTTTATTTCTTAAAGTTATTTTTCCTCCTACCCTAATTCCTTTGCTACCAAAATTTCTTAGGAATTTTGTCCCAAGAATAAAACAGCAAGGAACAGCTAGGTGGTGCAGTGGACAGAGCACCAGTCCTGAAGTCAAGAGAACCTAAGTTCAAACTGGTCTCAGACACTTAACATTTCCTGTCTGTGTGACCCTGGGCAAGTCACCTAACCCCAATTGCCTCAGCAAAAAAATAAAATAAAATAAAATAAGATAAAAACTTCAATACAGAATAAAGCAGAAGCTATGTGGTACATTAGAGAGTGAGCTAGTCAGGAAGGCCTGAATTCAGATCTGACTTCTGACTTACTTGTTGTGTAATCCACAGACAGTCATTTAACCTCTGCTTGCTTAACCTCAGTTTCCCCAACTGTAAAATGGGGACAACCTATCTGTGAAGGCTGCCATGAAGATATTTGCAAAGCATTTTATAAACCGTAAAGCATCATGTAAATATTAAGCTAAATATTAAATATTAAGGTAAAATTGGAAGTAATATATAGGAAGAGATTTCCTATTTCTCAGAACACTCAGAATAGGCCCCAAAAAGAAAATAAGTGATAATATAGAATCTTAAGAGATGATAAAGACCGCAGAGGGTATCTAATTAAAGTTACTTATATAAAAATAAAAACTAAACAAAAAACCCTAAACCCTCTCTACAACATCTTAACATGACCATGACCACATAGCATTTAGTTAAGAGATCTTCAATTAGAAGAATTCTATTTCCTACAGCATCCCATTCCAATTTAGAAAATCACTGTCAGAAAGTGTTTCTTTATATAAAGGTTAAAATCTTTCTCTACTCATTTTCTACCTATTATTCTTATGTTTGTCTTCTGGTGTCAGGGCCAAGCAACTTTTAGAACAAGTAAAGTCACATCACATGTGTGTAATGGTCTTGCTATACTACTATGATACACATAGAAAAGAGGCTCAATGAAGAAGATGCACAAGAGAAAAGGATGTTGAATTTCTTAGTTAACTTACTCTCTTCAAAAACAGTAACTTTCTGTAGGAAAACAGGAATATAGCCTTATTATCCTAAACCCTAGTTTTGCTTTCTTTGAAATTAGAGATAAGTTATAATATATAGTTATGGTCTCTTCAGGGTTCCATTATAATGGACCACTTCTATTTTACCTGAAATTCCTTAGACTCCTCTTGCTGGTTGGTAATCTTGCAAGTGAAGTGAAAATTTCTTCCAAAATCAACTGCCTATGTTTTTCATACCTTGAGAATACCTATTTAGCAGTTATAAGATTAAAAAACAAAACAAAACCCAAAAGATTAACATTTGCATAAAACAAAAATGACAAAGATTTTAATTTCCAATTGTATTGTATTCCACCTATTCTGGATGTTTCTTGTATATACTTGATTCTGTACATCTCTTCTCCCTAACTAGAACAGAAGTTCCTCAAGGGCAGAGATGGTATCTTTCTTTATTATAGTGTGGCAGCACTTGGTAAGCACTAAATATTAAACACTAACCACATTTTAAACACTCTTAATGATCAATTCCTACATGGGAATATCTTGAGAATTAATTTTAAAAGATTTATTGTCTACTGTGTGGAACATAATGTATTAAACAATGCAGATACAAAGAAAAACCTGAATAGTACCTGCCCTCTAAGGAACTTGGATTCTTTTGGGGAGAGGGGAAATAATGAGCAAATTTGATTATTTCACCTCTAAATGGTGTTGAAACGTTATGATTATATTTATTAAGTATACTTTTAATTCCAAAGGAAGTTTTTCTGGATTATTGTCTATTCATATTTAAGGGACCCAGAATCTATATCTATTAAGTGTATAAAGCAGATCAAAATACAACAAAATTGAAGATTTTAAAAAATTGTCAGATAGCAAAAACCTGAAATAATCAGTGACATTTTTGTTAAAAAAAATTAAAACACTATCAACTGGTAGAAAATTATACTTACTGCAGTGACTAATTTGATGGCACATAACTGGAGTTCACTGACATTTTCTACAAAAAATGGTGTTATTCCCATTGATGATATCTATAAAAAACATGGAGAAAAATCTTTCACTATTTGCCCAATCTTTCCAGATAATGTATGTATGAACTTGCAAGAAGACTCTAAGAACCATATGTATTTTTCTTGCCAGTCACAATGAGCACTCAATTACATCCCTCCTTCTCCCTCTGTCCCTCCCTCTTACACACACACGCACACATTATTTTATAGGGCCACAATATTTAGCAATTAAAAAAAAAATTGCCAACATTCCTTAGACAAGTAACTAAGAACATAAAGTATACATCAACAAAGTATTTGCAACACAACCCACTTTTTGGGAAACTTTTTGGTTTTTCTTTCAGAAAACTAAGTGGACATTTTTCCAAACAGCATTTGTTTATATTTAAGAATTGGTCAAAATTGTGTTTACTGTTTTACACTTCTAATGTAACATTAGGAAAAAAATCATTCTAGGTTGAAAATCTGAGGTTGATATCCTATTCTGGCATTGACAGTGAATGAAATAAAATTATCCTCATTCTCCAGTTTTAAGTTCTCATTTAGAAATAAAAAATCTCAGAAATACTTGCCTGAAGAATTGTTGTATCAGTCAGCAGTTGTATCTCCAAAAGCTCTGCCAAGCTGCTAACGATATCACAAACTTTGTTATAAAGCATTACGATTACTCTCTGCTTGTGAGTGGAACACTTGGCACGTTTTGCCTTTGAGGTTAATACGCCTCCTAATTTTTTTTCAAATTGGGGGAAAAAAATTATCAATAAAATATTTGAACACTAGAATTAATTATAAATTTTGTCAATTGAAATTTCAAAAGATTTGTGTATTTCTTGGTATGATAAACACATATATCAACTTCCGCGCCACCCCATGCCACCTTGCCCTGTCCACTCCAAGGTAAAAAAATTATTCTTTGATGATATTTAATTTGAAAAGCAAACATTTGTATATAGCAGTAGAGCATGGTATACTTTAAAGGTAGTTAAAATCTTGATGCTAAAACAAAGACTTTCAATATAATGGTCTTGGTCTTGATTTGGTTCAAAAGGAAAGATTAGTTGAATTTTGAATTTCACTGACTTAGTTTGGAATCATATTTAAATTTACACATACTCAAAAATCATTTAATAATATAATGTCCAATATCTTTTATCCTTCTACTGCTTATTTCACTGTTTATTTTTAGAAGATATTTTGAAACTTATTAGCTGTTCCCACAATTATGATTCCATTCTCATCTCTGGTGAAGACAGAAATTAAAAACAGAACCTGCATAATCTTTAATTTTTCCTTATCTTTAAAATGCTAGCTTTTTTTATATTTTCTAAATAAATTCTTGTTGATTGGGATCACAGAGAACTAATAAAGAGTCACATTGATAATAAAAATCAAAGATAGTATTGCTATATTCTTTCCAATGTTGGCATTATTTTTGATTACAGTATCACCTGAAGTAATCATAAATTAATTTGCTTTTTTACTTAACTTGGAAAAATACATAACAAAGTTTTAGTAAGGTCTAATTTTAAAAGTTTACATGTCAGCAAATAATGACAAACTAACCGCCATGAGGATCCACTCTGTAAACAGGATCATACTGAGGATAAAGAGTATTTTGTAAGTGAAATTTAGTGTATTGTATAACTCTTTCTATTACATCCTCAATATATACAGCTTTTGGCATGTTAGGTGATGTCATAATGTTGATGGCAGTAAGACAAGCATCTGCTGATTTTGTAACTCTTTCCATAATTAGGTCTCTCCACAGACGTTCTTCTTCTTCAGTGTCATTATTCTACAAAAGAATATAAATAAATGAATATAACATTTCAACTTTCACCGCTAGATGGAACTTTACAGAGAGTTATCCTCAAGAACAAATTATCTTTACGATTACTGTATGAAACTATTTCTACATAATAATTCCTTGTTATAACAATGAACATTTATTTATATAATCAAAACCCTGCAAATATCTTTCTGTAGTGGAAAGAGTACTGGATTGGGAGGCAAAAGACTAGGCATAAATTCCATTCAATTTGTTACCAGTGTGATCTTGGCCAAGTCATTTAGCCTCATGGGAGTTTCTTTATATAATAAAAGATTTTAGGTAAGATTGTTGTCAAGGTCATGTGTTCTAGCTTTGGATCATGTGATTGGTTAAATTAGCCAACCACAAATACTCATTCTAATCAACATAGTATATGCGAGGAAACAATTTCAAATTTACTAATCTATTTAAATAAAAATTATTTTCAAAAAATTGGCAAAATAGAACTCTAAAAAATATATGGAAGACCACTAAATAAAAAAGCATCAAACAAACATTCTGTCATGGACTGGACTAAGGATATAAATTTAAATAAACAAGAAAACTCTGTCTTTAAGGAGCTTACATTTACATGTTGACTGCTTTCCTAATATTAAGCTACTCATTTTTAGTTCTAACAAATATATTCTTAGATGAATTTCCACTTTTTTGGGCAGGATTTTATTTGAAATTATTTTATCAGTATTGATAAATGATAATGACATAGAAATATTTTTCCCTGTATCATATTTCCTGGTCTATAATTTGTTCCATAAAGTAGAGTGTTTTATTTCTTAGTTTTTGAGAAAAATTTATGTAGTATTAGACAAACTAGTACTAAATTTTCAAAATGGATTATGTGACCTGAATATATAAGATCATAGCATAAACAAGTTAGAAGGAAAGCAGATAGGAGATGATTCTTAGTGCAATTTTAAATTAAAGCTCTTTTTAATGGAAAGAGCAACCAAATCAAAAACAATATAAGGTAAATGATACAAAATTACAAAGAACCAGAATGGCCTCCAAGGAAGAGATATAAGATACTCGCAACTCACCTTTGTTACCATATAAACTCATTTTAAAAATAAATTATTTTATTTTTTATGTTTTATATCTAGTAAATGCACAGTGGGCCTAAATGTTGTTGACTGAATTATGTGAACTTAACTCCTGTTTAAAAAAACCTCATTAAATGAAAACTTTTAGAACTGAAAGGAGAAACTGCATACACTAAAGTCAATGTTTTAAATATAGTGTATTGAAGAAATATTCTCATTTAAGAAATACCAATCAAAAAGTAAAAAAGATAACGGTATGCCGAAAAACCAAAGCTAGCACAATATGATATTAACCAAATTAAAAGCAGTATTATCAATATTCATCTTAAACTTACATGATTTAGCAATGTAGAAAGTTTGGACCCATCCTGAATATTCTTCTCCAAAATGTTTAGAACTTTTACTGTCTTATCTGTAGCAAGCTATAAAGAAAAGACAAATTATTGTATTAATTGCTTCTGGAAAATAAGATGAACATGCAATAATTAACTAAAATTGCTCTTTTCAAAATTCTGTTTAGGATTCCAAGTAACAGAAAACCACTTCTCAGGAGCAAAGAGCAAAATCTTCTTCCTTTCTTTTTGGATTTTCTATTATGTGTCATTCTGAGAAGAGAATCAATACCTTGGATTTTGTCGTTTTTGTGGCACTAGCATATCATAAGTGAGTACATCAGGATAACAGGCAATTAAATATAGTGATGCTTCTAAAGAAGATTCATAAAACACAAAACTTAAAAAAGGATCTTAAGAGATTTCTAGTCCAACTATTTTCTAGATGAGCAAAGTGGGACTTAGAGAAGAAGTCCAAATTCTATGATTCTCATCTTGATTACATTTTTACTACACTCTGTTACTAGTCCCGAGAATGTTAGCTTTTGTGCATGGCACTACATTGTAAAAGGCATGAAGGAGTTGGCTACAAAACCAAGGGAATCTGAAAGATATAAAAGTGTAACACAATGCAGGGAGTTAATAGATACTTGTTAATTGATTCAATAATGTTTTATATAAAAGGTGTGGTCAAAGTCCATGGTGCGGTAAGAAGAGTACTAGATTTGTAATGTGATTGGGGGCTCAGTTATATGGCCACTACTTACTGGCTCTGTTACTAGTAGCAACTCATTTAACTTTTTGAAGTATACAATTTCCTTTTGCAAAATGAGCAGGATTACCGGCAGGTTCTAATATATAAGTCTGTTGAGAGGGCCTATCGAAATAAGGCATATAAAGTATTTTGTCAAGCTTGATGTTCGAACTATGTGAAGGTGAATTATTAAGATTATTGTTATATAGAATTTATAATGGAAGGAAAAGAGTGAATTGAGTACTGGAGCTGGGACTCAGAAAAGCCTGAGTTCAAATCCTGCCTTATCATACCGTATGTGTCCATAGCCTAGACAAGGCTTTCTGTGGCTCAAGTACCACTCAGACTTTATTACAAAGTTACTGACATGTTATCTATCATCTGTGATATCATAAATCTTTGATATGTTGCATTATTAACATCAGATAATAGCTTGACTATGAAGAAATAATAATCTAAAAAATGGACACAAGAAACAAATATAATAAAAAGGAAATATAAGAAAAGGATTTTGGCAAACTGGATTCTTTGACATCATCTAGGTGTATGGATTTTGGGAAAGTCTTCAAAGTCTTTGTTCCTTTTCTTCATCTAGGATAAGACCGAACTAGGTAAAGGTTCTTTGCAGCTCTAAAATACTATAAAAACTGCAAAGCATTAGAATACATTTTCTCAAAAACAAACAAAAAAATCCCAACCCCCAAGTACATTTTTAGTAAGCTGAAATGGCCAAGAGATAAAAATCTGATGTAAAATTTTTATTCAATAATACTGTTTAAGAAGTGAATATCCATAAATGTCCCTTCCTCCTAATTTTTCCTTATTAAAAAGAATATTAATTGGTCCTGAGAATTAGATTATTAAGGTTTTATAGTATATTTTAATAGCAAAAGTTCTTAATAGAACTTTCCAATATACTTAGAAATAAAAATGTGCATAATTATGTACCTTTAAGAAATTTAAGTACTTAAGATTTGGATTTGCCCCTGTGATATTATAAAAGTTTGTTATATAAAGAAATCAATGTATCCTCATTATAACAAAAATATCAATAGGGACACATTCACTTGAATATATAGGAATATTTGGCTTGTTTTAGAAAAGTAGATTAAAAGTATGATTCAAAAGCTCATTGAAAAAATTTAATAGAAACATTTTTCAAATTCAATGTTATAGAGTAATTAAAAAAAATCTTTATGACAAAATTATCTCTTTCAATACTAATTCCACAGATATATTTACACTTAATAATTATTATGCTGTCCTTAAGCTAGAAACAATTATCTTTATAGTTTATGGTAAGGGAAAAGATTCAGAGATGCTTTTATATGATATAGCACCGTACAATATGTAACAGTCTTGGATTTGAAACCTGTAGATCTGGGTTTGAATCTCTCTTCCTTATCCTTCAGAAACATTAATTATGTGACACATAAAATTAATCTTTCAGTGCCTGAGTTTCCTAATTTGTAAAATGGAGAAAATAGTTGTGCTATTAAATGGAGTAAATATCACACAGGACTTAACTGATCTACTATTTAAGTATTAGAACATTTAATTATCAGTACAGGTGTCAAAGCAGTCAATCTAACTATATATTCTTGGCACCATGATTTATAATGATTAAAACTAAGGACCAAAGCAAAATTCTAGTGAATTTATGAATCAAAGAAATATTATTTCATTACATTTGCAAGAATGTTTGCAATTATGTGTGATGAAATTATTAAATCACAGATCAAGAAGGAGTAATGGGTTACCTGTACTATAATCCTGTTTTAGATCAAGAATATACCCTTAATTGTCCAATACAGATTTCATTACTTTGGTAATTAAAAAATTCTTTTGATAGTGTCATATTTCTTTCATTTTTAGCATTTTTATTATTTTTCAAAAACATATAGCAATAGAATGGCAAGATTTTGAATTATTAATAAATTGGTGTATGTAGCATATTTGAGTTACCTGTATATGCATTTCATCAGGAATCTTTTCCATTTTCCCCTTCCCCCAATGTACAGTAAGCTCCCTAAAAGCCAGATTAAGCCAATGTTTGTTATCTCCCCTAGGGTTCAGCATACTATTTTTTAAGCAACAGGTGCTTCACAATTATTGAATCAAATATAGTTATGATAATGAATGTTTTCTAAAGTATTAAGTAATTAATAATCACATCAAACTTTGATCTACTTTTAAAATTTTGGATATAAATATGGAATCTCAAAAAAAATAATAATTCCACACATTTACTACCAGAAATACATATGAATTTTAATTTAGAGAAATACCTTATCCATTATTCCCATTGCTTTAATTTTAGCAGATTCACTGCCCAATTCACTAAGTTGATGTTTTCCCAATAGCAGTTCCTGAGGAATCTCTTCATCATCACCTAAAAGAAAAATCCAGCAATTGTAGCAATTCATAATGGTTAGATTTATTTATTTATTTTTAAATGTCTTTAACTTTATAATTCAGTCTTGGTCATCTCTTTCTAAAGAAACAATCTGACCCCTACCAACGTAAACAAGGAACAGCAACACTGAAACATTTTTCTTATTGCTCAGGCAAAATATTGGCTTAAAAAGGGTAACAAAAAAATAAAAATTTTTATTAGAATAAGAAGACCATTTTGGAAAATGAGTACTTTGCAAACTTTACTTCCTACCTATAGCTGAAGTATAGTATTGCCAACCTCACAGTAGTAATTTTGGTGTTTTTGGAGGGGATTAATTTTCACAAATTATGTGTGCTTTAAAAATCAAAAGCCACGCATCAGTTAAGATGAAGCAGCTAACATGCTCCTCATATTTAATGACTTTATATAAGTAGTTTTTTTTTAATATTAGCTGAAGAAAATGAATATTAAACGTAGCTCTGAACAGGATGATAAATCCAGAAGATCCTAGGTAAGTATTCTATTTAAAATGATCACAGAAGTGGAGATTAATTGTTCTAACAATGAATGTATGAAATCTGAGAAATGTGTAGCAAAAAGATGTTTGGATCAAATTGATTTCTAAAGGAAAAATAGTGCTAGATCTATTATTTTGTTTTTTGAAGTGAAAGTGAAAAGAAGTAATACAAATCTCTCTTACTCTATCAAGGAAAAACTTAAAAAAAAATGTACTGTTGGTAGTCATGCTCTAAGTGTTTTTGTGCATATATCCATATAATTCCTTCCAAACTGCGTTATTCCTTGAAAATTCTATACTACAAATGTTTATATTGATCCTGCTCAACCAATTTCTCCCATTCTCCCAATTCTTCAAGGCCTAAAAATTCTTAATTATGTTATTAAATTTCCTCTTAATTACTTTAATTTCACCCCTATCTCACCATTCTTAGACTTTGATTATTATTCTTATTGTTTCAGCTTTGACCTCCCAAATACGTCACCTCCAGGAAGCCAGGAGTCTTATTCCTCATTGTATCCCTTCTTAACACCCAGAAAGTACTAAGTACACAGCAGATATAGAATATTTTTTAAATTGAATTACCAAATGCTGTAAAATCCATGTCTTCAAGATTTTCTAAGATATTTTCTATCGAAGCAGTAAATCTTTTAAAAGTAGAAGAATCCATCATTTCTGTTATGGAGAAAAAAAGTTTTTAAATAAATTATTTCCATGTGGACTGTTGACAATTTAAACCAAACATGGAAACATAATAAAACACTAAATTTACCTTCAGGTGTTAGTTTTGGTTCATAAGCTTTCCGCTTCTTTTGCTTTTCTCTTTTCTTCATTTTTCTAGCAACTAAAAATAAGATAGGAAACTTTTAAATAAGAATTACAACTTAAATTGATTTTATTTTTGTCCCATATATCTTTTTGAAGTAAATTTTAAAATAATTATATCAATACAATCTAAACATATTTGCTTTTCTTTTGGACTAATAAAGTTATCAGTGTTTGAAATTAGCTTACTAAAAATTTAAAAATAATTTTTAAAGGGAGCCCTAATGTAGAATCAGGTAGCATAAAGAATCCCTTGAGGCTAATGGATTACCCTCACTAAGGCTGGGAGGAGGAGAATAATCTTCCATGTCTGAATCTGATGGGCTCCGATTTCGATAACGGCCACCACCGGAACTCCTCCTGCCTTCATGAGAATGGCCACTTCTCCTATGATCCCCAGAGCTTCGTCTGTCACGCTCTTCATATTCCCAAGCTTTATCATCATCTTTGTCCTTCTTATGTCGTTTCCGAGAAGCTAAAAGCAAATTTTCATGACAAATGATTTACCCTACTTGAAAGACTATCAAAATTTTTTACTTTAAAAATTTTCATTGTCATTTAAGTTAATTCTAAACAATTCTCTTTTCTATGAGAATAAATAGAGCATAAAAATACTATTTATAATTTTAACATGGCATTTCTAAATTTAAAAATTTTACATAAAACAGGGTCTTCTAAGATAGAGGTCTCCACACTTTTTTGATCACGCAACCTTACCAGTAGAGATGTTTTAGAGCATGCATTTCGAGGTGTGTAAGATACATATACATACATATATATACATACATATATACACACACAAACACAACTATAATAATAGATTATGTACATTATAAACATACAAAAGTTAAAAAGAATTAAAGGTGAAATAAACAATATTTTAAAAATATTTTTTAGAGGAAAAACCTTTTTTTTTTGCAATGTGACTTAATATGCTCCATTAAAAAAAAAATCCCTATATGTCCTGGGGGAACAAGGTGAACTTGTAAAGAACAACTGTTCAGGAATTTGATTTGATCAATGTACCTAGCCAAATAAGCAAATCTCTTTTTTTTGAAATACTTTCTTTTAATTGAAAGATACACAACAATCAAATAGTAGTTCAAAACAATCAATGAACATAACAGTTTTTCATCAGAAACCATCTTTATCTATGTAGTGACACCATACACAATGCAAAAACTACAAGCAAAAACGAATTGTCTCTTATTTCAACAAAGTAGAAAATATTCAACATAAATCCATTCCTCTTTACATGGTTCTATTTAATCAATGGTATCATTTCATAATTCCTTCTTCAGATTTGGATAATATAGATGTGTTTTTATACAAGTGAAAGGAACAATCAGTCTGGCTGGACCACAGGATGAGGGAAGGGGAGCAAAACACCATAAGCCTGAAAGTTATGTGGGGCTGTGATTTGTGAAAGACTTTAAAAGCAGCAAAATAGTTCAGTTTATTAATTCTAGAGTCAAGAGAGATTCAATGTAGTTTAAAAGTGGGGCAGGGGTGTGTGTGTGTGTGTGTGTGTGTGTGTGTGTGTGTGTGTGTGTGTGTGTGTGTTAGTCTATATAAATGTACTCTTCAGGAAAAAAAACATTGGCAAGTATATGGAAGAGCCAGGAATAAGGACTGAGCAATAGGAGATTACTTACTAGTTTAGGTGTGAGATGATGAATGTCCAATTTAAGTTGGTGGTTGTATAACAGTGAAGAGGAGAGGCCAAGTATTATGGAATTAGACACCATAAGATATGGCAAGTGCTATATTAAATGAGGGAGATGGAGAGGTCAAGGATGACATAAGAATGGGAACCTAGGTGACTAGTTCCCTTACAAACAATAGCAAAATCAGGAAGAAGAGTGAGTTTCTGAAGCAAAATAATGAGTTAATAGGATTAAGTGCTTATGTACCAAGATATATTAAAATATGTAATGCCATTCCTGTTTACCCTTTGGGACTCATTCTGTTCCATTCAAAACAAAAAAGGGAGGTCTGGGCAACAGGGGGTCTCTTACCAGTCTGCCCAGGAGCACAGAGAACAATCTCTTAGGAGTGGGTGCCTGATATAGCCACAAAGCAATCTTGGGGAAGATTATCTTTAATGGTAACTGCAGAGCATGTGATATGGGTACCCTAAATTGTTCTGAGGACTGTCCCAAGAAATAGGAGGGATTGGGTTAGAAACTTGTACACTGTAGGACATACTAGAGGAAGGGAATGGAGTGGGGAGTATTAAAGGATAATGGGTGAAGATTAAGTGTGACTGTGTAAGAGACAAGCCCCACTGGCACCCATGCATCCCATCTTCCCGCCCACCATTTGGCTGATCACTGTGCCCTTGGAATCATTCAGTGCCATGTCCTCATTTTGGTGACCACTGCTCTAAGAAACACAATAAGAAAGTAGTAAGCAGAAAATCATACTTTCAATTTAAGGAATTCAGTTAACTATAATAAGTATAATGTCAGAGTAAAAATTAAACATGGTTTACAAATTAAACTACATTTAAGACCTGGATGAGAACTAATGAGTCTTACATAAACAGAACTGAAGGAGAAAGGAATTATAAAATAGTAGAATAAACTCATTATATGTGTAACCTATTCAAAAGAATACAGAATTTCTGAGATGGGAGTGAATTATAGTGAAGAAAGAACCTTAAGTCATCTGAGTCCACTTTTGAATAATGCTAAGAGTTATAAGGTTTTCCTAGTACATAAGAGGAATCCATCTCTCTGCAACTTCTACCCATTGCTACCTGTTCTGCCATCTGAGAACAAACAGAATAAGGACCATCCTTCTTCTACATAACAGCTCTTCAAGTCCTTGAAAGCAGCAATCACATCCCCATAAGTCTTCTCTTCTACAGGCTCAACATCTCTAGTTCTTTCAAATGATCCTTGTATAATTTGGCCTCCAGTTTCCTCTGAATCCTCTCGAACTTGCCAATATTCTTCCTAGAATTTGGTGGCCAGAACTGAAAAGAATACACCAGATGTGGTCTGACCAGCACAAAATACAAGGTAACTGTTACCTCCCTCATCCTAGGCACTATGCCTTTCTTAATGAATCTTAAGATGACACAAGTTTTTTTTTGGCTGCTATTATGTCACTAAATAATAGACTGAATTTCATTGGATCAGAGCTTTCTCAGAATATTTCCCCCATGTTGTACTTAAGTATTTTTTACCACAAATGCAGAACTTTATAGTTCTCTCTCTTACACATCATTTTATTAGATTCAGCCTGTAATTTTTGCTTGCTGAAATTTTTTGGATTCTAATTCTATCATGTGTTGGGTACTCCCTTTTCCAGCTTCATCATTTGTAAATTTGCTAGATATGTCATCTGTGCCTTCAACAGTCACTAAAAAAAAAAAAAAATTTAAACTTCACAAGACCAGGTATAGATTCTCTGAAGGCCCATATCTAATGACTTCTTTCTAAGTTGACAATGACATATGAATGATTACAACCTGGTTTTGATATTCAGTTTAAAATTCATCCAACTGTACCACACAATCAGCCTGTATTTCCCCATTTTTCTCACAGGGACAGCATGAGAGAATCTTTTGAATACTCTGATGAAATCTCACTACAATATTTGATTAGTAAAAGAAACATGCAAATGAAATTAAAAGTATTTTTGTAAACTATTTGGACTGAAAATTGCAGTTTTAAAGATATGATACTTGTTGATATTCTTTAAATATTAATTTATTTATTACAATTTTATAGCCAAGAGCCTCCTTTAAACTTGAGGAAAGCCCTATGAAAATTTATGAATTAAAACTGTTACAATGGTTTAAAATCTTCTGGTAAAATAATAAGCATGTATAAAATTTGGTCTGGGCCTCACTTGTCTAAGACAGAAAACTTACTTTAAGGATCTGGTTTTAAAACAGCAGAAGGCACACAGCTTCAATCTTTGAATAAAACTCCCATATCCTAGTTTAGTTGGCTATATGAACCTGTCTGTTTATTACAAACCTGAGAATGATGCTCCCAATTTAAACCTGGTTTCACATCTGAAATACTAAATACAAATCTGTGCTTAAACACCAAATTCTATAATTGTTTGTACCCTTGGCCTGGCTTTTATTTCTAGAGACTGATCCCTGGCTTAAAATGATAAACTTTATTACTGCATCAGGTTAATATCTAATAGCTACATGAAAAATAAAAGTTATAAATACACAAGAGGGCTGGAAAAGAATATTGCTGAAAAAGAATAGTCAAATACACTAATTGGATATATATCTAATCATTTAAAAAATTATAAAACGTAGAATATCAGATTTGCAAAATATTTCCTACACCATTTAATCCAACCCATATCTAGAGAGGAATGCCTTTAACATTGTCACTGACAAGTAGTTATCCAATTTGTACTTAGTCTTCTAGATTTTGGCCTTCTAGTTTGCTTATTCAGTATTCAAAACATGTCAACAGCATTACAACAAGATTTTTTACCGCCCTATAATGACCTCACACTCTCTCATATATGATTATACTCCAATTCTTGTAATAAATTAAGGCTGTACAATGATTTAGTGATTGGGTCCTCTTCACCAGACCTAGTTTTTAGTCCTATCCCAGTTTTAAATCATGACTAGCCATGATTTTCTGAAAAGGTGGTAGTAAAAGATGAGGTTGTGAGCATATCCTTTCCTTTTTACTTTGCTAAGGAATATAAATACAAATAATTTAATTTTTTTTTTTTTTAGAAATTTGAGAGGATGAGAATAAAGATGATAAAGTATCCCCTTCTGAGGAGATTATACCAAATTCCAAAGGCAAACTTTATTTTCAAAGTTTTCTCCATCAATGGGCATACAATGGACATTAAGTATGTTTAAAGCAGAATATATGGTATGAGGAAGGTGGGGGTAGATAAGGTAGAGAGTATTTTCATTTCTTTAGGACTAGATCCTGTATTTCCTAATACATTACGAAAATGAATAGTTTGTAATATTAGTCTGACAAAGATCCATAAAGCAGAAAAAAGAAACTCAAAATAAAGAATACTTACTGGTATTTACTTAATAAATGTGTTGACTATCCATTATATGCAAAGCATTATGCATTAGAGAGGAAAAAGTCATGAAGACTGTGCTATATCTGTTATACTTACTTGTATTTAAGTTTTCTTCACATATAAAATGATTAATCTACAGCAAAATGATAAAATTCACTCAATGACTAAGAAATCCTTTTAAAATGTTGCTTTGCTCTTTGGTGTATTTTATTATTCCAAGTGGTATGGGATTAGAATGGGCTGACCTTGATAAAATATGTCTTTGGTGTTTGCTCGTGTCCCCTTTTCAGGTCTCTCTCTAGGCACTCCTTTCTTATTTTCTTAACCTTCCTTCTTAACTTTTTGATTCCTACCTAACACAGAAGCCTCAAGCTGGAATTAATTTTGAGTAAAACATTATTTTGTACAAGCCTTCTCCCTGAAGGGGGGGACCATATACCAAAATCTCCTCTCACTCTCCCTTCTCTGTTTAATATCCTCTTTAAAAAAGAATAGAAATGAAAGAATACAATTGACTTGGTTCAAAAGAATGCAAGAAAGAATCAACTCTGATGTATCAGCAACTATGCACAATGCTGTAATTAAATGAAAGATCCCGAATGACTAAGTAGATGAAAATCCTGTCCTAGAAAGTAGAAAGGTAAGGGAAAAACACTAGATCCTAGCTTATCATAAAAGAAAAGAATGGCTTTAGACTACAAAGATAAATCAGTTATGCAACTAATCCACTTCTTGTTAACTACTTTATGTTTTACAAATTCATAACCACGTTATCTCTAATAATAAAGTATTTTAAAAAAATTCTTCTAATGCTGTTCAATTCTATCAGTTTTTTTTTATTCCAGTTAAATATACTAATAAATATTATTTTCAAATTAGGTTATAAAAAGAACAAAAGGAAATTGAAAAGATAGTATACATCTCAAATAATATAGAAGAAATTAAGAACACACTACTTACATTCAAAAGCATCTTCACTGTCATTGTCTTCATCCGAACTGATTTCAGCATATTTTGGCTTTTCATTAACTGTGCTACGTTTGCGCTTGTTCATTTTCACACGTTCACAAAGTGGCATAGTAGATTCAATTTCTGCCAGGAGCTCAGGGGGTAATTCTTTTAACACTGACTGATCTATACTACCTATTAATGAAGAGTAAGAAGAAAATTTAAATCTGAAGATAAAAGAAAACATTCAATCACATTATTATAGTGGAACCTAAATCAGATTTATAGGAAAAGTTTGTTGAGAATTATCATTTATTTTTCACATTAAATATATTCAAATTTTAATAAGGTACTCTCATTTTCAGTAGTGAAGCCAAAATACTAAAATGTGATATTACAATCTATTGCAATGAGTTTATGTGGATAGAAGTTACATGATCCTCTAAAAAGAATGCCTATTGTAAACCCATGCTAAAGTTGAGACAAAAAGCAGGGATGGACACATCAAACACTTCCTAATAAAAATATTTTTAAAAAAGTAACAAATAGCACCTGCGTTCTTAACTTTTTTTTTTTTTTTTTGGGGGGGGGGGGGGAGGGAAGGAGGGGATCCCAGTATAAGAAGCTGTTCTCATATAGTGATTGATATTGAGGGCTGAATTTTCCAAAATCCAGAATACTCTCATTCTCAACATAAAATTATTCTTCAATAAAAAATACAATAGTTTTTCATGAAACAATTTTTTAAAATAGAAAAAAGTTGTACAATCAATATTAACAAAAATTTTCCATGCTATGAAAAACTGTCATTAATAATATGTGGTCTCAGATGCTAAAAAATTAAATAAAATGGAAGCTGTCAAAAAATAATCTGTCCGGGATGAATTGTCATCAATGAATAAAAAAGATGAAGACTTATTTTACTTACCTATGTATCTCCTATACTTATTAATGGATAAAAATATTGTTAAACATGTTAAACTGTTAAACACTAAAGCAAAGTTACTGTTAAGTCATCAAATTTTAATTTACTGTTAGGGGAAGATAGGATTTCTGGTATCATGTAGACATCATCACAATTTGATTTGTCCTTGACAATAAGTTTTATATATACATAATACTCTAAGCTTAACAAAGTGTTTTATATATATATATATATATATATATATATAAGACAAATTGAAATTTATATATAAATATAATCTCATTTTACAATGCAATAATTAAACATTAAAGCTTACTGGATAGCTAGGAAAGCAAGCCTAGAGAACAAAAAGTCACATGCTCTTATATATTTATATATACATCTAAATTCATGATATTTCCAACTATGTAGTCTTACCTCTAACATCTGAATCAAAAATATGAAAAAATAGGCAAGAAATATACTATGATAAATAACAATAATGAAATAGAAAATTTCATTATTGCTTTTGAACTGTATGGTTCAAATGTTTGTCTTATTCTTCAATAAAGCTTTACTAAGTTGTTCTCTCTTATTCTTAGAAATTGTTGAATTGTCTCCAAAAAGGATAATGGGAATCACTCAAGGGCTTTTTTTTTTTTTTTGTATTGTTGTTTGACATTATAACTCATCTCTGTCAGCCCCCAATCATATAACAACATAATATATTGGTGATGACTTTCATTTTATTTAACTGTAATTCAGTCTAAAAGGCCCTAATTTTAATACCAAACTTGTTTAATCAAACTTTCAAATGGAAGTTATGGCTTTTGAAATAATTACTCTCTTTATCAAGGTATTTCCCAGTATACTGATAAAAGTCAAACTATCTACATGCAGAATTGAATCCATGAAGGCCTGTATCTTTACTTTAATTATTAATCAATTATGCTTTGTGTACTCCAATTAGATGGTAAGTTTCTTCCATGTGTGTCACGCTTTCCAAATTAAATGTTTTCCCCATATCAGTTGTCTCCATAGGATCCAGTATAGTGTTCCATATATGGTTACGGTACCACAAATATTTGCTATGTGATCCAAAATTTCTACTGTTGATGATCAGGAAAAATGTTTCTTAGAAGCCATGTAGTATCTCCCTGAAATGAATTTATGAGGCCATTTAATCCAATCCTCATTTTACAAATGAGAAAACTGAGGCACTGGTAGATCAAGAAACTGGTACATAGCTGTTTTAGGGATTTCTGAAAATTTTGTGAACTAAAAAAAGTTAGTCATGCCTGAAAATATTCTAATATTTCCACGTTTTTAATACAGACAATTTTAGCACGCATTTGACTTTTAAACATATCATTTTAAAGCAGAAATACTTAATAATACTCTGATGAGATGAGTCAAAAACTTGTATTAATAGTACAGAGTAATGGGACAGTAAAAGCAAACAGTTAAGGACTTAAGATATATATTCTGCAAATAATTCCCACATAAGTAATAAAGAATGGACTTTACTAATATTGGTACATGCATTCCTTAATGTATCTCAATTTCTCCTCTGGGCTAAGGACTGAATCTCTTTTCCCCTATCCCTCACATATACTCACTCACCTAGCACAGTCTACTTACAAATGTTGTGGCACTATACCTACAATTTAAGTTCCAACACAGTGTTTTAAAAGTTTGAGCTAGTTACCAAACTTATGGAACATATGTGGGCCTTATGTAATTTTGTCATTAACTAAGGAAAATTAACCTTTTTTCTTCTTAAATAAGCAGCAGACTGTACTTCAATATAATGCAGAGCTTTTGACACTCATTTCTTTTCCTGGTAAGAACAAATTTTTTTCACTTACATGTTTGTGACTGGTCTAGGAAGTGAAGATGCCAGAAAAGATTAATATGCCTGGAATTCTCCCATACTGAATCAATGACTCCCCCCCACCTCCAAAAAAAAAAAAAAGAGTGTAAGCCTCTTAAGATTGTTTGATTCTTTGTATGTATTATCCCTAGGATCTAAAGCAGGATTTAAAAAACTTTTTCACTAGTAAATCCTTTTTAACTGAGAAATTTTTATGTGAGCCTAAATATGTGGGTATAAAATAGGAATACAAATCAAACATTTACTGTTAATAAACCCTAATTTTGCAACCCCCACATTCAGTTACAAGACTTTATTGAGGGGTGGTGGTGTTAAGTTTAAGAAGTTTATCTTATTTCAGTAAAATGATCATTTTTTTCAAATAATTTACATATAGGCAAAAATTGTATTTAGCATTTCTAATATCTGAAAGCTCATGTAAGAAATGATTACTCAATGACCTTTACTATACTCAGTCTACAAAATTATTTTTATTAACTATTCTTAGCTTGCTAGATGTAAAAAAACAGAGGCAGTAGTGTGCCAATCCCTGTTCTAGAACCTATGGTAAACTACCATCACATTCCAGAAGCAGCGCTTCTTGTTACATTTACTAAATTTCAAAAATCTATATTGTACAAGAAACCATTAAAAGCCTTAAAATTTCATCGCTTACTGCTTTGGAAATCGATAATAATGAGGCTGGAAATACATATGATTCTTTGAATAATAATGACACTGAAATTAACAGCAGAACTTCAATTAATGAATTCTCCTGAAATAAAACGTAAGAAAGTAATCTAGGATAAAACACAAATGGACCATCCAGTATTTATCATGTAGCATTAATGTACATATGTTAAAAGAAACATTTCCACTACACAATACATGTAGACAGGTATACACTGACGAAAATGTTGTACAATTTATATTTTACAGTAGACAAGCTAACTACAGATAAAATTGTTAAGTTAAAAACATTTCTTCATTTATATTTAAATTTCCCTTTACAGAAACAGCAAAGGCTCTGATACAGTCATTTACACTTTTCTTCAGAACTCCAACACTCCTTTCTGTGCTTTGTTCTTCCCTCTCTTGAACTTTTGGGTCTCACATTCTTAACTCCAAATTTTCAATAAAAAGAAGAAAGGATCTGATACTCATTCACACTTGATGAACTGATAATTTAATATGACTTAATTTTAGATAATGATTACTTCAACCAATCTGTTATGCTCTTTATATCAAACTATAGAATGAAAGGCTTTGTTTTGAAGGATTTGAGAAAGAGGTGAGGAATGATGATTGGACTCATATAACTCACAATATTGCTTTTAATAGGTAAAGCTAATTTTCCCTTCTTAGAATAGAGTGAACATGGGAGAAGAAGGAGAGGTAGGGAAAGAAAGAGAGGCCATAAATTTAGAGCTAGAGGGGAGCCTGAAATAGTTACCTAATTCAACTAACTCAATTTAAAAATGAGAAAAATGAAGTGCAGATATATTTCTTGTCCAAGGTTACATATGAAATTATTAACAGAATCAAGTTTTGAATGGAGTTGTTCTGATCCTTTCCCTTCTATTACGTCCTAAGTCTGAAGTAATAGTCCTTGATATTATACCCATGCTGATTTTGCTTATTTCAGTTAGTAGTTTAATACTTTCTAATTATAATTACACTTTTCTGATATCCTACTGTGCATGAAACTAATATATCCACTTTAATGATGAAAATGTTACATTAAATAGCTTTAACTATATGAAAAACGAAACTCAGGATCAGCAAAGAAAATACACATTGAAGTATTGTGTTTATAAATATGTACAGTCCTTTATTATGAATTTGTATTATCTATAAATTATATAGTTTAAAATTAGTCTGAATTCTTTCTTAGAAACCAAAGAGTCATTAAATTTCAAATAACATGTATAAATGATTTTCTCCCAGTAATACGTATATTCCCCTTATCAGTGCTTTGTAATTGTAAATTCTGCACAATGTCTTCACATAATTCCTGGATTATGTTTTTTTAAATTTACCATTTTCTGGGAGATGTAAGTTCTCCAAGTTTTCTTTGTGCATTTTGTCTTTAAAGTCAGTTGCTTTAGCATATATGAAACATTTTTGTTCTCTTGTTTCTGTTCTGTCAAACTGTTTGCCTTCTCTATGTATCTTTTAAAATCTGTCATTTTTTTCTGGTTTTGGTGGTGTTAATCTAATTGTGTTTAAAATTCTATAGTAAATGCCTAATTTTCTTTAATTAAAAAAGAAAATCAAAAGAAAAGTTGATCAAAGTTCCAACTACTAACATAAAACCATGTCTGAGGTTTTTTATTGTTGTTATCTCTAATGAATGCAGGTATCTACACTTTACTAATTCTATTTTGGTTTTTCTTTGCTGTTCTATTTATTCTTCCTTCTGGTTTTTAGGATCCTTCTTTGATCAGTATGTTGGGATTTTAATGAGGATTTTTTTGTTTGCTGATTTTAGTATTTAATAGTTTTTCTTGCATCACCTATTACTTATACTTTGAACCCTTCCTTTTCATTGGTTTCCAAACTAGGTTGGATTAGGCCTGCCTCTGCTTCCCCCAAAAGAAAATAAAAACTAGTTAGCCTAGGACAAAGCCTTGAATAACCTCAGGGGTGTGATGTTGGTCTCAGGAAATTTTTCCTTTCTCTGAAAATCAAAATACTGAAATGTCTAAGTTTACTTTTCAGTTATCCTGATTCCTTCCTCTCCTGTACTCTGCTCTTCCTCACAGAAAGGGAGTTTGCTTCTGCTTCTTATGGAACATGAGAGAATAGAGTCTAGTGACAATGTTAGTACAGAGTGAGGGAGAAGACACAGTTTCAAGCTAGGATGACCCAACCTAGCTTGTGCTTTCTGCTACAGACATGTAAGTGATGAGCAAGTGTTCTGATTATTAAAATTTACTGTTGCTCATAAGATTTTTTTTCCCCTTCTCATAGTTCAATCTTCTTAACTTGATAATTTAGCTCTGGTTATTCTACACTTGGCATGTAATTGCTTTGTTTGGAGGTTGATGGGGTGGAGTAATTTGTAGTTGATTTGTAACTTGAAACTTTAAAAAATCATTACCGACCACTAAGTTAAAAAGCTCTAAAGTTTCAAAGACTTTAGAAATGAGAGTGATAGATTACAATCTAAAATATGTGCAACACCAGATATGGAAATAGAATGAAAGTTCAATGGAGATTAAAACAAAAAATTGAGTTAGGAGGCTGTTTGGAATAACAGAATTATACATTAGCTCTTCACTGAGAGGACCTGGATTAAAATTCTGTTTCTGATGCTTACAACGTCTATGATCTAAGGCAGGTCACAATCTCCAGAGGTCTGAATTTTCTCATTGTAAAATTAGGATTTTATACTAGATCCTTTCTGGCTTATGATCCTCTCTGATCTTAACTATAAAATTAAGTGTTATTTGATATACACATTTACAGACATACATGCATGTGCACATACATACAGAGGCTATCCCCACCACTCCACTCACTACTTTATAAAACCTGTTATCCATAATCACAGTTGGTGTGAATGAATATAGGCTATTTCCACAACTTTACCCTCACTACTTTATAAAATCCGTCACCTACAATCCTTCTCCATGAATACTTATATAGACAAAGCATATTCACACATGTTGTTACATATTATTTTTTTCTTTTAAGACAGCTTGTTTTAAGAGTACTGTCTGTAAGAATACAGCATGTAAATCCTGGACACATTAAAACAGGTAAAGCTGTGTATATCAAAGAAATGAGAATTATAGCTACTTCAAATTTGCTAATAGCAGAAAACTGTCAGAAAAAAAATTTCTCCTTCATATGTTTCTTATTGTTATTACTATTTTTCTGAAATAAGGAAAATTTTGAATATGACAGAATAAAATTCAGCTTAATTGCCTAGATACTTAATACTACAAAAACCAAACGAGTCAAGTTTTTTTATTTAAGCACAAAACAGAAATTACTAAGAATAAAACAGTGCCCCTACTTGGGATACTAGGAGAATGGTTAAGTCATGTGCTTTTGTTTTTAATGATTTGGGTTTTTATGAGACTTTGCATCAATTAATAAGCATTTAATAAGCAGAAGCCTGTTTATTCAAAATTTTCTCAGCCCAACCTTATATACCCTAATATCCTTGCACGTGCTAATTACAGGATACTGCATGCAGGACCACATAAACAACTTGCTGTTGTATGCAAATGTTTCCTTGTTACTTTATTATAACTCTGTTTAAATTACAACACAGGTTGTCACACTCCCTGGGGGAATGAGGTGCCAAACCACACATGTCAGCAGGGTTCCTTTTACTGGACTAAAGGGTCTTATACCTCACCCAGGGTTCCCTACTATCTGTGACCCTCTAGACTATATTTATATACAACAGGGCTGAATATAACCTGGAATACTGTATGACCAAAAAAATTTTTTTCATTGGGTTTTGGAACATAATTTTATTCCAGATGTATGATATAATTGAGATAAACTTGTTGGATAAGCATTAGATAATTATTAGAGTAAAGGATGCCATCACATAAAGATACTTTCTCAAAGAGAATATAAGCCAGCCCTAAAGAGAAAAAAAAGTGGTAACTGCTGGATAGCCTGACTGTTCTATTGAAATATTTGAAATGTTTGGACAAAGAAAGACCTACTGTATCAAAGGAAGGAGGAAATGGGTAAAGGGAGGAGAGGAGAGAAGGGAAAGTCATTCAAGATGCAAAGTATGTATGGACATCATTGGAAGAACCATTCACAAAATGAAAACTTGCCTATTAATACTATGAAACTACAAATATCTACATATTTGCCTATCTGAATATCTGAAGCATAATACACACACACACACACGTATATAATATATATAGTTTTCCATCTCAATTAAAAAAAAAAAAGGAAATTAAAAACAAACTACTGGTCATCAGAATTAGAGTTAGACAGAATAACAGTCAGCTGTATTAATGCAGTCTGATGTTTAAGAAGTGAAAAGTTAAAAGTTCCAATACTATGTGACCAATTATTTTGGGAGCACTTTTGCCTCCCAAAAAACACTTCACAATACTGACATTTTCTCAGAAGCCAAATGGATAGAACATTAAGATTCTTCACTTTTTTCTGATTAAAGAGAGCAAAAATTTCCTAGTATCAAATATGACCTGTAGTTTGACTCAGTGATAAATTTACTTGAAATAATTTTCATTTTAAACTTGTAAACACAAACACAAATACACTTTCCTGACACATTTCTTTCAATGTGAATTCTTTTAATAATTCAAAATCAAAATGCAGTTGTCTTGAATTCCTAAATTTTTCCAAGCATAATATGGAAATCACTATTAAACTGTTAGAAGATAAATATTAATAGGCTATTCTGTAATCATCTTGAAAGACAGGCAACCTTACTCCAAAAAAAAAAAAAAAAAAAAAAAAAGGCATTTTACAGTTTTTTTAAAAAAAAATATATATATATATGAGAAATAAATGAATTGCACTCTGAACTGTTCCAAAGAACTTAGAAACAAGTGTTCCCCAAGGCTCTGCTTTGGGTGGGTTTCTTTTTTCTTTCTACATTCTGTATGTTGCAACATTGATGGTAGTGAAAGCATCTTTGATCAAGGAATAAAAAGGAAATCAGGTTTTTCCAAAACCATATATTTTACAGCAGATCATATCTTTATAGTCATACAAGTGACCAAAAGATAAGGAGGTTGAAATATCTCATTGTACTTACTGTTTCTTGACTGTAAAAAAGCATTTGATTTAGTAGAGCAAAAGATTACTTTACTGAGGTGTCTTCCAAGTACAGTCAAGATCATATATGATTTCTTTAAAAGATATGACAGAGACAACTTTGATAACTTTTTGGTTATTAATATCAAGAGATATTAAATTAAGGACTCATGAGTTTAATAAAGGCATCTACTATCATCATCGTAGATGTCAGATAGATATTATGACTCAGAGTTGTGTTGATTTCTTTTTTGGGGGAAGGATACTATGGTACTATGGTATGCACAGAAACTGGAGATGATATCTGAACAGTAGAAATGTGAGAATGAGACAAATTTTAAGCTAAGAGCTCCAAGGAACATAGGATGATTAGCTAAAGAAGAGGAAAAAGGATGAGGATGAGAAAAACCTGAACAAGGAATGAGTGGAGAGTATATTAGAAAACGAGATATTACCAAGATGGCACAAGTGGAAACTGGGAAGGTTGACAAGAAATGAAAAATTGTTATATATCTTATCACTGCACACAACAGCAACAGGTCTCCACAAAGTTTTGATGTAACATAGCATCAGGCATAAATGCAATTATAAATTCAGTGACTGGCCTAAACTACATTATGGATGGACAATCATTGTTGAATGATTTGTGAAAGAAATCAACATTAAATTACACTTCAGGTTTTAAAAATGGAATTAGAAGCAAACTAAATAATATTTTTTCTTTCAGTGAGAACCATAAGCAGAGGACCAGTAGTCACTTACATTCTGTGATTTGTGAATATCTCATAAATATAGTCTCTAATTCTTTTCTTGATTATAACTTTACATGAGGATCTTTAAAAACCCAAAAGCACTGAGCAAGTATTTGGTAACGAAAGCTCCATTCATTAACATCAATATAGATAACTGAAAGGCTCTTTTAGGTCTAACCCTATATGGCTTTCTTGAATTAGAGACATTTTACATATCCTTAGGCATCTGATAATATAATTGTTTTAGACTTTCTATATTCCTCTAACACATAAAACTATTAATGTAGTAAGTAGTATATTGATAGTTTTCATGAAATTACATTAACAAAAATTAACAAGGAAGAACATTATTAGTGAAAATAACTATGAAAGTTATTCATAATACTGACAGAATTATTGTAGAAACCACAGAAATAAAATGGCAGTTTTAAATGTAAATATGCTATTGTATTCAAGCAGTAGCAAAAGACTTGTCTGGAATAAGGCAGGTAAAGTATTCTTGTTTTAGGGAATTACCAAACAACTAGGAAGAAACAGATACTCCCAAATGAGAAAGAATCAAGACGGTACTACTCAACTTTCCTTTATAAAAAAATCACATCCATAGAGAATCCAACTTAAAAGCTATCAATTTTTTTTTTTAAGTTTTAGTTGCAACCAAACAAAAACTTCTTAAACTGCTTTCACCCCACAATCTTTGTTGTATGAGCAAACAATTTTTAAAAACAACAAAGTAATAAAATACTAATGTTTAACAATAATATTTTAGATAAATATAGCTATTTTAAAAAAATTAATGTCTTTGTACACAGCAACAAGATTATATGATGATTAACTGTGATGGACTTGGCTCTTTACAACAATGAGGTGATTCAAAGCAATTCTAATAGACTTGCAATGGAAAGGGCCATCTGCATCCACAGATGCATAGGAGACTGAATGTGGATCAAAGAGTATTATTTTCATTTTCTGCTGTTGTTTTTTTTTCTCACTTTCCCTCCCTTTTGATCTGATTTTTCTGATGCAGCATGATGAATATGGAAATGTGTTGAGAAAAACTGAACATGTTTAATTTTATTGGATTGTTTGCTAAGGGAGGAAGGAAGGGAAAAAAATCTGGAACACAAGGTTTTGCAAAGGTGAATGTTGAAAACTATCTTTACATGTATTTGGAAAAATAAAAAGCTATTATTAAAAAAAATCAATGTTTTATTAGCAGCTTAAAGAAAATGTTTGAAAGATTCAGGATGCTGAAATGACTTTTAAAAAATGAAAAGTACAACTTATTCTTAATATAAACATTAAAAAGTAGGGGAAAAGATATCAAATAACATATAATGAATTTTTTAAAAAAGAAAGCAAATTATAACACTGTTTTATAAACCCTTAAAACTCAGTTGGGAAAACTATTTATAATAGATAGTGATTAGGTCTAACTCCAAAAAAACAGCTTTTAGCATTCAAATAATATTAAATTCAACTTCTTAATGAATCTATTTTTGTAACCAAAACTTAAAATAAAAAGTCAATAATTCCTTTCGACTAGACAAGTATAAGTCTTTCATCACTGGTCACATAATCTATGTATAATACTTTATTACATCATAGAAAACTACATCAGATTTTGTTTATAGCAAGTAGATTAAATGTGGTCTGCAATTAGGTTCTATAGAACTGACATATATACAAATATAAAATATATTTGCACATGCAAAACACACACACATACACACATGCACATACCACACATTTTGGGATCTTAATATCATTTATTTAAGAACCTTCTTCTATCAATGCAGATCTTACAAATTTTCTGCAACTTTTTAAAAAGCATTTTCTGAAGCACTGAGTAGTTAATTACCAAGATCACACAGCCAATATGTGTTGCATGTTTATGCATGTATTAATGTAAATCCATCCACCCCCTTTCTATGTTAGTATACAAAGGAGTAAGAATTTGCTTAGTTTTGATACTGGATGCAATGTAACCCAATAAATTCCAGAAGAACTTAACCTAGCAAAGCTAATAAAATTCTTCTGCTCAGATAGTTTTCGAAAAACAAAACAGTATTTCATGATCACTCACCATTATACAAACTTTGTTTTTTGTCTACTTTTTAAATATTTTCTAAAAAATTCAATCAAGATATATAATTAACCAGAACTACCACATAAATGATAACTGTAACATAAGACCCTCTATAATTTGAAAAGGTTATTTGTAATTATTTTCTTTGTACTTCACTAAGAATTAAAACCACAACAATTACTATTTTTCTGGAGGTGCTAGATACATTCATTTTATTCAAAATATTTGAAAATTTTTCTGATAAGAGGCCAAAGTAAAAAGATAGAGAAAACACATTTGGAAAGCTAAATTGAATTCCACACAATAGGGAAAATCTAAATTAAGATATCACTAAATAAAGAAAACACATAAATTACACTAACATTAATCTGCACTCACTGAATTTGTATCAATGTTGAGCTATTTAATGTTTTTGCATGCAGGTATCATTCATGAATTGGCCTCATTTCCACAGTTAACATCTTAAATTTAACAAGTGTAACAGAAAGTACCAAAATAAAATATTCCTTACCTTTATTTGATTTGGATGGCTTATTCTTGCTAGCTTTAAGAGAACTTCTTGATCTGTCCTCTCTATCCTTAATTAATTTCTGAACATCATCCAAAGACAGCTTCTGCAGGACAACTACAGGTTTAGCTCCTTTATTTAAATCTTCTACTAGTCCCAATTTTTCAATTTTGTCTCTCTGTTCTCCCTTAAGTTCCATTTTCCTTGTCTCCTGAGTAACATTGCCATCTTTATCTCTCTTGATTTTTGGAATGACAAAATTTTTCAATGCACCAGATCTGCCCCCCAACAAATAACTGGGAAAATCGGCTTTATTTTCAGGGTGTGCTTTATTACTATCTACTTTACTTTTATTACCATCTGTCCTCCGATCATCTTTACTATTTGGCGATTTAAAACCAGATCTATCAGATCTTGTTTTACTAGTATCACCTCTACTCTCTTTAACACGAGGACTATCAGGTCTTGATTTCTGTTCCCCAGAAGACAGTCTTTCCCTGGATTCCCCAGATTCATGTCTGTGTTTTCTTTCTAGTTTATCTGTTTTTGAACCGTCAGATTTAACGCCATGTTTGGGATCGTGTTCATTTCTGTTAGAGGATCTTAATGTATCTGGTCTTCGAATTCTGGATTGATCTCCTCGATGTCTCTCTGATTCAGTCCTATCCTCCGATTTCTGTTTATTATCATGGTCACGCTTTAGTGACTCAGAAACAGATCGTCCATCTGGCCTTTGCTTTAAGGTTTCTGATCTCTCAGATTTTAATCGAGGAGAATCAGATTTAGCATCCTGTTTATGTCTTGTTTCAGGTTTCTTTTCTGCAGATGTCTTTCCAGAATCTCTTCTCTCATGTCTATGTCTTGGAGTTTCAGGGCGGCCATCACCCTTCTGCTTGGGGGTTTCAGGGCGGCCATCACCCTTTTGCTTGGGGGTTTCAGGGCGACCATCACTTTTCTGTTTGGGAGTTTCAGGTCGGCCCTCAGCTTTTTGCTTGGGAGTTTCAGGTCGGCCCTCGGTTTTTTGCTTGGGAGTTTCAGGTCTCAGCTTGGTTGTTTCCTGTTTGCCATTATTTTGTTTATTCTCATTTGATTTTGTGTCTGTGGTTTTGTTCTCGTTTTGTTTTGATTCTGCTATTTTGCTCTCATTTTGTTTAGTTTCTATTCTATTTTCATTCTGTTTAATTTCTGCAGCCTTACTCTCATTTTGTTTAGCGTCTGCTGTTGGTTTGCTCTCAGGCTGTTTAACTTCTGTCACTGGTCTACTTTCAGTCTGCTTTGCTTCTGTTGACCTGCTCTCATTCTGCTTCACTTCCACTGATGCTGGTCTGTTCTCATTGGGTTTAGCTTCTGGTTTACTTTCATTATGCTTGGCTTCTATGAGAGATCTGCTCTCAGTCTGCTTAACTTCTGGCACTGGTCTGCTCTCAGTCTGCTTTGTTTCTGCCACCAATTTGCTTTCATTCTGTTTAGTTTCTGCTGCTGGTCTGTTCTCATTCTGTTTAGTTTCTGCTATTGGTCTATTCTCATTCAATTTTGTCTCCAATAATCGGTTTTCATTTGGTTTAGATTCCATCAGTTTGTTTTCATTTTGCTTCATTTCAGTCTTTACACTCTCAGAATCAGACTTTTTCCTAGGGGTCTCAGGATGGTTTTCAGGTTTTTGTTTAAGAACCCCAATATCTTCTTGATGAATAGAAACAGCCCCATCATTACACTGTTTGCTTTCTTCAGGCTTTTTAATGGTGTCTGAATCCTGAGTTACAGATGCCTGAGACTCTACTCGTCCTGCCTGATGAAGATCAATGCTAACCATTAATGCTGGCCTTGACCCATTGCCTGTAGAACCTGTCTCCTGAGAAGCTGGTCTATTACCTCCAGTAGCACCCCCAGCCTCCTGTGGGTAAGAATCTTGTTTTCTTTTTTTCAAAGGCTTATCTGAAATTCAAAAATAAATATACAAAATCAGAACTATAGACATATTCACATTTCATTAAAATTACTACTTATTCTCTTGGCAAAATTCATCAATGCAAGTTTTGTAAACATATCTATAGAATTAAATTGTAATTAAATTAAAATATAAACATATCTATAGATTAAAATTACTGCAAAATTACATCATACACGGGTATGATAATATTTTATAGTCAAGGCTTAGCAAAATATGTATAGTGACTTTCAATAAATATAATACAAAAGTTGATAATCACACAATTAGTGGCACAGGGAAAAAAATGAACAACATATGTAGTATAGTCCCTAAATACCACTAAATAAGTGAACGTTGTAGAACTGACATAAAAGTTTAGAAAAGAGAAAATCTTCTTAATGACATTTTTGTTGAATATTTAAAGGCAACTTTGGATTTCTAGGCATAAAAATGGAATTTATATTAACATTAAATATAAAACTTTTATATATGCATAGACACACACATTTTAGAGTTAGTTATAGATATGTATATACACACACACATACCTCTCTATATCTAGATCTATCTGTAAAACAGTGAAAAGAAACAAAGAAAAAGGAAAAGGAAATTTATACTATTTTGAATAGGAAAGAACAGAATATTTTTGGTTGTTTTAACTTTAAAATAACTTCATATCAAGGATTTGCCATTTCAGATAAAAACTTAAATAGTACATATGAAAAGTTCAAGAATATTAATAACTGCTGTGTTAAAATATGAGTGAATCTGGATTTTCAAGGAAGCACCATATCTTAAAATTAAGTTTAGCTGGGAATATGAAAAAAAAATTACTTTCCTAATTGTAAGCAGAAAGTAAAATAAACGTCTCATAAAATTCATAGTATGTTCCAGAAAGCAAGTTCCTATATATTTTACATTTTGCAAACTGTATTCAAATTGTAGTTTTTAAATGAAGAAATAATTTGACAGCTTGACAACAGTGTAATCTAGCTTGAAAATAACCTTCAACATTGCTTTCTATAAATCTGAATAGACAGTTATTTTTGTAAATAATCAGATTACTGCAACAATTTTAAATTGAGACTTTGTGAGTTTATTTACCAATTTGACATTATTTACCTTTTCATATTTTCAGAGAACACTCCTCTAGAGGGGATATCAAATTATCTCATTATTTAAAAGTATTCATGACAAAATTCTTGTAAAAATATTCATTAATGTTCTAACTTTGCCAAGAAAAAATTATTTGAGAAAAATAAAACAGTTCGTACAAGGAAGGCAAGTGACAGCTGGGGAGAGGGAAAACAGAAAGGAGAGAAACAGGAGTGGCAAAGACTTATGGTTGTAATCAGTATAGTAGAGTTCTAAAATGTTAAGTAATTAAGAAAATGTTGGTTTCAATTCCTCATATCTGTTTACTTTTCAACAATGATAATTTGAGAAGTTATTGTGTGGGTCATGTAATTTAACTAAGAAAAAAAATTTTCCTCTTTAGGTACTATACATAGATACTACAGAATTTACATGCAATGAAAATTTTAATATACTTATGTTAACTAAATTAATATTAGCTAATATTTATGTGGTGCTTATTGTATGCCAATATGTATGCATGTTAATAACTACTTATCAATGATTATCTCATTTAATCCTCACAACAACCCTATGAGGCAGATACTTTTATTATTCCCAATCTACAGAAAAGCAGACACTGATAATAAAATGACTTGCCTGGGATCATACAACCAATAAGTGTCTGAGGTTTATTAATTCATATCTTCCTGACTTCAGGCTCAGTGTCTATCCACTGAGGCATCTAGCTGTTCAAATTATTTTAATTTTTAAACAAGTGTTAGAAATTTAAACACACACACACACATATATTCACATAATCAATCTTGAGGTAAAAAGGCCATTCAATACAATCTTCTCATTTTACAGATTAGAAAACTGAGGGCTAAGGAAGTTAAATGATTTTATACTTCCAAAACATTAAAAACAGTATTCTGCAACTTCAGAAAGCATCTATTGTTTCAATGAACCATAGCTTTCTAAGTAGGTAGAATGATACAGCCAATGTGTAGCCAAAAGATTGGCTCAGCTAGCCAGTTGACTTCTTTACTCCCTCTTTCCTCAACAAGAAACAAAAACAAACAACACCAAAAAAGAGGGCCTTATGAATCAAATAATCTAATCAAAGTTTCTTAACCCAAAATGTTCACAGAAAAAATAATCTAGAAAATGCAAGTTAGAGATATTAGAAAGAGAAGAGTTTGAAACTTGGGTTTGAACATCAACTCTGCACTTACTACTTTACATTATTTTTATATAAGATTTTTTTTTTGCTGAGGCAATTGTGATTAAGTGACTTGCCCAGGATCACACAGCTAAAAAGTGTTAAGTATCTGAAGTTGGATTTGAATTCAAGTCCTGCTGACTTCAGGGCTGGTGCTCTATCCACTGCACCATCTGACTGTCCCAAATCTACACTTATTGCTTATGTGACTATGGGCAAATTACCAAAATTGAAAACTTTAACACTGCAAAACCTTTAATGATAAAACAAAGGAATATATATATTTGCAGCACATGGTTTCTCCAATTATAAAATGACTAGATGGCTTCTAAAGTCTTCTACATTCAAATTTATGAACATGCATATCCATGATCTACAAAAAACTTGAGAATATTGTATTATTCTTTCTTATTTCTCAACCAACATTCTTTCTGATCACTGTTAAAAATTTTGTTTTAATATTTCCCAATACACAAAATTCATATTCAAAATAGTTTGCCAGAAGGCCAAAGTTGTGGTTTCTTTCCCAAGACATTTATTTCTATAAAATGCTTTCCTAAACTGTTGAACAGGAATAATCAATTAGGTCAAGCAGAAATATAAAATACCAAAATTTCAAATGGAAAATTCACTTATGAAGATAATTAAGGTGATTCGGTAAGTATATTTGACCTGTTAAAAATGAAAAATTCTTGGGCATCTTGTGATTTACCTAAGAGAAATCTTACTTTAGTGAAATTAAGTAATGCTATCTTTTTAGAGTAAACCATATCATCATTTTTCTTTAAAAAGTGAGAATAGTTTGGAAGTTTATTTTTTGAACAAATATCAGCATATTTTGGGGCTACCAATTATTGGTACCAATTCCATATCATGGTTCATTATTTAAAAAGTGAAATTTAGCATATATTCTAATTTAACTTCAATATAAGAAATAAGTATTAGAGTACTGAATTGTGGTAAAGTAGAGAATTCCTGTGACATTGTAGCATTTTTCCTATTATTGTACACAGAGGTATTTAGGGATATGAACCTTATGACAAATATAGCTTGACTATTTTAGCATAGAAATAGCATATGAACATGACTGACATGATTACAATTAGGAGAGGCATTAGGCTCTTTTCCTTACATTAATAAAAAAAACTTTAGCTTAAAAAAAAAGATAGTATAAAATATATTCAACTAGCTAAAAGTATACCATTTGAAGAAAACTTGAAAAAATTCTGTCACAACAGCAATGTTAAAGTTCTGCCTATCTAGTTTTGATTAAGTTTCTCAATGTCAATTTTTATCTGTTTTTGTCTTTTGTTATCAGTCATTTCCCAACCTTCTCCACTTGATAATTAAAAGCCATTTTATTAATAAATTCGACATTATAGACACTGATTCCTTTGAATCCTCCTCATATAAGTATTAGACAAATCCCTGAAATAACTGCATACAAAATCAACAAGGAAAACCCAACAATCCTATCAAATCCAGGTGCCAATGTTTCAAAATAGAAGACCATTATTTTCAGAAAAATTTTGACACTTTTAAAATAAAAAAAAGCCTAGAATCTCATATAAAAATATTTTTTAAACTACCAATATGTGAAATTGCTAAAGTTATACCTGAAAATATATATTATAAAACAGCCAAAATGCATATTAGCCTATATATCTTTAAATCTTACCAAAAAGTTAAGTGCTACATTTGGTATTTGTCAAAAAAGAATATTAATTCAGTTTTTCCTTTTAGTTTATCAGTTAAGAAAAAGAATGGACTTTTGGATAAAGATGAGTATTAAGTCTGACTAGGGTCACTGTACTGGAACAAAGCAGGAATCCTTGTCACTTTAAGGATAGATTAATTGAGAGGTTAATGTGGAAGAAAAAAACCAACAAGCCTTTTGAACTATATGTTTATAATTATCTGATAGCATTAATTTCCCATCAGCGACACTGCTTTTGGACTTCTCTATTATGTCTTCCTTTTTAAATGAAATTCATTTTGGGGAAAACTCATTATGCTGTAAGATTGAATCTGTCTGTAAACACTTCTTATCAGACTCTGGCCCTTCTGATTAGAGCCAAGAGAAGGCCAAGCATATTTTTCCCAGTTTCTCTGCTTTTGGACTTCTTTGAAATTCTCCAATACCCCACCTTTCCCAATCCAATCTAGTACCCTTCCCTCGCTCTCCCCTTCCCCCCACCTTTACCTTTTCAGCTTCTGTGTATAGTCTTCCTTTATGAGAATGAAAACTCCTTGAGGACAGGGACTGCTTTTTTACCCGTGTTTGGGAAAAACTATCATTTTATTGGTGTTTGGCTTAATAAATGTTTCTTTACTCTTCCTCTTCCTATTTCTTTATAACCCACAAAAGTAAAAGAAAAGGTAGATGTTTTGACATAGAAAACTTGAATGTTAATTTGGGGAAATTATTAATTTGCATCTAGGCACTGTCCAAGGAAGAAGAGCACACAAGAATCAAGTTGGAATATCTGGCACATTCCAAGGCAGAGACTAGGTCCTACCATAATCTAAGTGAAATTTTCTTTAAGCCTAGCCAAATCTCTTTGTTCTAATTCTAAATTTACTAACATCCATTTTCTGATTACTATTTAAGTTTCTTAGATATGATATTCAAAAGCTAGAATTAAGTATGCTCTAGTTAGGGGAAAGGATTAATTGGTCACTTTAAATGAACAGATGCTTCTTGTATCAGAGATCATGTTATTATAAAGTTATTTTTTTCTCAGTATTTAAATATCCCTGGATAAAATGAACCGCCAAGTTCTAAAACTACAGAACCAAGAAATTATATAGCAGATGCCAGAGATAATAGAACACTATAAGGTTAAGCATAAACAGTGTCAACAACTTTACAACAACATGTGATAAGAGTCAAATTATGTTTCTGGAAATAGTACAAAAACTAAAGTGACTAATTTATGAAAAGAGTAATTTCAATATTAAATATTCTTAAAGTATTTCCTTATTATAGGGCCAAATTATGATATTCGACAGAACCTTAAACAAGATTCTAGCTTCATGAAAGTTTTATATATTTTCTTATCTGTAACTTCAAATTATCATATGAAATATTTAATTTTATTAACTCATTTTTAAAATGGGGAAATTAAAGGAATAAGAAAAGATATTCTTTAAGTAATTATTAAATACATTCTGAATGATGGCATCTAAATTTCTAAATATTTGGTTCCAATCACTAAACAGTTAAATACATCTTTGAAACAACATACTAAGATATAAGAATGCTAGAATTCAAGAAAACCAACCATACATAAAAAAAACATTACTATAGTAAAGATATCAGTTATAAATCTGGATATTTCAATACCAGTTCAAAATTAGTTTTTTCCTACTACATTTATCATGAAAGACAAAAATATTTTCATTTAAAAACAGAGTTGTATTATGATACCACAAATTTTCATTGGTGTTTAAAAGTATATTAATTTTAACATTTTTTTCTTAATACTATTCCACTCATCTAAGTTCCATTTTCTACTCTCTTCACTACATTTTTAAAGTTTTTCATTAATGCTATTTTCTTTCTTTTCTTTTGATACTTTTTAAACATCTCTAGGCCCCAGTAAGTTTCTCTTCTCCCCAAATAAGTACAAGTCCTTATATAGACAAGAAAAAACAAACAAACTCTGTATCAGTCATATCTTAGTCCATTGCCTAAGAAGAGGAGAGATGTATGAATCACATTTAGTCTTCTGGAGCTGTGGTTGTTTAATATATTGATCATAGTTATTTGATAGGTTTTTGATAGCTGAGCATTAGAATGTTGCAGATATTGTACAAATTGTTCTCTTGGCTCTGCTCAATTTATCTGAAATCAGTTCATACAAGTTTATCTGAATTCATCTCTTTAATCTCACTTTTTATAGCATAATCATATTTCAATAATATGTACACCATAATTTGCTTGGCCATTCCCCAAGTTGGTAAGCATCCACTCTTTCTAGTACCTTGTTATTATGAATATTTTTTGTGCATAAAGGAACTTCCCCTTTGTCTTATCTCTTTAAGGCATAAGTCTAGCAGTATTACTTTTAGGCTAAAGGATACATATAGTTAAATGACCTTTTTCCACAATTGTTTGGACTAATTAGTTCACAGCTTTATTGATAGTAAATTAGCATGTCCTCCTATATCCTGGAATAATAGCATTTCTCTTCATCATTGCCAAATTGATGAGTGTGAAGTGAAACCTCAGTCATTTTAAACTTAATACTTCTATTATTAACATTACTAGTATGGAGGCTCTTCATACAATTGCTGATTGTCTTCTTTTGAAAACTACCTATTTATATCCTTTGATCCTTAAAAAAAAAGTTGTGGAATGGCTCTTATTCTTATATATTTGTATCAATTTCCAATAGTTCTGGGATATAGGATTTCCCTGCAGTTGGCAGTTTCCCTTCTAATTCATGCCGCACTGATTTTACTGGTACAAAAGTTCTTCAGTTTTATGTATTTAACCAGAACGTTTTATTTTCCGTGCTCATCTCTATCTTTCATTTGATTAAGGGTTCTTCTCCCTTCGTAGTTGAGAATTTCTTTCCTGCTTCTTTAGTTTATGATAGGAGTTTATATCCAGACAAGTGGCACTTAATAAGTGTTTATTGAAAGATTTTTTCAATCTTTAACTTAAAATATTTATTGTTGTTTCAGGGAATCATTGAGTTCTAATTATGATATGTTAAGATGTCCATTTTTTGGTTAAGGTTTTCTACATATTTTTCAAAACATATTTTTTTCCAATGACATACTCCAGAAGTCTTAATTTCAATTCCAACATCATTTATCGATCGGTTCATTTCTTCTGATCCCATTTTTGTAGTTCTTGTAACTATAACTTTTTTTTTCTTTTTATCTTTACTAGTACATGTCATGGAATTAATTTTGGGAGGGGTCTGGATTTATCTCTTAGACATGTGTTAAAGTATAGTATTTCTTCATTATGTTGGGTAGTGGGTCGTGCTTCTCGCTCTCCCATGTATTTTTGACTTGATGTGGATCCCCTCCCTAAGTTCCCATGCTATAGGCGATTTTACTAGAATTTGGGTTTGCTTTTCTGGTGTAAGAGCTGTTCCAGCTATTGCTAGCTTCTTTAACTTCATGGTTTTGGATTAGATAGAGGTGCTTTCTTTCTTTTTTGTATTATTTGATTCTCTCTCTCTCTCTCTCTCTCTCTCTCTCTCTTTTTTTGGCAGGGGTGTACATGGTAAGACTTGGATTTCTCCATTACTTTTCATATTACTAAGTATGAATCGGAGTAATGATGGGTCAGGAAGAATTGGGAAACAGTAATTTGCAATGAGAGCCTAGTAAATTTGTCACCACATTAGAATGGCAAGTAACATCTATCTATTTTTTTAAATAAGTTTTTATTGACAGAACCCATGCCAGGGTAATTTTTTACAACATTATCTCTTACACTCACTTCTGTTTCGAGTTTTCCCCTTCCTCCTTCCACCCCCTCCCCTAGATGGCAAGCACATCTATCTATTATTATTATTGGTATAGCATTAGATCATTATTCTCAGAAAAATTCTAAATCAATTACACTTGCCAAAATTTCAATCAAGTCATACCTAAATCGTTACATATTGTTTAAAAAACAAATGCCAATTTTAAAAATCTGCAAAAAAAGTATGTTGTTTCGGATGCTAATAAAGCCTTTAAAAAGCCAATTTTCAAAATTTCTGCCTAATTCATTAAAGTTTGAATAAATTTTACATACAGGTCAATAAATAGAAAACACCTACAAATATGTTTTTCCTCAACAACAAATTTCCTTAATAATTAAGTTATCCGGATTGTTAATTAGTATATTATTTATAAAACACAAGTGTTTCATTTTTTTCTAGGCATTAAAACTAGCATGCTATATGGGTGAAATTTTAATCCTTTTACTAAAATATTCTCAGCAAGTTTTCTTCTACCTAATTTGTCACATAATGAAAAAATCCACACAAAGAGGAAGTTTTACCTAAGCACACACACGCATAAAATTATTTAACAAAACAAAAAGAATTTGAAAATAAACTGAAAAATATTTTAAATATTATTACTGAAAGTTCAAAGTAATAGCCTGACTTTTCTATTTTTTTTTTTTTTCAGGATAGGAATCTCTTCACTGAGGAGAAACATAAAATCCATGCTAATCTAAACTGGACCACCAAATCAGAAAGGTTCTTAAAATGATTACATCTTTTTCAGTAAGTCCCTAATAAAAATAACTCTAGAATGCTATCAGGACTTTGGTTTTATCTGATCATTGACTAAACAAGAACTTCTAAGACTATTCTAAAACTTCTTAAAGCTCTATTATTAGGCTAATTTAATGTGAACTCCAGGTCGATCAAAAAGAACACTTAAATTGACTCACAGTAAACAGGAACTGTGTGAATTCTGAAGTCTCATTCCAAATACTAACACTTTAGTAGAAAAACATCCAAGATAATAGCTAATATTTATATATTACTTTAAGGTTTGTAAAAGGCTCCATTTATATTTATTCATTTGACCTTTATAACAATAAGATGAGATAGATGCTATAATTATTCATAATATCTACAAAAACTGTCAGAAAATGGTTAAATGACTCGCCCAGGGGCAAACAGTAATTGTCAAATTAAAACATAAGTCTTCTGACTTTAACTCCAATATTCTATACACTATGCACCTAGCTTCCATAATTATGACATGACACAACAATATAATACATAACCATCAATATTTTTCCAACAATTATTTTTAGAAATTAGCTTCCAGTGTATTACTAAGAAATTAAAGAGAAGTAACAATATTATAAAGTACAAAATGTGTTAAAACAAAAAACTTATCTTATAAAATTAAAATATAAAATTTTCTGAGAGGATGACAGAGTAATAAGATAGCAAAACTAGGTAACAATGTATAGCCATTTTACCTTTATCTTGAACTTCCTTTGAAAAACGTTCTCTTTCAATAGCTGATTCGCGTTCTATCCTCTCGATTTCAGCCAATGCATCCAATTCTACTTCATCATATAGCGTTCCTTGTTGTGGTGCTTGTTGTTGAGACTGTACCACAGAAGTCTGAGGTTGTTTTGCAGTCACTGAAGTGTTCTGTTGTAAAACAGGCACTTGTTGTGCCTGAAGGAATGCTGTCTGTTCATGCTGCGGCAAACACTGAGCAGCATTTAGCGGGCGGTTTACATCCTGTGGTGTAATGGGTGTTTTTGAAGTTTGTCCTGGGTACTGCACATTAAAAGGAATATCACTCTCTGATACATTGCTATTTTCTATACCAGAAAGCATATCTTCCTGCTGGTCCATATCTGAAGATCTTACGCGAGAAAGTCTTAATGTAAGTTTAGTAGAGTCCTTAGATGGAGAACTAATGATATCATACATTGCAGCTTTTTCACTCTGATCTTTTTCATCTTTTCCTAACTTCATTTTCTTTTGTTTCTTCTGTTTTCTTTCTGGTGAATCTAATAATATGTCGGGTGGAACATCTCTAGGTGATGAATAGGGTGGAGGTTGAGATTGTAGGATTAACGGTGGTCTTGATCCTAGAAAAACAATTCAAAAGGACTGAACAGTTGGGCTGGTACAAATCTTTCATATTTATCTATGGAATAACAGAAGTATTAAAGAAATAGCAATGTAAGCCCATTCGACAATCAACTAGCTAAAAAAGGTAATATAATTCATTATGGCCATGAAGATAATTTATTTAACTAAACATAGGCGATAAATATGATTTGCAAAAACCTGGATTGGCCGATATGAGACACAGAAAGTATATGGTGATTATAATTTAATGCTATGGGCTATCTGTAGTTTTGAAAGGTTACAGAAATCCAACTGGGGCAAAAGGAAGAAAGAAGGAAAGATTTAAAACTTTTCTGGTCTTCCTACATGCAGATTTCAATGATCCTTTATGAGACAATTATCTATACAAGATAGTTTCTTTAGGCTGAGCACAGAGAAAGTGATAGGTCAATTTTTAATAAGAACTTGGTGGAGTGATAAAATACTTTTTCATAGCTTAAAATTTTAAACTTAGTTTTGTAATTATGTTTTTTCTGAAAATAATTCTTCCTTGATGAAAGCAATTCATTTAATTTTTTTCTCCCTTAATTATTTGTATTTATCCTTTTAAACCCATCACAGAATCTGATTTTTAGAGCTGAAAGCAACCTAATTGAGAACAATTCTTCTTTTACACAGAAAGAAATTCAGGCAGCATGGCATAGTGGACAGAAGGCTGAATTTGGAACAAAACCTGTGTTGGACCCCTCATAAGACAATAATTAGTTACATAACTCTAGACATCACTTAACTTCTCCTATCCTCAGTCTTATCATTTATAAAATGGAGACAATTGTAATACCTACCTCAGAGGGTTTTGGAGCAACAAATTAAATGAGTAGTGAGCTTTGTAAACTTTAGTCCACTATACAAATGTTAATAATTTAAAAGGTTTAAGTTATTTAAGTCATTAAAAAAGCTTAAAGTTATACTTGGACTTTGGGAATACTTATTTTACTAGACACTTAATAAGCCTCAACAAAATTACAAAATTCAATGCATTTCCACTCAAAGAAACCATTATATTACATATGTCATATGGGAAGAAAAGTTTATTAAAAGAAGGATTAGGCTGGTTTTCTTTGTCCCTGGTGGGGTCCTATGGATGGAAGCTGTAAAAGAAAACAAGAGACTTGAACCAAGGACAAACTTCCAAATAATTTGAACTCTTGAAATGTAGAACAGTTTGCCTTGGGTGGTATTAAGTTTTTTCTCATTGGTCTCAAAAAAAAAAAAGCTTCAAAGACTACTTGTTGGACATAGAGTAGAGGATAATTTTCTCAGATACAGGTTTGACTAAAAGGATGCTAATATATCTTCCAATTCTCAAATGAGCTGATTCCATAAAATGTATAGGTCTCAAATAAGGAAAGGAGGAAAATATTGCCAATCCTTAATTTTCAAACTGAGATGTACACACACCCAGCCACACACCCACACACATACCCAACCATTTATCTGAATATATTTTATACAATAGATCACCAAAGTATTTCTGAAGATGTTTTAAACAAATGCTGTGACAAGTTTTCTGAATAAATAGTAAGATGCCTCTACAAGCGTTAAGTCCAGGAAAAAGAAAAACACCAAAAGCAAAACCTGAGATTTTTATTGTTTTTGAACTTATATTGCTTAAAGGAATGAAATATATTGAAGTGTTGTGAACCAGTATTTTTTTGCTTTTACAAATAAAAGGGTACAGTATAAGGACATATATGAATAATTGGTTCTATGACAAGTTAGACAATGCAGCATTAAGCAGGGGCAATTTTATTAAATCAGAAGCAGTATTGTCATCATAATCATCATTAGAATCTATATTTACATAATGTTTTATAGTTTGCAGAGCACTTTGTATATATTAATTCATGTAATTAATTAGGTCATATAATACATAGATGGACAAAAAAATAAATCCCCCCAAATTAGAGCAGGGTTTGATTATAATGAACATCAGTAGTTATAACAATATAACAACGATCAGAGTAAGCTTACATATAGTGATCTTTCAATTCTCATTACTATCACTTTTCTTGGAAAACACTGCTTTTCCTCATTTTTCTGGTGTAACTCTTCCTCTTTTTTTTTTTTGCTTTTAATATTAACAACACTGCACTATTTGGTTATATGTGTTATACTTTCTACCATTGTCAAAAACTTTTAAAATATTATGTTCTAGTCTTGAAACATTTAGATATTTAAGAAACAATTACAAAGTGTTATGGAATCATATTTAGAATTTATAATGATATAATTCAATCTCACTATTTTAGAAATGAGGAAACTGAGGTGCTGAGAACTTAAGTGACTTGACTAAATGTGACAAATGCACAAAATGAAAGAGCCTGAATCTGAACCTGGGTCCCCACAACCCAAATCCAGCATGCTTTTCACTCCTACATATTTGAAGAACTAAGAATCAGAACTTAAATGTAATACAATTTCAAATCAGGCATTTTCCATTCAAGAACATGGGAAAGAGAAGAAAGCCAACTGATAAAACACCTAAATATACAAAACAGACAAACTGAAGACATTAAAAAATATTTTTTGTTTCATAAAAATGTTTACTTTATAAAGCTTCCTTAATACATTTAAAATACAATCTGAATCACAAACAATGTTTCAGTAAACACTTGTATTGTTTTGAATTTTTTTTGGATGGGAAGCTCGATATATACCAACACTGAAATATCAATTGGTAGTTTTTTTTCTTGAATTATGGTTAAATTCTTACAATTCATGCAGGAACCACATTAGACAAATTTACAAAATTCTAACATGTTCCTTAGACATTTTAATAATCTTGATTACTAGTGAAACTGTGTACTTCAGTGCAATAGAAGGTATTTAAATACAGGTAATGTGAAGTAAAAAATTAACATTCTCCCAATGGGTCATACCCTATTCATGAATTTGTATGATTCAAGGAAACAAAATATATATTTGTCTTTTGGTTGCAAACTCAATCAAAGTTAAAACATCCTCTATAAATATTAATAATGAAACTCTTTCTGGTCATAGTAAACACCATTTACTATTAAAGAAGGAACTGGAGAAATGGTAATTTTGTCAAGGTCAGAAAATGAATCAGTTTAGAAAGTAAGGAAAAAAAAATGTACACTTAAAATGATTATTCCCAAAAATCTAGAACGTAGAAGATATCATCTCCAAAATAATATACCTGTAAAGACTTCTTTAAATTGCTGCATTGCTGGTGAAAAATGGAGAATTATGAAGGGACAAATGTTTAAAATCTAAGATATTCATTTGACAGGAGAAATTTTTATATAATATTTTAAAGATAATCAACTGATGAGATCAATTACAATAATACCTTTGGGAGTTCCATCACTTCCAGCTGGGGAGCACACTGGCTGTGGAGACCTCAAAGGAAATGATGCAGCATTCCTCATTGTAGAAGAATCTCCATCCTAAGAAGATAATTATAAATATACATGTCAAAGAGAGACTTCTTAGCAATGTTAAACACCCCACCACCACCACTAAATATCAATACAAATATATACAAAAGACAGATATTTAAAATTATAACAAATTCTTTCACATCTTCCTGTTTTCTTGATTTAATATCTGATAAACAAATATTTCAGTTTCAAAATATAATGGATAGGCTAAACATGGGAAGGAAAAATAATGAACTAGTACCACTATGATTCCCTTTATTTTTGGCTGCCTTTTTCAACTATGGGTTTTATAAAAGTTTATGTGATCAAAATGACACTGAAAAAAGGAACTTCATGTATATTAAGTTCAAAGTCATTCGAAAATTTCCATAAATTTGCTCAACAAAGATGTCATTTCAGATAGATGACATTATTAGTCATAAGGTCAAACGTCTATCAGAAAAAATAAGTGAAAGACAACAAGACTGGCTGTTCTGAGCTCTTTTAAAGGTACCAAACTTACCACTTTCCAGCAAAATGAGAAAAGAAAGTGCTACATAATTTTTATGTACATAATTTATATGTAAAATTGCTAACAGACAAAACTTCAACATGTTTAAAATTTTAACAGCAGCAGTAAAACAAAAGTCAACCATATAATCATAGGATTCACAGAATTACACTGATTTCTACTGTAGCTTTTTTATTTATTGATATTATTGAAAATAATTTAAAAAGATGACATTTAAAATAAGATTTTTTATATCATAGAGCTTTTTTCATCTAGTCTTCACAACAACTCTGTGAAGTAGGCAGCACATTTATTATTGTATCCATTCAATAAACAAGAGATTAAATCACTTGCCCAGCGCCACATAGCTCCTAAATGGCAGAACCATAATTAGAGCCCATGTTATATGATGTAAGATAACAAAACAGTAAACTACCCCTTTACCTTAAAAAATAGTGACTTTTTTTTTTTTACATACATCACTACTTAGCCTGTGCACCATGTGTAGGTAGTCGTCACTTGAGCCATGTCTAGGATTATCAGCATGATGATTAGCTGAATTGCCAGACAACTGACCAGAAACTTTATTATCATGCATGTTTCTCAGCCCACTTGGGACAATGGGACTTGATACTGATGCTGAAATTAGAAAGAATAATAAAATTAATAGCTTTTCAGGAAGAAAAAAATTCAAACTAGTTGGAGTATACTGAACATAATGTTTAATCAATTATAAACAATATCATTGGTGTAATAGCCAGTTAATTTAATTTTCAGACTAGAGGGAAGTATAAAAAAGCAATCATAAGTTTTAAGAAAATAGCTAAAAAGATATCTGCTTAAAATCTATAGCTGGAATATAAAAATCAACATTTTTATCTTTGACAAATAGTTATACATAGGTGTATGTATGCCATACACACATTATATAAATAGCCTTTGCAGTGCTAAATCTGCTTACTCAATTTCAAAATTTGCTTATTCAACTTTTCCAATATAAGTTTAATCTTTACAAAGATTTGTTAAGTGTTGGGTTTTGTTGTAAAAACAGAAAAACAATTCCAAAGTGAGAAAGATCACTTTAACTACTTAACTAGAAAATGATTAATCATGGAATAATGTTATTCAAATGGATTAGTCATTAGATTTTATCCCATGATCCTTCATTAGTAATATTTATGAAGAGAAAAAAAAGTTCACCTTGATAATAATTGAATAAATGAAATATATAAACATATAAACCCAATCCTCTTCCTAACTTCCCTTTTTCTGTTAAAGATACCACCATTCCAGTCAGTTACTCAGGTCACAAGTTTTTATTTATATTCTTTATATTCGTGTTGTCTGCCTTGTTAAAATGTAAGCTCTCAGAAAGAAGAAACTATTTAATTTCTGTTTTTATATCCAAGTATCTAGCACAGTACCTGCAGACTGTAGCTGCTTAGTTGACTGCTCTTCAAACTCCACTGTCACATATTCCCCAGACCTAATTAGTTGCCAAGTCTTGTTGATTCTTCTCTTTAATAGTATAAGGATTCCTAGCATTATATGGCTTTAACAATCTAATACTAGAAACTGAACCTTCCCAAATCTTTGCAACCATAAGATTGTTCCATTTTACTATGCTGCTAATTGTATTAAATTCATTGTCAATTCCACATAATTCACTAAAAGAAATGTCATCTTTCACTTAGATAGTATTTTATTTTAGCTATTCATGTAAAGACTAATAAACAGGCAATTTCAGACCAAAATTCAATTAAAAGCTTTTGGTAAAAACAGGTAAAATCTTTTTCTAACAAAAGAACACATCATAGAACCATGACAAAATGTTTATTTACCTGTATTTACTTTAAATGGTTGTATACTTCCTATTAATGTAATTTTCTTAAATCTTTTCTCTAAATAGCACTTTTTCATAAAATCACTATAAATTAAGGGACACAGATTTTAAGTAAAGAAATATAGTATTAGAGATTTTTATAACTCTATAAGGCCTTTAGAGATCATTTTGCTCAAGGAAACTGAAGTCTAGAGAGATTAAATGAAATTGACATTGTTATATATCTAATTAACAGCAAAAAGCTAGAACTAATATACAAAAAGTTAGATAAATTCAACTTGTATAAGTAAATAGAATTTGTGTAGATAGCAAATTTTATGTAGAGTACTTACAACTATAAGATTTAGAAATGGCCTCTCAAAGGAGGTGACAAGAATAGAGCTTTAAAAGGCACCAGTAGTTCAAAGAAGCAGAAATCAGAAGGAGAAGCAGTCCATGCCTGTGTAAAGTCATGGAGATGAGAGATGGACTATTTTTTATGGCAAGGACTTTTGTCAGTATAATCCCAGTGACTGGCACAGTGCTTGGTACAAAGGAGTTTAATAAATGATTTTTTCAATTGAAAATCTAATTGAACCAAGTATTGGCTATTCTCCAAACAAAACAGTTTCATCTATTTGCTGAATGCATAGAATATCCACAGGTGCAAAAGTGAAATCTTCCCTGGTCCTCTCTGCTTAGAGCAGAAATACTTAACCTGAGGCCTGGGAACCTGGTTATTTTGTTTAAATTTTTGTTTAGTATATTTCAATGTAATTGTTTTCCTCTGTAATACTATCTATTTTATGCCCAGAAAAACATAATTTAAAGATTAACAATTGTTGACTTAAGTGTTTTCAACTCATTTCAAATTTTCTGAGATTACATGGTCTATACATTTTTTAAGCTATAACATGCTACTTTATAGTATTCTTATCTATGCACATGTTCTACTTCTGTAATATTTAAGGTTCTGGAGGGCTGTAACTTTGGTCATTTAAAAAATAAACCTGTACTTCCAACACTTAGAATATAAGACAAATTATTTAAAAATTACAGAAACAAATTCTCCGTCTAGTCACCCAAGATTAGGCTCAAGACCTCACAACAATATAATTGCAACTAGTCTCCCTTACTCTTTTTTTCTGGCTTTCAACCCACCTAGCATAAAAACATTACACTTTTCTATCATTCATTGCATTTAGGAAAACATTTAATGACTATCATATGCTAGAGATAGAAAAATGAAAACAAAGCAAGGAAATTACCTTTTATAAGTTATTTCCATTATATCATGCCCTTTTTAAAAAATAAGTATCTCCTCACTGGTTTCCAAAGTAGGAGACCAATTGACCTCCAGTTGTAGCAGGAATCCAAAGAATTTGTAATTAACACTAATCAGTGAGTCCTAAGATCCCTCTGTGGTTTGGGATAGAACAGAGTGACTCATGTAATATAATAAATAGGCATGCTGGCATCATAGATCTCAGTATAGTATTTTCCTTCCAAACCCACCTTTCCCAAACTTTCCATATTATAATCTATATTATCCCTACCCTGCTAGTTATCCAACTTTGCAAGTCTTCCTTAATTCCTTTCACACTTTACTCATTCAATTTAACAAAGCAATTACCAAAATTTGTCATTTCCATCTCTATAACATAACTCACAACCCCTGCTCTATACCAGAAAGTTTAGCTAATCAACAATTCTACCTAGACTACTGACTACTGCAATAGCCTCCTAATTAGGCATCTCTGCCTCAAATGTCACCAGAAGCCAATGCACCCTTCACATAACTTGTCAAACTGATTCTTCTTAAAGTACAGGCCTGACTATGTCACAAATTCCTCCCCTACTTCAATAAATTCCAGTAGAAATTCCTCTATTTGGTAATTAACATTCTTCAAGATCTATTCCCAACCTACCTTTTCAACCTCATTACATACATACATACATACATACATACATACATACATACGTATATCTGGCAAAACTTGCCTTCTCACTGATCCTCACACACATATATTGAAGCACAACTAAGATATTCAAATGTGAATAGCATAATAAAGCATGATACCATTCATTAAGCAGAATCACATAAAGACAAAAATTAAAAATTAACTTTCTGCCAAGTTGAAACCAGAGACAATTCACTTTTGATTGTTGTGGGAGTTTTTTGCATTGTATATGGTGAAAAGCAACTTAGAAACATGTAGAAAAACGCATTATGTTTACCACTATAACCTTTATTTGATAACTATATCTTCAACTTTAAAAAGTATATTTAAAAAACAAATTTAATTGCTTAGCTAGTTACAATGATGAAATTAACTGAATAATTAATTGCTAACAATTATTTATACTTTTCTCTTATCCCCCAGGACATATACAAGAATTTTTTTTTAAACAATGAAGCACATTTAACTGATATTGCTTTCACTAAAAATATTATCATTGATAAATTTTAGTGAGAGCCAAAAGATTTTTTTCCTATGGTTAATAAAAGATATTTAAAAAACATTTAATTCACCTTTATCTCACTTTCGGAAATTTCTGGGTTTAACTAGATTTTATCTTATACACAATATTTTATTAGTACAGTAATACATATATAATTTATAAATATACAACACATATATTGCCAGTGAACACGTAAAACATTTTTTATAGAGAGGGATATGGGATTAAAACAATGCCAAATTACAGTTTTTAGCTATTTATTATTTGACTTCAACAAATCTTATGTCTTGTTTTTATCTGAATCATCTACTTCAATCAAGCTGATGTCATATTAAAAATATAGAGCACATAAATTTTTTTTTATCCTCTACCCTCTACACATTTTCTCATTTTCCCCATTTAAAAAGGCCCATGGGCCCAAGTTCTACTTCCTCAACCAACACATTTCTCATCTACATTCCTTCATACTAATTCTCTTTCTACTCTTACTAGTAAGAACACCAAGCTGGCACCACAAAACTTATTTCTTGAATGTGGTAAAATCCCAAGAAAGTATTCCTGTAGATGAATTTTAAAATCATGACCAAAATCATAGAGAACTGAGTTAAGAGTTATCCTTGGAGTAAGAAGACCTGACTTCCAGAAGCCAAGTGTGACTCTGGTGAAAGTCATATCTTTATGTTTCAGGCAACTCTCTAAGACTGTAACTTTTAAAGAAGATCCTAATGTAAACTGGTCGGGGGAGAAGAGGGGAATAACTATTTTCTGACAATAAATAGGTGGGAAGAGTTGTTATGTAAAAAGCTGAGATCATAGAAGATCTTGAAATTATAAGATATAGAGCTCAATTGGATTTTAAGAGATTGGATAAGCCCAACTCTTCATTTTATAGATAAGGAAATCATAAAACCTACTAAAGTTAGGTGGTTTGTCCAAGTAGAATAGTCAAGAATCAAAGGTAAACTACTGTAGAACTTGACAGAAGTTGAACTAAAGAGGCTGGACTAAGGGATGGATACTGGGCTGAACTGGGACAAATTGAGGAATGGTAGATTATTAAACTAAACCAGTTATCTTAATGTAGCAAATAGGTAGGACCCTGAGAAAAAGTACAAAACAGGCAAAGTTTGCTTTCCAATTTACTTTTCAATCTTTCCTTTACAAGAGTGGAAGTGTAAACTTCTGCTTCTTCTTTTCTTTTCTTAGGCAACTAAGAACTAGGTAACCTAATTCTCCAAAGACTCTCCTATTACTCTGGCCTGCTTCCAATTTCCTCTAACTCTCTTCTCATTGGGTTGTATGTGCTTTTGTGGGGCATAGGTTTGATTGCTGTAATAAAATAAAGATTTTATCTCAGGTTATTTATTTTACAAAAGAGGCTTATAAATTAATTGATCCCCAAAATATGAAATTTTTTCCTTCCTTCAAGGTGTTTCATGTCTTATTTTTTCTATGAAGCATTCTCTACTTCTATCAGCTTGAAGTGATCTCTCCCTTATTAAATATGGACTTTTCTTTTGCACTTATTTAAACTTGTAGAGATTTGCTATACATGTCTTATATTTTATCTATATAATAAAATCATCTATATAATAAAATCGTTTAGGGCAGGAACAGTGCCTAGTTTTATCTACATATTCCCACTTCTTAGATAAACTAATTCTTGAATAAGAATTGCAGATTTAACTGTCAATTTAAATGTCAATTATTAAAAGGGATTTCAATAAAGAAGGGAAGGTTTGGTAGATAACAAAACTAAGTGGAAGGAAGATATGACAAGTAATTTTCTAGGATGATAGTCTTCCTGGTAGGGGGCTCAGAAGCTCTAGCTGGCCATGGCATTACATCGAAGAGATAACCAAGTTGGGAAGATGGGAAGCATCTCATTACGTCTGCAATAGTCAACTAGGGGTTTGAATCCTAGCTACTCTTTCATATATTCAATACTCTTCTATTACTCTTCTCCCCCTCCCCCAATTCTCTTGTTAAGCACCTAGTTTTGGGTATGAGCTCCTCTAATTAATTATAACTTGTGTTTCAGGAACATGGATGAGAGACAACTTGGGCAAAATTGTACCAGTGTACATTTTGAGCATATCACTCTTACCAAGATCACTTTGTGGATCTCAGGGTTCCTGGGGAGGTCTTAGTGAGTGGAGAGTAAGTAAAAAGACCTGCTCCAGAAGCTCCACTTTTCCTTTTGTCCCAAGGACAAAATGGGTGGGATATCATTTGGATTACAGTTTCACTGCATTATCTTTCCCCCCAATCCACTCTTCTTTTAAACTTCCCATTCTTAAAGTCATCTAGGTTTTCAAACAATACATCCTTCTCAATTCCTTACTTTCATTTTCTCCATACAATCAGTTGCCAATCTTACTAATTCTACCCCTCACTCATCTCTTATACTCACCCCATTTTCTCTAGTCACTCAAGGTCTCATCACATTTTGCTTGGACTATTGTAATAGCTTCCTATTTTGTCTCCTAGCTTCATCTTTCCCCAATCCAATCCATCTTATATCACTATCAAATTGAAACATCTAAAGCACATGTTTGATTATATTAATCCTAATTCAATAAATTATAAACTCTAGCATCAGATATTGCTTCATTTCATCCTGTTAAATTAATATTTTAAGTTTTATAATGTACACAATCATTCAAAGTAACATATACATGTAATTCATTAAAACATATACATATATTGGAGGTGCATGCTCATTTTTTTTAATTGGTAGAAGCGTGCAATTAAAAGTGTGGAGACCATAGACCTAGGAAACAATAATGAATTATTTTTAATAACAGATTGTCAAAAAAGCAAATACTTTTAATCCTAGAAAAATACATAATTATCTTGAATTAAGAAATCTCACATGTATTTTTAGGGAGGGCTGAAAAATCTATTCAGACAACAGTAACAAAACAAGCAAACATTTCAAATAAAAGGCTAGTACAGTTTTCAAATCTTGGCTTTGGTAATCCAATTATGTTAACATGCCTTCAATTCCAGTAGTGCTAGCACCCAATTAATAAATTACAAAGTTCCAATTATAATTTTACCATACCATACATTACCATAATGTTTAAGAAAGTGATGACAGGAATTTCCATAAAATCTACTTTCAATTTAACTTACTCTAAAACTATACTCTGAAAAAGTATACAGGTAACTGATACTTTGTTATGGAAAAGCTCATTTACTTACCTAAACCATTTCATTATTAGCTTTTTACCCCCAGTTGATTACTACTCTTCATAGAATAATTTCAAACTATGAAAAGAATTGGCATGAAATAGGCCATATAGGTATTCTCATTTTCAGTTAAATTGGTAATTGTATCTCAAAGCTATTAGGACATGGAAATATATGCAAATTTAGAATAAAAGTTGTTTTGTTTTTTAAAACAGTCTACCTCTTTAATTTTTAAAGAAATAGTCTCATTCATTTTTTCTAAGTATGAAAGCATGATATTTTAGAGCAAGAAAAAACCTTAAAATCCATACAGTACAACATTGATTTTATAGACAAAGAAACAAGAGGCAGAGAAAAATTAAATGTTTTGCTGATAGTCACAGTTATTAATGAGCCAGAATTAGAATATGTTTTTGGACTCCTGACTGATGCTTTTTAAAATATTTTATACCACACTGACTTTTAACTAAGAAACTTAAAAACATGAATAATAAAAAACTTCTCATAAATATTTTGTTCTTTTTATAATAGCTCTCTGGAATAAATGTGCATTATGAGAAATTAGCTGTGCAATACAAGCTAAAGTTTTTGTTCCAATCCTGTAAATCCTTTTCTTAAGTTTTTTTAAGTGATTAGAATTACAGTTGATTCACATAAGGAACAGTCAGATGTCTTTGTTATTAGCATTTTACTAAAATCTTTAATACAAGAATATCAAAACTAGCAGTTAATCTGAAATATACACAATCAGGCTCTGTAACATCCTCAGTAAAAAAAAAGTCCAACAGTCTTACCTTGCTGCATCTGTGGATGTGGTGTGTAACTTGGAGGATGTGAGTATGGCATGTATCCTGCAGGGCTCTGTGGGGCATATGGACTAGGCACTGGGCTGTTTGGTTGTGCCATATATCTGTTCCCAGAGCTTGTCTGTGGGGGCACAAATCGGCTAAAAACCCAAAATCAAATGAAGAATTATATGAGGAGATGCAATTAATTATTTCATTCCTTGAAATTTCATTTTCACAAAATTCTCCAAAGTACATTTGTTCTATACAGAATTATGGAATCTTAAGATTCTTACAAAATATTTAGGCAACATTCAATAGATTTAGAATCCCTTATTTTAAAAATTAAAAGTAAAGTAATGAGATCTATTATAAAAGTTGTGATCACTCAAAGTAAATTCTTGCAAAAATATACTTATACAATATACAATTTTTTATAGTTTAAAATATCAAAACTTTCTTTTCCTTTTCCCAATTTAACTATTAAAATGACGTCAGTTAAACTTCTAATCAGAGTAATGACAGGGATATATCATGTTCTTCTGTACAAAATTCTTTACTGAAATAGTTACAAGTTTTCCTTTAATATTTCAAGCATCTCTGCTTTCATGACTGGAGATATTCTACTGAACACTGAGAGCAATTCCTTTCATTAGTGGTATCAAATTCAAATAGAACAGCTAACTGCATATTGACTGAGAAAACTTCAAATTAATGCTTTCTATATTTGTACTATATTTTCATTTGCTTTTTTTTTTAATTTCCCAATTACATTTTAATCTGGTTACACTTGCACTGAAGATGAGGGGAGTTAGAAGATAAGGCCTTCTTGTTATCTGCAGGCCAAACTTTGACACCTCTACTTTACACTGTAGTAGATGGTCTTAAAGAGTTGCTATAATTTAAAAAAAATTCTTCGTCTGGTGGCTAACCTTCTGCTAATAAGATTTAGAGGTATAATGCATCAAAATAATAAGCTTTAAAACTAACACAGAACTAAAACAACTATATTTTATCTCCAAATAGAACTTTTTTCCTAAGAAAATATGATGTAAATGTCCAAAAACAAAGCCAAGTTTAATAATTATACAATATTACCTGGAAGGGCTATGTGAGATAGTGGTTTGTTGATAATTGGAAGATGCAGGACTACTGTGCATGGAATTTTGAGAAAGTTTATACTGGGACATCATCATTCCTATACAATATAAAAAATATTATTGTATTATTTTCTTGTAAAGGTAATACTGTTTTAAACCATTCAAACTCAAGTACAATTTTTTTCCCCACAAATACTCAAATGTTCTAATTTTCAAAACATGGTGTCTTCCTTTTTTGCTAATGTTTTCATTTTGATGGGTATAAGAAGGCAATTTATAAAAATGACTTTAAACTTCATATTAAAGTTTATAAAGTATGTAAGAGTTTATATAAAATCTTTTCATTATATAATTGCAGGAATAAAACTGAAGACATTATAAAAACTTGGATACTACATTTCACACAATCATAGATTTAAGAACCTTAGTAATCACCTGGTCCAACTTTTGAGCCAATGAAGCAATTTCTTTCTGCATCATCTTTTACAGGTGGTCTTATAGTATCTGACTGAAAACTTTTACTGAAGAGAAGCCCCTTTATTTTTTTGCTGAGGTAACTGGGGCAAAGTGACTTGCCCAGGGTCACATAGCTAGGCTGCATTAAGTGTCTGAGGCTGGAATTAAACTCAGGTCTTCCTAACCTCAAGGCTTATGCTCTCTCCATTATGTCATCGGGCTGCCCCAGCTCCTTATTTACACTTAGAAATATATATACTATATAATACTACATTATATACTAGATATATATTTATATACTTATATAATACTAGATTATACATATATAATACTAGATTACATATACTACTATAATACTAGAAAGTTTTCCTCAGAAATTATGCTGCCTGCAACTTCCATTTAATATTTATCCTTGTTTTCTCTAGTGCAAAACAAAATATGCATATTCTCTCTTTCACATTATAGATATCTGAAAAATTATTAAATGCCTCCCTAATCTTGACTTCTGGTCTGTGGACTATATAATCTAAGTTCTTTCAACTGTTACACAAATGACATTTTGTTACAGAGCAGCAGATAGGAGTGAGTGATTTAGAGATAGGAAGACATATCACATCATATGCCAGCTGTGACTTTAGACAAGTTGCTTAACCTCTCTCAATCTCAGTTTCTTAACCTACAAGGAAAACACACACACACACACACACACACACACACACACACACGATTCTCATGGGAATTAAAATGAGACAATATAGGTAGGTGAATGCTTTCTAAATTTCGAAATGTCGCATGAATGTCAATTATTTATATAGAATGAAGCAAAGGTCAATTATCTGGTAACTTTGAGGTCCAAAGTGAAACTGACCTTTTAAAGACTTGAAAGAGCTTAAGATCTCCTCCAAAACTTGTTTTGGCTCACTTTCTTCCCTCTAATTTATCCCTAAATGTAATCTCTTGCTTTTAACTCTTTTAAACCATTACCATGTCTAATGATAGTTACATACCTTTTCCAAATTTGTATTCTCCCCCAAACATAAGTGATTTTATAATTTAGTCATTATTTTATATGGAGTGGATGCAATAAGGAACCAGGCAAAGCCAAAACAGAACTTCAAGAATAGGAACTCAGGATGAAAAGGGTGAATGAAATCCTAAAATCTATTAGGTCTCAAATTACAAAATTCTTAAAAGAATTAAAAAATCCAACGATATTCTCTTAGGTTCATCTGACTTCCATGGCATCTTAACACCATACAAACCTGAAAGGATGTTATTAACAACTAATATTTATGCAGTCAATGTTATGTATTCAGAATATTATTACTACAGGGTATACTACAATATTCAGGGTATTACAGCACTAAATACCAAATACCCATCTTCAGGGTATTATTACTACAAGGTATATTAGATAAATATTATATGCCATATTAAGAAAAAGAGACACAAACTTAGTAAAATTAATATATACTCTAGTGTTTGAACTATGAAGAAAAATATTATTTGAAAATGTAATTAATAGAAAAATATTCTTACCACTCTGTACGTATCTGTTCTGCATGCTTTTCTCCCTGAAAACATTAGGATTCCTTGCCAGGACAGACTGCAGCAAGACTGGTATGTCTCCTTCTGGATCATCACTACCAAGATTATCTTTCAACTCTCTATTAAAGAAATGAATAGAAGTTAAATAAGCATATAAAAAATGTCCTAAGTTATAAAAATCCCATTACTCTAGCCAATAAAACTTGGAAGAGGATGAAATACAAAAACCAAGAGTACTCATGGTAATAGATATTAAACATATAGATGCTTCATGAAATATGGACTCTGGGAATAAAGATCTTAAACAAGAATAAAAAATGATTTGCTAAGGATGAAATGTGTTCCAGGAAGTGTATTATTCTTTGGAGTTATATGATCTAGAGAACTTTGCATTTGAAAAAATACAAAGCAGAAAACAATAAATGAGGCCAGCTCTCATTTATTAATCTGATGAAAGATAGAGAAAAGAAAGCAATTCAAAAATTATTCTTTGGTTCTGGATTGCACTTTTTATTCCTTAGGAAGAGGGAAGAGAAGAAAAAATTAAACAAGAGCCTAAATAACTAGAATTCAAAGTAGTGTGAATGCAGTAAAAAGAGGGCTGGATTCTACTCATAGGAGTAGAGTTTAAATAACAACTGCCCCATCTACTTTATGTGTCTATTTCCTTTTCTGGGTTCTATTGCTGACAAGTGGATATTTTTCAACCTGCCACAGCAGTCTTCCCAACATATCTCAAGCTCTCTTCCTCACTGATATTCCCCTATTAACAAACTGTCTAAATCAGCCTTTGCTCCTCTCTAGAATTCTCTCTTGATTCTTTGGACATTACTCACCATGGTCCAAATACTTCTTTTCAGTTTCCTTTTCTGAGTTGTCCTCTCCCATTAAATTTCTTGTGCTCATATGTATATTCACAGAGCTTAGATAAGAGGCCTGGCCCACAGCAAGTCCTTAATAAACACTTGGGAAAGTTACTTTCTGTGTCTCAGTTTTCTGAACCATAAATTAAAAGGATCAGACTAGATTATTAGATTATCTCAGCTCTAGATCCACAATGCTTCCATTGGAAGTACAAAGTAAAGATCCAAAAGTATCATAAGAAATTTGAAGTAACCATTTTTAACTGAGAGCATCAGAAAAGACATCAAAGAAGCAGCAGCACCGAAATTAGGCCTTGAAGGTAGAATTAGGGCAGGGCACAGTCTATGAGCAACAGCACAGAATCAAATATAGAAATAGAGCAAATGAAGGGAGATATGTTAGATAAAGATGGACAAGTGGGCTGCATAAATTGGATTGTGAGGGGCTCTGAAGGCTAGGATAGTAGGATAATGCATATATACATATGCACATATATATATTTATATATATACATATACACAATACGAATCCTGGATTACAGGATACTTCTAAAATAATAAAATAGATTTTATTTAGTAGACAAAAGAGACAAACTTGATATTTAGTTATAGACTGGAGAAGAGAGAGGAGGAAGAAAGACGTTTAGGTGGTTACAAAAGGGGACTACTTCAGCAGTACTGAATCAGTGGATTCACTGTCTCAATACATTTAAGAGTTTCTAATTTCCACAAAAACAGTAATCACAAAGGCAGTATTTAGCCTTAAGAGTGATACACCTCAGGGCAGCTAGGTGGCGCAGTAGATAGAGCACCAGCCCTGAAGTCAGGAGCACCTCAGTCCAAATCTGACCTTAAGACACTTAACACGGAATAGCTGTGGGACCCTGGGCAAGTCACTTAACCCCAATTGCCTCAGGGGGGAAAAAGAAAGTAATCCACATTATGTTTTCTCCAAGAATGATTTTTTATCTAAAAACAGGACCACCTATACATAACAATTTGGTTTGTATCAAATTCTGAGAATATGAAAGGCCCTCGAAATGAATTATATTGAAATTAACATATTTTAGACAGTTATCATTTTTTAAGTCCATCTGTAAAATCTGTTCAAAGTGTCCTATATATCACAGTGGTATAATGGAGGAAAAACTCCACTGCATTTGACATCTAAAGATTTGGCTTCAATTCCCAGCTCTGCTGCTTATTACTTGTGTGACTTTTATCTCCCAAGGATTCTTGTTTCCTTGTCCACATAATGAAAAAGTGAGATTAAATGACCTTCAAGAACTATACAACTCTAAATCCATGATCCTCAATGATTGTAATTGTGTCATTTGGTGTAAATGTTCATGGAATGTCCATAGAACATTCAACATAGCTTGTTGAGTTCCTTCTGGTATTTTATCCATCTAATTTTAAACATGGAAACAACTTCCTTTACCCCTACCCCTTCAAAGCTAAATAATACAGCAGAAGTATTCCATTAGGATGCTAAGCACCTAAACTTCACTATAAATGAAAGAATTCAGAGAGGAGTTAAGACTGATCAAAGGAGAAGTATAAAAATGAAATGGCATAAAAAACTCTTATTAAAATAATTTCACCCAATTCAACTTCATTCAACTTTGTTGCTTACATAATTAAAAAACAACAACAACAAAGACTATTTTAAGGACCAAAAATTCAAAGAAAAAAAAAGTCAATATAAGTTTATATTAGTAAAAAAGAAAATCTGAACTTTATTTACTTTTAGATACAAAGATAAGTAATACTTACATGTGATCTGTTGACACCTGGTTGAGAGTGTGAACAAGCTGTGAAACCAAATTTTCATCCCTACAGGCCAAAAGACAGTTTACCTCTTCTGCTATTCGTCCATTAAACAGAAGGCTCTTTGTAGTTGTAGCAGGTAAAGGAGATGGAAGAGGCAACTGATTCAAGACTATTTGGGATTTAAAAAAATATATCAGAAATTTATACAACATAAAAATACTACATACATTTTTAAGGGAACTAGACAATTTCTTTTGTGAAACGATTACATTATAGATTCCAAGAATTTAAACTGAGAATTGCCCAAGGATGTAAGAGGTAGATAGGAGACTGGGAGAAGATAGTAAAATACTAAGAAAGAATTAATGAAGAGAAGCAAGGTACAAGATGCCATCAAACACATTTGAGAGAAAAGATAAGTCAGTCATGAGGCTAAAGTGTGAGACAAAATGCTCCACTGGTATTTTTGCATTGTTATTAAAAAAAAAAAATCGAGGAAAATCCCTAGCACGAAAGATGAAGCTGTGTCTAATCTGAGAAAGAACGTAAATAAGACTCACATGCGGACAGACTGGGATTTATATAGTTGGAGGGAGCACCCACACTTATAATATCATAGAGTAATCTGAGTATTTAACAAATTGACCACATTACTAAAAAGACTAATAAAAGCAATCAAACTTGCTTTTTAAGTATGTACCTTCACATAAATGAAATTCAACACAAAAATTCCACAATGACTTCTCAGTTACTCTCTGAATTTCCAACTGCTTTTTCTGTACCCCTTTATATTTGTTTTTGATTTTATATAGTTTTAGAGAAAGTCCCATTTCTCTGCTTCAATTTTTTCTTCCACTTATTTTATAAACTATCCAATCTTAAGTTTTAAGTCCTTCATAAGTATCAATCTTAATTGCATTATGATATTATCAATGTACCACATTTAAAAAAAATCCCAAACTATTCACTTATTGGACATTCAAGTTGTTAATTCTGCTACAAATATCCTTTAACATATAGTTCTTTTCATTCTTCTTCCTTGTCTTTGGCACACTCAGAATACCCCGAATAAGGGAAATAATAAGCCAATGGATAGAGTGACTTTTTGAAGAGAAATAACAGATCTTATGTATCTCCCACCTCATCATAGCAATTTATAGTTCTACAAGTGAATTAAATTACATGCTCCCGAGTAACTCTATCAATTGTTCTTGTTCCTCAAGTATATGTGGATATTAATTCCCAAATATTTTATAATTTTTGTCCTTAATATAAATTGGGATTTCTTTTTTTGTGATATTTTCTTAATCCCTATGGCAATCCGTAATGATAATGATCTGTATGAGAAGTTGTGCACTTAATTGTGATGAACTCATTTAATGCCTCAATTAAGTTTTGATTAGGTAGGTGGGTGGATTTTCTAGGTTTAACATGCTACTTGCCAAAAAATTCCAATTTTCATTTCCAATATTATTACTTTTGTCTTTTTCTGTTCACCTGCTAGCTGTTTCAAAACTATGTGTTAAAAACAAATAGTAAAAGAATACTTTATCTATACCACAAAAAGATCAGGGAAGAGGATCCACATGTACAAAAATATTTACAGCAGCTCTTTCTGTGGTGGCAAAGATTTGCAAATTGCCTATTAACTAGGGAATGACTGAAAAAGTTACAATCTATGATTGTGATGGAATGCTATTGTGATGTAGGAAATGATAAAGGGGATGGTTTCAAACAACAAAACCAAAAGAAATACCTGACAACCTGGGAAGACTTATATGAAATGTTGCAAAATTAAGTGGACAAAGTCAGGAGAATAATTTACACAATAACAGCAATACTGTAAAGACAACCAATTGTAAAAGACTTAGTAACTAATCAACACAATGAACAAATCACACTTTCAAATGCTTCAAAGATGAAATATTCTATCCACTTTCAGAAAGATGATGGCCTATAAGTAAAGACTGAAGCATAATTTTTTCTCTTTCAATCTATTTTTGGGGGAGATAGGGCAGGGATGGACAATGTTGAAATTTATTTTGCATGATGATACATATTTGTAAGGGGTTTTGTTTTTCTTGTCTTTTCCAAAAAAGGAGGCAGGAGAGAGGAAAGAATTCAGTACTAAAAATAAAACTTAAGCTACTGGTTAAGAAAATCAAAACTGCCTAAAATGTTTAACTATGATTTGTATATTTTGTTTGGTAAGGGTGTTTCTATTTCCACATTAAATATATAATGTTGGCTTCTGACTTCAGGTAGTACTTTTAATTTTATTTAAGAAAAAATATCTCTCTGAGGCAGCCAGTTTGTGTAGTGGATACAGCACCAGCCCTGAAGTCAGGAAAACCTGTGTTCAAATCTGGCCTCAGACACTTTATATTTCCTGGCTGGGTGACCCTGGGTAAGTCACTTAACTCCAATTGCCTCAGCAAAAACAACAACAACAACAACAAAAAACTCTTTTCCAAACATTTTAGTATATTACCAGGAATGGATGTTATACTTTATTAAAGGCCTTTCCTACATTTATTGATATTGTGTTGTAGTAGAAAGAAAGCTAACCTGATTAACAATCTATGTGTTTTTAGTGCCTCGGAAGACTCTTGAAATACAATAAGGTTGTAAAATATTTCTTTATCCCTATCACTGGGAGTTCCCTACATGAATTAGAACACCACTAAAGATGAATGTTGCATTATATGATAGTTGTTCTGATGTTAAACAAGTTTTACAAATCTGGCATAAATCCTGGCTTTGTTATGATTAATTCAATTGAATTCAACAAACAAAATTCAAATAAATGTCTCTTAAAACAAGGAAATTGGACTTTCATTACATCTATGACCTTTGTATCTTTATATCAATGACCTTTATATATCTATAACCTGTTATACACAAATGATAAATGCAGAAGCTATAAAGGTCAAAAGAAATCAAACTATCTCTGGCCTCAAGGAATTTTAAACTCTAAAAGCATTCAGAGGGAGAAATAAACTCTAAACAACTAAATACAAAGCTTAAAAATAAGATTCAAAAATAACTTGAGAGAGAAAATATTACTGAGGAATCAGGAAAAGCCTATGGAATTTAGGGGTTTTATTAACCTTAAGTAAAGAGAAAGTGAATTATAGACGGTGGGAATATCTCTTTCAAAAGTATGGACACAAGATATGGAACATCATAAATCTGAACATGTGTTTTTACTAGCTATCCCACGTGCTCATGTTCTTCTCTCTCTTATGTTTGCCTCCTGGCTTCCTGTCTCAATTGGAATCCTACTTTCTTGAAGAAACCTTTCCCAGTCTTCCTTAATAGTATGCCCTTCCCCAAAGAATTATCTCTAATTTATCCCGTATATATCTTGCATAATATAACTGTTTACATATTGTCTCACCAATTAAGATTGTGACCTCCTTGAAGTTACGGTTTTTGCCTTTCTTTAATAAATGTTTGTTTAGGCAGGCAAGAAACTAGCATTTATCAAGTACTCTGCTAATCTCTGGGTATACACACACAAAAATCATTTCTCTAAAACAAAACGGAACAAAAACAAAATCCAAACAAAGACCCTGCTCAAGGAGCTCACAGGTTAAAGGAAATTAATTAATGGAAATTGCCTTGAAATGTTAATTTGACATAGGTTCCAGCAATATGTCTAGAAGGAAGAATATATGAATATAGGAAATATAGGAAAAACACAGCTGGAAAAGTCAATTGGGGCCAGCAAAATTTAAATGAAGGTCTTAAATATGTTGCATATTTTTGAGTAGGTAGTATCAGGCAAATATGTTTTACTTCCATATTATATGAGGTTTCAAGACTTACCTCTAACATGTATTAATTAGGTATGTCACCCTTGACAAATTCCTTAGCCTTTCAGTGCTTTAGGAAAGACAATACGTTGCAGATGAGATAATGATCTCCCTTAGCAGAAGTAGTTTACTTACAGGGAAGTCTCTATATTAATGAAATCATAGGTTCTCTCAAACCTATATCCTTCTGTACCAATATAAACTCATTACTCTGTGCATAACACAGTAGCTTAAAAATTGTAATGGTCTTTATTGATCATTTATTCCAACCTTTACCTGAAGGTTTATCATCTTTATAATCCCTGATCAGTGATCAACCTGCATATCCTCCATTGGAAGAATTTCAATGAGGCCAAAGCAGCTGCTTCAATTTCTGAACAGTTCTAATGGTCAATTTTTTTTTTCTTTTACTGATGTGAAACCTAGTTTAATTTTAACCCAGTGATCCTAGTACTACTCTTTGTAGTCAAGGAGAATAAATTTTAATCTTTCCTTCACATGAAGATGTTAATCAGAATGAAGATAGGTCATAGGAGTTAGAGCTAGAAGACTGTTTAGAACAGCCCCTTCATATTACATATATGGGAAAAGGTACCTCTATAATCATCTTAAGTGACTAACTAAGCCATATTAAAAGAGGTAATTAATGGGAAAGATCATACTCAGAATTTTTTATTTTTAAAATACACTGCTATATTTTGTAAATTAATGCAGTATCTTTTCATTTATATTTAATAAACTAATACCATATTCTTACATCTATATTATTAAGGAAAAGAGGCTTTGTAGGTAGAGAGCTTGGTCCTGCATTTAAGTCCTGTGCCTTACAAATATTGGCTCTGCATCAAGGGCAAGCCACAACTTCTCAAATACCCATGTACTTTTTTTAAACAACTATAAATTGTAGAGGTGCTATTAATTTATATTAGCAGAGTAAGTTCCTTATCAAGAATTCCCTATAAAAATCACTCATTGAAAGCTATTCTATAATTTTTTTTTTATTATTTGCCTATTTGGGCAGTATGCTATCTATATTTTAACTAATATGTATGTTAAAATGATTATTTTTTTCTCGGCAGATTTTACAAAATCTTCCATTGAATTCATGTGGATGAATTTTTTTGAGTGGCGAGGTGGGTTAATAGAGTAACTGGTTTTATTTCTTCCTCTGAGATTTTTGTTATTTAAGGAACACATTTTTTACTGTTTTGTTTATTTGTTTTTTTGAAAATATTAACTTATACAGGGCTTTCTTCAACAATGAGATGATTCAAACCAGTTCCAATTGTTCAGTGATGAAGAAAGCAATATACACTCAGAGAGAGGACTATGGGAACTGAGTGTGGATCACAACGTAGCATTTTTCACGCTTTCTGTTGCTAATTGCTTGCATTTTGTTTTCTTTCTAGATCTGATTTTTCTTGTGCAGCAAGATAACTATATAAATATGTATACATATATTGGATTTAACATTTATTTTAACATATTTAACATGTACTGGACTACCTGCCATCTAGGAGAATGAATGAGGGGAAGGAGGGAAAAATTTGGAACACAAGGTTTACTGTTTCAATTTGAAAAATTATCCACACATGTTTTGTAAATAAAAAGCTTTAATAAAAAAAAAAAAAAAAAAAACAACTTTTATTTAAGCTTTTCTGATGTTTTACATGTGGTTCTGCATAATATTCTTGATGATTTCCTAATTTCTTTTGTGTTTGTTTTGATATTTTACAGTAATTTTGTTCCTTTGTGTTCTGTCTCCTTTTAAAAAAAATTTGCTGCATCAATTTTTAGTGGTTGTTCTTGATTTAACTTATCAGTTTAACCATGCTTTCCATTTTCTAGTCTATTTCTACTTCTAAGTATTAAGTCTCTTGCTTTTAAGTACTTTCAGTTGGCTTCCTTATTACTACCTTAGAATCCTTAGATAATTCCTATTCCTTTACAGGTCTTGTAATTATAGATTATTATTTCTTCTTTGTAAAATATATATAGGATTTGCCTTTTAAATGAAAGATGGATTTATTTGACCACATTATATGTGCTAAGGTACATTATTCTCCCTTCAAAAAGGTTCTTTCAATATACTTATCTGTGAAGTAATTCTCCATATAGAACTCAGAACAGTTTGTGTTCTTAATATTTTATCAGAGAGACTGTGTTGCTTCACAAGTGATTTCATCAATTTTCTGTACACGATTTCCCTCCCTGCTCCTTGCAGCAACCAAATTGTTCACAAATGAAAGGTCCAGTACCTTAAACAAATGCTTTTGTTATTCATATACAGAGTGAAACAAACTGTAATCTTATTACTTTTGCTAATGGTACTAAAATTATTAATATTACCCTTTTTTTATTTTGGTGTTTTGAAAATAATAACAAAATACATGTGCTCTAAAAGCTTGTTAAGAACTAATTCAGTATGGAATTCCTTGTCTACTAATCATGACATTATTGTGACTCTTTATTAATAAATTCCCCAAAATTGGGATATCCTTTTGTTTTCACACCATACGGTGATCTGGGGATCTAACCTTATGTTCTTAAGACTTTTGCATCAGTTTGGTAAACTTTGTCTTTTCTTCACTTGTGGATCTCAGGTTGATCTTTCTAAAATGAGGGGATAGGATTAGGTGATATAAAAGGTTCTTTACAGTCCTAAAATTCTTTGATAAAAATGAAGTATAATGTACTTACGGTCTGTGAGACTAGCAATCCCCGCAAGAGTAGTGATGGGAACATGAGGCATATCCCCATTCATCCTGAAATTTTGGGATGGTGTTGTCTATACAAGTACTTTAGCTTAGGTGCCAGCTATCATTACTTCCCATCTCCCAAACACTGCAAAACAAGAAACATAAAAAAATGGCTTGTAAAATTTGAGAAAAAATGGATAGTGACTAGTAATAATAACCATTAATAGACAAGCTTTTAGTCACACAAAAAACTAAAAGATCTACAGAAAAGGAACAATACTTTTTGTCTTTCAAATATATTATGATATAACCCTTTTATACAGAGGCCAAACTTTAGTTCAGTACAAAGCCCTCCATAAAAAGGCCCTAAGTTATCTTTCCAATGTTAACCAATGTTCTCTTATAAGAACTTCTTTTTTTTGGTCTACCAGGACTAAAGTTACTGTTATCAAAGACTCCTGGTGTTTTCTTAACCTTATAATTTTGTAATTTCTTCTTCTATCTAGTCATCACATCATTTGGATACCTATATATCCTTCAAAGTCTAGTTCAAGATCTCCTTCTATCTTGGTATTTTTTCAGATCTATTAAGAATAGGAACAATGATCTCAAATTTCTTGAAATTCACAGAATTTATAGTCCTTATAACTGCTTTTGTAATTTACTCATACCTAATTTTCAGTTTTTTATACCTTACTTTCCTGATTCGATCATAATAGTGTACTGAAAAGCCTCCCCACCCCAAGTAATGCTGTTATTATCATGCTTATGTACGTGTATATTATGTTTGTCAAGTTTATAATTAAAATAAAATCATGTCCTTTACCTTTTGAATTCAGTATCTTATACACAGCACATCCTTATTAAATTTTTAATGACTAACTGATTTCATACAAAAGAATTCTATCATAACACAAAGGATCACTATCTTCCTTCAGATTCAACGAAAGATAGCCCAACACCCTGAACCCAAGCACAATGCTTCCATTGCAGTACCCTCAGTCATCATTCTGAGAAACAATTCCTACATCAATATGACTTGGCAACTATTCCTAAAGGTGCTACCAAAAACCCAAAAGAGAAAGTTCTTGTCACCTAAATCCTTAGAACTATCCAATACTTCAACATCAGGAAAGTATGTTATTTTAACAGTAGAAATGACAGTAAGGAAGAATCATTATCATCTTATTTTGCAACCACCCTAAAGGAAGGTTGCCTAGTCATCTGATTAGCAGCTGAATCCTTAAGTGTAGTTTCCTTCATTAGAATATAAGTACCTTGAGAGCAGGGCTGTCTCACTCTATTTGTATCCCTAGTGCATTGACCATTTGCCAATTATGTCATATTAAGAGATATTCAGGCACGAAAGGAACTAGTTTGTCAATGGTATCACCAATCATTTTAAAATTCTGTATTTTTCTCAGACAATTTTTGTAACTGAGTGAAAGTAAGTGGTAAAATAACACTAGTAGATCTACATCCCAAAGAGATTTAAAAAAAGGAAGAAAGAAAAAGAACCTATATAAACAAAAATATTTATATCGGCTCTTATTGTGGTGGCAAGGACCTGGAAATTAAGGACTACCCATGAATTGGGAAACAGCAGAATATGTTTTGGTACATTATTGTGATGAAATACTGTTGTGCTGTAAAAAAAGATAAACAAGATGCTTTCAGAAAAACCTGTAAAGATTTTACATGGACTGATGAAAAGTAAAGTGAGTAGAACAAGAACAATGTAGACAGTAAAAACAGTACCATAAGACATCCACAGTTGATCAAAGTAGCTATTCTGATCCAAGACAATTCTATGAAAAATATTATTCACCTCCAGAAAAAGAACTGAAAGAAGTCTGAATGCAAATCAAAGCATACTTGTAAAAAACTTTCTTATTTTTTCTGGAAAGATCAAAGTTGGGGGGGGAGGGGAGTATCTGTGTTCTCTTTTGCAACATGGCTAATATGAAAATATTTCTTGCAAGATTGAACCTATATACCCTATATCAAATTGCTTGATTTCTCAAAGAAGAACAGAAGAAAGGAGAGACAATTTGGAATTTCAAATTTTAAAAAAGAATCTCTGTAATTGGAGGGGGAAATTAAAAGCAACAACAACAACAACAACAAACTTCCACAGGTAGGAAGCCAGGAAGTGGTGATTAGGAGGGAAGAGAGGCCCACTATTTTGGAAGACAATATACTGTACATAATGATTTTTTAATAGATAGTTCCAATTCTTGTTAAGTATAACTTAGAAGGTGAGTTTCCACTTATCCATTTGTATCCCCCGTGCTTAGCAACACTTGGCTTGCAGTAAAATGTTTAATAGATGCTTCCTTAATTCATTCATTCATTCATACCTTTTTATTTGAAATCTTATTCCCCTATAAATTCTCTCATTGGTCCAAGCTCTTACCAATGAAACAACAAAAAATAAACCAATTCCGATATGAGTTTTTCAAATACAGGAAATTCAATATCATGTCTCTCTTGTTTTTCCTCTTCCTCTACAAGATTCTCTTTTCCTTCATCTTTCAATCACAATTATTCATTCAACTCTTCTTTAATCCATCAACAAAGGTTTAATAAGCATCTTCTATATACTAAACAGTCTGTTAGATACTGGAAATATAAATAAATGAAACAAAAGATCTTACATTTAAAGGAGGCGGTTAAAATGAACAAGTGAGAATATATATGTAAGAATAAATATAATAAGAATATATGCAAATAAATATCAAGTAATTAAATACAAGGCGATCAAAGGCAGGGCACTAGTAGTTACAGTGATTAGGAAAAAGCTCCATGAAGATGCTTTAAGAAGACTATCTCTAAGAAAAGAGAGATTCTATATGAGGAAGGTGAAGAGAGATTGCATATTAGGACCTCCAGTGTAAAGCACAAAGATGGGAGATGAAGTGTCACATGTAAGGTTTACAGAAAAGGTTAATCTATCTGTGCTGTAGAATGTGGGAAGGGGAGTAATGTTCATTGAGCCTGTAAATATAGATTGGGGTCAAATTGTACAAGTCCTTAAAAGTTAAAGAGATTGTATATTTCTATGCTGTAGGTAATAGGGATTTACTGGAGTTGATTAAAAAGGGAATTCACATGGCTGGACTTGCACTTAAGGAAAAGCACTTTGGCAAGTGTATAAAGGATAGATTAGAGTGAAGAGAGACTTGAAACAGGGAGGCTAATTGGTCTGTTGCAATAATCTAGATGAGAGATGATGAAGACCTGAATTAAAGTTGTATCTATATGAGAAGAGAGAAGGGTTCTATTGAAGCAAGAGATGTTGTAAAGACAGAAATAGAAAGATTTGGTAATTCTTAATGTATTTTCAACAACTCTACCTCAAAAAATTCTGGTCACTTTCCATTGCATATACTGTAGTTTGTTTGTTAGTCTCTTTCTAAGGAAACATAAAATGTCTTTCCCTCTGGTCAGAAATTATCCTTCCTTTTTTTATGAATTCCTAGCTATTTTATATTATGCTTACTTGAAAAAAAAAAAGTTTGTATATATTTTTTCTCCTTACTACTTTAGAGCACAGATTATTCACCTTTATAAAATGCTCACTGTCTTACACAGAGAAGGTGCTCAATAAATATATATTTAACTGAAAGCATTGGATCTAGAATTGGACACAATAATATGGTATTCTAAAGAAAAATACTAGGGAAATGTTTTTAAGAAGAGCATACTGGACAAAGTAAATGTCCATTGAGTGAAAGGAGGCTAATGAATGGTGCAATATGAATGTAATGGAATATTGTAATGCTATAGCAAATTATAAATATGATCAATAAAAGAAGCAGAGACGACTTATCTACACATAGCAGCATATTTTGTGAAATTAAATAACTAAGTAAAACCGTTGCCTACTAATTATTTATGCCTGTAAAAAGTGCTGCATGAATGCAATAAATATTTGTGCAATAAGAAATTATGATGAAGAATTAAGAATAACATTCAGATCTGAATGAAATAATGCTGAATGGAAAAAGTGGAAGCAAAAGATACATAATAATTATAATAATCTAAATGAAAAGATCATGAATGGAAGAGACCAATAATGACCCAAAAGAAAAGATAGTTGAAATATATATCTCCATGTTTACAGTAAAGAAGCCAGGGGCTGGTAGAGCAGAACAATCTATAAATTATTAGAAGAACTTATTTTTTTAAAAAAGTACCAGGAACAGATCCAGATAGAATAACAACAATACATAAATGCACACATACAAACATACAGTAAAGGTACTTTTCTCACCCAATTTTATACAAGAGGAAATTGTATTTAAGATCCCACTTTCTGTGAGAAGTCTTTCACAGTACTCTTTAATCTTAATGCTTTCCCTCAGATTCTATCCTCAGATATCCCTCAGAGTCTATCTATACTAGTCTATATAATCATTCTCATCTTTTGTTCATTAGATTGTGAGCTCCTTGAGATCAGAAACTATATATTTTTCCCCTTCTTTGGTATTAAAAAACTTACTAGCACAATTCCTGGCACGTAGCTAAGTATTTAATGAATGCTATAAGATTTACTGGAATCGGTGACTGATTTGCTAAAAGTCAAACAACTATTAAAAGAGCAGAGTTCAAGTTGCCTGGGGTGGGAATAAGAGACACGGCACACCATATAAAGAAAGTAGGAAGGTTTGAGAGCCAATACTTTATTTTATAGCAGTACAAATGAATAAATATGAAAATAACATAAAATAAAAGTACGTATTTAGATCAAAACTTTGGTCTGGATGGTTTGAAAAATTAAACAAGATAAAACAAAAACCATTTCTAGGCTTGGCACCAAGTTTCAGATTACAGGAATACTTGCAGACTAATAATCAGACGTACCACATAGCAAATATTTATGTTTAAATCCATATACATGCACATATTCATATGCACTTAGGAATCCATTTAATACAGATCTATAACATTCATTAAGCTGGTCTTTTTGATAGCCTGTTCTTTTACCACAATCTAGATTTTCTTAAATAGTTGAAGAAGATGAGTACTTGACTCTTTTAATTCTAAATTCAGTGTTCTTTCTACCATGTACTTTTTTGGGGCATTATGGTATTATATGGCTCAAGTTTTTCTACCATTCACAAAAATACTAACCTAGAATCCTGCAAAATGAATACTGTATTCCCCTGTCTTCTCTTTGATTCTATAAACAGTTATATGCTTTACTAAAAGTCCACAACTTGTTTAATAGCCAGTAATAACAAATCAGATAGATCTTGTCCATATCAATACTGCCAACCCTAACCAAACAATTTAACTGATGTATGTGATTTTTATTAGGGGAAAGCTACAGAATTTAGTAAAGTTCTAAATCTAATTTTAGATACAATTATTTGGCACTGTGAATCGGTGTTGGAATTGAAGAAAGGAAGACCAAGGCTAAAATCCATAGACATTTATTTAGCTGTGCGATCCTGGGCAAGTAACAATCTCTCTCAGTCTCAGTTGCCTGATCTGCAAAGGGAGGAAAGCAAAAGCATCTACTTCAAAGATTGTGAATAACTTTGTAATGTGCTTTTTTTTTTAAAGCTTTTTATTTACAAAACATGGACATGGCAACACTGACCTTTGCAAAGCCTTCTATTCCAAATTATCCCCTCCTTCTCCCTCCACCCTCTCCTAGATGACAAGTAGTCTAATACATGTTAAATATGTTAAAGTATTATGCTAAATTCAATATATGTATACATGTTTGTACAGTTATCTTGTTGCACAAGAAAAATCGGATCAAAAAGGGGGGAAAAATCTGGGAAAGAAAATAAAATGCAAGAAAGAGTGAGAATGCCATGTTTTGATCCACACTCAGCTACTAAGGTCCTCTCTTTGGGTGTAGATGATGTAATATGCTTTTGAAACAATCCTTTCCATTTTTCTTCAACAATATGCTTCCTTGATCATTTATTCTCTAATCTTCAATTTTTACAGGTTCTTTCTCGACTCCTTCAAATTATTTTTCCCCCCTCCTCAACTCCTAGAAAAAGATGTTTAACTTCTTGTCTTCAGTTCCTCATTTCTCACTTTTCAATCTTTCACATTTTCTGATTTGCAGCCTCTTCATTCAACTGAAACTTTTTCTCCAAAGAAAACCAACAATCTCTTACTTGCTAAATTTGATGGTCTTTTATTAGTCCTCATCCTTCTTGAGCTCTCTGCTGCATTTGACAGAACTGACCACCCTTTCTTTCTTTCCTCTGAGTTTTCTCGAGACTTCTCATTATGAATTATCTTTCCTATTTATGTTGATGGGGCTCTTTTGCTGGTTCACCATCCTTATCAAGTCACCTTACTGAATTCTTTTCTTCTTTCTGTACTTTTTTTCAATGATCTGATCAGCTCCTATAGTTTCCTCTAAAGAGATGACTCTCAGACCAACATTAAGTAATTCAACTCTTTCCAGAGATTCACCTTATAATGGATGGGAGAATAAATAACAGGAGCAAATCAGATAGAAAGGTCCAATGGTAAAGCAAATGATAATATATCTTTTTACTGTCTTTTCCATCAATAAAAACCATATCATGGACTTCATAAAGCACACAAAAATTGTAAACAACAACAAAACAAAGATAAAAGACATTTTAAGATGATTATTTTATTACAAGTACAAAATATATGTATATATTTTACAAGATTTATGGTAGGGGAGTGAAGCCAGGGGAAGATAGATAGGGCAACTTAGGCTTACAGGGAAAGGAAGAGCTAGGAGGAAACAACCTATTGGCCTGTTGAGAATCTTGGGACTAACTGTCCATTATAACGCACAGTATATAGAAAGGTGGTGACTGTAAGCACACTCAATGGCTATGATATTTTCCTTATTTCTAGTATTTTTTCAGGCACCTCAATGGATTGTCTTAAGTACATCTCCCCTTGGAGAGCACATAATACACTGAGGTCAAGTATTCAGTTCTCCCAGTGGAAAGATTAGATTTGTTCAATACTAAAGCCAGACTGTTTAATTTCAGAAGTCATTTTTAAAAATATGTGTTATTAGCCAAGTGAAAGGATGAATAAATTAGGACAAATGTTCATTAATAGAAAAACAATGATAGCAGTTCTAAATCCTAAAACTCAATGATTGACTGAAAACATCATTTTCAAAGGAAAACTTTATAGTTGTTAGGTGCTGAGCTCCTAAAAGGCAGAGATCTTGTATCTGCCTTTGTTTGTTTCCCTAGCACATAGTATGTGCTTGTTGACTGACTAAAGATTTAATACAGTTTTATAAGGCTGGCACTAAAAAGCCAGTCTTTGGTTCCACTTATTACCACAGCCTATTCTTTGAGTGACAATTAACAGAATGATATCTCATCCAGTTTACTACAACTCACAGAAAAATATTAATGGTAGCTCATTAGAGAGGGGCACATAGGACCAATCCATTGTAGTTCTAATATGTGTGAAGGACTTTAACTTACTCCCCAGGGTTAGGATAAAATGAGATATTTATAAAATGCTTTATAAACTGGAAAGAGCTTTTAAAATACTAATTGCCTTTGTTATTATAATTACTATTATATATATATATATATATATGTATGTATGTATATATACAGAGAGAGAGAGAGAGAGAGAGAGAGAGAGAAAGAGAGGATGAACTGACAGTGAAAAAGACTAGAAGCCAAAGAGATTAATTGCTAAGAATTTTTTCTGACCTATTTAATGAATAAATAATGCAATGCAGTAGAGTCAAAAGACATGGCTTCAAATCACAGATCTACCATTTACCTGTGTTACCCTGGGCAACTACAACCTCTCAGAGTACTAATTTTTCCTCATTAGTAAAATATGGGAGTTGGATATGACAACTTTTAGGATCCCTTCCTTCTTTGAGTACCACTCTTATGCATAAGCAATATCTCCCTGTGAAACATTAACCCATTGCTCCTAATTCTGCCTTTTGGTGATTGGTGATATCTGGCAGAAGAATGCCTGCAGGAATGGGGATTTCCCAGGCAAGACTGTCTTTTTTCACATACAACACCAAAATACATACATACATATACATATAATTGCATATACACAACAGGTACATTACATCATATTAAAAAGAATAATGTAAAAAATAAGTTTCAGCAAGAAACAGAGTCAATATTCTTAGTCATATCTCTATCTGATGGGATATCCCTGTCCTACAGCAAATACAATGAACAATAAATTTCTCTGCTCACTCCTTTTCTTGCCTTCCATTTTCATCTCTTATTCTAAACAAAGGGCTATAATATTATATGTGTTCTCTAAAAGATCTCTGATTCAGACCATTCTAAGACAAGAGTTCAGGCAAGAAGAAATGCATGGAGTAAGCACAGCTAAATACAAGTCAAGAGATGAGAGTATAGATTCATGATCAAGTAGGTATAGAATAAAAATAGAATTTACACGATTTAGCAGCTCACTGGAAAAGGCCGTAGGGTAAATGAAGACTAGAAAGAAGAATCAAAGAAAGTGGCAACCTTCTCATTCAACACAACACCAATATGGCTTACTATATTATGATTTAAATAGACTAATATAGCCCAGAGCTAGGAACCAAATTACAATGTGATTTCTATGGGAAAATATATCTTGCATTCTAAACCTATTTCTAAATGGATTTCTAAAACAGAACTCATTTATTAGTCTGGACTATCTGTGTTTCAACTATCCATGCGGTCCTATATCATCTAGGATAAATCAAAGTTGATTAGTTTCCTAATTATAAGGAAAAACTAAGGTAATTATAAAACAAAATTTTAATGAAAAAATTATACTTTCATACTATTTCAATGTCAATGTAATAGTTATCGAATTAATTTTTCAAATGAAATGTAACAGTAGACAAATCAACAAAAAGCTCATTTGAATCAGATACATGAGACAATAGGACAGAAGAATGAAAAAGAAGTTTGTTTTACCTTGTCTGGTGCTTTTCCAACTAAGCAGCTGTGTAAACCTTAGTGCTTAAAACTTTCTAGCCCTTGGTTCATTTAGTTTCTGCACATAGTAGTTACTTAAGTGTCAGGTGTATTATATCTATCTTTAAAACAGACTGGAAACTCTCATCTCAAAGAACCAGTACTACCATCTACTGGCAGAAATAAAGAACTGCAAATAAATCTGAAAACTCAAGACTTAAAAAATTCTATCAGAGTTTTAATCATTTAGCATCAATTACACACACATACAAACTCTTCCATTGCCTGAAAATGACAAAGAACTGAAAGACATATGATTCAACAAGAGATAAGATTATAGTATTCTTTATATTAAAACAAATATGAAGCTACAATTATGAAATGCCAATACTGAATTGATTTGTCCATTAAATGAATATAAATGATAAAACTTTTATTTTACCAACATTACTGCTCAACAATTTATTTTGAACAATTCTATTAAAATGCTTTAATATGACTATCCTAACTTTCAATGGAGCTATATTCTGTCCTGTGTTTAACACATACTTCTAGGCAGGAAACTTTAGGAAAGATTTTTAAGCATGAGTGACCCAAGCAGTTAAAATTGAAAAACACTCCATATGAGAATAGGTCTAAAGAAATTTAGTTGCAGCTGAAGATTTAAGATAGAAGATTAATATATAAAGATCTACTAAAGGTTTTATTTTATTTTTTTTTTAATGGATAAGGGAAACATGGATATATTTGGAGACTTCAAAGAAATAACTAGTAGATAGAAGGGAACAAAAACATTGGGGAGAAAGGTTCATCAAAAAATGTAGGTAATTTAGTGGAGAAAAGGGAAGATGAGACTAAGGATACATATATACATAGGAGGTTAGTTTTAGAGAATTTCTACCACCTTCCCTTTTGTTTTACAAATGAAAGAACTGAGGACCAGAGAATATAAATCATTTCTTTAAGGTATAAAAGGTAGTAAAAGAGCCAGAATTGGAAGCTAGATCCTTGACTACAAATCCAATATACCTACACTGTTTCACACTACCTTCCCAACATTCTAAGATCTGAAAGAGAATTTGGCACGTTTATATTTAAAAAAAGCAGATAAGTAGCCCAGTAGAGTGCTGGGCCTGCAATCAGGAAGCCCTGAATTCAAATCCAACCTCAGACACTCAGTAGCTGTCCCACTTAACCTGTTTGCCTTAATCCACTTGTAAAGGAAATAGCAAACCACTGCAGTATCTTTGCCAAGAAAATCCCATTTGAGGTCATAAAGAGTTGGAAATGACAAAAGAACCACAGTAACATTTTAAAAATTCTATTCCAGGCAGTTCTTCAGGGCTTGTAGTGGCACAGTGGACAGAATGCCTGATGTAGAGAGCTTGAGTTTAAATACAATCTTAGGTACTTATTAGTTTTGTCAACACCACTATCTTACTTATCACAGATTCTATTTCACTTTCTTCACAAAAAGAAAAGTATGGTCAAAGAAAGATGTAGAAAATCAAAGATGTTGAGACTTGATTATATGTTCAATTTTTGACAAATGTTAGAATCACATAAACTAGGATGAAAAAAAATCCACTTATTTTAGCTCATCTTCTTCAATTCCCAGTGCTTTGACCTACCCAATGGTTGGAGACGTTTGTCAAAATAAAAGATTAAAGATAAAGATAAAGTCATATCAAATCCTACAGGAAAGGGGAAGGACAATTATAAGCTACTTAGCATTTTTTAAAATACACATTTGGTGGCCTTAATACTTCCATAATGAAATGTTTTCTAAAATATCAAAATGAATAACTGCTTTACTTAACCAGATCTACAATTTGACGGCAAAAGGAGCTCTCAAGGAGGAACTTCCTTTATTAATGCAGACTGGCAATTTTCTTTGCAACCATACCCTGATTTATAAAATGTTTAAAATTCATTTTTTCCACTGTGTAGTACTTTCAATTGTGTTTCTTTCTAGATACTTCTTGAGAATCAAAACCTCTGTTTTAGTAATAATCTGAATGGAAACAAGTTAAATTTTTATTAAAAATAGTACCTTAACAGATATTAGATTGGCTCCAGAAACTCGAGACTTTTTTCCTTATTTCTAATATGACATGAGGTTCGTAGGTTACTTATTTTTTTTAATTATCTGAGTGTAACAGAATTACATTAAGATTTTTACTCAAAATCACATGAATTCTGAAAATTCAAAATTAATTTTTATCTGAATGTTTTGAGGAAAAAGTCTTATGTTCTTTACCAAAAATGCTGGGAGTCCACAAGAGGGCACACTTTCAATGACTATAAATGAAAAATCATGGAATCATCAAAACTGAAAGAAACCTGAGAGAGACCAGTCCATAGGACATCCCCCCTACCCCCAACTATCTCCTCATTTTACATAGAAGGAAACTGAAGGGCAGGGATATTAAAATAATTTCCTGGAGTGGTATGACCTCGGATAAGGATTTTAAAACTCACCTGAAAAATATGGGGAGGGTTGAAGAGATTCACTTTATGATTTAAATGTTATTATTCTACAAAATCAAAGCTTTCATTTTAGTAGATAAAAAGTAGACTAAAAGGTTAATCAAAGTTTTATATTAACAGAAGAACAATATATATGATTCCTGGCTACAACATGGGAAAATCACTTCTGCTGATTTTCTGGTCCAGTCTCCTCCCTAATAAAATGAGATCATAACACTTCCAAAACCTAACACAATTGGTTACTTGCATGAGGAAAAAAAAATTGATATATTGAAAACAAGTTGAAAGGATCTCTAAATGCTAGGGAAAGCATTTTATTCTGGATCAACAGGGAGTCATGAAAGTTGCATGGATAGGAAAAGTTACAAGTTCAGATCTGTACTTAAAGAAAATCACTTTGGCAAGTGTAGGTGAAGATGGACTGAAGTGGGGACAAATTAATCAGATCATTATCAACAGTCTAAGTAAGAATCTGATGAAAGCCTGAATCATTCTAGTGGCTATGTGAGTAAAGAGAACAGATTGGATGTGACAGATGTGGCAAAAAAGATTTGGCAATTGTTTAGTTATATGTGGGATAAGGGAGAGTAAAAAGGTCAATTAATATCTAGCTTACAAATCTGAGAGATTAGAAGAATGAATTCAGAATGAGAGTATAAAAAAGAGGATCCAATCCAGAATCTTATATGAACACCCATAGATGGGGGCATGGTAGAAGAGATATACATGATAAACCAACAAAGCCTGAGAAAGAATGGCCAGAAAGATAGGAGGAGAATCAGGACAAAGTAGTATCAAAGTAGTATAATGAGCAGAACCAAGAGATCATTATATACTTCAACAACGATAATGTATGAAGATGTATTCTGGTAAAAGTGGATTTCTTCGACAAAGAGATCTAACTCAAATTCAATTGATCAATGATGGACAGAAGCACCCAAAGAAATCCAGAGGAGAGAGTAGAGTTGTGAATATTAAAAGTGAATAGACTATCTAGGAGAGTTAATCAATGGTATTAAATAACTATTGGGGGGGGAGAGAATTCATCCTATTTAGCAATTTAATCATAATTTCAGAAAGAAATGAAAAATGAATCAAAGGAAGTAAAAGCAACATATGGAGATTTTTTTAAATTTTTTTTTTTTATTTTGAAATCAGTCTGAATGAGAAAGAAAAATCAGCTTTTGTACAATATCTTAAGGGAAAAACAATTGGGTTATGGAAGCTACAACAAATTTAACTATACCAAGAATCATTCCAATATGCTGAAGTCACTATCAAAAGTCTTTAAAGCATTCTAAAATGTTGAAAACATAGTATTGGAAGTACATGGGCAAGACATGATAATCGAATTTAATATCTTTAAGGGGAGAGACAGTTTGATTTGATTGTATATGCTAACCTAGCACAGTATCTTGAGCTTGGGATGTGCTTAATATTTCTAAGTCTTAAGAAGGGAAGGGAAGTAGAGCTGGGGGAAGGAATAAGCATTTATTTAGAGCTTACTAGGTACCAGGGAGTGTACTAAACAGTTTGAAAATGGATTTTCATAATAACCCATGAGATAGATGCTATTATTAATCCCATTTTACAATTGAGGAAACTGAGGCAAACAGATTAAGTGATTTGCTTCAGTCAATCAACTAATGTCTAAGACATTATTTGAACTCCGGTATTCTTGACTCCAGGCCCCACTGCTCTATCCAATGTACCACCTAACTGCCTTTGACAAATCTTTCAATAGAGGATCCTACAAATACCTGAATAATGAATACTTGACTAATAAATGACTGTTGAACTGATTGAACATAAAAAGGAATATTATTTTTCTGTAAGAAATGACCAGAAGGATGAATACAGAGAGGACTGGCAAGACTTACATGAACTGATGCTAAGTGAAATGAGCAGAACCAAGAGATCATTATATACTTCAAAAACAATACTGTATGAGGATGTACTCTGATGGAAGTGGATTTCTTTGACAAAGAGATCTAACTCAATTTCAATTGATCAATGATGGACAGAAGCAGTTACACCCAAAGAAAGAATACTGGGAAATGAATATAAACTGCATTTTTGTTTTTCTTCCCAGGTTATTTATACCTTCTGAATCTAATTCTCCCTGTGCAACAAGAGAACTGTTCGGTTCTACACACATATATTGTATCTAGGATATACTGTAACCTATTTAACATGTAAAGAACTGCTTGACATCTGGGGGAGGGGGTGGAAGGAGGGAGGGGAAAAAAGGGAACAGAAGTGAGTGCAAGGGATAATGTTGTAAAAAATACCCTGGCATGGGTTCTGACAATAAAAAGTTATTTAAATTAAAAAAAAAAAAAGATTGAACCTAAAAATAACCAGTTGGCCCAAATGTTCAAACTGTAGGCAAAGATGTATATGAAGTCACAGCATCATAAAAATTATAGCAGAAAAATCCTTTTGATGACCATGGATTTAGAACCAGAAAGGATTCATAAGTAATTTAGCCCAAACTTTCTCAATTTGCAGATCAAGAAACTAAGGACCAAAGAGGTGAAATGATTTGGCTATGGTCACAAAGGCAAATCAAAATGAGATCCTCTTATTATATAAATACAATTTTTTTTACTATACCAAGTTATTTCTCTACACAAAGCCAATTATTGTTACCAATTATCCAACAAGCATTTAAGTTCGTTGTGGGCTATGAGCTGGAGATACAAAGATGAAAATAAGAAATCTGTCCATTTTTCTCCCTTAGAGAGTTTACAAAATGTTACCTCTGGGGAGTTTTTAATCTACCTGTAGAACACAGATAAAGAAAAACACAAGTATATATAAAAGAAATAAAAGATAATTTTAGGAGAAGGTACTTATAATTGAAGAGATATAAAAAGGTTTCATTTAGAAGATGGCACTTGAATTAAGTCTTTTTAGGCTATAAAGGATTCTGATCATCAAACAGTGTTATTAGAGAGTCACTGGAGGTTGCTGAAAAGGAGAAAATAGGCAGCCACTGAAGTGATCAGTGAAAGGTGATGAAGATTCAGATGAGGATAATGGTTTTGATAGTGGGAAAAAGTGGACAGACTGAAGACATGTCAAGGAGGAAGGAATAATACAGATTTGTCAACGGACTGGATGTAAAACTCTGGTTGCCAGCTGAGAATATGAATACTATTCGAGCAAAGGAATTTAAGTAACAGTCACCTAGCTAGAAAGACAATCAAGAGTATAGTGCTATGTAAAGAGTGTAGTGCTACATAAACAGAGATAAAAGAGAATCCAAAAGAAGAGAGTAGTCAAAAGTGACAAACATTATTAAAAAAAAAAAAAGATGGTAAAAAAACAAAGTTAAAAAAGATGAGGCTGAAAAAATGCTGAAAGTTGAGCAATTAAGACTTCAGGGCAGCTCTAGAAAGAACAATTCTTTTAAATGATAAAATCATAAGAGAGACTGAAAAAAATGAAAACTGAGTGAAAAGTGGTAGAACAAACTTTTTTTTAGGAGTTGATGGAAAAGGGGAATAGAAATATAGGAAAACGGTTTGAAGGGGATGGTTGAATGTTGTGAAAGTATTTTAAGGATAAGAAAGACAGCTGATTTCTAAATAACGCAGAAAAGAGCCAATAAATTGGAGGAAATTGGACATTATGGAAAGAGGATGAACAGGAGGGCAATCTACTGAGAAGTTGGAAAAAATATGAACTCAAGTGTATGCATAGAGGTTGGTTTTAGTAAGAAGGTGAACAGAAATGTGGTGTAGGAGGCCTAAAGAGATTAAAATAGATGTGTGTGTGTGTGTGTGTGTGTGTGTATAAAAATGTATAAAGGACTGGCCTTGGATTCAATAAAGCTTTGGGTTCAAATCCTATTTCTAATAAATATTATTTAAATGACCACAAGCAAACTCCTGGGGGACCTCAGAGAATTTTCTAAAAATCAAATTACTGATAAAAATAAATAAATCGCCCAGATTAACACAAGAGGAAATAGAATAGATAACAATTCTGTCTCACAATAAGAAATTGAACAAGCCACAAATGAGCTACCTATAAAAACAATAAACCCCAAACCCCAAATCATATGGATTTAAAAGTGAATTCTATCAAACATTTGAGGAAAAATTCTAATAATGTATATACTGTTTGGAGAAATAGGTAAATAAGGAGTCCTACCAAATTCTTCCTACTATACCAATATGGTTTTGATAGCTAAACCAGGAAGCGCTAAAACAAAAAGAAAACTATAGACCAAGTTCTCTAATGAATATTGATGCAAAAATTTCAAATAAATACTAGTATGAAAGTTACAACACTATATCATAAAAATCATATACTATAATCTGGTAGGATTATACCAAGAATGCAGACCTGGTTCAATATTAGGAAAATTATTAACATAACAACATCAATAACAAAACCAACAAAAATCATATAATTATCTCAAAAAAGAAAAGGCTTTTGATAAAATACAACATTTATTTCTATTAAAAACTTTAAACAGAAGAATAAATGGAGTGTTCCTTAAAATAATAAGCAGCATCTATCTAAAGCAATCAGCAAAGATACATTATCTATAATGTGAAAAGGCTATAAGCCTTGCCAGTAAGATCAAAGGTAAAGCAAGGATCCCTATAACACCGCTATTATTTAATACTGTGGTAGAAATGTTAGTTATAGCAAAAAGAGAAGAAAAAGAAATTAAAACAATTCAGATAGGCAATTAGGAAAAAAAAACCATCACTCATTATTATTTAAAGAATACCAGAACCAAAAATGGTTGAAATAACAACTTCAACAAAATTGCAGGGTATGAAATAAGCCTACATAAATTTTTAGCATTTCAACAAAATTTAGCAGCAAAAGCTAGAAAGAGAAATTTTATTTAAAATAACTGCAGACAACATAAAATAGTTAGGAATTTACCTGCCAAGACAAACCCAGGAACTATATAATACAATTACAAAACCCCAAAATTTCTTTATAGAATTAGAAAAAAAAAAAAAGTAAATTCCTCTGAAAGAATTAAGGTCAAGAATATCAAGGGAATTCTGTATAAAAAACAAAAACAAAAGCACAAAACTTAAGGTGACCTAGAAGTGTCAGTTCTTAAACTATATTGCAAAGCAGTGTTCATTCAGTTAATTAAGAGTTAAGTGGTAGAGTAGATTGGATACATACAGTACACAGCTGTGGATGACAATGGCAGTCTAATGTTGGAAGGATAAAGGTGTAAGATCCCTTTGTATTGCAAGGACTATTGTGACAACCGGGGATGGTTTGACAAGGACTGGGTATAGGCCAGCATCTCACACTATGTGATTTGGAGTTGGGGAGGAAGAGGAGGTGGCATGGGCAAGTAAGTGGATCATAAAATACTTGCCTGTAGCATCTATAGAGAGGGGAGGTATCTTGAGCATTCTGGGATGTAGAATTAGTGATTTTTATTACATTAATTTAAAGTTTTTTTGGTTTTTTGTGTGTGTGTGTGTTTTTTTTGTTTTTTTTTTTTGTTTTTTTTTTTGCAGAACAAAACCAGGGCAGCAGCTAGTAGAGAAAAAAGCAGCAAACTAGGAAGGGATTTTTTCAGTAAGTTTTTCTGATGGGAGCCTCATTTCTTTAGTATGGATAGAACTGAGTCAAATTTGTAAGAATGTCATTTCTCAATTGACAAATGGTCAAAGGACATAAACAATTTTTAGAATAATCAAAGCTTTTTACAGTCATATAAAAAATGCTCTAAAACACTACTGATTAGAGAAATACAAAATAAAACTACTCAAGATACTACTTCATACCTATTAGATTGGCTAATATGACAGAAATGGAAAACAACAAATGTTGGAGGGGATGTGGAAAAACCAAGACTCCAACGCACTAATAATGGAATTGTGAACTGATCTAACCATCTGGGAGAACAATTTGCCGAAAGTATTATAAAATTATGCCTCCCCTTCGATCCAGCAATACCACTACTCTTTGCCCCAAGGAGATTTAAAAAAAGAAAAAGAACTGTCCTAACTGCAAAGGGGTATACGGAATGGGAAGATGGGTCTCATTCTACCTTCCCCTTGATAGGCAACTGAGGGTAAGGATTTGTTTCCAAGAAAACAACTATTTTCCATTAGTCCCTTCAATACTCTCTCTGTCTCCTCCTGTACTGTAAAAATCTCCAACCTTTCATACTCCTCCTCCTGCTGCAGGAGCAATCTTCTGTGTTGCATATTGGCCTTTCAGGATACCTCATTAGGTTTCCATAGGAGCAGCTGTGCAAATGCCACTAGGAAAATTCCTCCTCAGCCTTTAATAAATCTTGTGGCTTTTAAAGTAACTCTAGAGATAGGGAATGGTTAATAAACCTTTTTTGAATGGGACAAAGAGACAACTAGGAATGAGTTCGAATGTTGCTGCAGACATTTTACTAGATGTTTAACAGTGAAAAAGTCACTTATCTCTCTGTGTCTAAGTTTCTCATCTATAGAATGAGGCAGTTGGACTTGATGGGCTCTAAGGGTTTTCCAACCTCTAAGTTTATGGTTCCATGGATGGGTTGTAATCTGGATGGCAGATCTCATTACATTATCACCTCAAATACTCATGATGTTCCCAAACTTGGTATTATTCTTAATTCGTCAATTTTCTTACCTTACATATGCAATTACTTCAAATCTTGCTATTTCTACCTCGATGATATCATTTTCATCTTGTCTTCTGTCCATCTACATAACCTCCATCCTACTTTAGGTGCTCATGATTTTTCATTTGGACAGCAATCTCTCTACTAATCTCTCTTCTTCAAAACTTTCCTCCCCAATTCATCATTTCAATACCTACACAAAGTTATTTCCTTCTATGTAAGGTCTAACCAGTTCCACATTCCCCTTCATTAAGTACTAGTAGACCCCTACTAGATTATTGGTATAAAATATAAATTCTTTAGACACTGAAAATCCATAGCCTGTCTCAAGCCTTACTATATATTATTCTCCCGAATTACTTAACAATCCAAGCCAAATTAGACTCCTTGCTTTTCTTCTTACTTATAGAAAAACCCAACTACACAACTGAAAATGAAATTTAGGGTATAACAGCATCTACCAAGCAGAACTACTAAAAGATGGAGAAATAGCTTACAATAGAAAAGTTTCTACTCAGAAAAGATTGGGGGAAAAAATGGATTTTTGGTTTTGTATGGTAAAGGATTACTATCTAAGTAAGCAGAAAAATATAACATCTGCTGAAAAGCACAAACACAACCTATTTTTTATTTTGTAACTTTCAATAAAAAGAAATCTACCTGTTTGATAGCCATAAAGAACAAAATGAGTAAATAATGAATTAATAAACAATTTATAAGCCTTCCTTACCCTACTCCTTACATTACATACAGGGATTAAAGAAACAAACAAAAAGATGCAAACTTAGATTGTTTTTAGTAAAAACACTTTTAACATTAGAGCAGGAGTAAAAGGAGGGCTTATATTTTAACAAATTTATTTCATCTTAACATTCTACTCTTTTAAAACTTTTTTTTGTGCATTTCAAATAACATGCATGATATAGTGGCACAGCAGCTTCTATGTATGACCTTGCCAACTTTGAAGGGGTCCCTCTATGATGTAGATAACAGAATCTTTCTGTCTGTCCTGAGAGATTTTTGTCTACATTCTCACAAAAATTTGCCACAGGAAGCCTATTCAATACACTATAGACTGTTTGGCTATCCATATATGAGTCTTTGTTCGTGTTACACGATCATCTCATATTCAGTCTCTCTCATACGATTCTTTAATAACTTTACATTCCTATTTTTCAGTCCCTCATTAGTCACATATTAAAGCCTGCTCATATCCACCATATACTTCTCCAGTATCCTCTGTGTGATACTCATTTTTAATTCTTTCAACACTGTTGTAGTCTAGGTTTCTCTGTGGTACAGAAATACTGGAGCAATGATAAGGAAGACTGAGGTCATTAAGAAATCTTGGCATTTTCCAAAAGCAATCCAAACCACCATTCTTTTTCCTTGCTCAATTCTGAATCCAATTCATTGTACATTTCTACATATGCATGCAGTTGGAACAAACTCTAAAAGGTGTCCATCCAAATATATGTTGAAATTTGGCCAATAGTCATTCTTCATGTCTTTAAAATGGTTTTGCCTTCCACTGCTTCCTAAGACTCTGTTCACAGTACATGTATATATTTATAAATAAACACACATATATTGAGGAGTACATATCATTTTTCAAGTGATTGGGGGGATGCATTTCAAAAACGTTACCAACCTCTTTATAAGGTTGTGAGAGCTACCATGAATGTCACGTTCAACTTCTAATTATAGTATTTTAGACCTAGAAGGAAAGTTGATGATCACTAAATCCAATTCTCTTATTATAAATAAATGAGACAGTAATCTGAAATGAAAGAAAAGGCCTTGTTTTTGAAGAAAGAGGATCTAAGTTCAAAGATGTATGATCTTTGGTAAATCATTTAGTTTCAATGAGCCTCAGTGGAACTAAACGAAAGCTTATAATTCTAAAAATTTCTTTTTTTAGTTAATAGTAAGTACTCAGAGTAAAGGGCAGTAAAAGTCTAGTAATTTTTCTATTACACCAGAAAACTCCAAAAAATGAAAGAAAACGACAGTAACACTTAACAAGACCCATAATAATTGATGCTAGGAAAAACAAAACAAAACACCAGCAATGAAATGCACTTACTTCAACTCAATTACATCATGCTGAATATAATTAATAGCAAAATAATCAAGTCAATTCCAGTGTAGTGAGGTGGAACATACATAGAGATAGAAAAAACTAAAAACACAGTGAATCACAACCTCAAATAACAGGTTCTAGGTAAAAAATTTTATAGGACAAAACAGCAAGCAAAGCTGACTACTTTATGGCAACTGGAAATAAGAAACGGGATGTTTCTTTTTACAAAAAGGTTTCAGATAAACCACCAATGAGCTAAGCAATACTAAGCACTTGATAAATACATGTAAAATTGAACTGAATCTGTAACTATAAATTTTTAAAAATCCTCTCTGTACATATTCATGGTTAAATATACACATCTTTTAAGTCACAATCACAGAAAACCACTGAGGCAAAGCACAATAACAGATAAATTAGTGCTAAAATGTATTTGATTAAACAATTTTAGTTCAAGTCTCTGGAAAGAAATAATATCCAAAAGAAATGGGACAAAACATAAATTAAATGGTGAGAAAAAATAAATGGAACTAAAACACCATTCACACAAAGCTCTAATGACAAAGTAAATAACAGAAGATTATTTTTAGGATTGAAAAATAATTTAAATCTCTGTAACTTAGGCCCTAATGACATCACAAACTATTATTCCTAGATTTTAAACATCAAATCTGTTGAAAACTAATTTTCCTGGCTTTTGCCTAAGTGGTACCTCAATCAATAAAACAATCAAATATCTATTAAGTGACTATTATAATATGTACCAGACACAAATTAGTGACTAAGCTCCAGAAGTTTATATATTAATGGGAAAGACGAGATACACTATAAAGGTATATAAAAAAATATATATAAAACAGATATAAAGTACCCTTGGAGAACAAGACACTAGAATACTCTTTGGGAAGGTGTTGCAATAAATATGGGCAAGTAGTAATTAGGTTAAGTAGGAATAGAGATAGAATGATGTGAAAGACATTTTTCATTTGAGATATGATCACATGGAAAGAATCCATCCAAAATGAAAATTTTCTAGTTTGGTCATTAGAAGAAGAGGCACAGATATTTAGGGAATAATATAAAGTTATTCATCTACTTTTGGTTAAATTAGGAACTTTCACTTTTAAAGTGCAACCTTAAATTACAATTTTTTTCACTTTTGGATTACACTATTTTAGTTAATTATTTCCAGCATCATACAACATCATAAAATAAGTCAGTTTATATGAATGGAAAGAACTAATAAACAGGGAAGGGCAGTGTTTTCTTTTACTACTAAAATTTTTTTTTCTTTTCTTTTAAAAAAAAATAAGAGTTCTCCTATTATTTGGTAAGTAAAAAGATTTATTCTTATAAGTATTAATAGACATGAACATAAATGATTTTCTGATCTATTAAATTACTGCATCATAATTACAGACTAGTAATGGGATCAAATACTAAACTGAATATAAAATAACTCAAAAACATTAATAAGAACTGTTCTATTTTCTTTTTATGCAAGTATTTCAATTTTTTAAATTCTGGAAACACCAATCAACTTCAAATAAAACAACTTTATTTTGACTTTAAATGAGGCTTTAGTTCATTTAATAACTATAATATAATTCAAAAGTTAAGTTTTTCATGAAATACATATCAGAAAAAAAAGAAAAATTTGAGAGAGTAGTTTCTATTATTTGCTATTTGGCTACTCATTCATTAGAATTTCATTGCTGTCTCCATTTGGGATGGGATCTTTTTGGATAGTAAGGTGGTTCCATGGATAGAACTCCTTGCATGAATCAGGAAGACCTGAGTATTAAGACACTTAGTAGCTACATGAACCTGGACAAGTCATTTAACCTCTCTGTCTCATCTTCCTCATCTGTAAAATGAGAAAATAATACCAGTTACTTCCCACAGTTATTTTGAGGTTCAAAGTAGATATGATTATAAAGTACTCAAGCACAGTGATTGGCATACAGTAAATACTATATAAATGTTCGTTGATCCACAATTGATTACTATTTATTACATTATGATCTATAAAAGATACATAAATGTATTTTATTTTTGTGCTCTAATATATGGTCAATTTTTGTAAAAGGTATGTGTGGTGTTAAGATGGTATATTCTTTAGCAGCAGTTTATGTCTTTTAGATCTAATTTCTCAAGCAATTTGTTCAGTTCTATAGTTCCATTTTTATCTTTCTGTTAAATTTGCAGAAGATTATTATATCTACATCAAGAGGCAGGGTTGTTGTGACAATGAAAGAGATAATATTTGTAAAGCATAGTGCCTTGCATGTATAGAGCACTATATAAATTTTTCATTCCCTTTACCTTAAATGCTTTTTATTTATTCATTCCCTTTTACCTTAAATGCTTTTATGTCATTTAATCGTTGTTATGCAAGTTAATTATTTACTGCAAAACACTTAATATGGCTACATTTTTAATAAAATTGCATATAAGGTGTGACATATGTAATCAGTCTTTAGATTTATCAGAAAAAAATTAGTCTTAAGACTTATCAGCAAAAAATAAATGGAAACAGAAAGCCTGGGAGTAGGAAAGGCATTTCAAATCTATTAAGCAAAAATAGAAAAAAAAATCCTGCATTTTAAAAGAAAAAACAGATCTTAATTTCATAAGTGATACATAAACATCTAAATAGCTCTTACTTTCATTCTGTCTTAAACTGGGGATTCAAAAACTCTTTAGAGTTGACACTACGAAGATATTTATCTGATTTTGTCCTAAATTCTGGGTTCTGAATTAATAATGGCATTGTAGAATGCCAGCTTTGGAGTCAGGAAGACTCATCATATCCTCAGTTCAAAAATCTGTCCTCATACACTTAACTATGTGAGCTGGGTAATTCACTTACTCCTCTTTCCCTAGTTTCCTAATCTGTGAAATAAGCTGGAGAAGGAAAAGGCAAAATCCTTTAGTATATATGCCAAAGAAAACTCCAAATAGAGTTTTCACGAAAAGCAGGGCATAAAATGACTAACAACTCTTCAAGGTTTGAAAAGTACTTTACAAATATCACATTTCATCCTTAGAGCAACTCTGGAGAACAGGTACTATTATTACATGAGGAAATGAGACTGGATCTCAATTCAAAGTCTTACTGACTCTAAGGTCAGCTTTCTGTCTAAATTTTTATTCTGATCTTTTCTGTGTGAATAAAGACATTCTATCTGAAACAATGTTTGGCTCTAGGATGAATAAATATATGACCAACTGGGTTGTTATAAGAACTTCAAAGTATTGGATGAATTAATTAATTAACAGGTATTAAGTCCCTAACCACCAAGTATTCCATAGAAAGACAAAAATGAAATAGTTCCTGGCCACAAAGAGTTTATATTCTACGAAAAGAGATCATATACATCTACATACATACATACATACATACATACATATATATATATATATATATATATATATATATATATAATATATATATATATAAAATATAGCTGATATTTATAAAGCATTTCTATGGTGCTTTAAATATTTTAAATATTATCTGAGGTGCTGTTATCACATTTTACAATTACAATTAAAGAAACTAAACCTAAAAAATGATGATCAAGTTCCAGAATTACATACTTGTATATCTTTAAGGCAGAATTTGAACTATATAGCCTTGAAGAGAGTGTAGTTTTGAGGAGTAAGGAACCAATGGCTGAAAACAAAAACAAAACAGGAAAGAGCTGTTGTACCAGGCAGTACCTGAATACTGAAAGAAGTCAGGGATTCCAAAGTAAGTAGTGAGGAGAGAGTGAATTTCAAGTGGAAGTGATAGACAATTAATTAGAAGTCAGGTACCTAAGAGCTGAAGTGTCATGTGCCATGTGTGAAAAACAGCAAAGTAGATAGCTTGATTAGACTGTAATATGTGATGGAGATGAATGTAAAAGTAAGGTAGGATTAAACCACTTGGTGAAAAGATTTAAATACTAAACTGATAAATTTATATTTGATTCTATAGTCAGTAAGATGCCTTTGGAATTCATAGTATAAATATGGTCAAATTTATAATCTGTCTGGTAAGTTCAGTAGTTATATGACGTGTAGGTTGATATGGAGAAAGACTTGAGGCAGGAGGACCAATTAGGAGACTATAGAAATAATCAAAGCAAATAGTGATGAGGAGTTTAAACTAGGGAGATGGCTCTGTGTAGGAAGGAAAGGATATGAGAAATGTATTTACAATAGAATCAGCAAGACTGTACAACTGAAAGAACATGTGAAGAGTTAGGAAAGACAAAGTTAAAAAAATCCTGAATAATCAGAAAAATGGACTATCCTCAAAAGAAATAGAAAAATTTGTAAGAGAGTGGAGAAGGTTCAGGAAAAAAGATAATGAATTCAATTTGAGATGCATTGTGAAAAATCCAATTTAAAATGTCTAATAGGCAGTTGGTGACTGGAGGTAGGAAGAGAGATAAGATGAGATATGCTGATCTGAGAATCATTTGTGGACATGAAAATTAAATCCATGGGAGTTGTTGATCTAAGTGGGTTCTTAACCTGGGGTCTATGAACCTGGGTGTGTGTGTGTGTGTGTGTGTGTGTGTGTAATGATAATTGTATTGCAATTAAAATAGTATTCTTTGTAATAATATAGATACTTTATTTTATGAATTTAAAAATATTACTTTAAAATGAGGTCCCAAGGTTTCATCAGTGTGATAAAGAATCCAGTAACAAAAAATGATTAAGAATTTCTGTTTTAGTAGAGAAGAGGACCCAGAACATAGCTTTAGGGTACAATCCAATCAAGAGGCTGAACAGAAATGAAAACATCCAGAAAAGAAACTAGAGAAACAGACAAAGGAAAAAAGAATAAAGAAAAAACGATATCAGAAAAACAAAAAACAGAAAAAGCAGAGAATATTCAGAAGCCAAAAAGGATAAAGGCTGGAAAAGGTCATTAGATTTAGCAATTAAAATACCATAAGTTACACCATAGTCCTTAATAAATTCAAAATTGATGTATGAACCAAATATTAAAAATCATAGTATAAAGCAGAAGAGAAGCAGATAATGTATCTTTCACAAGTTTAGGTAAAGGATGAATTCTTAACCAAACGAGAAAGAATCAATTACAGAAGATAAAATAGCAAACTTTGATTACATAAAATTGAAAAAAGGAAATAGTTGAGTGGGATGAAAATCTTTCTATCATGGCATAAGGATACATAAACAATAGATATATTTAAGACAAAAGCCTATAGCCATATGAAGAAATGGGCAAAGGAGAAAAAACAATTCTAAAAAGAAACAATGAAAACAATTAATAATCATATGAATGCTAAGTCACAAGAACAAGAAGAATACAAATCTAAACAATTCCAAGATTTCACCTCATATCCAGAAAGCTGGCAAAGATTACAAAAGATGATAATAATCAATTCCGGAGGGATTGTGAAGAGACAAGCACACTAATGCATTTTGGTGGAGCAACTAACTTGTGACTTGGAATTAAGCAAATAAATTACCTAAGATGCCCATAACATTTGAACCAGAGCTTCTATTGTTTGGCATTTATACTTTAAGATCATTTATAGTCCTTCTAGTGCAGAAAGTTTCCATAAACATGAATCAATCTACCTATTTCACCTTTTTTGATAGCGTGGTCAAAGGATATGTGTTTCCATTAAATAACTTTTTGGCCTAAGTTCCAAAATGCGAGGATCAATTCATAGTTCCACCAAAAATGTACTACTGTGTCTATTCTCCCTAATCTTTACTGTGCTTATTCTCCATTAGTGCCTACAGTTGTCATTTTCCTCTTCTGTCATCTTTGCCACTCTGATTACGTAGATGATACAAAGTTGCTTAAATGTATACTTCTCTAATTAGTAGTAATTTAGAGAATTTTTTCCTATGATTTTTTAAAATCTGGATTATTTCCAATATCTCTGGAGTCATTATATCCCAGCCAAATTTTCATGTTCTTCCATTCTTGTATTCATAACTACTAATTAATTTATCTGCAAAACTCTTCCTTTCTTTGGTTTCTACCATATACTGTTTCCAGTTTTCCATAAATATGAGAACTCTCCATGTTTCAATTCTTAGCTTTTTGATCCTCTACATTTTCTTCCTAAAGAACTTCTAGGGATCACACAAGAGTTAAGAATAGTAGTTTACCTCAAACCTCCCCATTTCTTTCTTGAAACCCCTCCCTTTCCCTACCTTCAAGGCTTCGCTTCCTTTTCAAGAAGGCTTTACTGATTTCTCTGTTATTATTAATTCCTTCTCTATACCACAATACACACATACATGTCTAGAGACACACAAGCACATGACATCTGGGGAATATATCATATGCCCCAAGTAGAATCAATGTAAGCTATAGGCAGATCCTGTATTGCCAATAAACAGCACAAAGTGAGTGTCTGTCGGTCTGTCCGTCTCTCACACGTACACCTATATAATGCTTGCTTAATAACAAGGACTAAACGTAAAGCAACTAAAAGCTGAAACAAAAGTCAACACAGAAACACTGCACAAGGAAAAGATCCATGAACTATCATGAAAGAATGCAAATATTTAGAGGTCCCACACTCAGCACCCCCACTGGCCAAAACCATCCATTTCATGCTTTATGTGGGAGCAACACAAGGTTCTATAACAAAAGTCTAGGAGTGGAGATTCTTACCTGACCCCTTCCCCAAGGCAAAGATTAAGCCTGTTAATGATTCTTCTCAGACATATAAAGGTGTAAGTAATGTAGGAAATATGAAAAGAAAGATGCATCTCTGAGTTGGATAGGGACCATTATTTGTTTCCCACTCAAAAGAGCCATAAAATTTCCTACTCTGGGTAAAGAGAAAGAGAGTGACGAAGAACAAGTGCAAATTAAAAGGGAAAGAGTCAGAGAGTTGAAAAAACTGACATAAATATTGGGGAATACAAAATAAAGTCTGAAAAACCAAAGGAGAAAGCCTGAGGAGAAACCTCACTCACTCTATTGGTCCAATAGAGATTCATAAAGATAAAGGTGTGAATTCAGCTAGCCAATAGAACATTATAGGAAAGAATTATACAACAAAGGAAAATGAACCAAAATTCCCTGATTAAAAAGAGAATTTTGTGGTTTCCTAAGACTTCGTGAAACAGCAAGAAATTACAAAATGGCTGGAAAAGAAAAAAGAAAGAAAATTAAAAAAAAAAAAAAGTTAAGCCTGAAATAAAAAATACAACAGATTAAAAAACAACAACAAAGCAAACAGAAGGCAATGGAAAATGCCGGAAGAAGAAACTATAAGAGAATAATATGGAATATAAAAATAAGGAAATAAAAGAAAATTCTACAGAAGAGAGAAAAGAGAAAGATTTTTTTTAAATGAAGGCATGCCTAATGCAAATAACTCAGAATTTTCACTCTGTAATTAAACAAATAAAAATCAGAATATATTCCAAAAAGCAAAGAAGCTCAAGATCAAAAGACCTTCAGCAAAGCTAAGTCTAAGACACCAAAAAAAGATGAACTTTATGTAAAACTGTAAATACTTGAGGAATTCTTGCAAAATAAAACCAAATCAGCAAATCTTCAATAAGACCTGAACGTCTAATCTTTATCTTGTTTACAGCCCAAACAAGAACAACACAAGAAAGGCAAATAATTTAATCATCAAAAATAACTAATCATTGAAACACATTTTAAATGAAATCAAAGTTTGCTTGCAAACAGTAAGTTTCCTTACCACCTAATAATACCTACTACTAATATGTTAAAATAACCTACTATGTAACAGGTCTAAACTCAGCACTTTACAAATAAGTATTATTTCACATGATTTTCACAACCACCCTGGGAGGGAGATACAGTTATTATACTCATTTTAAAGTTTAGAAAATGAAAATAGTACAAGCCATAATGGGGAGAAAATACCTAGTACAGATGAATTTACAGGTCAATTGTATCTAACTTTTAATGAGCACTCCATATCCATGCTTCACTAATTATCCTCAAAAACTGAGGGGGAAAAAAAAACTATCAGACTAATTTCATTATACAAATATGGTCCCAATACTTAAACTATGGAGGGATAAAGAAAGAAAATTCTAAACCAATACTACTAACAAATGTAAATTCAAAAAAATGATTCAAAGCAGAAAGATGATTAGCAGTGCTTGTATACGTACGTGCTCATGTGCATGTATAAATTGAAAAGAACAAGTTTGATTTAAAGCACAATAGTTCAATATTATGAAAATAATCATACGAAAACCAAATCCCACACTACTTATTCCAAGAAATGCAGACTTGAAAGGCAAACTATTAATTTATATTATCTCTAAATACACAGTTATAAGACTACTGTTTAATTATTTTCAATTAATAAGTATTTATTTTCCCTCCTTCCAAATTATTCCTGCTTCCCAGTTGTGGAAGAAGAAAAAGAAAAGGAAAAATCCTTTTTCTTAGACAAAAATATGCAGTCAAGTAAAACAAATTCACACACTGGGCATGTCCCTCACAAAAAAGTAAATAAGTGTAAGTACTAAGCACAATTTTTAAAGACAGTGTTTATCTCACTTTGAATCTTGATTCCAAAAATCTATCAGGAGATGGATAAAATAACTTATCAATGGTTTTGAGAACTATGGTTGATTACTGTACTGATCAGTCATGTCATTAAAAGATGTATCTTTTACCATGTTATATATAAATTAATCTGGTTCTGCTCACTTAACTGTGTATAAGTTTACCGAAATCTACATCTTCTTTGAAAATATCTTTTTGTTTCTGATAACAAAATATCCTACTATATTTATCTACCCTTTTTAATCTATACCCTAATTGATGGATATACTTTTAGTTTTCAATTATTTATTACTACATATGAAAAAAAAAGCCACCATAAATATTTTTACACATATAGATAGGACCATAAAAAACCCCATAAAAATGTATAGGTAAAACCCAAACCTAGCTTTTATTGAAATGGGGGAACACTGGAAACTTGACAAGTAAAGAAATTAAAGATAGATGGGAGTTGAATAGGGAGGAAAGGTGGGGGAAAGGGGAGAGAGGGAGGAAGGAAGGGAGAGATTATGAGAATGAATGTATCATATGCCATGCACAGTGGTGACACAAAGGATAAAAATGCAAATGAGTCTCTGGCCACAAGGCACTCTTCTAATGGGGGAACAAAATGCAAAAAAGTCAAAATGGGAAAAAGGGTGTGTCAGATATGAGATAGAGGAGGGATGATCAAAATGCAAGAAGTCCTATTCCCCTCTTCTGCCCCACCTGCCAAAAAAGGAAATGATGTGGCAGTTTCCAATCATGTAGGGCCAAAGCTGGCCCAAAGTATCTAAAGGAGACAGGCCTGAAGTGGAGACAATAGGATGGAAATTGCCTGTAAATACTAGAGTAATAAGCAAGGGTGAAGAAAGGGTCTCCTTCAAGTTGGTTAGATTGACAAAGTTGCCCAGACGAAGTAGGTTGGGGAGAGAGGAAGAGACATGATAAAGGCTAGAAAAGCAATGGGAAAACAGGTATAGTAATACAGTGTTAGTTACAAAAGTTTTGCTTTTCTTCCTTTTTCAAGGCAGAGGGAGAAAGGTGGGAAGAAAAGTGAAATTATTAACTGAAAAAACATTTCAATTTAATTTGTAAAATTCCCCAAAGAAGTTTAGATTACACATTCCACTCAGCAGAGCCAGAAAAACCTGGAAAGTGAGGGAGGGGGGATGAGAAGAAGAGTATTTAGAGATGGATTAGTCATAACTTCAAAAAAACCAAAACAAAACCACACACACACACACACACACACACACACACACACACCCCACACCCAAACCACCTAAATTCAGAGGAGAGATTGTGAGGGTTTAAAAAAAAAAAAAAAAAAAAAGGAAAAGAACCTGTGATTAAGATCCAGATAAGTCAGAGATAGAAGGGCTAGAGTAATTGAAGCTATCTGCAACAAGCACAGAGAATTGCTGCTAAACACACTCCTACTCCTTCTATGTAAATAAGATGTAGGAAGGAAAGAGTGGAAAAAGTGTAAGAATAGGGATAGAGAGAATAAAGATTCATGCAGAATTAAGACTGAAACAAAATCTAACATACATCAGCTAAACATAAAAAAGTTCTCACACAAAGCAACAACAAAAATAGATTTGATTAAAAGATAAACCATGATTCAACCTCAATATCTGATACACACACATACACACACATTAAATACCATAGTAACTAAATATTTAAAGGAAAAACTCAATGAATTGTAAGGGAAACAGATAATTCAACAAGAGCTGCGGAGATTTCAATCTACTCCTTTCAGAGCTAGACAAACCTAACTCCAAATATTAACAAGAAAGAGTTAAGACTGTGAATAGAATTTAGAAGTGATAAGTCTCAAGAGATTACGGATTGGGAAATTAAAGGGATTTACATATTTCTCAGCTCATTATGGGTAACCACTTTAAAAAACAACTGACCATTAGAGTTTAAAAAAATTTCATACACTGCTACTTTGCTTTGATCTAGCCAAGATTTGTCTGTTGTCTCAGCCTGAAATCTTTCTTTTCTTCCTCCCTCTTTTCCTTTTTTGTATCACTGACATTATGACCCATTTCCTCAATAAATAAGCATAATCAAGCATAACACGTTTATGCTATATTGGTTGTGCTGTACTGCTGTGTCTCATTTTGTACATATAATACTTCATTTTTCTGCCAAGAGTTAGGAAATGTACTTTACATTCATTCTTCTGAAATCATGACTGCTTAATGCTTTGATCAGAGTATTTAAGTTCTTGCCTTTTATTTAATGCATAAATTGTTCTGGTTTTGCTTTCTTCACTCTGTAGTACTCTGGGATGGTTTTGGTTGCTTCCTTCCCCAAAAAAGAAATGAGGGAAGAGATGAAGTTGAGTTGAAGCTCAAATGAAAAATGTTCTAACAGCAGCAGTTAGGTGACACATTGGATAGAGCCCCAGCCCTGAAGTCAGGAGGACCTGAATTCAAATCTAGTCTCAGACATTTAACAGTTCCTGGCTGTATGAGTCTGGGTAAATCACTTAATCCCAATTGCCTTTAAAAAAAAAAAAATGTTCCCACAAACAAAATCTCAATAGATGTTTGAGAGTTCTTGTTGAATTCAAGCCAAAATTCTTGGAGGAAGAGAAAAGGAAAAATATCTAGATAGTTTGTATATTAGCAAATCTGAATAATTATTTATAGAAATAGGAAAACTGTAACTGAACTGAACCAACGTTTTCCACCGTTTCAACTTTCTGAAATTTTTTTTTAGTTTTGCTATTATTTACTACCCCTTTTATACAGCAACACCACTATTAAGCTTATACTCTAGATAAATCAAAGAAAGAGTTAAAGTCCTTAACATGCACAAACAAGTGTAGAAGATATTTTTGACAAATAACTAGAAACTAAGCAGCTACCCATGGGAGAACGGGCAAAATTATAATATATGAATGTAATGGGAGGACCATGACATCTTCATTGACTATAATCTCTCTTCCACATCTTGATGAACCAGATCAACTCTATCCTGTCCTTTATTCTTGTTGCTGATTGAGCTTGCTCTACCAAGGCTTGGTCTCAGTTGTTTATTTAGTTTATTTAGTTGCTACTAGGAGGAAGGGAGGGCAGGAAGAGAGAGAAGCATAAAACCATTTTGAATCTACTACAAATTTATGTTACATAATCTCACCTGTGTCATCATTGCTACAAAGCAATTCTTTCATGCCTCTTTAATGAAACTGCTATTCCATTTACCATAGCACATTTAAAAAACCTTTTTTATTTATCTCTTGTCAAGTCTCTCATAACTACCAGTCCATACTCCTTCACCTGAGAACTGTCTTACATTTCACTGAAAAGAACAGTCATTTGCTGAAAGCTCCCTCTTCTCCCTTTCTCCTCATTTCACATCATTCAGATGGTATTGTGCAACTATCTCTTGCTTTTACCCATGCCTTGAGAAGGCAGATTGCCTCTATCCTCTTCACTCTTTCTTGTTTTCAATCTCTTCCCATCTATTGGCTGCTTCCTTATTGTCTACAAACATGTCAAATGTCTCCACCATCCTTAAAAAGCTCTCTCATCTCTCCCTAAATATCTATCATCCTATGTCTTTCCTTCCTTTTGGATCTAAACTTTTTGGAAAAGCTGTCATGTATAATCTTCTTTCTTTCTTTCTCTCTTCTTAAGTCTCTATGAATCTCATTTCAATCTCATCCTTCAATTGAAATTGAACTATCCAAAATTAATAATGACACTGTCAGTTATCATCTTCCTGACATCTTAGATTTTTTCAGGCCATAATTTTATCCTGATTTTCTTCCTACCTATCTTATCACTCTTCCATGGATGTTTCCCCAGGCTCTATCCTGAGTCCTTTTCTCCTTTCAAACTATTTTGCTTAGTGTTGTCATCAGCCTCACTGGATTCAATTATAATCCTTATAAAGATGATTTTTTTTGTACAATTTTAACCTTTCTATTTGTTGTATTCATAGCTTTTTGCTTTTCATTTATAAGTATTATGAAGTCTGGAAGTACTGTTTCTCTTTCATTCTTATTTTTAATCAAGTCACAGAGCAGGTAGCAATGCCTTAATCATATATGTTAATCTTTTTGTCCTGTGTTCTCTTCCAAGTCTTTCCTAACCTCCCTTTGCCTTTCTAAGCAAGGCTTGCCTTCTATTAGACAAACTACTAAACAAATAAATCTCTTCCACTTGATTTGTCGTTTTGTTTCAGTCCTTGTCCAAGGCTGATGTAATAAGTCTTCATCATCTCATCCTGGACTGATGCAATAACCTGCTAGTTGGTGGCCTGCCTAATGTTTTTTTTTTCCTTGCTCCAGTCTATCCTCCATTTAGCTATTAAGATAATCATCTTAAAGCATAGGTTTTACCATATTACCCTCTTCCCTATCCCTCATTTCAATAAAGTCTGGGATAAAAGATCCTCCTACTGTCTCTAGGATCAAAGATAAAACCAACCCTCTGTTTGAGATTCAAAGCCTTTAATAATTTGGAACTTCTTATTACCTTTCTAGGCTTCTTTTATCTCTCCCCCTTTTCATTTCTCTAGTACTCTGTGATACGGTGGTGTTCCTTCCCCACAAGACATTCCATCTCCCACTTCAATGTATTTTCACTGGCTATTCCTCATACCTAAAATTCTCTCCCTCTTCATCTCTACTGTCTGGCTGGTTTTCTTGATAAACCATCTAAAACCACACCTTCTATAAGAAACAGATCTCTTTTATTGCTAGGGCTTGGTTATCTTCTTTTTAACCTGCATATATCTTATTTATATGTATTAGATTATAAATTGCCTCCTGCATCAAACAATGAGCTCCCTGAGAGAAGGAACTATTTTTTGCTTTTCTTGGCATTGCCAGCATCCTGACAAAAGGCAGGCACGTTTTAAATGCTTGTTAACTTGACTCTCATGACTTGATGATCTTGGAGTCATCCTCATCCTTATTTCTTCAGCTCTCCCTCACTTTGCCTTGCCTTTCATTTGCTCTCACGTGAAAAATCAATTCTACAACCATAATATCTCTAACACCTATTCCCTTACTTGTACTGTCATTATTATCAACTAACTTTAGCGACTTACCTCCTCTTGCCTTGATTACTGTAACAGTCTCCTAATTTTTCTTTCTCCTGTTAGTCTCTTCCTTCTCCAATCTAGATTACATACAGAGGACAAAGTGATATTCTTAAAGAGCAAGGGTGATTCTGTTTAAGATGCTACAGTAATTCTTCATAGGAACATAACATATACTTATTAGACATTTTAAAAAACCTTTACAATCTACCTCCTATCTGTCCAGATTTATTAAACAACATTTCCTTTTACTAACTAAAGTTCAAAAATAAGGTTCAAACTGGCTCACTTACTATTTCATATCTGACATCACAACTCCGCCATCTCCATATCTTTCCATAAAAAAAGACTGTCCCATCCCCATGCTTGGAAAAATGCCCTTCTTCTGTACCTCTGTTTTCTGACAATACCTCTTAAAGATCATCTTAAGAGATCCCAGAGCCTTTCTCTTATTAATACCTTGTATCTACTTGCATATGTATACAATGTTTTCTCTGATTAAAATATAAGTTCCTAGATGCAGGAACTGTTTCATTTTTGGCTTTGCCTAGCCCAGTGCCTGGCATATAGTAACCACAATAAATGTGTACTGGTTGACTGATGCTAACTCTGCAACTTTAAAAAACAACAAAAATAAAAACTTCAATGGTCCCTCAAACTTTATGAAATTAGCTCAAATTCATTTTCTTCCCGATATGTTTACTTGGGCTTAGACCAGTATATTCAATGTTCCAGAACAAAAAAATTTATTTTTTCCATTCTGCTTTAACATCTTTACTTATACCACTTTCTCTTTCTATCCTCGCCAACTATTCTAATCTTACCCAACCTTGAAGATTGACTTTAAATTTCTTCTCTTTCAAAAGTTTTTTTTAATTAAGAGCTTCTTTCTCAACTCCTATATCTCTTATACTTTCAGGCTACTATGGTACACAATAGAGTATTTGGTTATATAATACTTTTTTTTTACTGGTCCCTATTATTTCTTATGTCTAAGTCTTACCTGCCCCAAAAGAGAGTGAATTCCTTGTGAACAGAGACTATTCCACAACTCTTTGGGGGACCTTCTTCCCTCAAATGGCCCGGTTATGTGTAATAATCAACATAAGAATTTGGTACACAGAAGGTCAAAATAAAATGTATGTATGTGTATATATAAATTTATATGTGTACATACCACATATGAGTAATTGTCAGTGAATAAATAGATGAATCACTACTGCAACATTGTCTGGAGATTTTACATATATATATATACATACACACATATATGATGTAGTCTAGTATTATAAAATTTTACATTATCTTTAAGTAAGCTGCTGAAAAGAAATGCCAAGGAAGACCTATTCCAGCTGTACACAATCAAAAACGAGGTAAGGTATATTAACAGCATTAAGTGAAAATTGATAAATAATAGGATGATATTACCAATCCTTTTTCAAATGCAAATTAAAAGGGCTCAATAATGATCTTTATTATTATTCCTATTTTTTATGTTTATATTTGACCCAGTTTAAATTATGGCTATCTCCAGCAACCTCTACCACCAGCCTTCCAATGGGAAGAGATAAGTATCGAATGTTCAAGCTAGAGGAAATACAACAAACTGGTATTAACAATTTCTTTAATGTCCAATACCAAATATTAATACTGCATGATTAATAATAAAGTTAAACATTAAAATTACACTGCATCTCATCCACATTAAATTACTGACAATAGTATTTCTTTGCATTCTATTTTATATCTGATGAAATCTTTTCTTTACAAGGCTTCTAAGATGCTTCAACATAGTGCTACTTGATTCATCATTCATTTAAAAAAAATCAACAAGGAAACTTAATAATGAATTTACTACCTATTCAATTTTAGCCTGTTTGATTTCCTTATCACAGATTGTCAATCTGGCATACAGGTTGAGCCCTTCTCTGCTTTCTAGATCACTGGGAAGATTTGTACTTGACAAATGTTAGGCAAGATATCAACAATATTCAGCTAATGCATTCTGAATGACTACATACAAATTTCAAGCACAATCTTAAAGAAATTTGTTAACTAGATGGAAATATAAAACTTTGGAACTGGAAAAGACCTTAATAATCCTTGGATAGGGGGTGGGGAGTGGAGAAGGGAAGAGGGGTATGTGTGATCCAATCATCTTATTTTATAGATATCAAACACTGTACCAAACTCAAAAAGCACATTGCTATTATGCATTTGTGAGTACAACTTGGATTTTTATTTGCACGGTTGCAGCAAAACTTTTAACACTACAGAATCTCCATGAAATCTGTGGTAAAAATAAAGCAGATGAAGACTTCATGTACTCCAACTTAAGGCATCAAGTGGACATGGAGACCATTGATTCAGTTCATAAATATATGGCAAATGGAGTCAGATTAAATAGAAGAATAAGAGGAAATATATTTTGGGACATGCTAAGTAGAATTTTCAATAATTCTAATAACAATGCTTTTTATTGCAAAGGGCCAGCATTTCAATACAAATATTCTCCATATGATACTCTATGACTGTGAATCATGGAACACTATTATATCGGACAAATCAAAACTTTAACGTCTGACTCAAATGGCAGTGACAATAACGAACACATAGGGGACAAATGTAGGCTACAGTATATTTAATAATATATAGCTAGTAACATATAGTGCTTTAAGGTTTGCAAAGTGCTTCACAAATCTTCCCTTATATACATCCCTGAGAAGGTAGGTGCTGTTATCCCCAAGAGGAGACTGAAATTGATAAGTTGTTTGCCTTAGGGTTACACAGATAGATAACTATCTGAGACAGAATTCAAAACTCATGTCTTTCAGCCTCAGACTCCAGTACTGTATGCACTGTACCACTTAGCTATACAGAAGGATCATAAAAGATTATATTAAGGACATGTAGAATTGGTCGAGGATGTGGATGTCATATGTCAAGAATGAGAGCTAACAATAACTTGACAGGTATGGTGGTATCTATAAACAATCAAAAAGCATTTATCAACTGCTTGGACAACCATTCAACAGTCAATGAGCATTTCTCTATGCTGCATGCTAAGAATATGAATATTAGGAGAAAGAAAGAGTCCCTGTCCCACAAGAGAGACATTCTAATAAGAGAAGGAAGTGTGAAAAGGAGAATGAAGATATACAACACAAGGACATGGATAGAGATATGGAGATGTTAGGAGAACAAATCCTAGCAGATGTAGATGGTCTGGGCCTATTCTTTAAAATGGAGGTTCTGGGAGGATCAAGCCAAACATTATGGACGAGGATACTTCTAATTTGTGAATTCCAGGACTAGATTAAATTTCCAGGGCAAAAAAAGGATTCTGAGACATGGTAGAGAAGTCTTGTAGAGACGAATTGGGTGTTTGGAAAGACACTCTGCTAAGGACTGGATATATGAAGGGTGGGGAGAGAGGCAAAAACAGTTCCTGCCTTCAGGAAGCTCACATTTTAATAAAATATTAAAAATAAAGAACTCTCAAATAGTATGTAGGATATAGATGGAAGATCTATCAAAATCACAGAAAAATGGAAAGCACTGAAGAATTACAATCTTTATTGGGAAAGGAAAAATGGGAATTAATGAGATGATTGATCAGAAGATTCACTCGGATTGATAAATTCTCCAGTAAACTGCCTTTGCTTTCAAACACAATACAATTACCAATGAAAATAGAATATTGGAGGATGATATAAGCCAATAAAATTTGCATCCATATGACTGGAGTCAAGTCAGCTCACAGTCTTCTCTTTCACTCTCCTATGTCCATGTAAGAAAAGGAAGAAATAAAGACTAGAAATCTGACTGTATCCTATGCCAAGTTATACATTAGAACTTCCAAATTTATACCCCGTTCCAAAATCCAGCTCAGTATTCTGTCTCTAACAGTGACACCAAGTGGTTTGTTTTAAAGGATAAATATGTTCCATCCTACCATCTTTGGGGATGAGTTCACTACATAAAGGTACTTCCTTTTCTCATTAGCTTATTTTTCCCTCAAGATTCCAGGAATATTCTGCTCTTGCCCCATCCCCTTCAATTATTCCCAAATTTGTCAACGTCTACGTTCACCTTCTCTGGAATGGTATTAATGATTTGATAAGCTTTATCGGGGTTTATTTGACTTGCTATGGAGTAGTGGTAGGGTTTTGTGTGTGTTTTTTAAAGTCTGTCTTCATATAGCAGCTGTTATTCCCTTGATTATTTTAGGCGCCCTTCTCGGGACCATTTCCAGTTTCACTCTTTCCTAAGGAGCAACAGCAATATTTTAAGACTCAAATGAATCTTGATTTTCACAATGGTTTTATAAAATGCTTCCTCTTTTGTTCCAGAACTATTCTTGACTTTGCCAAGAATTTTTGCTGGTTGGCCCTTTGGCTAAAGAAAGAATATCCAGTTGGTGTCTTCGAGGAATATTCTACAGATTCCTAACTCCCTTTTGCTGATTATAACAAAAAAAATCTGTGAGTAGTTTATCAGGTGAGGCATAAAACAGAAAGAACATTGTAAGTTTACTACAGTTACTCCCACTTTTCCTTTAGTTCTTTTGCAACTTTGATCTTTGAAAGATGGTAGTATTCTGATATTTTTGACCATACAGAATCCGTGGGAAAACACTATTAATTAAAAATATTTTCCTGTGATGAGCAGTTCATACTTGCCAAATTTAACGGTATGCCTTTGGGCAAATCATTTTATTTCTCTGGATTTCACTTTACTAATTTCTAAAATGAAGCAATTGGGAATGTAAATGGGCAGAATAATAACAAAAGCATAAACAAACACTACGTGATTATAATAAACATTTTTGTCAGTGAAGAGCTAAAAAATTCTCTCTCCTTGTAATAATGGAGCATTATGGATATGGAAAACAATATATACTGTCAAACATAAATAATTTATTAACTGCTTTTGCTGAACTTTCTCCTCTTTAAAAAAAATAAACAAACAAACAAACAAAAAAAAAAAACTTTGCTACTTCTTGATTAGGGGAAGGTGAAGGTGAAAGTAAAGATCTGAAAATGAAGGATCCAACTCACACCCTTTAGAGTAATATATATGAATGTAATGGAGAATTAACATGGTGTAAGAAATGGAAAATTGGTGTAAGAAATGGGAAAACACGTGATTTCAAAACATGATGGAAAGACTTATATGAACTGGTGCAATAAAGAGAATAAGAACACTTTATATTACAATATCAATATTGGCAAAACTGAACAAGTTTGAGGACTTTGGTAAATTCATTTAGAATGAAAACAGGCTGGACACCAAGCGAACGATTCATACAACGGACAAGGCTGTAAATAAATAACTTAAAAACCTATAAAAATTATCATCTATCATTCATAATTCCAGGAAACTGAAGATTGAAACACTATACGTTATAAGAATGGAATAAAAGTGAGATATACACCTACAGATATAGTTGTATATAGCCAGAGGAGGAATTTATTTTGCTTAACTATGCCTTTTGGTTACAAGAAATGTTATTTCTTTTTTCTTTTTTTCTTTAAATGGGGTGAGAGGCAGGAAGGAAAAAAAATTTTCTATTAATTTTTAAAAATTGGGAGTTGGGAGTGCTAAAAATGCGACAAGTTACATGGAATTTCAGATGAAGTCATGGTGTTATTAGTTTTACTTAACTGTTTTACTTTGTTACAAGAGTTTTCATGAAGTAGAAGTAATGTATGTAACAGAAAACCAAAACATTAAGGAAAACTGAAAATGACAAAAAGAAATGAATTTAAAATGATAATAAACGAAGATGTAGAAAAGAAGAAAAATGAGGATGTTTAAAAACATTTCCCTACCTTTTGATTTAGAGACCTTATACCAGGCATTCGCACTAGGGAGGTCCACTTTAGAAAGATTTTATTTTCACCAAAATATTTGTACGAGTACCTTTTATTATAATAAAAGAAAAGAAATATAAAGGAAGATATTCAACAATTAGGGAATAGCTAAATAAATTTTGGTACATGAAAATAATAAAACATTACCATACTTCAAGAATAAATGTTTATAAAAAAATTCAAAGAAGCATGGAAAGGCATACATGAATCAATGCAGGAGTGAAGTAAGCAGATCTAAGAAAACAATTGACAATTATTGTAACAATATTAATAGAAAATTAAAAAGATCAAACTAAAAACTGTAATTATAATGATAAAGTTCAGCCTCAAAGATGGTATGAAAAAAAATGCATCTCCCTCACTTTTTTACAAAAGTGTAAAATTATAAATGTGGAACATTACGGACAGATTGTCAAAATCGCTTGATGTAGAATTAATTGCAGGATCAAAAATCTAAAACTAGAAAGGGCTCCAGAAACCACCTAGTTTAAACTTCTTATTTTACAAATGAGGAAATTGAGGTTGTCAGCTTAAGTGATTTTTCCAAAGGCCATACATACTAGTAGTTTGAGAGAGAATATTTGAAATTTGTTTTTGCTAATCCGCCATCCATCATCTCTCCGTTAATCTTTGTTAGAGAAGATTTGTTGGATAAACATATTTGAAAATGATAGTGAAGTAAAAATAAAAGAAAAAATATCACTTTAAAAAAATCTGCATATAAAAATTAGGAAGTTGACTCCATGATCTTATTGCCTTTTTTGGTCACTTTTTTATGATTTATAGAATATATTGGATTAAAAGCCTCCCCAACTTTTAAAATACAGAACTCAAAATATAGTCATATCAATCTTAACAACTATGTAGTTGTCTGCTTACTATAATATTTTTAATTTAAAAAAAAAATGAGTGCAGAGATCAATCAATAAACATTAGGAATCTATGTGTCAGCCCTATGTTGGACACTAAAAGGAAATTAGCAATTGCAATAGTCTATTCAATACATCCAGAAACAAAGGATTCTTTAAAGGATAACACGTGCATAATTAAGTATTTACAAATAAGATGAATTGTTGGTTTGAATGCTACCTGGTTGAGCAAACAAGCATGAATAGGTAAAATGACATACTAAACAAGGGACAGTGCAGTAATAGATCTTTAGGTTCAGTTACCAATGGAATAAACATTGACATATGCATATACACATGCACAGGGGAAAAGACATACGCATAGATAAGAGAGTGAGAGTGCACATACTTATAACAACTTAATATCTGGAAAGATAACTTTTCCAATAAGTTCAACTTCATAATTCAAGTGAGAAATAAGTCTCTAAACAGTTAAACTATGTGTAAAATCTTATAAACTAAAACTCACACTTTATTAACAGTGGAAATTTACTTGACTTTAAGTCCTAAGTGTTCAATTTGCTTTTTATTTTAGAAACAATTTTAACAATCAATTAATAAGCTTTTATTAAGTGCTTACTATGTGCCAAGCACTGTGTAAAGCCTAAGGACACAATGAAAAAACAAAAGACCAATCCTCCTACATACACCTTCCTTTCTACTCCAACAGATTACACCAATAACATCCACACTCTCAAAAATTTTCAACTTCTCCCTAACTACTGGTTCTTTACCCCCTGCCTACAAACATACCCATCTCTCCATCAGCAAAGTAAAATGAAATCCTTCACTGCTATTCCCTGTTAGTTCTCATCCTTTATTTCTCTTTTGCTTTCTAAAGTTGCCAATTATCTCTTAACTGACAAACTGATGCTATTTTTAAAATCCTCATTCTCTTTTCTTCTCTGAGGTTTATACCATCTTAGTTCCTCTCTCCTGTCTATCTGACATCTTCTGAGTATCCTTTGCTGGAAATTGTTCTATCCTACACATACCCTCTTTCTGTAAGTGTCCCAAGCCTCTTGTCTTGGATTCTATCTATTTTGTCTCTATCCTCTATCCTCTCCCTCTTGCTGATCTCATCCACTCTCAGAAAATCAATTAATATCCTTAAGCCAATGATCCATGTGGCATTTGTATGTCTTCAAACTGCAGTAAGATTTTTCAAACACTGCATATTGAGAGATCATCTGAATGATGACCCAATTCAACTGTATTAAATAATAGAGCAATAGGCACTCTTCACTCACTTGTATTTTCTATTTTTCATTCCCTTCCTAAGTATTACACTTAACACTAACTTGAACAGTTTGAACACTTGTCTGAGATAACTTCAGAGAATTAGCTGTGACATTAGAGACTGTGAAAACAGTGGCTGAGCTTGTTAGTAGCTAAGATATCTAATTGGACTCAGAGGGTGGCCCAGTTATGTTGCAAGGTCAAGGGATAACAGAGAAAACAGCCTGTATAATTCACTGGCATGAAATTAACATCAAGACACCCTATATAGCATGATGGGTGAACTCCTACTGGAGGACTTAAGGGAAGATCACAGACAGTCACCAAGAGAAAGAGAACACAAGGATGGGTTGAAAAGTGCATTACTGGAGGTACTCACATAGGATAAAACCACACATGTGCACGCACACGCACATGTAGACAAAACAGCTCCTAGTTTTATCAATTTTTTTTATTCCAATTATGTTAATCTATTCCGAACATTTCATTCTTACTTAATAAGTTAGTGCTTTGGTTTTTATTTATTTTCAGACTTTTGTTTTCTAATTCCAGAACTAATTTACTGATTTTTTTTTCTTCAACTTGAAATAATTTAGAAATCCCTACCTATTTGTTTATATATATATTTCAAAAGATCCATAAACTTTGATGACAAGAATATTTTTTATTATATCTTGCATATAAAATGTTATCTTATAATTTTTCTCTTTATACTATTGTATTTTTTATATTATCCTTTAAAAACATTATTCTAAGAAGGGGACTACTATTTTCACCAAATTGTCAAAGGAACCCTTGACACAAAAAGATAGAAATCTTTGGGTTAGAGATAAATTCTCTAAAGGCTGTCTTAACTGGATCTCCAAAGTTCTGGTATGTTGTGTCATTCCTTTAATGGTGTCATTTATTGTTTCTATAATTTGTTCTTTGATCCAGCAATTTTTATTATCTGTCTGTCATTTTAAATCCTTTCTTAAAAGGCCTTTTCCTTTATTAAATGTAATTTTGCTTTTTGGTATCCCAAGAGCATGTTATTATCTCTACTTTTCTGAATTTGTCTGTGAAGTTTTGAATGCCCTAATATCTACTCAGTTTGTGTTAAAAGTAACAAGGGCAGTAGAAAAAAACAAGACATTTCTTCTATTTTCATCAGTCTTTGAGATAAGGGAATTTTTAAAGTTCTCTTCAGTTGATTTCTGTTGTACTGCCTCTCAATTAATTTACAATTCAGAAAAGCTAAATATTTGGTAAACTTAAAGGAATGAACTTTATTCATACATTAGAAATAAAAAGTAAAGTACTTGAGAACTAATGGAGGGCAGAAACATTAAAATTAAAACTTCATTGTCTCTATGGAGTATTACGATAGACTGTGAGCTCTCATAAAAACAGTGACTTGAAGAAATAAGAGTAGTTTCTGACAGTCTAATCTCTGTTATTGAAAATGTGTCCTGTGTTAAATAAGAGTTATTTCAAGTTTAAGGATCATTCAGAGAATCATTTCTGAGGTCCTTAACCAGAAATTTCTTTCAATAATTTATATACACATATGAGTTTATTCCTGTATCATCAGAACTATAAAACTGAAAGCTATAAATACTGGCAAACCAGACAACTAGTAATTAAATTCATTTTAATTCCTTGTAATAAATATTTGTGATAATACTACTGATAATAGTTTTTATCCAATTGTCTGAGTCAGAGAAATTTTACCAAAATTTTTATCATTCAAAAAAGCTCAGGTCAGAGTTTGTTTTAATTAAATATGGCCAGTGAAAATAATGAAAGAAAGGAGTATAAAACTGTCAAAGATAAAAAAGATTTTGAGACAATTTGAGTATGGCAATGAAATAAAAACTAGAGTCAACTAAAATATTAAAGAAGCAATTAGTGACTTCAGCAAATTAGCAAGATAGAAAAAATATCCACATAAATCATCAGCCCATCTATTACCAGGAAAAACCAGAAATATGATTGAAAAAAAATTCATTCAAATAAACATACACACAACACACTTCTCAAATTGGCTAAGAAGACAGGAGAAGATAATGACAAATGAATGTTGGAGGGGATGTGAGAAAACTCGGACACTAATACATTAAATTATGAGCAGATCCAATTACTGTAGAGAGCAATTTGGAACTATGCCCAAAGAATTATCAAACTCTGCATACCCTTTGATCCAGCCGTGTTTTTACTGGGCTTATATCCCAAAGAGACCTTAAAGGAGGGAAAGGAACCTATATGTGCAAAACTGTTTGTGGCAGCCCTTTGTGTAGTGCTAGGAACCTGGAAACTGAGTGGATGCGCATCAGTTGGAGAATGGCTGAATAAGTTATGGTATATGAATGTTATGGAAAGTTATTGTTTTATAAGTAATGATCAGCAGGATGATTTCAGAGAAGCCTGGAGAGACTTACATGCCCAGATGCTAAGGGAAATCAGCAGAACCAGGAAATCATTATACACGGCAACAAGAAGACTATATGATAATCAATTCTGATGGACATGACTCTTCTCAACAATATAGTTCAGACCAGTTCCAATCATCTTGTGACGAAGAGACCATCTACACCCAGAGAGAGGACTGTGGGAACTGAGTATGGTTCACTACACAGCATTTTCACTCTTTTTGTTGTTTGCTTGCATTTTATTTTCTTTCTCATTTATTTTCTGGTTTGGGTTGATTTTTCTTGTGCAGCAAGAGAATAGTTTAAATATGTATACATATATTGGATTTAACATATATTTCTACCCTATTTAACATATATTTGACTACTTGCCATCTAGGGGAAGGGGTTAGGATAGGGTTTGTTTTTTTTTTTTGCAAGGGTTAATGTTGAAGAATACCCATGCATATGTTTTGAAAATAAAAAGCTTTAATAAAAAAAAATACTTAAAAAATAAACATATATACTAAATATTTATATGAAAAGTATAAATTGGAGATTTATCTACAAAAACACATTCTAAAACTATGTAAATACAATTATAAAATACTTTATAGAATTAAAGATTAACTTAAATAATGAGAAATGCTATTTGAGAGACAACAACAATGATAAAAATGATACTACCTAATTTATTTGTTCAGTATGATACCAATAAAACTATCAATGGATTACTTTAGAGAATTTGAAATTTTAAAATAAAATTTATTAAGAGAAACTAAAAAATCTCAAGGGAAATGGTAATGTTGGGGGTGGGAATGAAGGATACCTAGCATTTCTACATCTATTATTACACAGCAGTAATAAATAAAACTTAGATGATGGTGCTTAAAAAGTAAAATGTTGATCACTGGGACAGATTAGGCATACAACAAAAAGGAAGCAAACAATATTTTAGCATTTGAAAAATCCAAAGACCCTCAAATTCCTAACTGTAAGCATTCAATATTTATAAAAACCTATAAAGAAAACAAAGAAGTCATCTGCCAGAAATTAGATTTAGCCTAAGATCTCAAGACATATACCAAATGGGATACAGAGTCAAGATACAAAGTTAAAAGGAAATATCTTTTGTAATTATGTGATACAGGAAAAGTTAATGACTAAGATTAGTCCTAGAGAGAATCAGAAAGGATAATAGAATTATTGGAATGAAACTTACCAAGTCACTGAGTTGAACATCTTCATTTTATACAAATAAAGCCAAAAGGGTAAGAGGTGGATGTGGGGAAAATTTTTTTTTACAATACGTTTCTCCAATAACAATCTTGTTTGCAAAATATATACAAGGAAATGACATTTATAAGACTTAAAGTCATTCTTCAAAAGATAAATGATATAAACTAACTAATTCTCAAAGGAAGAATGCTCTAAGTCATTTATATTTAGCAAAATGCCCACTGAAATAGTTTTGAAGTTTCATTTTACACCCATCAGATTGGCAAAAAAAAAAAAAAAAAAAAAAAAGGCCAATGTTGGAAGGGCTTCTATTAAATAGGCTCCCTGAAACACAATTTGTAACTAAACAAATAAAGTCACTAAGTGCATACTCAGAGACAACATTACTAGATCTAAAACCAAAGAGATCAAAGAGAAAACGAAAAAGACATGTAGATAGATAGATAGATAGATAGATAGATAGATAGATATAGATATAGATATAATCATAATGGCTCTTTTTGATGTAGGAAAGAACTACAGAGTGAGAGAGAATGAAAATGAGAAGCCTAGAGGGAGTGTGAGAATGAGCCCATAAAGGGGTTGTTTAAACAAATCACAGAATATGAATGAAATGGATTATTTGTTGTGCCACAGGAAATAATGAAATAGATAGTTCAGAGAAACTGAGGAAGACATATATGAACTGACATGGAGGGAAAGGAACAGAATCAGGAGAATAATTTATATGAGAACAATTATAAAGACAAACAATTTTTAAAGACTTAGGAACTCTGATCAATGGACAACTCCAGAGTTATGATTAGGTTATATTTCCTTAGTCTAAAGGTAAAGAACAGGAAATTCTTCACACACAGCAAACATGGAACTTTGTTTTGCTTAATAATAAGGATTTTGCTTTTTTAGGGAGAAAAGGGAAAGGGGAGGGGAGAAGAACAACAAAAGCAAAAGTAAGAATGAGAGAATAGAGAAGTATTAGATTTTAGGACTGAAAAAGACAGTACTATCTAGGTAGTCCAAATTTCCTTTAACCTTTCTATCAATGAGAGCCATTATAAAAGGAGAGAGTGGAAGTGTGGCATCCTGGTTACAGAGATAGCTTTGAAGCTGGGAAAGGTTCTTCTAGCTTCAAGCTCTGTTCAAGCTCTGATTCTGACACACATTAGCCTTGTGAGTCTGGGAAAGCCACTTAATCATTCAGAGATCTAGATTTAAAATTGCAACTTCAATCTCATGCTCCCCTTCACTCAGAAACTCAATATAAAAAAAAAAAACAACAAAAAAACAAACCTTTCCCATGCTATTCCTCTCCCCATAACTTCAGTTTCACTCACCTCAACTCCAACTTCCTTCCATACCCAGTCCTAAATTATTTGTTGCACCTCAATTCCTTCCACTATTCTCATTTCAAAATTCCAACTATCAGATACTCTCATTTACCCTCTATTTTTTCTTTCCAAACTAATTGACATTTTTCTATCTTGCACCATGTCCGTTGTGATTATCTCGACATTTAGCAGTTTTTTAGTACCCCCTAATTCGAAATACAGAATTCTTGTTTCGCTAAGTCTGAAGAGTGAGTGCTGGTGGTCACTATTCATGGGCATCCCACAGAGGTCTGTCCTGGGACTTCTCTTTTCCCTCTATAATATTTGACTTGGTAATCTCACTTCTGTGCCAACAATTCACAAATCCTCCCCCCTAACTTCTTTGCTGATCTCCAATTTCCCATTTCCATCAGCCTTTCAGGCATTTTGAACTGGATAACCAGTAGATATGCTATAATCAAAATGTTCAAAATGAAATTCCCTATATTTCCTTCTAAACCCACCACTTTCTAAGATTCCTTAATTCTGTCAAAGGCACCACCATTTTACCAGGTCCCACGCTCAAAGCTTACATGGCATTTTCTACTCCTCATTCTCACTTGCCCCTCCCTCATATCCAACCTGTTGCCAAAATCTACTGATTTAACCTTTTTAACGTTTTTCAAAATATGTCAATACTGCCACCTTGCCCTATGACAGCCCTATTGTGCTATACCAATAGCCTGCTAGTTAGTCAGTCTGCCAAAAATCTTTCTACTCCCATCCAGACATAAAAGTAATTTTCCTAAAGCAGAAGTGACAATTACGTCCCTTTTACCTTCACCCCCTCAATAAATTCTAGTGGCTCCCTATCACTTTCAGGATCAAATAAAGAATCCTCTAGCTATCAGAACCCTTCATAACTTAGCTCCATCCTACTCTTTCCAGTTTTCTTACACCTAATACCCTCCCTTTCCCTGTCATGTATTCCTCAACCCAGTGACATGGGTTCCTTTGTTGTTCCATGAACAAAACACTCCAATTCTCTTCAGGCATTTTTTTTCTAGATGTCCCCCATGCCTAAAATGTTCTTCAACTTCAATCTAATGGCTTTCCTGGCTTCCTTTAAATCCAATTAAACCCTTATCTTTCCCAGAAAGCCTTTCCCCAATGCTCAATTCTAGTTCCTTCCTTCTTTCAATTAATTCCTATTTATCTTGTATATAGTTTATTTGTACACACTTGATTACTCTTCAGATACTGAGTTCCTAGAGGGCAGATTCTACCTTGTGCTTTTCTTGATATATCCCTGGCATTCCACACAATGCTTGGCCTAGAAAGGTCAGTTAATAAATGTCTACTGACCTTTGAGTGTGAGGATCTAAATTTAAATATAAAAATCTAAATAGGTGGCAACATCTATGTGACCTTGGTTGAGTTGCTTAATCATTCTGGGCCCCAATTTCACAGTCTGCAAAACAAGGGATTATCTTGTCCACTAGATTATCTTGGAGATCCCTTCCTATTCTTCATCTCTTTCTTTCTGCTCACCCCCAAGTCTTCCTTTTTCTTAAAAAACCCTCAGTAGAGTCTATCTTTTCCAGTTACTATCCCATTAACTCTCTTCTCTTTTACAGTATTATTCCCATCAAATTTTTCCTATACTTTAGCACTATTTTCTATCCTTTTATTTCTTACTCAACACTCTAGGCTCCCCACATGATCATGAAATTAAAACTATCTCCAAAATGACTTTTGACATTTGAGTTTGCTCAGTCTTTGCCTTTCTTGGCCTCACTGCATTAACTGTCGCTGTTAAGCATTCTCTCTTCTCTGGGTTTTTCTAACATTGCTCTCTCTTGATTCTCCTCTAAACTGTCTTACTGTTACTTCAAAGTTTCCTTTGCTGACAAACTGTGGGCGTACCCCAAAATTGTTGCGGGCCCTCTTGTATTTCCTAGCTTTAGTTTCTCATTTGGTAAATTTCTCCATTCCCATAAGTTATCAGCTTTGTGCAGGTAAGTCTTAAATCTAAATATTCAGGTCTGGTTTCTCTCTAGTCACATATTTCCAACTACCTGGTGGGCATTTCAAAGTGGATACCTTATGAAACATATCCAAAATCAAATTTATTATTTTCTTCTCCCTTTTTATTTCTATTGAGGGCACCGTCATCCATGTAACCACTAAGGATTGAAACTTTGGCATTAATTTTGTGCAGGTCTGACCTTGTCACTCATCCACCCTATAAATTCCTTCAATAATTTCCTATTCCTTCTAGGATGAAAACAGAAGCTTCAGCATTTAAGGTTCTTCTACCTGAACCTACTTTTCCAACTTTATTATTATACACGTTTTTTTCTTCCTACATGCTATGATAGACAAACTTTTCTTTCTGTTCCTTACCCAGGACTCTTCATCTCCTTTCTCTGTGCCTTTATGCTTGTTTTTGCCTCATAACTGGAATTTACTCCCACCTCACTTCTGCCTCTTAAGAATGTTGCTTCCATTGGTCGAAGTATTTCACCTGAAGTCTTTCCTGTTTTCCCCACATGCTAATATGTACAATTTTCCCTACTCCTATGAACATCTGCTGGTACAAATTATTTGTGTATATTTTCCCCTGATAAAATGCAAGCTCTTTGAATACAAGTATTTGGGGGGGGGGGGGGAAGGGGTGGTAGCGGTGGTTACTGTAACCGTAGTAGGGGTTTAACTGCTCTATGACTGATTTCCTAGCCTACTACTATGACCACATTAATAGCTAATAGCAAAATGTCCCATAACGAGAAGCACCTTTGTATCCTATGTTAAAGGGGAAGCATGAGATCTTTTACTTTTAATTTCAACATTCTTTTAAAAATATTTTATTCATATTTCTTGTTTTGACTTCACAGTCATTTGGACTTACTTCCATCCCAACACACACACACACACACACACACACACACACACACACACAAAATTTTTTTCATTGAAACAAACAACAACAAAATATAGACTGAATGTAGCTTTATCCTAATTGTTCCCCATTTCTCTGCTAAGGGCCTTCCCTTAGCATGTTTCATTATCTATTGGACCAAGAATAATTTCTAAGATTATTCCAGCAATGCATTACTAGATCTATAACCTAAAGATATCACAAAAAGGGGGTTGAGGGGGGAAGAAGGATCTAAATGTACAAAAACATTTATTGCAACTCTTTTTTGGTGGCAAAGAATTGAAAACTGAGTGTATGCACATCAATTGGGGAATGGCTGAACAAGTGGTGGTTATATAAATATAATGGAATACTATTGTGCTATAAGAAATGATGATCAGGTAGATTTCAGAAAAACCTGGAATAATTTATATGAATTGATTCTGAGTGAAGTGAGCAGAACCAGGAAAATATTGTACATAGTAACAGCAAGACTGTGTGATGATCAACTATGATAAACTCAAATGTTCTCAGAAAAACCAGTGATTCAAAATGATTCCAACAGACTTCTGATGAAAAACACTATCCACATTCAAAGAATGAATTGTGGAATCTGAATGTAGACCAAAATTTGTTTTTATTTTCTTTTTCATAGTTTTTCTCTTTTGTTCTGCTTCTTCTTTTACAACAAGACTAATATGGAAATGTTTAACATGACAGTACAAGTACAGCCTATATCAGAATGTTCACTGTGCTGTGAGGTGGGAAGGGGGGGCGGGGGGAAGGAGAGGGAACTTTTGGGAAAATCTTACAAAAATGAATGTTGAAAACTGTTTCTATATGTAATTGGAAAATAAATTCTATTAAGTGCAAAACAAACAAACAAAAACCCTGGAAAGGGATTTAAAAAAGATAAATCTAATTTCCTCATTTTTATAGAGAAGGAATTTAAAGTCAAGGGAGCTTAAGTGAATTGTTCATGGTCTTACAACTAATAAGAACTAACCTTTATATATAAGACTTTATGGCATATTACATATCTTGAGTCTCAACAATCCTGTGAGATGGGTGCTGTTTTCATTCCCATTTCACAGATGAGGAAGCAAAGGTTGGTGAGAGGTTAAGTGATTAGCCAAGGGACACAAGCTAGATTAGATGTCAGAAATGGATTTGAACCTTTACTAAGCACTATGTGCAAAGCACTGTATTAAGGAGTATTAATTAAGAAGTAAAAAGTAAATAAATGAAAGAGACTCAAGAAAGAAGAATCAGAAATAAATGAATTCACCCACTTGCTAGTAGGTAAATCCCCAAACACAAACTACTTAAGAAAGAACTTTATTTGACAGAGGTAGGTAGGTGGTACAATAGATAGAACACTGAACACTGAAATCAGGAAGACAAGAGTTCAAATACAGCTTCAGATACTTGCTGGCTAAGTGACCTTGGGCAAATGACTTTTTTTTTCCCCCCTTCAGTTTCCTTATCTATAAAATGGGGGTGGATAACAGCACCCATCTCCAAGACTGTTGTGAAAATAAAATGATATAGTATTTGTAAAGTTCTTTTGCCAATCTTAAATGCTAATTATTATTACTACTTGAATTCTTAGCTACTGAAAAGCAGTAAGAAATTAGACTAAAACATTGTACCAAAAACAATACATTTTAAATGGATATACTACCTGGTATGGTAACCTTTATATTATTTTTAAAAATTAAAAGACAACCAGATTAAGAATCTTTTATAGCTATGGCTAAGATAGGTTTAGAGGCAAGAGGAAGCTAGTAAATGTTTCAACAACTGTCCCTCTTCTCCCTTCTCCCCCAAAATGTACATGCTCTTATATTTAATTTGCATTATTAATAATTTCTCCATCACTTTCTTAAGTTACTCAACAATCAAGTAAAACAAGCCCTAATTATTTTTAAAAGATTACTCCAAGTTTAACTTCTTTTTAATGATCATTGCTGTAGTTACTGTCTATATTGTTCTTAAAAGTCTCATCTACTTTACTTTTTATTCATATAAATCTTCCATTATTTCTCTGAATTCCTAAAAATGGCTAATTTTGCAAAATAATATTCCATTATAGTAAAAAACAGAAAACAACCAAAAAAAAAAAAAAAAAAACCCGAACAATTTTGTTCTACCATTATCCAATGGTATTTTATTTCTAGCCATTTGTTCCTACAATACTATCTACTTCACAATTTTTATAATCTCTAAAGTATTTTCTGCCCTCTCCAACATTCTACAGGTATTATGATTCCTATTTGTAAAATGGGAAGCTGAGGACCACAAAGGTAAAACAGAATTTTCCCCACTAAACCATCTTCTTTTCCTATTTTCCCTATTATTTCATTAATAAGGAACCACTATCCTACAAGCCACCCAGGTTTCCAATCTAAGCAACTCCCCACATCCAATCTGCTGCCAAATATTGTTGATTTTACATTCAAATTACCTCTCATATATACTCTTCTCCTCTGACACTGTCATCACCCTGGTCAGGTCCATACCTGGACTTTGTACAATCGGCTACTTAGTATCCCTCTCCAACACCTAAGTGGATAGCATTTTCATTACCTAAAATCTTTCTTTCCCTCCCTCTCTCCATCTTCATCTCTTTATTCTCACCACAGGATTTATATACATCTTCTCAAGTAATGTGACAATTTAAAATAATGCATTAAGGAGGCAGAGTGGATACTGAGTTTGTATCAGGGTTAGAAAGATTTTGCTTCAAGCTCCATCTCTTGACACCTCTGCCGCTGGTTATGAACAACTGCTGAAATCATTTAACCATTCAGTGCTCTAGGCTAAAGCTTTTTAAACTTTTCTCATTCATGATGACTTTTCACCTGAGGAATTTTTATGTGATCCCAGATATGTAAGTATGTAAAATAGGTATAAAAATCAAACATTTTCTGATGATAAACTGTAATTTCATGACACCAACCTTCAGTTATGAGAACCTATATAAGTTCTCAATTTTAAGAAGTTTTTGCTCTATGCAACTATCCTATACTGTAATAGAAGAATTACTGATACACACTGACATATCTTAACCAGAGTCCACTATACCAATATATTCACAGACCTGGTCCAAATCCTAACCACTTATCTCTAAAACCTCAAATGACATACGGATATTTACTAAAAATAAAACAAGAATAATAAGATGGGGTATAACTGTGATATTTATTTTGGGATATAAGCTACAAAAATACTAAAAAGAATACAAAAAATACAATTTCCTCAATGAGATAAACTTTAAAAAAAATTTCTCAGAAACAGATACAGGTCTTTCTTATATGGTTTGACATATAAATAAATATAATTGAGTAAGGTATTTGCACTGATCTAGAAAAATCTATAAGGTGTCAATTTAAATTAAAATCAAAGCAAAACAACCCAATATTTGAATCAATAAGAATATGGAATGTATTGGTCAAAATTGAGGGTATTTTTACTTTTTTGTATCACAAACCCTTTTGGAAGCCTAGTTCCCAGAATAAAAGTTTTTAAATTAATATCATAAAATACACAGAATCACAAAGGAATCATTAATAATGACATATTCTTTTCAAAATATTTTACAAACAAATTCACAGAACCCAAATTAAGAAACTTTTATTTACATAAACTCTTGGTACATACTTTTTAATGCAGTAATATTAGTACTAGATCTGTATCTTCAAACTGTGCAACCCTTTTGATGCAATAGTATCACTATTAGGTCTGTACCCCAAAGAGATCATAAAAAAGAGAAAAGGACCTACATGCACAAAATAGCAACTCTTTTTTGTGGTGGCAAAAATTGGAAATTGAAGGGATGCCCATCAATTTAATGGCTAAACAAGTTGGGGTAATTTAAATGTAATGGAATATTATTGGCAGATTTCATAAAAACATTAAAAGATTTACATAAACTGATACAAAATAAAATGAACAGAACTATGCAACTATTTATTATACATAGTAACAGCAATACTATGATGATGATCAAGTAGAGCTCTAGGTCAATCATCACATATGATCCAAGACAATTTCAAAAGACTGATGTAGAAAAAATAACCATATCTAAAAAAAGAACTGAAAGTATGAATACAGAGAGAAGCATACTATTTTCACTTTCTCTATTTTTCCCCTTTTGTTCTATTTCTTTAAAAATATGATTAAGATGGAAATATGTTTTACATGATTGTATCTACACCAAATTGCTTACCATTTTGAGGAAGGATTTGAAACTCAAAAAAAAATTTTTTTAATGAACATTTAAAATTATCTTTACATATTGCTGGAAAAAAAAATATTATGAAAGGACAAAAATATTATTCAAGTTAACTGATCCAATCCTTACAATAACTGCCAGGAAGGTGGTATTATGTACAGATGAGAAAACTGAAGCTGACACAAAGTCTCAAGGCATAAAAGTAAGCGTTTAGATTCAAATTCAGGTCTTTCTGACTTCAAATTTACCACTTTACACTAAATCACCTAGCTGCCTAGTACAGAAGAAGAAACTGCTATTGAACATATACTCTCCAAAATTAATCTGTCCCTTGATAAAATCAGTACAGATGTTCCCAAAGATTCAGAACATCAATTTCTTAATCTGCTTTATGTCAACCCTTTTACTTTTCAATAATAAAATGGTTTTTAGTGCTATTCACATATATTAATAATGTGTAGCTTTTAATAATTTTTATATTTTCTCCACAAGCAACTAAATTTTAATATAAATAATTCTTATTATTCTTGTCACTATGACTCAAATATAATTGAAACATTTAAAAAATATCACTGGAAACAAAAATACAAGCAAATATAGAAAATGATGATATGTGGTTTTCTGATCAGCAGGGATCCTTTTAATTGGTGTAAGCAAAGTATGAAAATTTGGAGAAGTGATCAAGAAAAGCCTGAATGTTTACATTTCTTGGCCTGTTTTATTCACAATGAAAACTGATAAAAGTAAACAGTTCTTCAACTATATCTTCAAACTACTTGATTGAATCCAGGTAGCTCATTCTGAAGTTGTCAAAAATCTGTTCATTTTTCCAAGTTTCCTCATTTTACTTGATTTTTCCCCCAACTTTTGATATTTCTGACTTCCACTTTTCCAATTATACTCGCTTTCTTTTTTGCTTCTATGATACTCATAATCACCTCCTGGGCTACTATTCTTCAGTTTTGTGTTGTTTCTTTGTTGAATTGTCATCATCTCATCCTTAAATCGCCAAGTTAAGCTCTAATTTTACTATCTTCTCTTCTCAATGATTTTAACATGTCCCATAAGGTCCGTGATTATTACCTTGGTAAAGACAATTCATCTATTTCTACATGCCATATTCTCTTATATGCTCTAAGGTTATCTAAAACTCATCACATGCAGAATCTCCCACACCAAACCTCCCTACTTCTGTTGAGGACACCACAATTGACAAATATCTATTCTGCACTCTTCCTCACCCTTTATATATAATCCCTGCCATTTATCTTACTGATTTTTACATCTAAATGTATATAGGAATGAATATTTAGTTTGAATAGAAAGTATCAGGTTTCAAATCTAGCCTTTGCCAAAACATATAGGTGATCTTGAGCAAGTTATTAACCATCTCTAGAAATCAGTTTACTCATCTGTAAAACGAGAGGTTTTCACTACATGACTTTTGGGATTACTTGTAGGTTTCAATGTGTTTAGCTTATTTTTGTTTTTTGAGCAGATTTACTTTCAACTCATGAGAAATGAAGAAAAGAGTTGCCCTTTTTGACTCAAAAGTCTGAGTTACATTTGTTTCTGAATCCAAATGTATTAAATATATATGATTTCATAATTTTAGGAACTGCTGATCATTTTTAAAAAATTAGTTTTGCACATTCTCCCTCTCAAATTCTTCCTCCAAGTAGAAAAAAAACAAAAACAAAAAAACAAAAAAAACAAAGTCCTTGTAACAAATAAACACAAACAAAACAAATCCCCTACTGGCCACAATCCAAAAACGTGTCTTGTTCTATATGTTAAATCCTTTAGCATTGGATCAGGGAGTAATATGCTTCACCATTTCCTCTGGAAATAAGGTTATCATGCTTGCATTGATTAGAGTAGAGTCCTTAAGTCTTTTATCACAGTTGATTGGTTTTTATAATACTGTTAAAGTATAAATTCTTTTCCTGGTTCCGTTCACTTCCTTTTGCATCAGTTCGCTCAAATCTTCTCAGGTTTCCCTGAAATTTTCTCTCTGTTCCTTATAGAACATAAGAATTCCTTTACATTTATTTAATATAATTTGTTCAGTCATTTCAATTGATGGGCACTCCCTTAATTTCCAGGTCTTTGCAACAACAAAGAGTTGCTATAAATATATTTGGACATATAGGATATATTTTGGACATAGATCTAATGGTGCTATTACTAGATCAAAGAGTAAGTTTTTTAAATAGAAGCAAACTAAAGTGCTTTGATTTTTTTTTCTCCAGAAAGTTAAACCATTAACTTTTTTGGTTCTGTTCCCATAAGAATTGTACTTCAGAGGCATAGCTATTCTCTTTCCATTAATAAATATTACTAACTTTTAAATAAGTCTTCTTTTCAAAGAGCATTTTTCAACTGAAGTTCAATTCAATCTACTTTTCCTTTTTTTCTTTCCTGGAGGAAAACCCAAAATACCCCAAACTGAGAGTGAAATGAGCAGAACCAAAATGATGTATGCATTTAATACTACATTGTTAAAGGACAACCTGTGAGAGGCTGGTAAACTCTGATGTAAAAATGAGCAAACATGATTCCAAAAAAGTTAAAGCATATTTTTCAATTCCTGGCAGCGAGGTGATGCTCCATAGAGAGAGAAGATGACATACAGTTTTGTATACTACCAGTATAACGCTAACTTGTTTTGCTCCACTATACCTATTTACTGTAGTGTTTTTTTTTTTTTTTTTGGGGGGGGGGGACACAGGGAGAAAAAATTTAAACAGAAAAGGTAAAAAAAAAAAAAAAAAATGAATAAAATACAGAAAGGGATTCAGAGGACAATGTTGTTGCTACAGTGCTAAATGCTGTGCTCTGTCCCAAAATACAGGGTTTACAAACCAGAAACATTCCTTGTTCTCAAAGAGTTCATGCTTTAATTGGATTAGCTGCAGGAGAAATGGAAAGATTTGAAGTTCTAAGGATGCAGGAAGGATAAATAGTCTTTCTTTAGATTAAATAAGTAGTTTAGACCACTGAAGTTTGTGCTTTATGGGTCATAGAGAGAAATAAAATGGTAAGATCAGGAAGATCTTAGAAGGAAGTATTCGTCAGGGAACATGGTTAAATTCCAACTTAATTCTGAACAGAATTGGTAGCTCCCATCTCTTCCAAGTCACGTCAAAAGTCATATAAAATGTGGTATATGAGTGGATGAGATTGTGACTGGAGGAGACAAAAAAGGGAAGTGCTGATATTGACCAGTCTTCCCAATGCCTTCTCAATGAAAACAACAATTTTATCTGGTATCATAAAATCTCTTCTTACATAGCTTATATTTACTGAATTGGCCTGTGAATGTTGAGGAAAACACTTGTAGAGTATTAACTAAAATGTACTTTAACAACTCTAACCAAGAATTTCCAAATTTCCTACTAGCTAAAGCATAAAAAAGTGACTTCCTAAGAGAAACTAAGAGAAACCTAGTTTCTCTTGTCACATTATTGCTTGCTAAAATTGTAACTTCTAACCAATTAATATATTTGCAAGTAGAATTGCCCTTAAAGACATGCAAGTAATGGGAGTGATATGTGGATAAAAAGCCCAAGCTAAAAGAAAAAGAATAGTGAATCGGGAAGATTGAGAACATTGCAAAAGACAAAACTTTAACATCAAAAATTCAATAAAATTTCAATTTTACATGTACTAATATAAAAAAAAAGACATCAATGACTTATAAATTAAGTGTAAAGAAAAAACTGAAGAATGCCAATTAAAACACTATTAAGATGATTGAGGGGGTGGAGTCAAATTGGTGGAGAATAGACAAGACTTTATGTGACCTCCTTCAACTTTTCCTCAAATCAACAGCAGGTTAAGACTGGTTTTGGAGTATCAGAATTCACAAATATCTGTAGTACAACAAATTTCCAGAAGACACTTAGGAAGAACTTCAGGAAAGGTCTGGTTCAATCAGGCACAGGGAGAGGGCTACTGCCCCGAGACTGTAGCACAGGGATCCAGGGACAAGGCGCTGCTGCATAGCATGGGGAATCTGTTGTGAGACTTAAGGGCTACTTTGTCCTGGTTATTATCCCCTGTAAGACACCCAAAAACAAATACAAAAGGCAAATTGTAAGCCACTGAGATGAGGAAGAATGAGGCTGCCATTATCCAGCACCAGTAGTCAGTCAGAAACACCAGCCTCAGGGCAAACTACAGTGGCAATCTCCCCTTTGCCAGAAGAGCAGACCTCAAAACTTAAAAAAAAAAAAAAGCAAAGAAATAAAAAGAACTCTGACTATAGACAGCTTTTATGGAGAAAAAGAACAGATCTCATTCCCTAAGGATCCTAAAGGCCAATGAAGCCCCAAAGGGTGATATGAGTTGATCCCCATTTCACAAGAGTCTCTTGGAAGAATTCAAAAAGGATCTTAAAAGAGAAGAAAAATGGGGAAAGGAAATGAGATCTTTGCAAGAGGTTTAGAAAAAGGAAAAAACAAATTATCTGAAGAAAACTCCTTAAAAAATAGATTTGATGAAATGGGAAAAAAAAATTCAATGAACAACTCATTTCAAAATTCAATTTGCCAAGCAGCCCTTTTTGTAGTGGCAAGAAACTGGAAACTGAATGAATGCCCATCAATTGGAGAATGCATGAATAAACATTAATAATAATAAATAATAATATTCAATAACAAACACTATTAATAATAAATAATATTCCATAATATTCACATGCTATATGAATGTTATGGAGTATTATTGTTCTGTAAGAAATGACCAACAAGATAAGATGATTTCAGAGAGGCCTGGAAAGGCTTACATGAACTGATGCTAAGTGAAATGAGCAGAACCAAGAGAAGTTGTACACAGCAACAACTAGATTACAAGATGATCAATTCTGATGGATGTGGCTTTCTTCAACAATGAGATGTTTCAAACCAATTCCAATTTTTCAGTGATGAAGAAAGCCATCTACATCCAGAGTGAGCATCTGTGGGAACTGAGTGTAGACCACAACCTGACATTCTCATTCTTTCTATTATTGTTTGCTTGCCATTTTGCTTTCTTTCTCAGATTTTTTTTCCTTTTTGATCCAATTTTTCCTGTGCACCAAGATAACTGTATAAATAAGTACATATATATTGGGTTTAACATATATTTTAACATATTTAACATAATGCACTGGACTACCTGCCATCTAAGAGAGAGGGTGGGGGGAAAGAGTGGATAATTTGGAACAGAAGACTTTGCAAGGGTCAATGCTGAAAAATTACCCATGCATATGTTTTGTAAATAAAAAGCTTTAATAATTTTTTAATTCAATTGGCCAAATAACAAAGGAATTAAAAAAGTTAACTGAAAAAAATAATTCACTAAAAATTAGAATTGAACAAATGGAATGAATGACTCAAGACATCAAGAATCAAACAATAAAAAATTTGAAAAAATAGAAGAAAATGTAAAATACCTCATTGGAAAAACAACTGACCTGTAAAATATATCTAGGGAATGACAATCTAAGGATTATTGGACTTCCTGAAAACCATGATGAAAAAAAGAACTTAGACATTAATTTGGTTAAAGAAAAATAATTTGTAAAACATGAACAAAGTAATGAAATATTAAAAAGTTATTTGGAAATTAAATTGTCCCTCTCAAATTAGAATAATTTACACAATATGATGTGATCCAATGACTGGCCTCCTTGTCAGACCTTGAACTAGACAAGCCACATCCCAAACTAGGCATATTTATTTACTGTCTCCCTAGGCCCAGAACTTTCTTTTTCTTCATCTTCACCTCTTGGATTCCCAGGTTTTCTTCAAGTCCTGGCTAATGTTACATCTTTTGCAAGAAGCCTTTCATAGTCCTCCACTGAGATTATCTACAATTTATCCTGTATACATCATGTACTTAATTGCTTGTATGCTATTTCCCTATTAGATGATGAATTCCTTAAGCATAGAGGCTGTTTTGTTTTTTAATCTTTCTTCACATTTCTAATGCTTAGCATGGTAACACAGAGTAGGTACTTAATAAATATGATATGACTTTTTTTTGTACTCAATAGTACTTTTTTCAATTACATGCAAAGATAGTTTTCAACATTCATTATATGATTTTCAGGTCCAAATTTTTCTCCTTCCCCAAGATAAAAAGCAATCTGATATATGCTATAAATGTACAATTAGATACATTGTGAAGATTCAGAACAAAAGGGAAAAACCACAAGAAAAAACTAAAACAAAAAAGAAAAAAATGAAAACAATATGCTTCAGTCTGCAATCAGATTCCACAATTCTTTCTCTGGATATGCCTAACATTGTCTTGGATCATTGCTTTGCTGAAAAGCCAAGTCTACCATAGTTCATCACCACACAATGTTACTGTGTTCAATGTTCTCCTGTTTCTGCTTACCTCACTAAGCTTCAATTCATTTAAATCTCTCCAGATTTTTCTGAAATCTGTCACATCATCATTTTTTTTACTCCATTACATTCAAATATCACAATCTGTTCAGCCATTGAAACAGCGATAAAAAGGAAGAGTGTATCAACCATAGGGGACAATCTGTATAAAAGGCACAAGAGATGGGAAATGGAATTGTGATGACTGTGTAGTTTAAAATCAACCGCCGTCAGGAAGTCAGGTTAAGGGAAAATGTTTGATCTTTATTCTTTGCAGAGGTGAAGGGGAATGGCAATTCGAAGTGAGAGCAATTGCACCACGAATCCAGCCAGCAGTGCTTCTGGCTCTAACACCCCACCCACCAAATCCTCTACCCAATCTCCTATACAACACATCAAACTTGCACAGAGAATGGGCGGGGCCATTCTTTCTCCAAGCATATATTAATAGAGTATTGTCCAATTGCTAATTAGCCTCAAGTGCTTGGGACCTCAATGCAGCGACTCAAGAGCTTTAGCCTATTACATGGAATGTCATGTATGACAACAATAAACTAGTTGCAAGAGAACACAGTGCATTGAGGAGGACCTAGTGAAATGATACTGGGAGGAAGGCTGGAATCAGAGTGTGAAGGACTTTAAATAAAAGGAGTTATTTTATTCTATAGCCAAAAAGGACAGAGAGAAGGAGGGAGACAGAAAAGATGAATTAGAGATTATTTAACATAGAAGTGACAAGACCAGAAAATCTGCCCTTTAAGAATATCAATGAAGAATCTGTGATTTCTAAATCATCAGGAAACTCCTAAGATGGAAGACTTATCATTGAAGGTCTCTACTAGGCTGTGACTTAATAGCTCTGTCTTAGAGAAATGTGTAGAGGTCAAGTTGACTTGCTCAGAGTTACTTCATTTCCCATCTCACTGTTTTCCTTAGGGATTTGCCATCATGCCCCTAAACTGGGTATCACTGTCCCTAAAGCTGGGTATCACATCATGCTCCAGTTCCTTTTGTGTTATCTGTCTCCCCATTAGATTATGCATTTCTTGAGGGGAGAATCTTCATCTTACTTGTATTTCCAATGCTTGGCAAAAAGCCTAAAACGAAGTTGGCACTTAATAAATGTTTATTGACTAATTAATAAGCAAGAAAGGCAGGTTTAAATCCACGTCTTGCTCACTGCAAGCTCAGCACTATGCCTACAAGAATATTGCCCATCAGAAGACTATTTTTCTTTAAAAAAGATGGATTTTTTAGCTTAAGAGCAATTCAAAAAAGTGCTTCACCAGTTGCTAACTGCAACTCACCTGAAATCATCTAGCATATAAATAAGAGAAAGGATGCCTAGGATAATAAAAGGAGGGCTATGTAGGAGGCAGGAAGATCCAGGTCCAAGTTCTACCTCTGACACATGCTATATTTTGTGACCAAAAACAAATCACTATCATTTGGTTTCTAAATTAACTTACTAAGACTAAAATTACAGTTCAGTTGCTTATTTGTAACAGTGGAGTTACTGTGATTTCACAAAAAGGAATCACAGGTCCAGAATTCTAAGCACCCATTCCCATTAAAAAAAAAAAAAAAAGAAAGGGGGAGACCCAGAACAGAACTTAGGTACTTTGTAGAAACAACAACAAAACGTCCCATCCTTTAAAGCCCATATAATCTACTGAGTGGATACTGCACATATACAGATTAAAAAAAAATTTTATGCATAAGAAATTTCGGAGGGAAAGAATACTATCAATTTAGGGAGGGGGGTAGTTTCAAAAGGCCTGAACTATGAATGTGGCATGTGAGCTGTGCTTTCAAGGAAATTAGTAATCATAAGAGTAAGACTGTGAAAGAAGTACATTCCAGACACAGAGTCCAACTTGTGAAAAGGCACAGAGGAAGGAGATGGAATATCACATACAAGGATCAGCTATCAAATCATCTTGGCTGCAACTGAATGTGTGTGAAGCAGTCATAATATGAAATAATGCTGGAAAGGTAGATGCTAGCCAGTTGAATAAGCCTTTAAATGCCAGGTTAAAGATTTTTTGTTTTATGTTACAGGAAATAAGAAGCCATATTTTTTAAATATAAGGGTGGATGACTGGGAAATAACTTGTTTGTTCTAGTTTGACTAGAACACTTAGCTTCTGTGTAAATATTTTCAGTAACAACTCATCTCAAAAAAATAGCCATTTCAGTTTCTAAAGTTACAATTATTAAGAAAGTTCTACCTAATGTTGAACTAAAATGTCTCAAATTCTAGAAAGTGCTCTACTTTACAGATCTACAATGAATAAGTTTAATATTATTTCCATAAGATAGCTTTTTAAGTATTTGAAAACAATTAACTTTTCTTTTCCCCTTACCCACAAAAGTGGAAAGTTATTATTTCGTTTTTTTTGTTTAATTGTAGCTTTTTATTGATAGAACATATGCATGGATAATTTTTTTTATAACATTGTCCCTTGCACTCACTTCTGTTCCAACTTTTCTTTTCCCTCCTTCCATCCCCTCCCCTAGATGACAGGCAGTCATGTTAAAGTATATCCTAGATACAATATATGTGCGCAAATCCATACAGTTCTCTTGTTACATAAGAAGAATTGGATTCAGAAGGTAAAAATAACCTGGAAAGAAAAACAAAAATGCAAATAGTCTACATTCATTTCCCAGTGTTTCTTCTCTGGGTGTAGCTGATTCTGTCCATCATTAATCAATTGGAACTGAATTAGATCTTCTCTTTGTCAAAGATATCCACTTCCATTAGAATACATTCTCATATAGTATTATTGTTGAAGTATATAATGATCTCCTGGTTCTGCTCATTTCACTCAGCATCAATTCAAGTCTCTTCAAGCCTCTCTGTATTCATCCTGCCAGTCATTTCTTACCTAACAATTCATATACCACAATTTACCCAACCATTCTCCAACTGATGGGCATCCATTCATTTTCCAGTTTCTAGCCACTACAAAAAGGGGTGGAGAGCTACTTCTGATAGGTTAAAAGTTAGAATCCCTTCCTTTCTGCAAATATAAAACAGTGAAAGTCAATAAAAAGTCATGTGCTTATTATTACTAGGACAACTAATTGAAACTTTACCAAAAAAATAAGGAATTTCTTTTATAAGACATAAATGTAGCACATTCTTTGTTATTCATCTTTAATGATTTTTACCTCACTTTTTATATTTCAAAATCCATACCCCTTCCTCAAGTAAATATCCTATGAAGTACAGATAAATATGTTAGAAATAGTAAATTATTATTATGTGTTACTTACTATAAAGAATTACATGTACTCTATCAGTTTTTACATTATTACTAAAGTTTATCTATTTAAATTTGCTTATATAATTTACATGATTTATTATTAAAATAAATTTGAATTGGTGATCTTTTATTAGAATTTTCTCTATTTTCCAAATTCATTACCTTCTTCAAACATTTGGTAACTAGAAGAGGAGGGTCATAGCTCTGACCACCATCTATATGTTTCTATTCATCTGAATTGGAGTAATCTTATAGGAATAGTTAAATTAAAACATTCAAACAATTAATTTCAACAACTGAATTGTTTTATCAGTCATTAAAAAAATCCACCACCAAAAACCCTTCTCAAGATGTTTTCCCTTTGACAGATTATGACCTGACATTTTCACCCAAAACTTAATGTACACATATATTCAAAGGGAATAACAAAAGTCACAGAATTTCAGAGGTAGATAATAACCTAAATTGGTATTCAAAACCAACCTAAACCTGGAATAAAAGAAATCTTCTCTATGATATATCACAGAAGAGGTCATTCAAGCTTTGCAATAAAGGGAAAAAGCACTATCATCTAAGGGCTAAACATTCCCATTTTTAGATGTCTCTAACTGTAAACAAATTCTTCCTCACACAGAATCTAGTCTCTATTGCAACTTCCATAAGCAAGTCCTAGCTCTGCCTTGAGGCCAAGGGAAAAAAGTATAATTCTTCTACAAGACAACTGTTGAGTACTCCAGATAGACTTCTCTTCAGTCCCCCAACTCTTCTCTTTTCTAGGATGATCTTATTAACTAATCCTTTTGTGACAGGAACTTATTTTTAAATTTTTTTATTAAAGTTTTTGAATTTTCAAAAGATATGCATGAATAATTTTTCAACAATGACCCTTGCAAAACCTTGTGTTCCAATCCACCACCCCCTCCCCATCCCTGTCCTCTAGATAGCAAGTAATCCAATATATGTTAAACATGGTAAAAATTTGTTAGATCAAATATATGCACATATATTTATACAATTCTCTTTTTGAACAAGAAAAATCTAATCAAACAGAAAAAAATAAAATGCAAACAACAACAAAAAGTGAAAATGTTATGTTGTGATCCACACTCAGTTCCCATAGTCTTTTCTCTGGATGTAGCCATCTACAATTCTCTTCATCACAAGATCACTGGAACTGGTTTGAATCATCTCACTGTTGAAAAGTATCATGTCCATCAGAAATGATCATCATATAATCTTGCTGTTGCCATGTACAATGATCTAGTTCTGCTTATTTGACTTAGCATGAGTTCATATAAGTCTCTCCAGGCCTCTCTGAAATCAATCCGTTGGGTCATTTCTAATAGAACAATAATATTCCATAAGATTAGAACCAAAGGGGAAAACCATGGGAAAAGAAAAAGAAACAGAAAAAAGAAGGAATCAATTTTAAAAAGATGTATTGATTTTCATTTAATCTCCACAGGTCTTTTTTTGGATACACATAGCATTTTCTATCCAAAGTTTATTGGGATTGCCTTGGATCACTGAACCACTGAGAAGAACCATGTCTTTCATAGTTTTCACTGAACATTCTTACTGTTACTTGTACAGTGTACTCCTGGGTTCTGTTCATTTCACTTAGCATCAATTCATGTAAGTCTCTCCAGGTCTCTCTGAAATCATCCTGTTCGTCATTTCTTACAAAACAATAATATTCCATAACATTCATATACCATAACTTATTCAGCCATTCTCCAATTGATGGGCATCCACTCAGTTTCCAGTTTCTTGCCACTACAAAGAGGGCTGCCACAAACATTTTTGCACATGTGGGTCCCTTTAAGATTTCTATGGGATATAAGCTCAGTATGTATAAACACTGCTGGATCAAAGGATATGGACAGTTTGATAGCCCTTTGGGCATAGTTCCAAATTGCTCTCCACCAACAATGTATTGTGTCCTAGTTTTCCAATATCCCCTCCAACATTCGTCATCATCTTTTCCTGTCATCTTAGCCAATCTGACAGGACTGTAGTGGTACCTCAGAGTTGCATTTCTCTGACCAAAAGTGATTTAGAATACCTTTTCATATGATTAGAAATGATTTCAATTTCTTCATCTGAAAATTTCCTGTTCATATACTTTGACTATTTGTATAAATTTGAGTCAATTCTCTATTTTAGAAATGAGGCCTTTATCAGAACCTTTTAATGTAAAAATGTTTTCCTAGTTTATTGCTTACGTTCTAATTTTGTCTGCATTAGTTTGTTTGTACAAACCTTTTAACTTAATATTATCAAAGTTGTCTATTTTTTGTTCAATAATGATTTCCAGTTCCCCATTTGCAACAAATTCATTCCTTCTCCACAGATTTGAGAAGTAAACTATACTTTGTTCTTCTAATCATGAACCCATTTCAATCTCATCTTGGTATAGGGTGTAAAGTGTGGGTCAATGCCTAGTTTCTGCCATACTAGTTTCTAATTTTCCCAGCAGTTTTTGTCAAAAAGTAAGTTTTTATCCTAAAAGCTGGGGTTTGTGGGTTTGTCAAACATTAGATAACTACAGTCACTGACTATTTTGTCCTGTGAACCTAACCTATTCCACTGATCAACTAGTCTATTTGTTAGCCAGTACCAAATGGTTTTCATGACCATTGCTTTGTAATAAAGTTTAACAACTAAGCCACCTTCATTTGCATTTTTTTCCCACTGATTCCCTTGAAATCCTTGACCTTTTTTTCTTCCAGATGAATTTTGTTATTATTTTTTCTAAAGCTGTAAAATAATTTCTTGGGAGTTTGGTATGGTACTGAAATAAGTAGATTAATTAAGATAGCATTGTCATTTTTATTTTATTAGCTCAGCCTACCTACAAACACTTGATATTTTTCCAACTGATTAGATTTGACTTTATTTGTGTGTTCATATAATTCAGCAGGAACTTAAAATAAAACTTTTCCCCACTAGCTGTCATTCTCTGAGCACTCTCAAGTTATAGATAACATTTCAAAACACAGAGCTCAGAATTGACAATATTCTAAATGTGGTCAGACCAGAGCAGAATATGCCCAGAATTGGGAGAAAATTAACAGTTTCCATGTGACATAAATTTTTAGTTTTAAAAAAAATTATCTTTTTATGTAGGAACAGCACTAATTTTAAAGTTTTAGTCTCATTTTTCAAATTTACAGTAAGATTCCAAGATTATTACTTCTCATAAAAAAGCAGCTTTACTTTATTAAATGGTTAATATTACCTGGCACTAAATTGAATTCTTTACAAATGTTTCCATTCTCAAGAAGTTTACAATCTAAAAAATACAACACATTTACACATAAGCATTTTAAAAGTTACATTAAATCAAAGCATACAATAACAATGATAATAGCTAGCATTTATACCACACTTATTATATATGTCTTCTTATCCTCACAATATCCCTGGGAGGTAGGTACTATTATCTCATTTAACAGAGGAGGAAATTGAGGGAAATACATAAGGATTACAGTTAGTGTCTTAAACCATGTTTGATCACAGGTCTTCCTAACAGGATGCCCAATATTCAATACACTAAGCCACCTAGTTGATTACCTGCAAAGGATTATTTGTAGAAATTATGCTTATGATTCATTCTATACCCCTTACCTGGAATGTTGACTTCTTTTTTAAAAAATCTTATCCAAAGCCTACAAAATCCCCAAATCCTTCAAAGCTCATCTCCAATTCCAGTTCTATGAAGCCTACTTTTAATTCTTGCCCATCATGATCTTTTCTCTTTCCTAATAGGCTAGGAATGCTTATCATGTTACCAAAATTTTGGAGGGTTTGGGCTAATCACTTCTGTGGTATTAAACTTCCAGTGAGGAAACTCTACAAATGTAGATCTCCAACTCTTCTGCAATTCACTCTCTAGGGAACTGAGAAATTCACATGGCCAGGGTCATTAAAGCTGATAGTCACAGGAGGGGAACCTGAGTCCACTATACCATGCTGCCTCTCTCACTTGCTAATGTCAAATATTAAAGCACCTAATATTAAATTCAGTCTAGTCTTTTAAGTTGCTATAGGCCTAACCATTACATAGATGTAAAACTTGTTTCCTCTAAGAATTATGGAGTCAAGAAGAATGAAAAAGATTTTATTTCCTCAAGAAAAGGACAAGTTCTTTCCACCTGATTTTTTAGAATGAATTCATTTGAGAAGTCAGTTTGGCCATGTTGGAGTCTTTATGGGACTATCAATTTTCTTCCTAACAGAGGCTACTAACTATTGTGTCTATTAGGATTTTGTTTTTGAAGTGGCTTACCTATTTTCCAGGGGACATATCTTCATGATATATGCCTACATTCAAAATTCTTTTTCTCACAAGATTCAATTATGGATAAATATTAATGTCAAAAGATATGAATAAGTAGTTCCCCAAAGAACTGAAAACTATGAACAAAATTCTCCAAATCACATGTCAAACAATATAGGAATTATTTGTATGCAGTGACAAATAAATGGCCATACTCTTTGACCCAGAGATTTCATTGCATATATTACAGGGAAGTCAGAAAGAAAATAAAGTTTCCACTGGGACATTGATGCATTGTTGGTGGAGTTGTAAACGAATACAACCATTCTGGAGAGCAATCTAGAATTATGCCTAAAAGTTATCAAACTGTGCATACTCTGATCCAGCAGTGTTACTACTGGGCTTATATCCCAAAGAAATACAAAGAAGGGAAAAGGACCTGTATGTGCCAAAACGTTTGTGGCAGCCCTTGAAACTGGAAAACAAATGAATGCCCATGAATTGGAGAATGGTTGGGTAAATTGTGGTATATGAATGTTATGGAATATTATTGTTCTGTAAGAAATGACCAGCAGAATGAATACAGAAAGGCTTGGAGAGACTTACATGAACTGATGCTAAGTGAAATGAGCAGAACCAGGAGACCATTATATACTTCAACAATACTATATGATGCAATTCAGATGGAAGTGGATATCTTCGACAAAGAAAAGATCTAACTCAGTTTCAATTGATCAATGATGGACAGAAAGAACACTGGGAAATTAATGTAAACTGTTTGCATTTTTGTTTTTCTTCCCAGGTTATTTTTACCTTCTGAATTCAATTCTCCCTGTGCAACAAGAGAACTGTTTGGTTCTGCACATATATATTGTATCTAGGATATACTGTAACATATTTAACATGTATAAGACTGCTTGCCATTTAGGGCAGAGGGTGGAGGGAGGCAAGGGAAAAGTCAGAACAGAAGTGAGTGCAAGGGATAATGTTGTAAAAAATTACCCAAGCATATGTTCTGTCAATAAAAAGCCACAATAAGTAAATGAGGAAAGAAAGAAAAGAAAAGAAAAGAAAAGAAAAGAAAAGAAAAGAAAAAGAAAGAAAGAAAGAAAGAAAAAAGAAAAGAAAAAGAAAAGAAAAGAAAAGAAAAGAAAAGAAAAAGAAAAGAAAGAAAGAAAGAAAGAAAGAAAGAAAGAAAGAAAGAAAGAAAGAAAGAAAGAAAGAAAGAAAGAAAAAAGAAAAGAAAATTAGTCATCTAATAAACATTTAAGAGCCTTCTATATTCCAGGCTGGGGGTACAAAAAAGAGGTAATATGTAGTCAGGTTATGGTATATGAATATTAAAAAACATTACTATCAAGTAAAAAATATATGAGGAAGAGAAAGGATAAGAAGATGTTCAATTATGCAAAGTGAAATAAGCAGAACCAGGAATAAAATATACCAAGTAACTACAATGTGATAAAACAAACAAAAAACTGTTTGAAGAACAGCTGCAAAATCATAATAATGTGATATGAGAAAGAATTTCTCTTTATTTGAAGAAATTGAAGACTATAGATGTGAAGTAGGACATATAATGTTAGACTGTTAACATTATCTTGGTAGATTTTGCTCTATTGGATATATTTCTCTAGCTTTTAAAGCCTGGGTTTTCAACAGGATGATTTCAGAAAGGCCTGGAAAGTCTTACATGAACTGATGCTGAGTGAAATGAGCAGGACCAGGAGATCATTATATACTTCAACAACAATAGTATATGATGATCAATTCTGATAGATGTGGCCCTCTTCAACAATGAGATGACCCAAATCAGTTCCAATAGAACAGTAATGAATTGAACCAGCTACACCCAGCGAAAGAACTCTGGGAGATGAATATGAACCACTACATAGAATTCCCAATCCCTCTATTTTTGTCCACCTGCATTTTTTTGATTTCCTTCACAGGTTAATTGTACACTACTTTTTTGTACAACAAAATAACTGTATGGACATGTATTGGTCAACCTGCTATCTGAGGGAAGAGGTGGGAGGAAAGAAGGGAAAAATTGGAACAAAAGGTTTTGCAATTGTCATTGCTGAAAAATTTATCACACATATACCTTGTAAATAAAAAGTATAATAAAAAATAATAATAAAGCCTGGGTTTTCCTATCCAACCAGATGTGCCCTGATTCCGCTGCTGATCTACTTAGTTTGTCCTTCCTTATGTAGTATGGTCCCTCTGCTTTATCTATCCAGAGGTTAGACATGCTGGTACAAAACAGTGCACATTAAAGCACAATGAAGCTCAGAACACTGTCAAGGAATTTACCAGTCTTCGGATGTCTCGTAACAGAGGTTACAAAGATTATGTTCACTATGCCTAAGTTTCCTCATCCCACTATTAAAATTCCTTATTATGAGGAACCACTTTCTAAGAATAGGAGGAAGAAGAGATATGGATACTTTAAAAAAAGGGGGGGGGGGGAATAGAAGAAGGGTAGAATAGCAAGGTCAAGATAGCAGAGAAGAGTCAGGATTTTTGTTCAGCTTTCCCAACACGTCTCCTACCCAACAATCTACAAAATGATTCCTGGTTAAATTCTAATCAGCAAAGAAAATGGTATGACGAGTCATTTTTTTAATCTATAGCAGTTGAGGAAGATAGACAGTGATTTGTGCATATTGGATGGGTTGTTGGTCAGCAACACAGAAATGGTAGGACAGAATCCCAAACTAACAAAGTCTATAGTCAATAGGCTAAAAGGATGAACAAATAAAGAAAAAAAGAGAATCCAATCATAAATAGCTACTATAGTGACAGGGAAGCTCAAGACACAAAGAACTGTAAAGCAAAAACAACTATTCTAGGAAACTTACAGGTCCCACAAAATTTATCTTTCCCAAGACAGAAGGAAATGGGAAAGAGCTAGGAGAAAAGGTTGTGTGGGTGTGGGAAGAGGAATGGACTAGGAGTTTATATAGCAATTATAATTGTGAATGGAATGAATTTGCCCCTAAAATAAAAAATGATAGACTGGATTAGAAACCAGAGTCCAACAATATATTGTTTGTAAGAAACACAATGAAACTGACATACAAACAGAATTTAAAAAGGGGGCTTGCCTCTTAGGGTTCAGCTGAAAGAAAAAAAAAAGTGGGATAGCAATCACAATTGCAGACCAAGTACAAACAAAAATAGACCTAACTGAAAGACAGAATTGGGAAAGCTACATTTTGCTAAAAGACACTATCAACAATGAATCAATACAAAATATGTATGTACCAAATGGCATAACATCCAAATTTCTGAAGAAAAAAATGTAATGTTAAAGCAAGAAGTAGACAGTAAAACTTAACTAGTGGGGATTTCAACTTATCCCTTTCAGAGCTAGATAAATCTAACCATAAAATAAACTTGAATTAATTCAGAGATGAATAGAATTTTTGAAAAGTTAGATATGATAGCCCTCAGGTGAATACTTAACTGAACTGAAAGGAATATATCTTCTCCTCAGCGATGTATGGTACCTACACAAAAACTAACCATATATGAGAGCATAAAAACTGACCATATATTAGAGCACAAAAATCTCACCATCAAATGCAGAAAAACAGCAATATTAAAACATCACCTACAAACCATAATGCCATAAATAATTATAGTCAATTAAAGAGCCTTGGAAGCAAAGACTAAAATTTAATTGGAAACTAAGTAATGTAATCCTAAAAGAATGAGTGAGTTAAAGCACAAATTATAGAAACAATAAGTGAAAAACAATGAGACAACAAATTAAAATTTGTAGATGTGTCCACAGCAGCATATTGGAGAAAATTAACTTTTCTAAATGCTTACATCAATAAGAGAAAGAAAAAGCAGATCAACGAACTGGAATGCAATTAAAAAAAAAAAAAAAAAAGCCTGGAAAACCAGCAAATTTTAAAATCCCCAATTACACCAAAATACAAATATTGAAAGTCAAAGGCAAGATCTTTCAAGTTTATCAAACAGTAAAACAAACATTGAACTAATAAATAAAACAATACAAACTGATAGGGGAAATAATTTTTTAAAAGTCTGCCAAATTCTGTGACACAAATATGGTTTTGATCCCTAAACAAAGAAAAACAAAAATAGAAAAGTATAGACCAAAAGTATATGCATCCCAATGCAAAAAACAAAACAAAAAAAAAAAAAACCCTGTAGAAGAGATTTCAGCAATACATCACAAATAACATATACTACGACTAGGCTGAATTTATACTAAGAATACAAGGCTGATACAATACTGGGAAAACTATGAGCAACGGATATAAATTTTTTTTGGATAAAATGCCCATTTCTATGTGAAATACTAGAAAACACATGGGGCTTTTCTTAAAATGATAATTTCAATCTAAAACCAAGAATAATTTTCATCTGTAGAAAGAATGAACTAGGAGCCTTTCTAGCAAAATTACAGGTAAATGAAGGTCTATCTTCTTCATTACTCTTCAATAGCTACAGCAATATGACCAAAAAAAGAAAAGAAAAGAAATATAAGGAATATGAATAAACCACAAGCAAGTAAAACTTGCTTTTTGTAGATAATATACTGGTATGTTTAGTGAACCCTAGAGAATTTAAAAAAAAAAAATCTACACAGTACAACTTTAGCAAAGTTGCAGAATATAAAACAGATGCATACAAATCATTGGCATTTTTACCTAAAAGAAAAAGGTAGAAAGAAAAAGTAGCTTTAAAATAATTACAGACAGTATAAAAATAAAAATGTATGTATTTACCAATTCATACAAAGGAACCATATGAACACAATTATGAAATATATTCCACATAAATAGAGGTCTAATGGGGAAAACATTAATTGCTCGGTACTTAATTTTAATAAAAATGACAGTACTATTTAAGTTAATTATCTTATTTATTGTCATACCAACCAAATCACAATCAATCCTCAAATTTCAAGGGGATAACATTTCTAGAAAACAGCACTAAACTAAAACATAACCAAACAAACTATCCAAGAAAGCAGATACATTGAACCTATGGGAAATAGAGGAATTAGATTCCACAACCATCAAAACCTGTAATCTTTTGCTAGACATTGCTGAAAATACACTCTTCTGCATACATTTCTTTAGAAAACATTAATCCTAATTATATGCACTTTCCCAAACACAGTAACTATGAAATAAGCCATAAAATGTAATATACAAAATAAAACTGGTAACATACAAAACATTTTTCTCAATTCTCTAAAATTGTGACATTTTGATAATATCTCAATTTTAAAAATTGATTTCAGACAATATTCATTTTTCATGACACATGAAATCTATAGTACAATACAGCAAAGAAAATTCTTAAAATTAAAACTTTACCTTGCATCGTATTTTCTAATATGTCAAGTAGTGACAGGGCATTGTACTGTATACTACTGTAAATGTGTCTACCTTCTCAAAACCAAGGGAGAGATTGATGGGACTTTAATTGCTCATCTATGTCAGCCAGCATTACAGCAAGGTCAGTCCCCATGCCCAAACCCTTTTCAGCACCTTCAGCAGTCACGGACACAGAGATAGTGCTTACTAGGAACTTCTCAGGAAGAGCTCTCTCCCCCCTCCTAGCTAATTATCTCCCATCATGTATTCCTTCTATCCCCCTACCCACAGAAGAGGAGGTAGCCAAATTTTGTCCTTAGCAATTTCTCCATTTGCTTAGAAAACTTTAGACCTCCAACACTGTGTCTACAGAAGCCAGCCTAGAATGTTTCATTTGTCACCTGAAAGTTAAAATAAGGTTTCTAATAAAATTAAATCATCCAAATGTCAAAAACGGAAAATCGATTATAATAAACATTTATTTTGAAAAAAAAAATGACAAAACTTATTTGGAGGAAGAAAAAGGTCAAGAATAGTAAAGGAATCAAAGAAAAGAATGGGAAAGACTAGCACTACTAGCTCTCACACTATACTACAGAACTATAACCATTAAAACAATTAGTTTTTGAATGAAAAATATAGAAGTTTATCAATAGGAAAGATTAGATACAAAATATGCAGAACTAAGCACAAGATACAAATGAGCACTGTAGACTAGTATTTAATAAATTCAAAGATCCTAGCTTTGGGGGCAAAAACTTAACTTTTTGACAAAAACTCTTGGGAAAACTTAGAAAGCAGTCTCGCAGAAACTAGGCATAGACCAACATATATCATATATCAAGATAAGTTCAAAAGGGGTATATGATTTTAACATTAAAAGGTGACATCAAAAGCATATAATGGAACAGGAAGAAATTACCTGACAGATTTATGAGGAAAAGAAGAGTTAATGGTCAAATGAGAAGAGGTTCAAAAAAAGTAAAACGATTTTATGATATAAAATTTAAAAGTTTCTGAACAAACAAAACCAATATAGTTTTAATTAAAAGAAAAGCAAAAAAAAAAAAAAATGGGAAAAATAACTTTTAATACTTTTTAAAAAAATAAAGATTTTGTTTCCAAATAGAAAATGGAGTCAAATTTACAAGAATAATAGTCATTTTCCAATGGATAGTCAAAAAATATGAATAGTCTGTGTTTAGAAGAAATCCAAGCTATCAAAAAATACTAAATAAAATAATTGATGAAATACACATTAAAACAACTCTGAACAATCAGCTCACACTGAGTATTAAGCAACCGACAAATTCTATAAGGGATGTGAGAAGACAGGCATACTGATACACAATTGGTGGAACTGTCAATTAGTCTAATTGGTGGAAAGCAATTTGGAACCATGCCCAAAAGGCTATTACAGTTATCCCCTTCACATTCAAGGGGGTTAAAAAGGCATGGTGCCTAAGCAATATGGAAAATCAGTTTAAATTTTCTAGTCCTTCCTTCATACCAGAGAAGTTTGAATTATTATGGTATTAAATGATAAAATGTTCATATTATACAATATTATATTTTATATATTTCTATGTTTCTAAATTTTTTGTGTCTGCTGGCCTTATATGTTGCCATGCTTTCTGCAAAACTCCCCAAAGATTCCCATTTAATTTCTTATGCTAATTTCACCTATACAATCAGTCTCTCTTATTCCTGAAATTATTCTATTTACTTGTAAGTGTACATATTTTCCCAGAAAATTAAAAAACTTGGGTGTCTTTGTATTTATCCCTTTTATACCCAATACCATGGGTACATTAAAATCTACAGGAAGTAGTAGACATTTAATAAATGTGTAATTGTACTAAATTCCTTATAACACTTAGGGCAGTGTTACGGTAATAGTTAAGTGAATTACAGAATCTCAGGGTAGAAAGGCACCCCACAAACACCACAAAGGCACAAAATGGATTTGATATTCCAATCCATATACAAACAAGAATCCTCTACAAAATATCTGAAAGTGGTATGTCACCCTTTTAAAAAATCTATAAAAATAAACACTACCTTCAACATACCACTATCTTCCAAAGAAGCTCATTCACTATTTGGATAGCTTTATTGGGAAGTTTTCTCCTACATCATCAAACCTATATGTGATGCCATTGATTTGATACCACTTCCCCAACCATGATATAGCTTCCTTCTCCAAAGCGAAGGGACCTGATTGGTCCCAATTTCCCTGACAGTTTCCTGATCTGAGGGAATAAAACCTTGTATAGGTGCTACCTTTCAGACATGGTAGGTACTGTGTCAAGGCAAAGTCAACTTCCCCATGTTAAATGTTCAGTGATCTGCAAATACCTTGCTTTGTTCCAACACCAAACCTAAACTAAGAGGGTGTTAGCTTCAAAGCCTGTGCCTACAATACCCTGATACAGCCAGACACTGCATTTTTAGGTTCTGTATTATACTGCTGACAGACCAATAGTACACTCCACCAAAACCTCAAGAGATCTTTTTCAGATGAATTGCTGTCCACCTGTGCTACCCCCATTTAAAATTGTTGAGATACTATATACTAACCTTGGTGTTAGTTAAAAGTACTAGTTTTTTCTTATCTACAAATTTGATAAATACACCATCTATGCTTTTATCCAAATCATTGCTTAAATATACTAAAATTGGGGCAGCTAGATAGCACAGTGGATAGAACATCAGCCCTGAAGTCAGAAGGACTTGAGTTCAAATCTGGCCTCAGACACAATACTTCCTAGCTGTGATACCCTGGGCAAGTCACTTAACTCCAATTGTCTCAGCAAAACACACACACACACACACACACACACACACACACACTCAGACCGAAAAGACAGGGACTATGACAATATATAATGTTCAGAGAATTTTCCGGTTTGATATTCCTAGAGATAGAAACATCCTTTGATATATTTCATCATCTCTGAGTTTTAGTGTCTCTTCCTCTTCTTAGGAGAGTGCAAAGAAGGGATAATTTACCTATCAGATCTTCCAAGAAGGGAGGAATTTATGACTGAAGAAAAACTAGAGAACATTATTAAATGCAAAATGGGCAACTTTGATTACATTAAATTTAAAAGTGTTTGCACAAAAAAATGAACACAAAGAAGAAATATGAGTGATCTGTTAATGGAATCTTCTCTCTTGACAAAGAAACTACATGAGGATTTTGAGAAACAAATCATAAATCTGATAGAGGCATAACCATCACGGTGAAGATAGAGTTCAATTATCCAGAAATTTGTTGGGAGCTTTTTTTAAACCTAAAGCAGAAAAGCTAATAGCTTCTCAATTTGTCTTAGTAATAATAATTTCATCCTTCAAAAAGTAGAGAAAACCAAGAGATAATTCTATACTGGAACTCATCCTTACCACCAATGGAAGTGTTTTTTTAAATTTTGTTTTATTTTTTGTGGAGGAAATGATAGGAACCTTGGTTAGAAGTGACAGCCCCACCCAAGAGTTTGTGATACAGGAAAGGAAATATGGATATAATCAGAAATTAATTCTAGATTTAAAGGAAACAGATTTCAAAGGATACAAAGGAAAAGAAAGTAGGACCTTGTGAACTAAAAAATGAAAACATTTCAAGCAACATCAGCAGGAAAGGGATGGCAGATACTCAAGAATCAAATTCTTAAAGATACAAAAGAAAACAATTCCAATAAGAAAAGTGGAAACCCAATGTGGGTAGATGCAACGAGTTAGAAATGTATAGAAGATGGAAGGAAGGCCAAATGACAGAGAATGAAGTATATGGGATGTTTTATAAAATTAAATGTCTGGAAATCTAAAGTTCTTTTTATGAGCTGAGGCCATAAAGAAAAGATAAGAACAAGAAAAAAGCTTGAGGTTTTTTATCTTAATAGCGGGAGGAAGATATAAGGAAGATGACCTCTTTGCTTAAAGTGTATAATAGGATAAGAATAACCAACAGTAAAGAAAGTAAAGTTGTTCAATTCTTGTTTTCTTTTTTCTATATAGGGGATATTAGGGAGTCTCTGGGGAATAGTATTTGGCAATGTGTGATAATGGTCAGTCTCACACTTGAAAAAAACATGTCTGCTGTGTGAAGAATGTTGGGGACGACAACTAGCAACAGGGAACACAACAAAGAGGCTCTTTGAAACAAGGTGAGAAGTACATATATATTGCTTAAATTTTCATATAAACTATTATTTAAGTTAATTAATACCATCACCAATATTTTTTTTTTAAATCAACCATCTAGGATCCCAGTAGTAGAAATGAGTATAGCAAAGTGGAGATCAGGCAAAATCAGTTACTAATACTTAAAATGTTTAAATCAGATTTGTAAATTTGTAAAGTCCTGATCATATAAAATCAATTAGTACATAGCAAGTCCTTGCAATGTATTTGAAAACTTAGAAATTTATCTTAAAAACCATGCCTCGTCAGGAGACGAGTACATGGAACATTACTGATTATAAAATCACCAATCACCTTTTCTAATCTTCAATTTCTACCTGTTACCTTGTTCCTTTCCTGCTTACCAGAATCATGTTTCAGTTATCCCACAATTCTTAGAAAACTTCAATTTTACCTTATCACCCTTGTCTAGCTCTAATCCCATTTCCCTATGGCCTTTCACAGCCTAGTTTCTGAGTTTAAAAAAAAAAAAGTCAACACATTGCTTTGATTTGTTTATTAAATTCTCTACTTAATACTTGGTTTCTGAATTTGGAATTCAACTAAAACTGTTCTTTCCAAGTGATCAGTGATTTCAAATCCTCTTTAAAAATTTTTTTGTTGTTTTATATGTTGTCCACATTCCCTTCTTTGTCTTTCCTCTTTTTCCCTTCTTGAGATTTGTCCTTATGTGTTGTATCCCATGTGTCTTGAATGTACTCCCTTCCTAATCATTACCTTCTCTTAGAATTCCCTAGAATTCTTTCAAAGTTCAGTTCAAGTATCACATCTTTCACATGACCTTTCCCAATAGCCCAAACAACTAGCAATCCCAGCCTATAAATTCTGGGCATCTCTTGTCAAATGGTAAAACATCTATCCCAGAAATGCTTTGGGGACATTTTTAACATCCATTGGATTTGGAATTCTTGTGCCTGAAGAGGGGGACGATGAACTCTGATTAATATAATGATATCAATTCTGAAAAGGAGATGGAATAATACAACACATCCTTACATCACATCATCCTACACATCATCCAAAAAAAAGTTAAGAAACTTATGAAAGACATGGATTTAAGCATGCTATGATGCCCAGAAACTTGCCTGATTTGAACACCACTAAAACATATTATAACCAAAGTTAAACTTAAAAAAGAACTGTTCACTTGATACCCTATGTGATAAAAGTATGGTTTCATAATGAAGAATTAAGGAATAATCTATCAAAAGCTTATAAAATTCAATGTCAAGTTGTATTTTAAAAAATGACTTCGTAGGACACACTGCATATTAAGATTTCTTAAAGATATAAAAGTTATTTGTTTTATCATTTAAACAAATACATTTTAATTACTTTTACTTTGTTCCAGTTAATTGGCATATCACTTTTATACAGGGTGTCCCAAAAATTTTTAGGGCAGTTTAAGTTCTTAAACCTTGAAGAGGTTGTATATCCATCCTTGGACTCTCTCTTGATCTCCAGTCACACACAGCCAAAGGTATACAACTGAATACCTCAGGAACATTTTAAACTCATCATATTCAAAAGTGAATTCATTGTATATCTCCCAAAACAAGTCTATCTGTAATGTTCTCTCTAAAATGTAATGTTCTCTGTTAAGATTTTCTTGGGTTCTCTGGAGGCAACCTTCGTTTCAGTTCAGTAATCACAAGTACAGCCAGGTGGTAAAGTCCAAATCCTTTATCCTCTCTTTCAAAGTATTGTCTCCTTCCCTGGGACCCAGTTAGCTTTCTTAGAGGCCTATCTCTCTCCTCCTCTTTCCTTGGTTCTGAGAGCTTGAGCTCCTCCCGCCAGTCCTTTGCCCCTGCCAGTTTCTGCCTCTAGCTCTCCTCAAATGTCAATCCTGGCTAAGGTTCCTAGCTTATAAACTCCACACTGAGTATACACAAATCATTATATCACAAAGAAACCATTATTTGTTGTAGGATTAAATCAATGCTAAACTAGATTTAACCATTGCCTCCTCAATTCTACTTAGTACCTTGTTTCAAGTTCTGACTCATAACAGCTATCCTTTTCCAAATTTCTCTTTTCTGTTAAGAAGAGGGTCCTTCTATTTGCGCACAATCACAACCTTGGATCACCTTTACTCCCTCAAACCACATATTTAGTCAATTCTACATTCACGATATCTTTAAGTTGATCTTTTCTTCATTCATGTAACCAATACACTATTTCAAAAGCCCTTTTTACCTCTCTCACCTATACAGCAGCCTTCTAATTTGTCTCTATGCCAAATCTCTCCTCTCTCCAATCTATGCTCCACATAGTCATCAAAATAATATTCCTAGAGTAAAGGTCTAGTTATATCAAGACAAGGCCTTCTACTAAGAAGGTCCTGGTGCCTCCCATTAAAATAAAATAAAAATCCCCAGTCTGTCATTTAACATCCTTCACATTTGGGCTACCATTCTAGATTTGTGGGGCTTTTTTTGTCTGTTCAGTTTTTGGTAAGAGGGAATATCTGAGAAGGAATTTATCCAGTAATGACTATGTATTTAAAAAAAAAAAAATCCACAATATTTGTCAACAAAACATTTTAAAAATAAATGAAACTATGAGAAAACATTGAATTTCATCAAACCATCAAACCGTACTGATAAATTAAGCTAGTAAATCCAAAGAAAAGAGATGGAAAAGAAGGTTAACTTTCACAACTGGATAAACAGTTATCATTAACCTTTGTTCCTTACCTTCAAATATGAACCAAAAGTGGGTTGAACCATTATTTAATCAGATCATAGAATTCTTAAGTTATCTAAAATTAAATTTCCCCCTCTTAATTTTAATTACATTTTTTGAATTAAAAGTAAGATGTAATAGTAGGCAAAAATTTAAATTAAGAACACAAATATTATCCTGACACAGACATAACTAGCATATAGAACTACTGGTAGACAAAGCAACTATATTTTCTGAATAAGCACCTACAAAATACTTAAGACATAGTGATATTACAAAGAAATAAATCATGAAAGAAAAAAAAAGTCCAAAAAGCCTTCAAAAGAATGAAAAGATGTAAAACTCAAGATGAGAGCCATTAATTGAGTTAGCCCAATAATTTTTTTTAGTGAAACTTGTTTCAAAATTTTTTAGAACATCCTCAGAGTATAAACCTTGTGACCATAAATTCTGGTCATGTTCTCAATATACATATAATCACTTTACATTAATTTAAAAGTTCTTCTCTTTGTAGTTTCTGTTATGAATTAATAGTCACTATAAGGGTACTAGTTCAGTAAAACAAGTCACCTATAACATATAATCAATAAAACATCAAATTTGTTTGCATTTTTTAGAATGCATTCCTCTGTCCTTGTAATTTTAAAATCTAAAGATGAAACAATTCTGTAATTCCTTTTGGGGAAAAAAAAAAAGCCTTAAGCAGTAAAAATTGTGGTGATGCCATCTATGGGACAGTTAAAGGAATGCAGACAGCTTGAAGCAGAAGAATATAAAATCTGAATCATCTTTAACTGAGGTCTTTAGAGAATTACAATCCTTTAAGAGCTGAGGTTCTTAACCTAAGTCTGTAAACTTATTAAATATTTGATAACTACTTCAAAATAATTGATTTTCTTTATAATCCTATATATTATATGTTAATCATTTAAAAGCATTCTAAGGAGGATTCTATAGGCTTCAAGATACTAACAAAGGGATCCATGACACAAAAAGATTAAGATACTCTAAAGATGAAAAGCATTTGAGATACTGTCTTTTTCAATAAACTCACTTTTAAAACAAAATATCTATAAAACCTTTGAATTTAAAACTACAGGGTTTACTAAATAGTGACCTATGTACCCACCACACCCCAAATCATCAATAGTATCCAGTTTAAAATTCATTAGTTGTGCCTTTAAGAATTTTTTTTTTTAATAAAAATTAGTTTTTTGGATTGGAGCCAAAGGGAATTCCCAAGGCAAAAACTATGCAGATCACAACTGCCTTATAATTTATATTATAGAGATACCACACTTCCTGAATCCAAGGACAGCTCACTAGATTGTCTACTCTTTAAGTAGTTAAATTTAATAGGAAGCCAAGGAATATAACTCCTTTTGCCTTATGGACAACCAAGTTAACTAAGTTACTGGCCTACTAACTTTACTTAACAAGCTAAGACCACTATGTTTTATATCATTTCTAAAAGCAGCGGAGAGTTATTGAATATTCTTAAGCAAAAAAATATCATCAGGCTGTACTTTAAGAAGATCATTTAGGCAGCTATAAAGACAAGTCAGTGAAAAGAATAAAGAGATAAGACTAATAATAAGAGAGAAGCTACTCCAACAATTGAGGTGAGAGATGATAAGGAAAGTAGGGTGTTGGCCACTTGAATGGAGAAAAGAACAAGAACAAACATTAACCAATTACATATGGGGTATGAGGAATGGAGATGATTTAAAGAGAATTCAACTTGTAAAATGTATTAATAATAGCCACCATGTTTATAGAACTTTCAGGTTTGCAAGATGTTCTATGTGCACTCTTTTGTTTGATCCTGAAAACAACCTTAGGGAAATAGATGGTAGAGATTGTTGTCCTCATTTTACAAACAAAGGAAACTGAGGACAAGAAAAATTACATAGCTAGTGTCTGAAAAGGGATTCTTACCCAGGTGTTGCTGAATCCAAATCTACCATTCTATTTATTATGCCATCAGCTACCTCTGATACCTGAAAGATTAAATAAAAAGATGATGGTGCCAAAATTTTCATTTTCTAATGCCAGTTTAAAATTTAACTTCGATTAAAAAAATAGACCAAAGAAAGGTACTCTCAAGCAGATTAAAATGAAAAAACAAAAACAATGATCATGGAACTTTCATCAAGTAGAAACTGGATAGTTTGCACCTGACCATAAGCTAAAGCAATGTTTTTCAAAGTGGAGGGGATTATTAAGTTATAGGGAGTTACTGAATTTTTTTCAACAATGTAGACTGCCACTGGGGACTCAGTGGATAGAAGTCTGAGTATAGAGTCAGGAAGACCTGAATCCAAATTTTGTCTTAGATTCTTACTAGCTGCATGACCTTGGGCAAGTCATTTAACCTGTTTGTCTTAATTTTCCAGAAAAGAAAATGTCACCACTTCAGTATCTTTGACCAGAAAATCCCATGGATGTTATGATCCATAAGGTCATAAAGAGTTGGAAACAACTGAATTATAATAACAACATAGAGTGACATTGTCAGATCTATTTGGTAAAAGCAGAAACTAAAAGACTAATTAGAAGGCTATTACAGTAGTCCAAGTGAGAACCAGATTAAGTTAGAAATGAAAGCCAGACTAAAGATGGTGGCCTTAGAGAGAAAAAGATACATTAGTGAAATACTGAGGAAACATCTATAAAAATTTTGAGTATTTGGTTTAAGGAGCAGTAAGGAATAAGGGATGACTTCCTGTATGTATACCATTGTCCCTGACAAAAACTTAAATGTAGAAGAGAAGTGTGTTTAGGGAGTAAAGAATGAATGTATCAGCATATACATCTTGGCTCAACATCAGAGATGGACAATGAACTGGGACTAGATATGAAAAAGAGAATGACACATCTGGGAAATGTGCAGTGCTTTTAATAATTTGAAGCTTCTACCAGAAACAAAAGACCCATCTTTTAACACCAATATTTAACAGCTGTACCAAATAGCTGTGAATAATAGAATATCACAAATTCTGAAAAAAATCAAAATTGTGGATTCCCCCCCACCAAAGGCAATAATGATGCTAAAGGTAACATAAGACTGAACTAGATTAACAAAGAAGAAATGAGAAAGAGGGAAGTAACATAAAAGATCAGAAAAAATATACAATTGGAAAAGGTGTCAGTTTAGTGAGATTTAGTGAGATATTTAATAAGTTAGCCTTCACTAGTAGTTCCATAATAATAGACTCTTTGAGGATACCATGAAATAAAAAAGTACCATTACAGAATGTATAATGTTATGATTTAGATGCTCTGAAGAAGGAAATAGATGAGGCCTTTCCTGACAACCCTAACCTAGTAACATAGATTTGCTTTATTTTGTATATACTTTGTCTATAATTGTATGTATATGTGTTGTTCTGTCTTGTCTTGTCCTGTCCGTCCCCATCCTGGTCTATAATGTAAGTTACTGATAAAGGTAAGGTCAGGTCGACTTAATTTTTAGTCTTTACCAATGCCTAGCGAAGTGCCTGGCATACAGTAGGTATTTAATAAATACTTGTTCGTTGAATGCAGCCACATCACTGAGATTACAGAGCCATCAAAAATAATTTTAACATATTTTAAAATGTGTGTATATATGAGAGTGAGTGTATTGTGGGGGGGGGGGCAGAGAGACAGAGAAAGAAATCTGGACAGATTGTGATACAAATATCAGTCTAAGCATGAAGAAGCTAATCTTAGTTACAGCTCATATAATTGGCTATCAAGGCATGCAGTCTGTATTTGTAGAGACACATATACAATGTAAATAAATATACATAAATATTGCAAGAATCTAATTTCATTAATTCACAAATATAGTTCATAGTCTTTCTAAATTTAGTAGAGGGTTTTCATAAATTGCTCTGGCAGAAAAAAAGTCATCATTCTCCAACCACCAGGTGATAAATCTCTCCAAATATAGTGAGCAATGTCCTTAAAACTAAGCTGATAAAGTTTTAGTTGCAATTTAAGAAATTGAAAATTGGAATAGGTAAAGCAGTTTACTCAATCACTACACAAGTAAATTACATACATAATATTTTCTAATTAGTCAACAAGCATTTAATGATAACCTGCTGTATATGCTGGTCAAGGTGCTAGGTACTGGGGATAAAAAACAAAAATGAAATCACAAGGTTACATTATACCAGGGAATAAATGTTTAAAAGAAAAAAAAAAGAGGATATTTAGGAGTAGAACACTAGCTGCTGGGAGGAGTAGGTTAAGGCTTCATTCATCTATTTGAAAAGTGAAGGAAGGGATTTGAGGAAATATGAGTGAAATTAGGAGCCCCCTTCAGGCACTGAAGCTGATTTAGGGGTGTGGCACTTACAAAAAAAAAAAAGATGAAATATTCATCATAATACAGAATGGATAACATAGGGAAAATATTCTATTGAATGTCACCTGAGGAAAACTATTAAGAGTACTTTAGTATGACCTATCAAATATTTTTTTTAACCCTGCCCTAACGTAGTAAATTTTTTATGCCCCTTTTCTTCTACTTATACCATATTTCATTTACAAGCACTCACCTTTCCTAGCCTAAATTAGTTAGCACTCAGAGCTAACAAAGTCACATAAATCACTCCCTTGGTATACTGCTTTTGAAAACTCAATGAAATTCACCAAATATTTAATTAAAATTTTGTTGTGAGCAGAATATGGATGAGAGATTTTAGAGGGCTCCTACCCTCCTAGAGCTTAAACTTTAAGTAAAGAGACGTGATATACAGAAGAAATGATATTAAGTAACAAGTAAGTTTATAAGGAGTACAAACAGTATTATGTGAAGTCTGATGTACTTTGTCTGATGCAAATGTGATGTTCCAACAGTGGGAAAGCTTCCTGAAAGTGATCCTAAAGGACAGAAATAGGTAAAAATTTAAAGAGTGAAAGACGTCTATCAGTCACAGGATAGCATGAGCAAGGCACAGAGGTGGGCAGCTACAGGGGATACTAAGGACACCAAGCAATTCAATTTGGTTGAAGTATAGAGAGAAGAAAACAATATGAGATAAAGATGCAAGAGTAGCTTCATAATTATGGAGGACTGTGAATGTCAGGCCAAGGAATCTGAACGATACAGGCAAGAGGAAATCATAAAAAGATTTTGAGAATATTCACAAAAGAAGAATATGACAAAAGATATACATATGGAAATTAACTATGAAATTAGTAGTTAATTCCTGGCAGTAGTACAGCAGCTATTCCAAAGGTTCCTTTTCCTTACACCTCTTACATACCTTTTTTTTTCTCCTTCTTTTGTGCCCTCCTCCCACCCCAGGAACCCCATTCCTATTTAACAGAGAAAATCTGCCATGAATTTCTCTTTTCTTTATCCTACTCCACAAACTCAAAATACCCTCTTATACACCATCCCTTATTCTTCCTTTTTTTAGTCCTTAAGAAATTCAATCCAATTAAATAAGGAGTCACAAACAATTGGATTTAACAGAAAAAGTAAATAAAACTCTGTATAAGGCATAACACTGGGTCCCAGCCACAAAGACAAAACCCAAACAATTCTTACCCTCAAGGTGTTTTTACATTCCTTTGGGAAAAAAGGTTCCTTTCTTTTTGCCAAGAGCCTATTCTCCCTAAAGAGCTCTAAATTCCATCCCCAGATTTCATTTACTCTTTTCAACTTAAATCTTACCATGGGGTAATTATTTCTACCTGTCAAAAACCAAAGCCAAATCTTTAGTGTAGTAGTGTAATATACTAATGTAGAATATTAAACTTAAAAAACTTTCACTTCAAATGTAATAAAATCCTTTCCATTACAGTCATATTACCAAGAAGTTTTCTTTCCTTCTTGTCTCTACTTTCTAACTTCCTATTCACTTCTCAACTCTGAAAAACTTGTTTCTCAAACTATCCCTCTCAATAAAAATGCTCTCTTCAGAGGCATATATTCCAAGTACAGGGAGATGATAGTCTATTTGGCAGAGGTCAAACCACACTGAAGTACGGGGGTCAGTTTGGGGTGCCACAATTTAAGAATGAAATGAATAAACTGGAGAACATCCAGAAGATAACCAGGATGGTATAGAGCCAATTCTTCAGATTTTTAACACCTACTGTGATTTGGGTCAAACATGCAATTCCTGATACTTTGTGTTATTCTCATCTGTGCATATTTCTATATTACTGCCAAAGTACACTAAATTCTAAACTGTATTGCAAACCATTCTTGATGCCTTTAGAATTCTTTGCTCCCTTCAGGACTCATCTTCCAGACAGAAGCCTTTCCTGACCTCTGTTCCACCCCCAGCTCCTAGGTTCAAGTGTTCTTTCCCATCCAGCTGTGATTTGTATTTTCTCAACAGACTATAAACTCCTTACAAGGACTCTTTATTTTTGTCTTTCAGTTAGTGCTCTGGGTATAGAAGGCTTCTTAGTAAATGTCTATTAAATTGAATGAGTATGAATGGTAGACTGGAGAAAGAAGGAACAGAGAAAAACTGGTAGAAAAATCCATTAGGAAGCTATTAATTCGCTAGATTAAGTGAGTAGTAATATGGATGTATACTTGAACTGTGGGAATAGGCATAGGAATAGGCAATAAATAAGATATATGAACCAAGGAGACTTGACAATTACCTATATATGAGAAGCAAGAGAAATGGAAGATTCAAAAACAATACCAAAATTTTGAACATAGGTTTTTCTCTTCACATCATATAAATTGGTAATGATGAAAAAACAGTCTATGTTGGAAGGGGAAAGACAATCATACTGATGTAGATATATAGTTAGAAATGTAAATTAGTTCAGCCATTGGTGTCTTTTCATCGATGAGAAAAATGGCTAGGAAAAGAAAAAGAAAAAGAATGAATGGAATGGAATGTTTATAAGCATTAAAAATACATATATATACATGAAGAATTCAAAATAATTAGGGAGATTTGTCAGAATTGATAAAGAGCAAAATAAGTGAACAAAGAACATATACAATGATGACAACAATATAAAAGAACATTAATAGGAGGTTGAATTCCAATTAATGGAAAAAAAGTGAAGGTCCTGGGAAAAAACAATTTTAAAATATTCTCTTTTTCATGCAGAAAGGTGAGGACTACTAAAACAGAATATTGTATATATTGGATATTTTTGTTTAGTTCCTTTTTCTTAGCAAAATGGAAGATTCAGTGGAAAGGGGGAGAAATGATTATGAAGCAAAATCAGGGCATTTTGAAGTAAAACAGAAATAGAATATATTCTAATAGAAATGTAAATTTTCTAATAATCTGCAAAAAACGTAAAATTTGCAAAATATGCAAAATTCCATAAAAAATGGAAATAAGCTAGAAGAACTATGAAAGAGAGGATACCGGGGGTGGAGCCAAGATGGTGGAATGTACATAAGTCTTGTCTCTATCTGACCTCCTCAGAGCTGCTCTCAAATCAACAGCAAGTTAATTAAATCTCTAAACTGGCTGTGGAGTAACAGAACCTGCAAATATTTGGAGTACAACACATTTCCAGAAGAAGATACCTTGAAAGAACTTCAGAAAAGGTCTGTTTCAATGAGGCAGGAGGAAAAGCTGCTGAGCCCAGAGAGTTGGAGTAGGGAGCCAAGGTGTTGCTGAGTCCACACACTGGGGAGTTTACAAGGCTCTTAGGCCACTCTGTCCTGGTTACAAGTCAGTGGATCAACAGATTAGCTGTAAAACATGGCAAACAAATACAAAAGGCAAATTGTGAGCTCCTGTACCCTAGAATGGGATCTGCAGCTATTACCCAACACTGGAAGTCAGTCAGCAACACCAGCTCCAGGGCAAACTACAGCAGCTTTGCCCCTTTGCCTTAAGAGCAACCTTTAAAAAAAAAAAAAAAAAAAGCAAAAAAAGCAAAAAAGCAAAAAGAACTCTGACCATAGATAGCTTTTATGAAGAAAGAGAACATAACTCATACCCTAAGGATGCTAAAGGCAAATCAGTTCCAGATGAAGCTCCAAAGAGTAATAAAAGTTGGTCCCCATTTCACAAGGCTGTCTTAAAAGAATTCAAAAAAGATCTTAGAAGAGAAGAAAAATTGGGAAAGTAAATGAGATTTTTGCAAGAGGGTATGGAAAAGTGAAAAAACAAAAATTACCTGAAAAAACTCCTTAAAAAATAGATTTGATGAACTGGAAAAGGCAAATAACTCCTTACAAAATAGATTTGATGAAATGGAAAAAACATATAAGTCCTTGAAAGATAGAAATACCAATAAGGTATAGAGCCGTAACTTGGCTTAAATATTTTGAGAAGCAAATTAATATTATAACTTTAAAAGTGTCTAAAAATGCTATAATCTTTAACTCGGGTATCTCATTGCTAGATATAGGGCCCATGGAGGTCTAAGAAAAAAATGTCTCATAGTCCAAAATATTTATAAAATGTTTTCTCTAGTGGCAAAGTAGGTACTCATCAATGAAGGAATGGGTGGAACAGTGGAATAGTAAATAGAAAGAATAAAAAACAAAACTGAATTCTTCATAATTAAAATAAAACCAGTCTCAAAATAAGAGTAAAGAAAATGCACCCTCCTCCTTTTGTCAGAGAGGTGAAAGATTATGGGTATGGAATAACAGTCTACACTGTCAGATGTAGTTGATATTGCGACTAGACTTTATTTTTCTGTGTTTTCTTTTTCTTTTAAAAGTCTTACTATAAAGTATAAACAGTTGGGCAAAAAGACTTATTTTTAAATGAAATGTGATGGAATAAAAAGTCATCTATAAAATGGTATTTTTAAGAAGACAGTAGATTTAAGGGGAAGAGAGAAATGTGAATTCAGAAGGACAAACAGGTTTCAGTGAAGTTAAAATTAGCTATGAGGTGGAAGTGATGAGTTTAGGATGCCAAGCACATCAAGTAGAGATAACAAAAAGGGGGTCTGTACCTCAACAGAGAGATTGAGAGCATTTTCAGCCAAAATTATAAAGATAGAATAGAGATTTCAATGAGTTTATAGGATAAAAAAACCTTTAAAGAATTAGAAGGGAAACCATTTACGTCAATTCCCCCAACTTTTACTAAGAAACTGAGACCCAGAAAACTTAAGGAAACTGCCCATATTTACAAAGGTATAAAACAGCAAAGGGATCTGACTACAAATCCAGCAAGCAATCTTTGCACTGTCACAATACATATCTTCAAGTGGCACCTCTGAAAATGAAAAGCAATGCTTTTTTCCCCTCTTATTTTTTCTTTTTGATCTGATATTTCTTGTGCAGCATGATAAATATGGAAATATGGATGGAAGAACTACACATGTTTAACATATATTGAATTACTTGCTGTTTATGGGAAGGGGAAGAGAGAAGTGAGGGAAAAATTTTGCAATACCAGGTTTTGCAAGAGTAAAAGATGAAAACTATTTTTGCATATATTTTGAAAATAAAAAACTTATTAAAAAAATGAAAAGCAATAGATATGCATAATCTAGTTGAGGATTTAAAAAATAATCTTTGACTAGTATCACAAGATCACAGATTAGGGTTTATAAAGAATCTTAGAGATCGATCATCTAAGAATTCAAATGGATCATCTCAATTTATAGACAATAAAACTGAGCTGAGAATTTTTAAGACAGTGGTTGTGAAGAGGAGGAAAAGGGAACATAGATCTATTAAGCTATTCCTATGTTCCAGATTTGTACTAAATGCTTTATAAATATTATTACATTTGACCCTCAAACTAATTCTGAAAGTTAGACAGTATTATTATCCCAATATTACAGCTGAGGAAACTAAGGTAGACAGAGGTTAAGTGACTTGTCCAGGCTTGGGTTTGAGGTCAGACTGAAAATCAAGTCTTGAACTCCAGGTGCAACCTTCTATCTATTACACTACTATGAATTTACTACTTTTTTTCAGGAAGCTTGAAAGGGAATATAATCACAGTCAAATATAAAAACATTACTGTTATTTTAGGAATAAGGATATTTCTTTCCAACAAGAGTAGGAGAAGGAAATGAGATTTTCATATATCTGTGTTTTCTACACAGTTCCTTTGGGCTAGCCTCAACATTCTCATTTAAAATCTTTGTGAAGATGAGCTATTAGAACACAGTTGGATGTTTGAGCAAAGAACAATCATTGTGAGGAATCATAGGATATCAAGTAAGAATATATAGCTCAGTGGTAATCAAGGTCAAGCTGAGCTTATATACCACATATTACAGTGAATGAAATCAACTGAATTGATTTCAGTCATTATACTTTACTTTGGGCCGGTACCAGAAGAGAATGCCAATTGTTTAAGTCTCTGTATTTTTTCCTAGAAGGGTAGGCTAATTCTTAATTTATTTATAATTATATTGCTTAGATTTCCAGGTCATGTGATCAAGAAGATAGGAGGATTTATCCCTACAAATTTTCCCAAGGAGATGCTACGCCTCAAAGATAAAGTAACATCACCTATTTTCATAGGTTAGAATATCTCATAATCCAAAAAGTTAAAAGCAAATTAAATGATATTTAACCTGAGATTGCTTAGCACCTCATCCACTAATTCTCATCACTCTACTAGTCATGAGACTATACTAGCTGACCAAAGGACCCAACATAAGAGCTTATATATAAAAAAGAAGTCAAGGATCAGACAAAGTGGCTTGCACAAAAAGCAAAGCAAAACAAAACAAAACCACACCATACCCCCAGTCTGTGGAAATTTGCTCTGCCATTAATAGATAATCAGTGTTAAGGCAGTGCTCCAGGGCAGAAGCTTATTGGGGACTAATGACAGAGAGCCAATGCCAAGGCAGGTAGTGGTTTGTGCTACAAAACATATCTGAAGAAGAGTGAAAAAACAGAGGCAAAGAAGTAGGACAAACGTCTGGGCTGGCAATAGGACTCAATAACACATCCTACCTTCTACCCTTTCTCTCAGAGCCAAACCTTGCAGTATCAGCTCTCAGAGCCTAGAACTTCTAGGGCTGACCCAGAAAACTGAGGAACAGAGGGAGCAGATAATTCTGTCCACCAAAAAGCTCACAGAAAGCTAGGCCAATGAGTTTTGACTTGCCTGCATGGGAAGACGCTACAAGTCTTTAAGATCTTGAACCCCAGGGAAACCACCATAAGAGGGGAAAGAGTCAGAGAATGACGGATAGGGAAACAAAAGGAGGAGAGGGGAAAAACTGAAATTATTAAAGATCTCAGGAAGAAAAAAACTCAAAAGACCCTGAACATAAGCAAATAAATCAACACAAAAAAACATTAACAACTGAAGGAAATATGGTCTCCTGGAAACAAGTTTAGACATCTATGAATAAATGTTGCAAAAGAGGAAACCTATCCAATGCTTGACAAGCAAGAGAATCTTGTAGAATGTGAGAATATAGTGCTAAAACATAACTTTTCCTAAATCTCTCAAAAGAGAAATGAGATTTATGAAAGCAAAATTTATGGTCTGCCTATCAAAAATAATATACAAATTACAGAAATTGGAACCTGCAATGGGCAGTTCTACTAAAGAGAAAAAAGAACAATAGATTGGAAAAGCAAACATACAGAAATGAAAGTCAAAGTGGAAGAAAAGCAAAAAACAACACTAAAAGAAATTATGCTTACTCCACACAAAACATAATGATCACACCACCTGAAGATCATAAATCTCCCACAAGAACACGAAAAGGTGAAGGGGGAAAGGAGGGGGCAGGAGAAGAGAGAGAGAGTAACATGAACACTTTAATCAAAGAAATAGTAGAAGAGAACTGAACAGAATTTTGGTCACAAAAATGAAACACTAAATTCAAAGATTTCCTCTAGAAGAAAGGTAAAGCTGCAAACTTCAAAACATATAGTAGTTAAACTTAAAGATGTAATTTAGAAACAAGTTCTGTAAGTGATCAAGAAAAAGAGCTTCAAATACGATGGACATAAAATGAGTAATACAAGACTATTTGAATCACCAGATAATTCAAGAAGGAATAGAATAGTGTTGTTCTGAAGAGCAAGGGGGCTGAGGCTACAGCCTAGGATGATCTACATTGCAAATATGACCTTAACTATAAATGAAAAAAGGATGTTTAATAATAAAGATATATTTGAAACATTCCTAGAAAGAAAATCTGAGTTGAAGAAGTCAAACACTCAAAACAATAGAGAGGTGGGAGGGAAAAATAAATGCAGCAGTCAAGAACAATAGCAGCAAAAGTAACAGCAGAGAGCAAAAGACTTCTTTTTAAATGTACACAAGGATATAGGGGTGAAAACATAAGTCAGATGGTAACAGTGAAGAGATAGATACATTATGGACAATATCCTTCTTCCATATGAATCAATGTTTTCTGTGAGACTTCATTAAAGGTAAGAAGGTGCATGAAAGGGGGAGAGGTTGGCAGGGGAACAGAAGGAAGTATGTGTTGTGCCCATGTCAAAATGAAGGATAGCAATAAGACAAAGGTGACCCCTGTGGTCTTAGGAAGAGAACTTACAGGAAGTGGGTAAAGACAGGGCTTTAAAGAACTGATAAGGGGATGGGAGGAAGAAATTCTTACTTTTAACTACACTGATGAATACTCCTAAGGATGAAGAGAAATGTTCTAATGGGGAAGCAGGGATAATGTGCTTGGTAGGTGTGATCTCGGAGATGTGATATCAGAAAAGACAAAATGAAAGAAGTTAAAACTCTTGGAGACACTGGTTCCCAAGGGAGTGAGAGGGCACGGATAAAGAGATATTATTATAAGGGGGGAAAGATAATCAGCACACATATCAGTGGTGTGTTGCATACAAAAATATACTGGGGAGATGTGAATGGGTTGGGTGTGATGCCTGCCAAGAGACAGTATCCTCTCTGACACCTGAAAGAATTAGCATTGTTATGGGAATGAGGCACAATGGAAAAGGGGAATCCAAGAGGGAAAACTCTACAAGATAGTTGAAGAAACTGCCTAGAAGATAAAGCTATGGACATCTTGGAAATTGTAGCTACACAAAGAATATACACAGCACAGAAGAATAGATAATTATAGAACTCAAGAGCCAGAAAATGAACATCTAGAGTGAAGAGGATCTATAATGAAAGAGATGAGAGGCATCTCTGAAAATAAGTTCAAAGAATGGAAAAACCTAAAACTAATATGCAGGACTATTTGAAATGAAGAAACGAAAAGAATAATCTACCTGAAAAAAAAAGAAAAATAGGGAGAGAAGTTATAGTAATCTGATAAAAGTGGGAAAGAAAAAAGGAACTAATCAATAAAGCTCCAAAGGAAAAGCCCTCAAGCAGGAATAAAATTAAGGCACCTAGGATAAGAAGGATGATCAAATGGGAGAACTTGAGAGAAGTATGATGATATAAGAAACAGAAGACATCAATAAAAAACTTATTTTAAAATAAATATGACAACGTAGTTTTAATATTAAAAATAAAACTTTAAATATCATTAGTTAAAACCTGGTTTTATTAATAGTAAGTATTATGCCAATAAGTCATAGTAGGACTTACCTAGTGTCTATCCAGAAATCTGTAGAGTAGTGTGATCAATTTTATCATAGCAAATGGCAAAATGTCCAGTTTATGGTCTCAATAACAATGTAATGAAATAAGGCTGTACAACAGGTGCACACTTACTCAACCTCTTGTATTCAGCTAGGATACTTAAAGAATATTATCCTACAGAAATACATCCGAAGGAAGATAAACAAATAGTAATGAAATGTAGAATTTTCAGAGTGACTTCAAATAAGCCTGAAAAAAAGCTGATGTGTATTAGCCTGTACTGGCAAATTCAACACAGCGTCTTAAGATTTTTATAAGAAACTAAGATTGCCGATTTCTACTTAGAACCACAGATTTAGAATTGGTAAAGATACTAAATATCATCTAGTCCAACACCCTAATTTAACATATTAGGAAACTGATCAAATGATTGTGTCCATGCATATACAAATAAGTGTCAGAGTCAAGAATTGTAGAGACACTCCTGACTCCAAATTCAGTTTTCTTTATTACACCACCTTATAGAATATGATCCAAAAATGTGTTTGATAACAAAATAGTGAAGAACCAAATCAAGACAGCTAGCATGGCAGTTTCCCAATGAGATTTTAAACTACATATAAAATTTAAAACCTAGAATACAACTATAATTTCATTTAATACCTACTTAGTGATCCTGGATGTAACAGAAGTAACTATTTTAAAAGTTTTAGAAACACTGCTCATAAGTCACACAGAATGGCCAAATTTCAAGGTAAAAGCAATAATAGCAACATCCTAGAAAATAGCCCATCTATATACCGAAGTCATACACTGATTAATGTGCAAATGGACAACAGTAGGAAAAACAAGGAAATGCTACTAAAATTCAATGAAACAAAGTCTCAAGGAATCTACATAAATCTGGATTGCTGAGAAGCAATTGCCCTGTGCTGCTATAAAGAGAATGGACTTGGCTGCCTCTTAAGTTTAGTTATCCTGGAAGCCAAGTATCATCCCCACTCATTTAGAGTTGGAAATGTCCTTGGAATTCATCTAAATCATTTCCTTTTGCAAATGAGGGAAAAAAAAGATTCAGAGAGGTTAAGTAACTTTCTTGAGATCACAAAAGCATTGGCAGAATTTAGAATCATGAACTTCACTTCCTAGCACTGTTAATCTTCAAGTAATATTATTTTGAAAAATGAAGAGTAATATAATATATAGTTCAAGATTTAAAGTAACTTTTTAAAAATCTGATTAGGATAAAAGGATCATAAGAGTTGCTGGTAAAAAAAAAAAAAAAAAAAAAACACCTTTCAAGAAATTTAGTTCAATCCTTCCCTCTACAAGCCAAGGGAGCTGAAATTATAGATGCCCAAAGTTATATGGATGCAGTTATTATTATCCAGAATCTGAAAATATGTACTTTTAACTCTAAGCCAAGGGTTCTTTCCACTACACCATACCATTATTTTACACACACACACACACACACACACACACACACACACACACACAATTTAATGTTGGAAGTATCACATTTGAAGCATTAACAAAAACAAAACCAAATCCCCCACCAAACTTCCAAGAAAAACAAGAAAATACAGCATCATTTCTAGGTATAACCAAGAGATAAATTAGGAAGTTCACTTGCATTTTTGCTTTGAAAAAAATGTATTGAACAAATTTAAAATTCTTTGTAAGTTGCAATACCTGATATGAAAATTATAAATAAAGCAAAATTAAAAAGATGAATACCCTTTGAAAAGCTAATTAGACTATTATTTTTGTTTGTTCATGATGAGTGGCGGCCATAAAAAAAACCTAAAGAAGTCTTTTCACTTCATATGGAAAAGGTTATCAGTTTTAGTAATTACATTAAGAAGAGAGAAAGGCGACCTAACTAAATCAGGAAACTACTTCATAACCAGTGGAGCCACAGAGGTTATGTAAAACTAATTCTTTCTTTAAATCATAGGCCTAGAAGAAAATCTACAAACACCTTCTTATCAAGATGCTTGCTTATCCTCTGGACCAAACAATTGGATAAGATAAACTCAAGCCAAGTCTTGGAAGCAGAGAAATCACCACTATCATAAACCTAAGTTATTGATATGCTCTTGGGGAAAAAAAAAAAGAAAACTAGTGCTAGACTTTACTTTAGCTTATTTTTTTTACTTATTAATTTTTTATTATTAATTATTAGATATAATTATTAATTACTATTAATTACTTATTAATATCACATAAAGCAACATTTAACTGTACTCTCATATTTTTTTCCTAATAATTTCTTGTATGTTATCAGTCTTATTCTGTTGGAATCTTTACAAAGTGTTAAGTCATTAGAGTTGATAGAGACAATAATTATCTAATTTAGCATGGTTCAGTATGATTGATCTGATCCTACAAGGAGATGTTATGGGCCAGAAGAAACAAGGTAGTAAGTAGAACTGATAGACAATAATGCTTGTGTTCACACCTTTAGAGAGCTCATATAAGCAAGAAGTATTTAAGTACTCATGGGAATTTAAACGTTGGGGAGATTTCAGGGTTTAGTATAAGATATCTGAATTCACACCTCCCTTATTCCCTGCCTCCCAGAAGGAGGAGTCAACCTTTGGGAGATCATATAAAGAGACTCTTAGCTTCGGGTTAGTGAGTTACTTTGGGTTGGAGTTTTACTTCGGAACATACCCAGGGTTTGGAGAGGAGCACTCTGGGAAATTGAGAGCCAGAAGCCCTCTCTTGGAGGCAAGACAGATTCACCTTTGTGCTGGCTGGAGGCTGAAGAAAGCAGAGGCAGAAGCAAAGGACAAAGCTGCAAGAGCTCTTAGAACCAAGGAGAGAGAGGCCTCTAAGAAAACTAACCAGGCTATTTTGATGGAAGCAATAAAAGATCTAAATTTTTAACACCTGGCTGCATTTTGAGTGATTATTATTTTTAACTGAAACTAAGGCTGCCTCTAGAAAACCTCCCTGAGAAACCTGTTCCCAGAGAGAACCATTATGTTTTAAGGAAGAAAAGCACCACATTATTCCACTTATTAAACTTTATTTCTCAACATAAAATCGTCTACATCTCTGCAGCAACTAACTTGCTAAACTTAACACAGATGTTTCCAAAATATTTGTAGACTAAATGACGGATTGATTTGGAGGCAGTAGAAAAAACTGGAGGACAAGGATACTATAATCCTGAGAGGTCAGAAAAAGATAAGAATGAGATTAGTTGTCCAGTAGAAGTCATAAGGTTAATAGCGCAGCAGAAAAATGCCAGGTCTGAAATCAGTAAGACTCAATGTTCAGCCTCAGTTTAAATACAGCCTCAGATACTTCCTTGCAGTATGACCCTGGGCAAGTCATTTTTGCCAAGTCTGACAAGGCACCCTGTCTGCTTCAGTTTCCTCCTCTGTAAAATGAAATGGAGAAGGAAATGGCAAACCACTTTAATTGCCAAGAAAATTCCAAATGGGCCATGAAGAAAAAACATGACTGAACAACCAAAATCTCACCCTTTCAAAGTTTTATATATATTATATCCTACAAAGAAAAGATAACAAATCATATTTTTAAAAGAATCACCCAACTGAATCCAAGAATTTAAAGTGTCTCATTTTACAAGTGAGAAAACAAGCTCAGAGACAATGGATGACATAATCAAAGCCACAAAGCAATTAAGTCTTCTGGTTCTAAGACATCAGAGCAGTATTCCTGGATGATTTCCTGAAACATGATGTTTAGGTTCTTTTCTCATTATGGTTTTCAGGAAGTTCAATAATGTTTAGCTTGTCTCTCCTAGATCTATTTTCCAAGTCAGTTGAGGTATTTTACATTTCTTTCTATTTTTTCAAAATTTTGAGTCATTCATTCCCATTTACACAATTCTAATTTTTAGTGAATTATTTTCTTCAGTTAACTTTTTTAGCTCTTTTTTATTTGACCAACTGAATTTTTAAATGAGTTGTTTTGTTGACTGGATTTTTTTTTTCCATTTCACAAATTCTGTTTTTCAAAGAATTGTTCTTTTTTTCATTTTGTCAAATCTATTTTGTAAGGAATTATAAACTTTTTCCATTTCACTAAATCTATTTTGTAAGGAGTTTTTTTCAGATGATTTCTGTTTCCTTTTCCAAATCCTCTTGCAAAGTTCTCATTTCCTGTCCCCATTTTTCTCCTCTCTGATTCTTTTTAAATTCTTCCAACAGGGCCTTGTGAGATGGAGACCAACTAATATCACACTTTAGGGCTTCATCTGGAGATGATCTGCTTTTAATGTTTTCTGGGTTTGAAACCTGTTCTCTATTTCCATAAAAACTATCTATGGTCAGAGATCTTTTTGCCTTTTTTTTTTTTTTTAAAAGTTGAGCTCTGCTTTTAGGGGAAAGGGGAAATTGTCCAAGCTTCCTCTACAAATGACAGTGGCTGCACTGGGTCAGTGCTAACGCCTGACGCTGGGTGACTATGCTCAGGTCCCCTGATTTTCTGGGATTTAGGGGCTCACTATTTGCTTTTTATATTTGTGTTGGATGTTTTACATATCTGATCTACTGGCTTGCAACCAGGACAGAGTAGCCAACACTGCTCTAGATTCTTCCTGGTAGATTCCTCAGCACCAGGGACTCATGATGCCCTGGGTCTCTGCACTGTCTGCAATGAGTCACTGCATTTGGCCCACCCCACTGTGTGCCCAATTGAAAGACCTTTTCCGAAGTTCTTCCAAATAATCTTCTGCTGGAAATGTGTTACACTCCAAATATTTGTGCATTCTGTCATTCCAAAACCAGTTCAGATTTGCTGTTAATTCGAGTGATTTCTGGGAGAGTTCTGATAAAGTTGTGTTTCTTCTCCATCACCTTGGCTCTGTCCCAGTCTCTGTCCACGTTCCCCACCCCCCCCCCCACCCCTGTCCCAGTAAGTCTTAAAGACAGGATTCTAACTCTCATTTTCTAACTATAGTACAATCTTGTTTTTAAAATGTTATAAAGCCTCCCAAAAAGCATTTTCCAACAACAAAATGCACATTTTTAACACTCTTACATTCCTTTTAAAACAGAAACACAATAAAAAATATTTTCAAGATAGGTAAAAGGAAATATATTTCAAAGAAAATACATTCAGAATCTGGGAATTAGTACTAATGAAAGAAACAAATGGCTAAAAGATTAGCTCCAAATCACTTGTTGTTTATAGAAGGTATTTTTATACTAACATTTGAATATGGGTATTTCTGATATTTTAGAATTCCTAAGACTTTAAAAAAAAACACAGGTGTATGACAAAAGCAATCAGAAAATGTAAATCAGTTGCATTTAACTGCTGTAAGCAAAGCATCAGAAAGAGAAAAATAGGATGAATCCTTTTGCAAATAGAGAAGTCACTTGCTTTTTTTCTTTAGCAACAAAATAAATTCATATTAGATTGGGGAAGAGAGATGGAAGAGATACCTCTAATAAAAACATTCTGCAAAAGTCTAACTGCCTGGCTTTCCTATATTGCCCTATCTCCAAGCATATTAATATCAAAACCAAGAAACTTTTAACAGTTTGAAAAACGAGACAGATAGACAAAGTTGGATCTGGTAATGCTCAATCTAAGAAAAAGTGGTACTGAGTTGAAGACCCAGACCACAAAGTAGCAAACTCCTCTATTATCTACCTAACAACTAATTAGAGACACAAGAGGCAATTCTTAATTCGAAGGTATTTGTCAATTACATACATAGGAGATAACAATTAATATGTGGCATTTATATAGTACTTCAAAGTTCACAAAGAACTATATTTACATAATTACATTTAATCCTTAGAAAAAATAATGAAGTGGCTGTAAAATTTTTTCAAAGAAATGTACAAGTTCTATAATTTAGTTTACACATTACTTTCTTAAAACAAAAATATTCTCTTATATTTAAAGATGTTTTTGATTACTCAAAATGTTTGTTGGAAAAAGGGAAGCAGATAATAAACAGAGACTGAAGATCAGTGAGTGGAATAACAGAGGGGCATCTGTTGTAGAAAATGGAATGAAATGGGATTGCTTGTGCATGGATAGCAGTCTGCCTTGGCAAGAAGTCACCTCATTATGTGAAATTGGGAGGAGAGAGTTGTTGAAGGAGATAGTGGAAAGGCATCAAGGTGATGTGTGATGAAGAAAAGAAGAGTAAGCACTCAGCAAAAGGCTTCATTTTTCTTTTTCATTAAAATATGAGACAAGTTTTTTGAGTGCAGATATTAAGTCAATTAGGGAGATATAAAAGAATTGCCTTTTGGCAGTGAAGGCCCTAACTGAGATAACACAAATTTGTAGTGGACCCTGTCAGTTTGATTTGTGATTTTCTGTAGCTTCGCTCTTCAAGCACCTGTAGAAGAGAGTGACATAAGACTGAAAGTTGGCAGGGCAAGATCTTTGATATAAGAGGATAAAGGAGTTAAGAGAAGAGGGCAGTGTAAAATCTGCACTAAGCCCCCTGGAATACAAAGAGCCAAATATAGTCCCTACTCTCAAGAAGTCCACAATCTAACAAAGGAGACAAGAAGCAAACAAATAAGAATAAGCAAGCTTTATACAGGATAAAAAGGAAATAAGTAAAATAAGGAAGGCACTAGAATTAAGAGCATTGTGAAAAGTTTTCTGTTAGAGAAACAGCCTCTGGGCTGCATAAATTGACTTAGAAAATCACAAATTAACATTATCTATGTTGTATTTTTAATGTTTTGCTAAACATTTCCTAATTATATTTTATCTGGTTCTGGCTCGCTTGGGAATTTTGCAGGCCAAAGTTTGATGATGATATTTCGAGACTTAAAGAGAGGAAAGCGAGTAGATGGAGATATGGAGGGAATGTTTTCCAGATAAGAGAATAGGATATTTGTTCTATCTTCTTCAGTTATTCTTGATGTACCTTCCCTTCCCCTCTTCCTCCCCTTAGCTCCATGCCTTCTGTATGGCATATTAAGACCACAACGTAGTTCAAAGTCATGGATATTGTCTGAAATAAAGACTACTAGCAATAACAGTCACATCTGTATACAAATAAATTAAATTCAGTAAAATTTTACACTAAGACTAAAAAGTTTTTAGGTGATTTTAGAAGTGTGTGTCAGAGAGAGTGAGAGAGGGTATATCTCACAAAGATACACTTCAGATTTTACAGATGAAGATATTGAGCTTTAGAGAAGTCAAATGACTTGCCCAGTATCCCACATCAAAAAACCATTGAGAAAAAACTAGTACCAGTCACCTTGAATCCAGGTATAGCACTTTACTCACTGCACTTATATAACAGTCTTAATAACCTTTTAAAACAGCATACATTTTCCTATTCCTAAAAATAGAAAAGAAAAAAAACAAAACAAAACAACACATTTTCAGTCAGGGATTTCTAGAAAGTTGGAGAAAAAAATTAACTTTAAGGGTATTCTTCCCTCCTCCCCCTTCCAGGCAACTCAGGTCCTCCTGACTTCAAGGCTGGTTCTCTTTTCACTTCATCACCTAGCTGTCCTACAGTATTCTTAATAGTTTATAGAATCTACAATCTAAACTACAGATTAAGAGTTAGAAAAGATTTTAGTGATCACCTAATCCAATTCTATCATTCCTTAGATGAAGAAACTAAAACAAAGCCTAGCAAGAATAAGTGATAAAGAGGGAGAATTCAGCATTGGATTTTCTGTCTCTAGATCCAACATTGTTTCCACTAAACCACACTATATCTCCATCTATATAATATCGGTAAATATTTCACAAGGTCCCGAATCAGGAGAAAAGGCTAGGGATTTTAAAAGTTCAAATTACCATTTTGCTCATGAGGAATTTAAGGTTCAAGAGAGGTGAAATAATTTGTTCTTTGGCAAATTAGTAGCAGAAGCAAGACTAAAATTTCCATCTTCTACTACCTATTCCAAGGTTCCTATCATTATACCATCCCAACAGATGAAAACATAATTCTGACAAGAAACAATTATGGAATTAGAGGGAGATGCCAACTTCCTGTTAAGTCATATTCACTGCAATGTTGGTAAGAAATGAGATACTTTAAAGTCATCAAACAGTTAACAAAAGAAGGTTTAATTATTAACATTCAAAAATGTGCAAACAAGAATACTTAGCAGCTATCCCAGTACAACCACCTCTCATCACCTCTCATCTCCCCTCATCTCATATGGAAATGTTTGTATGCAGCAGGGCAAGATGTCTTCAAACATCCATCAAGTTAGAAGAGTCTTCCTAGCCGAGACCTTTTATGCCTCTAGGTAACTATAAAGCTAAACCATGGTAGGTTGGGTAGAGGGAACCCTGGTCCTAGTCCTATCAAGTATCCATTAGCTACCTTACTGGACTAAAACAAGAATGAAAGTAAACAAAATAATACAATTGCAATGTAATTACTAATACACATATATGCAGACATTACTTTTCTATTACATGTTGTTTATGTCATGGGTCCCCTTCCCCTTTGGCGGTCTGGCAAACCCTATGGACTCTTCAGAATGTTTTTAAATACATAAAAATACATAGGGACTATACAGGAAACCAATTATCCTGAGATACAGTAATCAAAATAGTTTGGGAATAAGTAAGTTCACAACCAAGGTAAGAACCCTTGAATCTCTGGTTTAGAACAATATAGCAAAAACAAAAAAACTATTGCTACATTATGGGTCCTATCAAGTACCCCAAATACATAATGATATATAAATACAGAAAACCTCTAACAAAGTTTTCATCCCTGTACTTTGAGATCTGTATAGGCTTTCACTCTATTAATATTTATTATTATTACTTAAATATATGCCAAATGCTTTGAAGAAGCAAAAATAAAAAAACTTCAAAATATTGCCCAGTTGAAGAATTGGGGATTCAAAGTTTGTGATGAAAATGTGCAAATTCATATAACAGCAATGGAGAGCTTAAGGGAAACCTCCCCACCCCAAAATAAAGTAATCCAGAACTTTAAACTGTGTCCTGACAATGGGGTCAGAGTGGCTAAGAAAAGTGCATCAAAGATGCTAAGCAACTGTTTGGCCTTTCCTTTGTTCCCACCTTGATGCCTGATGAGTTGAATCAGTATCCCACAGATGAGCACAGGTTTCCCTTAGGTTCACAAAATTTCAGGGATCTGTGAATACTACCAAGTATTGGAGAACAGGGAGAAATGTAGCTTCTTAGAGTAGTCCAAAGCTTATTCTAAATGATTTTCTCTACTTCAGCTCTTTCCCTCTCACTCCTCCTTCCCCTCCCCCCCAAATAAAACCCTTGTACAATGTGCTCACTGTCCAAAAACCAATGCTATTCAACGTCTGCTTACTCTGGAAAACAGGTAGGTGAACATATCCTCTTGTTCTGGAGCCATCTTTAAAGGTCTACTAGTTTGGGAAGGGCAGGAATCTTTATTAAGGGGTGAGATAAGTATTTGGTGAGGTTATTTAGTTCAATGTAGTTCCAAATCTCTTTGACCCTCCTCTCAAGGGTATTAAAGAATCCTTCTTTAACAAGGATCAAAATGAAATTCAATTAAAATGCTTATTAACAATCTACCTTCAAGCAAACTTGATTTGACCATTTGAAGGGACTCCTAAATATGTCTGGGTCATAAAATTTTAAAGCTAAATTATCTCTAAACTGAGCAACTTAAAAATAAAAAAACCAAGCAGCTGCAATAATTTAACCAGTAGAACTCCTATAATAATCCCTTAACAAAATGACTTTATATAACTTTAGTATTTTTCAAATGCCTATACAGTATGTGTTACTAACGTGGTTAAATCATACTCGCACCCTCCACCATCCCACCCCACCCAAATCCAAATCATAATGTCCACCCCCCTTTACTACAAATACTACAAAAAGTGTCAACTCCTAACTTACAGGTTTTTTTATTTTATTTAATGGAAAGGTGTAGGGAGACAGGATTTGACTTTAGTATCCATACTTTTACACTAGTTGTGCTGTTCCAGAACAGCACAACAAAAACAAACCTCTCAAGGAACACATAAATGTAAAAATATTTCAATAAAGGTCACTGAAGCTCTATCAAAAGTTAGTATAAGCCAAAAGTCACTTAAAACTTCATGTCTTTGAAAAGTTTTTAAGTTGGTGAGTTCTTAGAGGATATATTTTTCCTTCAAGTCTCACTTGAAAAATAAGAAAATGGATCCAAGTAAGTTAAAAGACACTGCCCATGGACCCTGTGATATTGGGTGGGGTGGGGTATGAGGCATAGGGTCACAACCCAAGATCCCAATCCAGGTTTCCTGTTTCCAAAAAACCTTTCACAAAATCAATCAGAGTCATCAGAACTTATGATGAAGAGAGCCATTTGCACCCAGAGAGAGGACTATGGGAACTGAGTGTGGATCACAACATACTATTTTCACTTTTTTGCTGTTGTTTGCTTGCATTTTGTTTTCTTTCTCATTTCTTTCTTTTTGATCTGATATTTCTTACTTACAGAAATATGTATAGAAGAATTGTACATGTTTAACATATATTGAATTATTTGGCATCTAGGTGAAGTGGTAGAGGGAAAAAAATTTGGAACACAAAATTTTCAGGGTGAATGTTGAAAATTATCCATGCATAATTAAGACAACTCTGAGATACCACTACACACCTGTCAGATTGGCTAAGATGACAGGAAAAAATAATGATGAATGTTGGAGGGGAAGCGGGAAAACTGGGACACTGATGCATTGTTGGTGGAACTGTGAACGAATCCAACCATTCTGGAGAGCAATCTGGAATTATGCCCAAAAAGTTATCAAATTGTGCATACTCTTTAACCCAGCAGTGTTTCTATTGGGCTTATATCCCAAAGAAATACTAAAGAAGGGAAAGGGACCTGTATGTGCTAAAAAGTTTTTTGGCAGCCCTGTTTGTAGTAGCTAGAAACTGGAAATTGAATGGATGCCCATCAATTGGAGAATGGCTGGGTAAATTGTGGTATATGAATGTTATGGAATATTATTGTTCTGTAAGAAATGACCAGCAGGATGAATACAGAGAGGCTTGGAGAGACTTACATGAACTGATACTAAAAGAAATGAGCAGAATCAGGAGATCATTATACACTTCGACAACGATATTGTATGAGGATGTATTCTGATGGAAGTGGATTTCTTTGACAAAGACTCAGTTTCAATTGATAAATGATGGACAGAAGCAGCTACACCCAAAGAAAGAACACTGGGAAACGAATGTGAACCATTTGCATTTTTGTTTTTCTTTCCGAGTTGTTTTTACCTTCTGAATCCAAGTCTCCCTGTGCAACAAGAGAACTGTGCGGTTCTGTACACATATATTGTATCTAGGATATACTGCAACATATTTAACATATATAGGACTGCTTGCCATCTAGGGGAAGGGGTGGAGGGAGGGAGGGGAAAAATCAGAACAGAAACGAGTGCAAGGGATAACGTTGTAAAAAAAATTACCGTCATGGATTCTGTCAATATAAAGTTATTATAAAATAAAAGAAAATATTTTTAAAAAAAGAAAAGAAAATTATCCATGCATATATTTTGAAAATAAAAAGCTTTAATAAAAGAAAAATTTCAAAAATAAAGAAGTGAAGTGATAATCAGGATCATTGGAGTCTTTATGTGTCAGGGAGCAAAACTTAGACTTAGGTGTTCCTAGGCCTGCAATCTATCACTACATGTTATCTCTCAAAATTTATGTACTATTTCCCCGAAAGTAAAGAACATAAAAGCAAAAAACAAAACTCTATATGTGACTTAAAAAACATAAAGTGAATTAATAGTGTTGTAAACTTTAACCTGTCATTTACATTTCTGCATTTATAATTCTTAAGTTTCTAAAGCTTAAAAATTTAATGTCTTAAGTGTTTCTTTATATCACATGATAAATCAGAAAATAAGAGGTTCTGACCTTGTTGGAACTTAAAACAAGTTTTATAAAGAAGAGGGAGGGCAAGGAATCCAGGAATTCCCTATCTTCCCTATGCAGCTGGATCAGCAACTTGTTTGTAACCTGGACTCTTAGCTGTCTAGAGAGCTTAAGTGAACTGCCCAGGGTCACACAGCTAGAGTGTGTCAAAAGCTGGATTTAAAATGGGTTTTCGTAAAGCCAAGGTTGACCCTTTATCCACTATTCAATGATGTTTCCCTTATCTGTAAATACATCTAAGTTACACATAATGATTCCTTACCGTACAAGATACTGTTCTAAAAATCAGGACGACTAAGACAAAATGAAATAGTCCTGATGCTCAAATAGTTTACCTGACTTAGTCCAAAATACCTACTTAGGTTTTTGAGAAAGAAAAAATTTTTTGGCGTTAAACATTTGTGCATATAATTAAGACTCTACAAGTTGTTTTTTCACATTTTCTAAAAGTTTAAAACAAGTTCATACAAAGCCATGAAAAGCCTTTTATATACCTTTCCTGGCACATAATTTTGTACCAGGAAGATAGAAAAGAATTATTTTCTTTTATTGCTCCTATATTTTTATAGGAGGGGATAGATGAATTCATTGCATTCTTCAGATTTCTTCCTCAGTGTCACAAACAAAAGCAAATAGAACATTTATAAAACTGTTTCAGAATCAAGAATTAAAATCTATTTTGAATTGTTCAAAACAATTCCAAGTCTCTTGCCCTGATTTGATTTCTTCCTCAGGATATTCATAAAGACAAGTTCTATGGCATCATCTTAATATGAGTATGAAATTATCTAGGAAGATAAAATATAAAACAATGAAGTCATATTGTAAAAAAAACTGATTCCATGACGAAGTACAGTGCAAAGTGCACTGGAGTTTGCCCAAATTCTAGTTCTAATTTTACTCACTGGTCTTTTTTTTTTTTTAAATTTTAATTTTTAACTAACTTATTTTTTAATCTTTCTGAATTTCAGTTTCCTTTTAAAATATGCCTCTAAGTTATTTTCTAACTGTTAAGATATTCGGTTTCTAAGAATTAAGAAAAGCTAGAAATAGTATCCTGGCTTTTCCATTCAGTCTCAAAAGTTCTTCTTATTAGCATCCAAATGACCTTGGGACTTAATCATGGGTAAATTATTTCACTTCGATGACCCTCAATTTTCTCTTCTATAAAATGGGAACAGTACCACCTGAAATCCCAATCTCACAGAGTTATTCTAACACTCAAAGTTATATAAAACATTTTTCAACCATAAAAAGCTATTAAATTCAACTATAATTGCTCTCTCTCTGTTAAAAATTAATATCTCAACATGATCGCAAAGTTCTACCTCAGGCACACCTGCCTTCTCTCAGCAAATTTGTTATCTGACTCCCATCTTCTTTTTTTAAGAATTCATTTCCATTTTGTAAATGTGAAGGCAGAATTTCAAAACTTTCTTTTTTCAATTTCCTATTGGGTGTGAGACATTTAAAATAACTACTAAAAAAAAAAAAATATATCCATCAATCAGGGTGTTTCTGACAAGGGCAATATAAGGATTAAATAAAACAATTTCTGATGGACCAATGGTAATAATTTCTGATCAAGTAATCACAAATACAAGCTTGCTTTGTATTATTTGTATTATACAAGGGAAACAAAATGAGACATGTGAATGATTTAGTTGAAACCAATTACCAATCTTGATCACTTACTATTAAATGATAAGGACTCAGTTCCAACTATCTCTGGTTGGAAGCTGAGTCCTCAATTGCTAATACTCTTAATATTATATTACATTATATTACCACTGATCACCAATAGTTTGAAAATAATAAAGGGTATATCTTTCAATCTTAAAGGAAAACACCTTAATTGAAAAATTTGCAAAATGTTTGGCTTTGGGTTTGTTTGTTTTTAAATAACCTCAAGCTAAAACTTTCTAGAGTCTTCTTCATTTTATTTAAATGTAAATTTCTAATAACTCTACTCAAGTTGACTAATCTAATCCAGAATGTTGGTCTTCCTTCAACATTCACTTTCAATAAAGTACATAGAACAAAAGTATAAACTAAAGAACAGGAAACACTAGAAGCTCTCCACAATTCATGCCATGATCCTCAATAAATGTATACAACAACTAGATTGAGAATAAGGGGCTGTTGTGTATTAAAGGTGATATACGATAAAGGAACTGAGTCTGGAAACTATGGCAAGGGGAGAAAAAGTGATCATCTGCTATTACTAAAATGATAAACTGAAAGATAAGGGAAGGAATGACAGGTGCCTGTGACTAAAGGTTTGGCACTTAAGCCCTAGACCAGTGGTGTCAAACTCAAATAAAAATGTGGGCTACTATACTGTCCACAAGGCAATTAGGTAGTTATAAGCACTGGGCTTTGAGCAAAAAGATCGGAGTTCAAATCGGCCTCAAGCATTTATTAGCTGTGCGACTGGGCACATCACTAAACCTGCTTATCTTCATCTGCTGGAGAAGTAAATGTCAAACCACTCCATTACCTTTGCCAAGAAAACCCCAGGGACAATATATTCCATGGGGTCACAATCAGTCATGAAGTCAGACAGAACTGAACAACGACAAACTGCACATAAGGATCCCTCTGGGCTGCATATCAACAGTTTAAAATTGTAATATTACTATGTTTTACTGTATTTTTATTTATTTTGTAAAATAATTACCAATTACATTTTTAATTTGGTTCAAGCTGCATGCATAAGTGTTGTGGGACACACATTTGACATCTCTCGTCTAGATATTTCCTATTAGCAGTTATTTAAAATATATTTGCTAGTCAACTTAAAAAAAAATAACATACAAAAGACAGCCCAATTTAAAAAACAAAGATAAGGAAACAAATTCCAAAATTACAAAGCCATTGGATGGCTTGTAAACATCTTACACACAACATATTTAAAACTGAACATTATCTTCCCCTCCTCAAAACCACCACCTTTTAGTACCTTCCCTGTTTACAATCCAGGGTACTCTCATCTTTGGGTATCATCCTTGACTCCTTATACTCTTCTCCCCCTTCACATCATCTAATCTTTTGCCAAGTCCCGTTGTTTCTCCAATTCACATTGCTTTGACTCTGGTATAGGTCCCCATCCTTCATGTCTGAACTATTACATATTTGGTCTGCCTGCCGCAAATCTCTTCCTGTTCCACAGTCCACCTTCTATTAAACTGCCAAAATGACTTTCCTAAAGCACAGGTCTGACCATGTCAATTCTTTCTATTCAATAAATTCCAAAGGCTTCCTATTACCTCCAAGATCAAATATAAAAATTCTGGTTGGCTTTTAAAACTCTTGATAACCTGACTCCTTTCCATTTTTTTCTGGAGCAATCTATTTCAGTTCCTAATGGTGTATTTTCACTAGATGTTCATCAAGTTTGGAATGCTCTTCTTCTGCACTAAATAAATCTAAGTATTTTGCTTGTATACAGTTGTTTTCATGTTATCTCCACCACTGGATTATGTAGGAACTTTTTATCCTCTGTACTCAGCACAGAACCTGGCACATAGTAAACACTTAAATGCTTATTGATTTGTCTTGGTCTCATACAAAGATTTACAGTAGACATGATAAAAGGAAAGCACGATACAAAGAAAGAAACTGACAAAGAATTTCCCCTGATAGTTCCAAAGACATCTTAAATGAAATTATATACCAGAGAAAACTAAGAACAGAAATTGTGGGATTTTTAAAATTCCTAAATCACACATATAACATGGCATCTAGGAATCAAGAGGATATGAATTTGAAAGCTGCTCCAGACACTTAGAAAATTGTATGACTGCTGGCACATCACTTAGTCTCTCTAGGGTTTCAATTTCTCCATCAATAAAATGGCATCAGTATCAACATCATAACCACACCAACCCCAACACTAACACCACCAATCTCACCAGATTGTTGTGAGAATCAAGTGAAATGAGTTCTTAATATCTTAATATCTCCCAGGATGTATATAGCTCCTTATTCTTATAATAGTAATAGTGGATAGTACAAAGTGGATAGGGCAACTGAGCCTGATGTTCAGGAATACCTGAGTTCAAATGTGACCTCAGACACTTATTAGAGGTGACCTCGGGCAAGTCACTTAACTCTGTTGACCTCAGTTTCCATATTTGTAAAATGAGTTAAAGAAGGAAATGCAAACCACCCCTCTCCCCCCAAAAAAAATCTTTGCCAAGACAATTCCAAATGGAGTCATAAAGAACTAAAAGTGATTGAATTGCCAAATTCCTGAAAGGAGAGTAAGGTATTTTTGAAGCAAAATCAAGCAACAGTTTAACAGTTTCATTTAAAAATCTGTCTTTAAAGAACTTTAAAACCATTTTATAGAGTATATCAACTAAATTTTAACATTTTTGAGGAACCACCTTCTATACTAAAATTCAATTAAACATTTTTTAAAACTATATTTAGTTTTAAATGTAAAAATGTCTATATGAAATTATAACTACAAGCACAAATAACTTCAATTCAAAATAATATTTGTTAAGTATATAGGGAGGTACATATATATAAAAAAAAAAACCAAATACTTATTCAATGAATTGTTCTATAAGATACGCTTGCTGCCCTCCAGGACATACGGTTTTATGTATGGTTAGTCAGACAGACAGACCTGGTTAAATCTTGCTAGTCCCTCCCCCTCTCCCAGTTTTGACACAAACTGGCTATATGTGATCAGGATAAATCACTTAATCCCTTAGGAAGAACATGTAAATTCTCTAAGATTATACACTGTTCATTTGCATATATAGATAGTTTCTCATATACATACCCACTCCATTTATTAAAACAAGATTATACACAAAAGACTTCAAGGTCCTATACAGGAAAAAATGCCATGCTCTTACCAAAAGGTTATTACTTACCATCTAATTGATTTGGCTATAAATAAATATAAGGATAAAAAGAAGTATTCTCAGTGTTTTCTTGTATAGCCCTTGGCCTCAAAGTATTCCATACTAGAGACCCAAGAAAAAGCAAAAAACTAGGATCCTCCCTCCAATTAATGAGTATAATTAATCTTAACTAAGTGGTATAGTAAAAAATATGCTGGATTTTATTTAGGCAAAAGTAATGGGTTCAAATCCTATATTTGACACTAATTGCAAAACCCTTGCAAGTTATTTAACCTCTCAACTGCAATTTCCACTTTTGTAAAATGGAGAAAAAGAAATCTTTAGCTATATGAAATGTTAGTTATCAACTTAATAGAATTAAGGTAATGAAAATGCAAGTATATTTGTGAAGTGCTTTAAAAGAAAATATATTGTGAAATACATTCACACAAACAAGTACAAATAGTTACTTTTTCCCACTGAATCAAAGATGTTTTCAAAGAATCAGAACAGATCCAAAATAAATATCAATTTACCAATTCAGAATAAATGTTGGTAGCCCTATGCTATTCCTCTGTCCAATTTTTCTGTATTGTTTCTTTCCCCCCCATTCCTCTTACACCCTTTTCATACCATACTGTTTCCTCTTGATCTTGCATGGGCCTTATGCTTGCTTCCAAAAGTACCCTTAGACATTTATTCTAGGTTAATGGCAGTAATGGCTCAAAAAATTACTGGCAAAGATGATTTAGTTCTGCATTAATCTACAGACACTGTAAGTGCTTTTCTTGTAGCAGTCAGATTACAACCCAAGTATTTAAAACCTAAGCTAAAACCAGTTAGCACAGATGAGAATGTTGTTATAATGCAATTTAGCAGTATTTTTCTTTTTAGCTACCTACTTTGTTTCCTTAGTGTGTATACATAATTCTTTCATCAGTTAGATCTGATATAATGTAAAACTAACATTGGACAAATGGGGAGAGGGAGAAGGAAAGCATAGTTAATATGCAGTAGTGAGGAAGAGGCAAGACAGAAAATTCAAAACTGAAGAAAACAGAAGAACAGAAGAATACAGAACTCAAGTGTACAAAAGTAGTGTGTGAAAAATGACAAGAAATTTGAGATTTCATAACCTAAAGCAATTCAAGCCTGTTAAAACTTTAGATTAGAATATTGGACAAATATTTCAATTCAACAAACATTTATAACATTACTAACGTATGGAAAACACTGCTGAAGCACTGGAGGTCATAATTTCTGATAGATGCTGCTTTTCATGGAATTTACATTTTAAGAGTCTGATGGGTACATGACATATACAAATAAGTAATTTATCTTATAGATGAATTAAGGAGATGCTAAGTACTATGTGAGAATGGGGAGGAGCAGGCAAACGCAAAGATCGTTAATTAACTAAGGAGATTAGTGAAAGCTTCTAAGTGAAGGCAGTATTTGGATAAGGCTTTAAAAAAAAGCTAAGGAGAAATGGTATTCTCTAACCCCATTCCCATCCTAAATCACATAATGAATTCATATATGCTTACTGTATGAGTTAAGAAAGTACAGGGCATGGATAAGGGAGGGCCGAATTGAGTAAACGAATGAAAATGGTATGTTGATAACATATTATGGATGACAAAGTCAAGTTAAGGACTTTGAACTTGACTACAGAAAACAGGAAGCAATTGGAATATTTTAAATAGAGTAGCAGCATAACTAGATCTATGCATAAACAAGATTAGTTTAATCAGGATAGGAAGGGTGGACTGCAGGAGAGAAGGTAATATGCAATTCCTATGTACAAAACATAGTTTGAATATTGGATAAGGACTGGATTTGTCACTTCACAATGCTCTAAAAACTATCAAAAGACATGATATCCATTCATTCAATGAACTGCAAATGAGTATAATTTACTGCTTGTCACTTTGGTCAAAGATCATAGGTCATTTCATATTAAAAGACATACTCAAAATAGGAAAAAGTATGTGACAAGTGTCATTTATAGAAATACTTAGTATCAGAAACTTCTTTAATAAATTAGTATAAAATAATGTTAAGTTGTGAGATGATAAGGACACTTAACTTGGGAACAACTCAAAACTGAGACATAATATTTAGGATAAAATTTTTAGATGAAATCAGTTCCAAGTTCATTGAGCCACACGGAACTTAATGTGCTCTAGGAACTTATAACTTAGTTTGGGAGATGCGACACAAGTGCAAAGCTAAATAATACAATAAAGACAATATCAAGAGAATACTAGAAAATGTCATATATGATAAATTACCAAATGAATTGGAGAATAAAAATCATGTATTCCAAGGGTTCAAAAAGGGGAGAGATCATTGTGGTCTTAAGAGTTCTAGGAAGAGAGATCTGAGCTGTATTAAAGATTAGGCAGAGGAAAGAAGACAGTACATCCAGGAACAGTGTAATACAACTGCAAAGGTGTAACACACCAAACACAAAATATGTTTGGATCACACTGAGTAGTTATCAAATAAACAATAGCCAATAAATAATCAAATAATCCTGTTAGCTAGTAGAAACAAATTAAGTTACAGTATAATACCTTTGGAAACAGAACTTTAAGATGTCATTTGGACTATTATGAAGTTTTAATATATAGTGAGAGGCACAATTTGAACTGAGGTCATGTCTGAGTTATGAAGAAATTCAAAGACAATTCAATCCCAAAATGAACTTGAGCTGATTCCATCTATAATTTCAATCCTAAATATTGTGGCTCAATTTTGAATTTTTCCCAAGTTATCAGGTATCTTTATCTCACAACTTCACATTATTTTATACTAATTTATTTTTTATTAAAGAAGTTTCTGATACTATCTAAATATTCCTACAAATGACACTCATCACACACTTTTTCCTATTTTGTTAGTGCATCTGTAACATATGGAATGAACTATATAACCAGTGACAAACAGTAAGCGATTTATCAAAAGTTTAAGATTAATCCTAAAATGGACAGTAGCTAGAAAAATGTGACCTATGCGAGATAAAAAGTGTTACAAACAATAGAAAATTAATCATATTGCAATGTGTTGTAGAATACTTCTATTATTCCAAAAAGAAGTAATGCTGACGCTTTCATATAATTTAAGCAAAGTCAAATTGCTTTTTATAGCTTCTATAATTCTTTTAACACTAAGTTAACAAGGCTTAGAAAATGCCTTCTAACAGCAGTCTTGAAAAAGTTTATCAAACAAAATTTACTTGTAGTATAAACACCAGAGGCTTAGAAATAGCATATCTTCTGTAATTTAATTTCTTATTTGCAACCTCAAATCTACTTAAATCCAGTCTTTTGAGTTTTAGGTCTCTATTCCTGTATTAATGTGCTTAACTATGCTAGATGATTACAGTAAAACTGACAAGTTGCCTTGGACATTACTATTGGTTGTCAAGTTTGGTAATATAGGTATCTCATTGCTTTAATGAGCAGATACATTATCTACAATAAAATTGTCTGTGAAAACAATTTTCATAAAACAAATCCTACTTTCCCCATTGATTTATGTAAAATTAGATGACTTTTTCCACTGAAAGAGTGGTGGTTATTTCCTTGACACATGAGCTGTAGCAGAAACCAGAATTTTATATATGCTTATTCTTTTATCTATTTACCCTTTAAAAGCATTTCTTGCCCTTGTTGCCTGTTGCCTGAAAACCTGGCACAGAAAATTTTCCCATGTTTTCTGAATTCTTTTCTATACATGCTCTCTTCTTACCTGGATATTTACTTATTGCACTGTTAAAAGCCGATACATTGGTTAAAAAAAAAAAAAAAATTCAAAAGACAAAACAGGAGATTTCTAAGGCAAGGTATATCCAACTAATGTACTACAGATTCAAAAATCTTAACTTTGACAAATGGATAAGCATACATATAAAGCCAGACACTGTACTAAGCATTTTGACAAACATCTCATTTGCTTAATTTGAAGCATCACATGATAATCACAGGATGACAGACTTAAAACTGAAAGGGACCTCAACTCAGAAATCATCTAGTCCAATCACCTCATTTTATAGATGGCAAAAATGAGGCCCAGAAAAGTGAAATGACACATTGCAGGGTCACTTTTGTTGCAAAGCCAACATTTGAACCCAGGTCCTCTTACATAAAATCCAACAGTTCTACTATATCACATTGCCTTTCCATCCTAAAATTCTAAATCTGACATGGAAATCTTATACAAAAGAGGAAAGTTGTATATACTTCCCCCCCCCCAAAAAAAAATTAGAGAATTAATAATTATCAAAATATTTATAAGGTACATTTCCCCCTCTTGACTTGCTGCTAGGTGAAAATAAGAACATCTTTAACACTTTATGATAATCAGCTGCTGTAGTTCTATCCTGGTATTGTCACTAATCTAGTTGCTTGAAAATTTTCATAGTGTTTAGGCATACTAATCAGAATCCTGAGGATAGTAAAATGGCACATTTGTCCAAAAATCTGATGACATATACAGGATGAATGAAGCATGACTGTACAAAAATAAATGAAGTGACAAAATTCTCACTTAACTAGTCCTCCCCCACTTTAATTGGGTTAGCTAAATATAATTCACATCCTTATTTCTTTTGTTACCAATTCTAGATGAAAATGTTTACAGAATTTTAAAAAGTTTTTATTTTCAGAATTCCAGCATAGTGAAGTACTATGAGCTTATCATAATACCTACTAAGGAAAACACTTCTCTAATTGGAAAAAACAATAAACTACATACTATTCTAAACAAAGTATCAACAAGTTTTTAAAAAGTGGGGAGGGGTACACTAACAATATTATCAAGTGCAGAATCTCTGAACTTATAGTCAAGGAACGAAATACCTACTATAACATTGAACTGCTATCAAAAAACTGACAGGCATAGCTAAAAGAGGGTACCACATCCCACCCGTTTCTTCTTTTGGTCTTCTATTTACTACAATGAAAATGAAGGTAGCTTCTGCTATGTCCCCAGCACCACCTACCTAAAAAGCCCTCCATTTCCTCATTTGTGCAATGAGGCCCAGGGAGATTTATATGACTTGCCTAAAGTTACAAAGATAGTAAACCTCAGGGTGGGATCTGAACCTACATTCTCAGACTTCAGAGTCAATGCTCTTTTCACTATACCATATAATTCCACAATGGACATCTTCTACTGCAATGATAAAGTATAATAGAGGAGACAATTTCTCACTGTTTTATGTCTCATTTTATATCAATAATCAGAGATTCAAACAGTTTTTGCTGTTGTTACATCAAGGAATGCTGTATAAGTTTACCATATTAATGTAAGACACTTTGTTAGAGAAAAACCATTAAGGCACTTTGTTCTACCCAATCAAATGTTTTTATGGTCAACAAACAATAAAGCACAGTGGGATCTTTGTAATCTCTATCTTTCCATCAGCTGTGACTATAAAGATGCAGTCTTCTACATCTTTTGCAAAATATCATTTGCAAAACCCTGCCACTTCTTGACTCGTTTTTTCATTAAGGAGAGCATTTATATATGTATGAAAATTCTTATAAATATGATTATATATTATCTTGGACAGTTAGTGCAGGTGGGTAGTGAAATGAGTCCAGAACTAAATAGAAGAAAGAATAGGCTGGATTGCATTTGAAAAAGGATGCACTTCTTTCAGTGACCCCAAATTGTTTCCTAAAGCAAAATTCCACCTTTTAAATGTTCAAATTCTTCCACTGGTTCTATTTGATTAAATTTTGGAAAACAACAGTCTCCAAAGAATAAGAATTAAAATTCCAAGTTACTCATAGGGCAATGGAGATAAATATGGTGAGTGTAATAGATTGGGGCATATTGTGAACAATGAATTGTGTACATGACACAATGTAAAAAGCATCAAAGAAGCATATGCAAAGAAAAGCAAGTGAACCAGTCAAGTAATGAGTGTAAAGGATAGCTTTCACTTCTGGCCAATGTACTTATGTACTGCTATCCATGAAAAGTCTAAGAAAGATAATCTTCAGCAGGTAGAACTCCACATCTACAAGATCACAAACAAAACTTTTTCATTTACAATACTCCTCATTCTGATCTCATTTATTTATTCATTCAAACTCTGTCATATTAACTTTTTCTCCCTTTCTAGATATTGCTGAGAGATAATAGTTAATAAGTACTGTTAATATGTCTTTAACTCTTCTTTCTCTAAATTCTATTTTACTTAATGGAGGCAGTACAATATGATGTAAAGAACACTGAAAATTAGATATAAGTTCTTGGGTAAGTCACTTTACTCATTTTATAGCAGTATTTATGGCAGCACAGAACCAGAAACAAAACAGATGCCCAAAGACTGGAAATGAAATTAGAAATACCCAATTATATTGACTAAACAAATGTGATGGAATATTTAATTATTTCATCCTAGGAAATGATCAATATGAAGAATTAAGAGTAGCTAAGGAAGATTTGTATGAGCGCATGCAAAGTGATTTAAGTAGAAACAGGAAGACAAACATAAATAGAGAAAGAAGGAAAAAACTGAACTTCGTAACTATAATGACCAAGCATGGCACTTTGCAGAGAAGGGGGGATTATGGTGGTGGAATACTACAAAACTAGTAACTTTAGATTGATGTGCTGGTTAATTTTGCTGAGTTACTTCCCCCTTTTTACTCTATTTTACAAATAGAAGCTGGGGAGGAGGAAAGAATACATTAAAAAATAAAGGTATTATAAAAATAAAAAAAATCAACAATTTTTTTTAAGACATTATCTTGTAACTCTTTAAGTCACCTCCAATAGTTACAAAAAAGAAGTAGATCATTGTGGGCAGAATGCTGGATGTTTAATTAGAACTGGAAGTGAATTCCAATTTAGACCCTTACTAGCCTGAGATCACGCACAAGTCTTTTTACTCCTCTCTAAATCTATATGCATCTCTGTGAAGTGAAGATAAATAAATAGCACCTATTTCAGAAAGTTGTGTTTGAGGATCAAATAAGAGAATGTAACTATACCAATTTGTAAACATTAAAGCACTATATAGATGCCAGCTATTATCAGCCACACAGCTTTTTTTTTTTAAAATGTATTTCAACAGGTTCATACTGTTTGCTGACACTGTACAGTTACTTTTTTAAAAACAGGAAGGGAATTTCAGCGACCCATCTTCTCTTAGAATTTGAATTTATATTTGGTTCAGAACAAATATAAAATGGCCAATTTTCTCATAACTTTCATAATTATATAAACAGTGAGACCACTGCTTTGTCTCATCACATTTTTTGGTCCTGGAATAATAAAACTATTATTATGCTTTAAAATAATTTAAAGATTAATTTTTTTGTTCCATAAATATTAGATGATCTTGTATTTGGCTTTAATCATTTGCATTTAGTATGTCCATGCCATTTACTCTGTGAATTTGGATAAATCACTTCACTCTCCTGCCTCAGTTGACTCATTTGTAACATATGTGTTGGTCAAGATAACCTTTAAGGTCTCTTTTACTTTTAGACTTATAATGGGCTCAGGCCTAAGAAAGAAGAAAGATTCAATCTTCTCTTTTTTATGAAGCTAAATTCTGGTCCTTCTTGACTTGAAGGAATCTGTAGGTTTGTTCCTAGGAAGAAGAGAATATTAGGGAAATAATAACTAACAGGTATATAATTTTTTTTAAGTTTATCAAGCACTTTACATACTTGATCCTCAACACCTGATGAGGCAGGAGATAGAAACCTTATAGAGATGAGGAAAGTGAGTCAGAGATTTTTGTTGTTGTTAATTTGCCTGCAGTAACAAAGCATCATGGTGTTTCTTTCTTCTAAAAATCATTTCAATGTGGCCTGTTCCCCTAATAGACTATGAATTCCAATAGAGAAGGAGGGTTACCAGGTCTAAACTTCTGGCCACCTCTAATAGTCAATAAACACCTTTGAGTTCCTCAGCATACAACAGGTACTTAATAAATGTTTACTGAAGTACATTAAACCAATAATCTTAATGATTCTATGGAGAAGTTTTAACCTGGCTTAAGCCTTCAATTTTCAGAATATTTCAAACTTCTCAAAGTCTTCTATTAGGAACCATGTACCAACTAGACTAGCCCCATCCCCCATTCAAAATCCCTCTCAAGACTAGAAGCCACATCCTTTCAGAAAAGAAAAAAAAAAAAAGGATGATAGGAATGAGATGGAAAAAACAACAACTACTACAATTTTCGTGCTTCAAATGCATATTTCATAAATATCTTAAAAACGTTATCTTTTGTTTGTACCGCAAGGATATTAATTTCTTAATACTTCTCACAAAAATGAACAGAATGAAGCTAACTTTAGCATTGTTCAACACTAGTCAATTTCAACCTCCAGGTTTTAAGTTGCAAGTAAAAGTATTACTTTGCTGAAACACAGACAGAGGCAATCAGTTTTTTCACATGAGTCAGGTATAAAAAAGTGTGGGAGTAAAAGACTATGTATAATTTAAACCCATGCAATGTAGTTATAACTTGATTATAGTTGAGGAAAAACTGTGAATCACATATAAAATGATCAACTTACTTAGGTGAATATTGACTGCAAATCCACAGGTGTATTAAATAAAGTACTAATGGCACTTTTAAACACTGAAAGCTTTGTCCAATAATGTTGAGAAAAGGTACTGTGTTCCATCTCCTTCTAAGGACTAAATGGAAAGACAGTATTTTTGTTTTAGAAATAACAGATCAACTCTAAGTACAAAGACTAAATTCTAATTTAAATTTAATAAAATGAATTCATAACAAAATATTATAATTAAAATTTTATTTTAATGACACTTTCTTTTGACACTGCTGACTGTACACACAATCTTCTCCTGTAGTAAATTACCATAAAACAGCCTAGTACATGTGATTTTTATAGTAGTTAACATACAGTGTTACAAAACTATCAAATACCAATATGAACATGCTTTTAATCTGAGCAAAAGCATCAAGTAAAATGACCAAGAGTCAACTTTGACAAAAAAAAGAAACAACACACCAATATTTCAAAATTACCCCACATTTCAGTTCGAGGCACATAGTAAGTGCTAAAGAAATGCTTGTTGGCTAACTAACTTCATAATTGTTCAGAAATGAAAAAATACATTTAAATTAATATCCAGTTTTTATTAATTTCAATGAATTACTTTAAACAGAATTGGAAATTTTTATGCTTTATATATGACATATACATGACAAGTTTTTTTGGTCTGAAAAAAGAAAGAGATTCAGCCAATATGTTCTTAAAAAGCATATAAAAGAATACTTTAAACTCAGTATCTCCACTTTAAATTACCTAAGTTTACTTATATAAAATACCAAAATCAATAATAATCTATACAAATAATTAGTTGAAAGTGCAATATATTCTATAAAAAATTGTGAAGGAAACAAACGAATCTTAATTCGACAGTTTAACACTTCTGTAAATAGGTAATATCTGGAAAAATGCACTAAATCACAAGTTTCTAAGATGTTAAGGTTGGAAGTGACCTTAGAAACCATCTAATCCAATATCCTTTTTTTTATAGATAGGAAAACTCAAGCCCACAAAAGACTACTCAAAATTATTCAGCAAGTAAATGGCAAAGCTGAAATTACAACTAAAATATCCAAATTCCAAGGTGAAATACTAAGTTATTTCAAACAAAAAGGGGGCTTCAGAAATTTTCCTAATTAAGCTGTTATAGTTTTATTGTCGTTGTTTAATGGTTTTTTGGTCATGTCTGACTTTATATGACCCCTTTTGGAGTTTTCTTAATGGAGATAGTGGAGTGTTTGCTATTTTTTTCTCCAACTTATTTTATAGATGAAGAAACTGAAGCTAACCCAGTTAAATGACTTGTCCAGAGTCACACAGCTAAGTAAGAGTATGACCAAATTTGAACTCAGAAATGTCCAGACTCTAGGCCCCTGTACTCAACATAAGGTGCGGCCTAGCTGTTAAATAAACAATGTTATGTTTGTGTAAATGGATAAGAGATTGCTCATTCGAAGATAATATTGCCCACAACTTAAGTGCATATTTGCCTATATGCTCTTAATTATGAGACATAATTATAAAGTAGTGAAACTTTTTTTTTTTTAAGTTAAACATACGAGGAATGGAGATTTGCCATTATTAAAGATAATCAAAAGAATGTTACACAGCTTCTAAAGGCAATTCCAAAAGGGTAATGACAGGTTAACTGAGAAAAGTCTTTCGCTTCTCAAGGTGACCCTTTTCAAAGGTCAGGATTTAGTTTGAAGTTTAAATTTGGTTTCTGCTTTTTAAATCATTATTTTACAATCACATATCTTCACTGTACTGACACAATTCATTACATTTCTCAGAACCAGTTTCTTCATCTGCAAAATGAGGGGGTAGACAAGACAATCCTTGAAGTCTCTTTTTGTTCTAACATTCAATGATTCTATGATGTCATACAAATAAAAATAAAAAAGTTTATTGAAGTTGGTTTCTCCCTTATATAAAAAGAAATCCAAATCTACTTTCCTAATTCCAATCTATTTCTAATAATATATCCTCAAATACTTACTAGCTATATGAACTTGGTTTCCTCATCCATAAAATGAGCTGGAGAAGATAATGGCAAAGCACTCCAGTATCATGGCCAAGAAAATCCCAAATGTAGTCACCAAGAGTAGAACATGATTGAAACAACTCAACAACAGGAATTTCCAATAAATGTATCAAGGTAAAGAAATAACATATTTTACAAGTCCAAGTTTAAATAAAATGCAATGTATTCAAACCAAGTTAATGTCAGAAATATTAATACTTAAAGTACCTATCCAATTTGCTTCATTTCAATTTCTTTTTAATATAATTACACAATCAATTTACTAAGAAAATGATAATTATAGGTTCTTCCATTTTCTTTTACTTTTAATGTTATTCTATAAAACTTTTTCAGAAAATGGACAATTCCTTCAATAGTTTAGATTTGGAAAATACAAGCAGTATCTAAAAACACCAAACTAAAAATACATAAATGGCAAAATTCAGTGACTTTAAATTTACTCCATATTGATCCCCAATATATCAATATGCAAATGACAAGTTAAAGGCAACTCTGACTTTTGTCATTTTAACTTCTGGGGGAAAATTCTGACTAGATAAAAACACAGTTAAAAATATAATTCTGATCTAAAACAAAAATATCATTCAAAGCTTTTTTCACTAAATTGTAAAAGCTAGAAACACTAAAGTTCCATACTGACAATTTTAAAAACACAATCATTACACAGAAAATTCAAGAGAAAAAAATGCTTCATTTAAAGTAGCTATTTCCTTTAACTTCCATATGATCAACATATTTAAATCAGCCTACCTAGAAAAAAAGCCTTTCAAATCACTTTCATATTTATATTAGTTTTTATATTGTCAACATCCTTCCAAGATCTATTTTATCTTTTTTTGTAACAGATTGGAAATATCACAAAGAACAGTAAGATTATAGTTAATCCATGGGTAGAGGGGGAATCAATGTCAGGACTCAAAAATTCCTGTCCTGAGCTCAGATCTTTCTTATAATATCAGTCTGGGAGCTAACAATTGCTCATTCTCCCATGGACTCACTGCATGTTTTTGGACAAGTCACTAGACCTCTTCGAATGTCCATTTCTCATCCAAATGTGGAAATAATGCTGATCATTTCTGTCAGCAATATAATGAGAAAACCAATAAAAAGCTTTCTGGTCATTCTGGGAATAGCCTTTTTTTAAAAACCCAAAGAATTTTTACAAATTATAATCTATGTAATAAACTATATAAAGAATTCCTCAATAATGTACACATTTGATTCTTAAAGAATAAAATGATTTACCAAAGGCTTATAATAGAGGATACTAAAATGAATGCTTTCATTGTGATTATAGCTTTATTCTTAGGTTATACTTTTCCAATAATTTTAATGTTCACACCATCACTTTCCTAAATTTACTGTAAATCTCAGTACAGTGAACAAAGTTAAGAGCAATTTGATATTTACTTGTACCATATTTCAACACTTAAAGACAAATTAATATTACTTTACTCTATTTTTGTATTTAAAGATAATGCTGGACTTAAAACTTTTTCACAATGAGCTGTGGTTTCAAATAATTACCTCATTCAAACTCTTGTGTTTTCAGAAATTACATTCAAAGGTTTTTCCAGGAGAAATTCTTGTCTATGACAGATCTTTAAATCATGTAAATGAAATCTCAGATAAATAATTTTATTGAATACATGTAAAATAGTTTTCTTCCCTTTAGGTAATATTTAAAACAAAAAAGGTTAAGTAATATCAGATTCTAATTTGTAGTTTTCATATGCCAAAAATATTCTTAAGAGAAAAATATATGAAAGTATATCAGAATTCAATGAATTTAATTAAATGTTTCTATGAACTTTATCTGTAAATAGTGTCAAATATGAGTTTGTTCAGGAAAACTTAAAAGCCTTATGGAATTAAGAGATCAGTTGGATTACTATTATTAATTGAACTAGGCTTTGTTCACTTTGTTTTTGCTTTTCTTTGCTTCAAGTTAAGAAAATTTCCGTTTTACAATAATATAACCATAACTTTCTTTCAAAAACTAATGATTTTGGAAAGGCAATACCCAAAATAGTTCTACTGCACTCTATCCAATCCAACAAAGAAAAATGACTATTATGTGTTAGGGATGCTGAAAATCAGTCCTGCCCTCAAGAGCTTACAATCTACGGGTATTAATGAGGTAAAGAATGCAACATACTCCCTTTTTTAAGCAAGGCTATCTCTGAAAATTTCACTAATCCAACATGAGATGGCAAAGGAACTGAGCTAAGATAGGGATTTTAAAACTTTCACTTTCTAGTTCTAAAAAGAATACATAAAATTGTATATTCTTTAATGAAATTCACATTTAATTTTCAATTGTAAGCTATCTCTTAACATATCTACTATATCATCAAAAATTCTCTTAACTTTTTTACTGTTACTAAAATTTTCAAGGCACAAAAATTAAAAAAAATCACTAAAAGTAACTCAAATACTGAAAATGATTAACTACTTGTGTATTAACTTAATTTGAAGTATTCTGATTCTGCAATCTGGTTCTATTAATATGAATACGCAATAGCAAAAACAAAACAAACTTTCAACCTAATCCTATTAAATAAATTCTAGATTTTTATCATAAGGGAAAAACTTCTGGAGTTTCCCATTTTCCCAATGAGGTACAGAATAAAAGAACTACCTAAGTTATCTTTCTTTTAGAGGATCTCAAAAAATTTGGAAAACATAGCTTTGTCTTTGTTTTACATCTAACACTTATGTGCAGTTAAATGATTAGTTGAAGGTTAGAGTTTCCTAACAGATAGGGGGTTGGGTGAAGAAAAATGAACACTATATTGGAAAGCTCTGGAGGTGGGGGTAGGGAGTCCATTTTAAAAATTGTTTTCAAATTCAGGAAAAAAAGTTAAAAGAAAAGTTTAATTATTCACTTAATAGGCAAAAAAAAAAAAAAAAAAGTCCTCAGTACTTCAGGGACAAGCTAACAATTAATCCATGTTTTTGCTTATAACTTATAAATTAAATACAGAAAAAAATGAACTCCTAAAATGAGAAAAACAAAGTTTCAGAAAGAAAACACTATATAAAGCTACAATTGAAACTTTTTCTTTAAATCAACAAAAGTTTTCTAAAGCATTCTAAGACAAACAGGGATGATGTCGCTTTCTGATGATGAAAACTAAGAAGTACAACTATTTTTTTTCCACACTCCTTTGCTGTAAACTGGAGAAGTCTCAGATCCAAAAAGTAAAAAGTTGTTCTATTAAAGTAATAAAGACAATCATAGGAACACATATGCTTCATTTTATAATTTATACACTAGTTGGTTGTGTGTGTGTGTGTGTGTGTGTTTTAAAGGGCTGCTTTCTCAGAATGTGAAATGTTGCTCCCTCCCCTTCTCCTGCTCCTCCCCTACCCCCACCCCCACCCCCACCCCAAGCAGGCCTGAGGCCCTGTTGCAAACAGTGTCTAACAGGAGCAGGCAGCACAAAGACAGGAATGGGAGATTAGTGGGAGGGAGGGAGGCCGGGATTGGGGCTCAGCAGGAGCTTCAGGCTTTTTAAAATTCAAACTGCTCCCTGACCAATACAAATCACGGACACGCTACTGACTACTACACGGATTTATAGCATTAAAAACATGCCTAGTACGTGACAGCTATATTAACTTGACCCTTTTTAACATTTATCTGAACGTTTATAGGCATTATAGTAGAGCTCAATGCAAGCAAGACCCTAAACTCAAAAATAATCTCCAGGAAAGTTATTTATTCCACAGTGACAATGGTTAATTTAATAAGGCTACAAAAAAAATCTTTTTGAACCAGTGTAACACCAACTAACAAACTTAAAGAAAATGTTAGCAATGTTGCTCCTTAACAACTTGAACATTTTTTAAATAGATATGAAACAAAAGTATCAAAATAGTATAATCCAGGTAAGCACTGCTTTCTACGCAATTTCTATTAATAAAGTTTCTTTAAGCCCCAAAACTTGCGTTTTCATCTCAATCACACACTACTACTTAACAACTCACTTATACAAAAACTAGAATTTGTTAAGAACTGATACTCTTCTCGGGCCATTTACGGATACATTTGACCTATTAAAATGACACCTCTCTCATTACACAGTCAAACATCATGGGCACAAACAGCCAATGACAATCCTGAGACCTCAAAAAGATCTACCCTGACATGAAAGGATAGCACCTTCTACATTGTTCACTTCAGGGATGTTAGACATAACTTAATTTCTGTCCTTTGAAATTCTTCTCTTTTATCTTCACCTCTTAATAATATCACATTTCCCACAATATTTATCAGCTTTTTCGCCCCTCCACTTTTAGGTAAAGTACTTCAAAGTAATAAAATATGCCATATACAAAAACTTCTTAAATTATTCATACAATACGTAGTGATAGGGTATACCTGTCAACAACTTTATACACTTATCTTTGAAAAGAAAAGTGTTAAACTCTTTAAGGGATATATCAACTGTTTATGTCACTTTGGTTTTCTGTATCTCAATCGTTAAGTGACGATTTAATGCCTTTAAAAGGGGAAACGAGTCTATTAACTTTTGCATGTCCAAACAAGTTTTTAAAAAGGAAAATAATTACTACTGGATCCGTTTCTGGGCATTTAACATTTGTCTCACACTAACTGAAACTACTTCCTCCCTTCACAGGGTCACTGGGGGGGAAGAAGGGGGGGGTTGTTTGTTTCACTGAGACCTTTCCCACTTCTCGCACCGGGAAAGTTGTAAATATAGAGCAGATCAGGGCACACTTGCTGTTAGTTGTATTGTTTCCGCCTCCTCGTCTTACTACCGCTTCTCTCTCGGCTGAGGCCTGTCACTGAGAAGCGATCGCTCCGCTCTGCCCGGAGCCTCTCCTAATCCCCGAGCTCAAGTAGATTCCGCTGGCCCGCGGCCTGCGCTTTCCGCCGGGCCTACGCCTCCCCGGCCGCCCGGCAGGAACCCAATCTCCTTCGCCAAAGTCGGCGAGTAGAGAAGATCTAAAACCGCCGCCGGCCGAGGCGCCTGCTCCCGGGGAGGACAACTCCACACTCGCTCCGCCGAGGAGACCCGGGGCTGCCGGAGACGGGAGCGGGAGGGGGAGGAGAGGAGCCCGGGACCTGGCCCCACCGCCGCCGCCGCCGCTGCCGCCGTCGCCGCCGAAAGAAAGAGAAGGAAGGAATTTACCTGGGCGAATCAGCGTTTGAATCCGTGGGGAGGCCGAGGCCGAGGCGGCTGTGGTGAGCCTATAATCCGGGCCGGGAGGGGGGGCGGCAGAGGCTCCTCTTCCGTCTCCTCCTTAGTGCAGTGAACATGTAGAGCCAGGGGGAGACCAGCCGAGAAGACAAATCGCTGCTTCTTCTTCCTCCTCCTCCTCCTTCTCCCACATAGAAACACTTACAAACACCCGACCGGGGGCCCCAGCTACCGAGGGGGCATCGCAACCGGCTCGGAAACCAATCCTCCTCTCGGTGGGGGCGTCTCTGCCTGCGGCTTGGCGGTGTCGGGCGAGTCGGTACCGAAGGAGGGAGGGGGGGGAGGGCGGGGGGGGGAAAAGGAGCCCTGTGTGTGTGTGTGTGTCTCTCGCTCGGTCTCTCCCTCTCAGAACAAAATGCCGACCGGAAGTGCAGCTGCAGGAATGACTCCCTCCACCGGCGCCAAACACCAACAACCTCCCCCTCTCCCCCACTCCACTTCCGCCACTGCCGCCGCCCGCCCGCCAGCCCGCTGCCGCCGCCGCTCTACTACTACTACTCCAGTCCCCTTGCCCGCTGCCAGTATCCCTCGTCGTTGCTCGTGCCACCGCTGTCGCCACGGTACAGCTCCTCAGCCGGGACGTAGCTGTAGCCTGGGCCAGCGGCTTCGGCAGAGCAGGAACAGGCTCCCTTCCAACGGCGGCAGCAACGACTGCTCCTCCTCCTCTCTTCAGCCTCTACCTCGCTCCCTCCTCTTCCTTCTCCTCCTTCTCCTGCCACCGCCGCCACCGCCGCCGCTGCTGCTGCCCTGGGTGGGGTGTGGATTTTGCCCTTTATTATAGCTGTTGCCTAATTGTATTTTCGATGGCCTAGGACCGGGCCGGTTACTTTCGCTCTCGTTCTTCTCTTTCTTTTCTTAGGGGAAAGTGAGAAGACCTCAACTTCGGGCGTCGTCGAGCTCGCGAAGGATACCAAAGGAAGGCGTTGGGGTGGCTTTCCTTCCAGCCTTCTTCTCTTTTCCCGGGAGAATCTTAGAGGCCCGGAACACTTAAGGATGAAGGCGATAGAATGGGATCTGTGTCCCGGCTTCTCCCCAGATTTAGGGAACGCTGCTCGTGGGTGGCCACGTTTTGGACACCTTCGCTATTCGATTGGATTTTCAGGTGATCTCCTCGCGACCAGGTGGATGTGCAATTTTTTTTTTTAACTTGACAGAGCTGACTTATGATTATGCATCTATATGTATATTATGCACACCTTTTGTTTTGGTGGAATAAGAGAACCTAACAAACTAATGGAAGCTCCAGCGCTGGATACTGAAATACTTCTTGGCATTTTTGCCTCTGGAAATGCACCAATCTCTCCAGTTGTCTACCACTCTTTTCAAATGTTGGTTGTTTTTTCCCCTACTACTGGGGGGAAAGGGCTTGTGGGCTATACCAGAGAAGTAAGAAAATTTTCAGATGTCTATCTCACCTTTTCTTCCACCTGGACGTAACTGGATATGTTAGCTCCATATGCATTAAGGTATTTTGTGCTACATTATACACCCCTTTCAGGGCTAGATGGAGCTGTTGTGTCCTGGCGAGGGGGGGGGGGGGGGGAAGGGGGGGAGAGGAGGGAGGAAGAAGGATAGAGGGAGAATGGGGGAGATGCCTTCCTGAGGAGAAGCTGTCGCTGCCTTGGAGCCTGCAGTGAGGTGCTGCTTCAATTTTATGTTGCTATTGTCCGCAAGACAATGTCTGTGATGCAACAGGTTTTAAACTCCTTTTCTGAAGTTAACCCAGAGAAAGAATCCGTTCGAGACTAGAGGATTAAATCTTTGTTAGTTAACTGGATTACTCTTTAGATTTCTTTTTAAGGCTGTACCTTGTTTCCAATTCTTTAACTGTAACAAATGAAGTAAAACTCCCTTAACTTGAACAATCCTTCCTCCCCTTTTCTTATCCTGTTTCCTTGAGAGATACTTATTAACAATGCTTTTCAATTTATTTGTTCATGGGGGGAAAAAATCTTTCCTTCAAAAGTAGTACAATAATTGAATTAATTTAAAACTGAGTTTAAACTTTGACATGTTTTATGCTATTTGAATAAATTTGGTAAAATTTAAACAGGTTACATTATTTGCATGTGTGTATACCTGTTTTGATTGAAATATAATATATGTAACATTTTGTTAAAAAGTAAATGATTATCTTGATAATCTAAAAATTCTGAGATTGAACTAGTTTTTATTAGATGATATACATATTAAATATTCACTCAATATTCACAGGAGGAAACTATGGAAAGCCTCTGAAAAGTATGAAAAATCCAAAAATAAAAATTATTTTAAGAACTGTATAAAGATATAATACAATTATGAAACCACTTACCAAACATGTTAAGACAAGCAAGCTTATGGTGATAACTTGTTTTTAAAGTTTCCACTTAAAGGATCTTATGAAGAATTGTTGATTAGGTCAGTTAATTTTATCACTTATCTTGGGGGCAAATTTCTTTTTCCTAATCACAGACTTCATGCTTAATTTTGACCACCTTTTTTTCACATACATGGAGTTGGTTCCCAGAGTCACCCAAAGAAAATGTCTTCCTATTATAGATGGACAAGTCTAAATTTTTAACTGATACTGAGGATGGGTTGGGAGGGAGGGGACCTACTGATAGTCTTCAATGGACTGAGTATGTTTAGTCTTAGACCACAATTAAGAAAAGTTTACTTACCATTCTCATATTTCTAGGGCAATTAAACTGCTAATATATTTTATTTTTGCTATTTTGTTCTGGAAAAAAAAATCTTAGTGAAAGTTGAAACCTGAATTAATCTGAAAACTTATCTTTTCAAGTTTTTAGGGCTATTTGAAATTATTGATTATCTCTAATAAACTTAGATACATCATTAAATTAATAACAATGACTTGAAAGGTATTAGAAATAGAGCAAAATGAAAATGCTTGTTTGCTTTTATAAAACCAACCTACTTAAAATAAAAATATCTGAATCTAAACCTAGAGATGTTCAATTTATAGTACATATGTACTTATATAACTAATATCTATAAATTACATTTATTGCATAAGATTATGAAAAAAAGATTGTAACATCACAAATAAGATTAAATGTTTACAAATACTCTTCCCATTTAGGTCTTACCCACTAGTTTTAATACAAGTTTTAAGACACATTCAAACAGATCACATATTTTCATTTAATTTTACAATGTCATTTTGAACCTGTTTGGAGGGTATCTTTTGAATATTAGCAAGAAACTACTAATTCAGCATGTTTGGATAATTTAACAACTGTGAATGATAGTCAATGCCAACTTCCAAAGGTTTTTACATCATAGTATATTTTACATTATAGTTTTTGCATAATAGTATTCAAATAGATATTTGATATCCTGGATATAGGTGTCCCAACTTTTGTAGATTGCAATCACTCTAAACCTGCCCATTCCGTGTGATTTTGGGCCATGTTTTCCTCTAAATTCACTATAGAGGGTCCACTGAACTACGGGAGGAAGTTCTAAACTTCCTCTTGACATGAAGATATGATTGGACTATAATTTTTCTACCAGTTATTTCTCTTGCCATATAACAGCCCATCTTCCTTTTCAATTATCAATGAAAATAGCCTTAATGTTGCTTGTCTATAATTCTTGTTAGAGTTGAATTACAATCTCACACCTCCCCCGAACTTTTCCATTGCCCTATATTTTAACTCTCCATTTCAGTTCTTTAGAGATTAGTTTTCTGATATGTAGCCACATAAATGCTGGGAGAATGTTGCTATATTTTTAAAACTGATCTTTTGTTTCAGGAAGAATCTTGGGACCATCAAGATAATTTTCCAACTTCACAAAGAAAATCATGCTTATTACTCTTCTATACCCATTTGCATGGTGTGCTCTATCACTGTGCAAGCACCATAGACAGTCTTTTAAATGTGTAACATGATCTGGACAATAGGCATTATCCATCATATTATCGGATGGCATAAAACTAAAAAATGCTTATTGATAGTTTTCACTTAATGGCATACATAACATCATACAAATGAGGCACCTCTAACATGATTAGTAGGTGCTGGCATTAAAATGTTTTCAGTCATTGTATTGCCAAAATATTAAGTTGTCAAGATTAGAAGGATCCTCAGAGTCAATCTAATTCAAATTATTTCAGACCTAATTTAAAATATTCCTGGCATATGGTCAGCTAGCTTTCATTTGAAGGTACCTATGACATTGGCTTCTTTGAAAATCAGGAAATTAACTTCTAGTTTTAAACAGTTCTCATTGTAACTTATGTACTCAAAAACTGAGTTCCTACTATATGATAGGAACTGAAGCAATTAGAAATTATACATTGCACATGATCCCAGTCAGAAATTTCACATAGATCCAATCATCAAGAAGCTTACCAAAGAAAGGAAAGTATAGTCCTTAAAGGAGAACACATGGATTTGAGAATAAATCCTAATGGTTATGATACTGATTAAAAATTACCATAGTAATTTATATGTAAGTGGTAAGCATTGGGTACTATCACTGTTTCACATGAATATACAATAATATGTAATTTTCTTATCTATGTTTATTTTTAAGTAGAGATATTGACTCTTACTGAATTTGAATTTGGTTATTGTATTTACATTCACTTTGTATAAGATGCTTTAGTATGTTTACTTTTTAAAAAATTTTTATTTTAAACTTAAATACAAAATGGGGAAAAAAATACTGTCATGTACACAGCAGACCATGAGAGGATTCAATACAAAGCAATAAATTTCCATTTCAAGAAAACCTAGATGATAAAAACCTCATATTGTTTTCAAAATTATCCATCTTTTCTTTGCTTCCCTGTAGGTTTTGTTTTGTTTTCTGCTAGGCACTTCTTTATCTCCCCACCCCCCATCCCTTGGTCCATTCGTCCCAAGAAGACTACAATTAAGCTTGGCTACACACACACATATTTATATAAAGAATATATATGCACAAAGAATATAAGACTTTACTACGTTTATTTCCATTTGTCTAATGTTTCTTTGAAGGTGAACAGTATCTTACCTTCATAAATCCAAACTTTCCCATATTTTTCTAAATCCAACCCATTCACATTCTGAGAGATTATGATAGTTTCTCCTCAATTTTCTGCATTCATTCTATTCTTGGCTGCATAAGTTTTATTTATACAAAAAGATTTAATTTAGAATAATCAAAATTATCCATTTTACACCTCAACAATGCTCCCATCTTATAGAGAAGGTTTGAAGTCTAATATTATGGAATCCACTTCCTTCACTTCTTTTTCCCCTGGTTTCTTCAAAGTTCCTGATTCTACTTTTCTGAATGAACCGTGTTACTATTTTTCCAACTCACTAAGATTTTTTCTGCTAGTTATTTAATTGGAATGTCATTACATAAATAGTTAGGTAAATAGTTTTTTAAAATTACTTTGTATGTTTTCTAAAATATTATTGCAGAATCATAGAAATCTTTAAAATATACACCAGAAATTCTTCCTCTAGTACACCACCTAGTGTTTTAATAGTTTATATATAAATGTCCAATCTAGGGCTCTATAAGGAAACTACTTCATGACCTAAGAATTTCAATATTAGGATTTTGTTGATATCTGGCCAAAACATCTGGGGAAGGAAGAAGAAAAGGGAAGTGGAGGTGCTTTTTTTGAGTATTCCCTCCTTGCTTTCTATCAGTAAGATAATGTTTCAAATAAGATTAAGTACATGAACTTGCTTTACAAATTACATATATCATACAACAAAGCAAAATGATGAAGATTTAAATTAAGTAATATATAACAGGAACAGCTGACCTGTTACTAGGAAAAAAAAAAGCCCCAAGAAGGTGGTGGTACAGGAGAATATGAAAATCTGAAGACCTAGTTAGTCCTGACTCCTATACTAATTTATTTTGTGAGATTACAAGCGTTTCCTCATCAGTAAAACGAGAGTGATTTCTTAACAGTCCTTCTACTTCTAACATTTTGTCTATGACTTAAATCCTAATTTAATTATGTAATTTTGTATTTTACTTTTCTGACCTCTGCTGAGCAATTTCTTCCCATTATTTAACTGTTTTCAAATATTTACAAATTATCCTCTTCCCAGGAATCCAATATAATTTAATTCACATGTATTTTAAGTAATTTTTTTCTATCAAAGTAAATTGACCCCTATTTTGTCACAAAGCATCCATGATTTTCTATACTTTCTGATACTTTATACATATTTTCTATACTTTCTTAGAAATATAACATAGAATGAAACAGCACTCATTGAGTGTATTGTGGTCTATTAGAACATAGCAACAAGTAGACAGGTGTCATTTTAAAGATTACTGAAAGTCTATATGCAAAAAAATCATTAAAAACTATAATCTATGATTCAGAATTTATCAAAATAAACAGTTATCTTAAAAAAAACTTTAAAAATAATTTTTGAAAACTTTGTATAGTGCCTGACACATAGTGATTATTAAATACTCATTGACTTGGATTTCTTAATCCTAATTAGTTTTTGAAATAAGTTTAATTTCAATTTTATCAATAAATGTTTTTTTTCTTCTTCTTCTTCTTCTTCTTTTTTTTTTTTTTTTTTTTTTACATATGTCCTATTTCTCCTTGCTTTAAGTTAGTAGGTCAAGAAACATTTATTAAATGCTCACAATGCCAAGTCCTATGCTAAGCAATGGGGACACACAGAAAGGCAAAAGACAATTCCTGCCCTTGAGGAGCTCACAATCTAATGTGGGATATAACATGCAAACAATTATGCACAAACAAAATAATTATATAATAAACTGGAAAGAATCAACAACAACAACAACAAAAGGTATTCCTATTAAGGAGAATCAAGAAAGAATTTTCTTGGGAAGTGGGATTTTAGCTGGATCTTCAAGAAAGCTAAGAGAGAGAAATAAGGAGCAAGAAAATTCTAATTTTAGGGGCCAGTAAATGAAAGCACTAAGCTAGATGTTGGAATGTCTTGTCTTAGGAACCTAAAGGAGTCCAGTGTCAATGGATCATGGAATACATACGGAGCTATAAGAAACCTGGAAAAGATAGTAAGGAGCTAGGTTATGAAAGGTTTTTAAAAGACTAAACAATTTTATATGTGAAGACAGGCATGGATTATCTAAAATGGAAGGACCAGCTTCTGGAAGAAGAAAAGTTTCTCCTTTCCCCTACCATGTAGATAAAAGGAGCCTCTTCCAATTGGCTACAATAAAATGCACTTTTAAAACTGACAGATAGGGACTCTAGCTCTCTTTCCTGGGCATCCAGATAAGGTAAAGGTCACAATTCATCCACAACACAAACACTATGAACTGAAAAATCTGGGGTTCTGGTATTGAGAATCAAATTAGAGATTGGGTTTTGGTTTGGTTTGTCTGTTTTTTTTGGTTTTAGGTGCAGCTGATGGAATCTCCACTGAGCCCAGGTGTTCAGTCATGATGAAGGCAGAATTTCAGGCCAGATGTGCAACTCACCCTGCTCAGTCAGAGAAGCCCTAACAATCCAGAATGCCTGGGACTCCAACCTGGGTGGGACTTTTGAGCATAAACTTTGGGTATGTACTTTATAGACTCTGAACTAAGATGTGAACCTAATTACCCTTCCCCTTCCCAAATTTGAGGTGGTGGTGGTGGTGGTTATAGGATGACGCCCTAATGTGTTAGGGAATATGTATGTGTGTGTGTATACATGTATGTATATATATTGTTATATACATGTACATTTGTGGATAGTATATGAATGTGTATGATATGTGTATATTTATTTAATATTATATCTTTGTTTTTAAAAGGTAGTCCAACTATTAGATGGGTAAATAAATCCAGGGTATAGAGGATTCCCACTACAATTGTAAGAACATGGTCACTGGGGCCTGGAGCCAATAGCAGAGAACCTAGACATCCTAACCTCTGTTGTATTGGAGAAGTCTTGGATTGGATGAAATACAACATACCTAGCCTTCAAGAAGTGAGAGGCAGTAATCACTGTTACATTTATTTGATCCTAGAGTTTATTGAATGGGAAGGTAGTATAGGGTGACATGGTTTAGGAAAATTTGGTACCTGATTAGAGAATGGATTGGAGGGGAAGAGACTTGAAGCTGAAAAGACCAATCTAACAGTCCCCATACTAAATATTTTCTCTCTTACACTCTGTCCTTTTATACCAACTGTACTGCATAGCTAGAATGACCTGCCTTATCACCTCCTCATTTTGTTTCCCTTAAGCTTCCCTCAATGTTCAGTTCAAGGACAATCTCCTTCAAGGTCTTAAGTATCCCATTTTTTAGGGTTTCCATTATAATTCACATGTTATTTTGTCAATACCCCTGTGAACATGCTTAATCCAAATAGTAGTATATCATTTAGTTGTTTTTCAGTAGTCCAACCCTTCATGACACTGGAATAGTTTGTCATTTTTATTTCTCCAGCTCATTGAAAAATGAGGAAACTGAAGCTAATAAGGTTAAGTGACTTGCTAGCAAGTATCTGAGATCAGATTTAAACTCAGGAAAACTCACGGAGTCTGATTCCAGGGCTAGTAATTTATCCACTATGCCACCTACTAGAATGGAAGCTCTTTAAAGGCAGAGATAGTCACTTTTACATTTGTATCCCTAGTGCCTACCTTAGTGCTTGGCACATAGTAGCTATTTAATAAAAGGCTTATGTTGACTGACTGATAGTGTGACAAAAATTAACTCTCCTACATTAGGCTTGATTTCGGCACCATCCCTTTAATCAGGTACGAACTATGTATTGAATAACCAAAGAAGTGCATGTTACCCTTTCTACCCTTCCTGTCAATCTATGACTTGTATTCTTAATGTTAATATGTAACAATCAAAGTACTAAAGGGATAGATTTAGAAAGTCAGAAATATATTGAATGTACTGACATAGTTACATAATTCTGGATGGAACTACCCTCCCCACTTTCCCTAAAAGTAATGAGAGGAGGAAAATTTGCATTCATACAATTTGGAATCCATATTTAATTAATTTTATCTTCAGAATATTATGAGATGGGGGAAAACAAGTAATGTTTACTACCTTTTCTTTTAACTACATAATTCACTTATGTATATTATTTATGTAATGATATTTTTTTCTGATTTATTCCAACCATTCTCTTTCAAGAAATACAGTCTTAAGGAAGAAAAATACTCTGGAAATGGGGGAAATATTCTGTATTTAATTTTTCCACAACATTATCTTTAATTTTGCATTAAGTAGTTTTCTCAGGAAACCAACCAGGGAACAAGCCAACCTTTTTTAATTAAAAAAATTTTTTTAAGATTAATAAAGTAATTTTGCTTTTCAATAAATTTTCTATTACTATACTTTTAAAAATATTTATTTAAATTTTGTGAAGAATTTAAAAAGGGAAAATCTGTGCAGTAGAAATGAGTAAAAAGTATTTGACCAAAAAATTTAACATTGAACCTTAAGAAGTATAATATTTTAAGAATCTTTCACAGGAATCATTTTTATATTAAAACCATGTCTACCAAAATATAAAGATCATTAAAATGATCTTTAAAAGATCATTATTAGTTATAGAAAATTAGTAGATTTTTAAAAGAGGGGCAATTTTGAGAAAAATATATTTTAAAAGTATTAATATTTAGGGATTTCATTTTTTCAAATTTGCTTTGATAGGCTCACTTTCAGTTCGAAGTACTCAAAATTTTGAAACTAGGTAGTTTTCCTGAACAAGACTTAAAATGTATTAATGATAAGAACATATAAATTCACATATGTAATTCAAAGATGTAAATATATATAGTAAAATTTGTAGTAGTAAAGCTTATTCATGGAAATGTTTTACAGGCATTCATCATTCTACACTGAAAGGAAATAATAGTATTTACCAGAAGAGGGAGCCAGTTTAGTCCTAAAACATTACAGGAGTACAAAAGAAGGTCACATGACTTCCTGTTTTGAGTTTGAGGAATTTAGTAGCTGATATACTAGTGCTGAATTAGGACAATGTAAAATTCAAATTGGGAGGGGTGGAGCGGAGACAGTGTGCTAAAGTACAAGATGAATATCACATTTAATCTAGAGATCAACTTTAACATATTCACACTAATAAATATTTATTTTATTTTATTTTTGTCATTACCAGCAGCTAGGCTATAAGTGTATAAGGCTCTCTAATGTACAGTAGCCTGGATAAGTCTTCAGTGGATTGATGTGATCAAAGAAATGATACTAATTATCAATTGGGGAAATTGAGTGTCATGGTATTTCAACATAAAAATGCATCCTTGGAGCATAATGAATTGTTTAATCAGACAAAGGAATATATTTTTTTAAAAGGTTCTATTTTTCTATTTTGGCTGAATACTTTAGGAAAGTAATTTGTTTTGTTTTGCTTTTTGGAAAGTAGATGAGGGAATTAGATTTTTCAAAAAGATCTACATTAATTCTCATCATAAGGAAATAAGAATTTCAGCATTAATAAGAATCTCAAAGGTCAGTCCAACTTGAATAGAAATTTCCTCTACAGAATCCCTAACTGAGCTCTGCTTGCAGAATTTCATTGAAAAGAATTCTACAACCCCCACCCCCAACCCATCACCCTCTTGCAAAGCTCTAATTGTTAAAAAGTTTTTCTTTATATAAAACTAACTCTAATTTTCATAACTCTCCCTACCTACTCTTATTATCAGAATCCCCAATTGCTCTTTCTTCTATTCCTTAGGAATTAGCAGAATAAGTTCTTTTGTTTTTTTTTCCCTACATGACAATCCTTCAAATGCTTTGAAGTTATGTTTCTTACTATCTTCCCTTTTTTAGGATAAATATCCCATGTATTCTTTCCTTCAATCAAAACTGTATAAATTCCTATGTCTCAAACACATCCTTGACTTGGGGTTTTCTTTTGAAATTGTTTTATAATTTGAGTATAATGGAATACTTATTACTATGATATGTGACTCTGTAGATAAAATGCTAGATCTGAAATCAAGAAAACCTAAATTCAAATCTAGTCTCAGATAAGGTACTAGTTTATGGTATGTATGGACTAAGTTTTTGGCTTCTTTGAGTTGTTTTTTTGTTGTTGTTTTTTGCTTTCAACTTTGTGGTCCAAGTCATTTGATTTGACTGCCTCATTTTCCTCATCTGATAACAATAGCACGTACCTCCCATGATGAAATGAGATAATATATGTAAGGTACTTTATAAACCATAATATATTGTATAAATGCATAATATATTGTATAAATGTATAAATTTTTGTTATTATTTCAGTACTGAAAAACATTGAGTATTTTCTTATTAGATATTCAATTGGTATTCTTAAATTAGGAGTTGAAATATTTCAAGCAGTAATTGGAAAAATGAATATATTTTTGCTTTCCAAATACCTAAAATATGAAATTTAATTAACAGATGAAATATTTAAAGGACTATAGTAGCACAATAAAACAACAGCATCTCAAATTTAGTGCAGTAGGCAAGATGAATGAATAACATAGTATGTGATCTATTATAAGTAAAAGCACATCATCATTGTATATTATATGATTCATATTTGAAACATAAAATTCAAAGACCTAAAAGCTTTTAAGAACAAAAATATATATTAAACTATATAGCTTGGTAGCTTTGCATTCTGCATAAAGCCAAATATACTTTTAGATAAGTTCTATAGGTTGTTCATATAAATACATGACATAGTCTGGCTTTCCACTACTTGTTTTTTCAGAAAATAGAATGGTTACATAGAAAGAGCAAAATAAGCAGCCTATATGCTTCACTGGCACCTTCAAGTAGTTAAAGGAAAAAAACAAAAAATGCCCCCAATATCACAAGAAAATGCAACATATAATCAAGCAAAATTCTCTGTGGACATCCAAAGGAAGTATTACTATCAGAAGCAGGATGATTAAGCTTTAATAGCTAGTGGGTAACATCATGTACAACTAGATTGTGAACTTGTTGACATCATGGAATTTAATGATACATTTTTCTTACATCCTGAAGAGTACCTACAGAACACATAGTAACAACGTAAATACTTCTCTGATAGCATTCTAAGCAGAGTTATAGGCAATTTGTGCTTAATGAATACTATGTGATAATATACCATATTTTTACAATTCTGATAAAATTTGTAGGTAAGCCAGGTTACAAATCATAGCTATCAGATATAGGATAGAGTCATTTAATCTATATTAAATGTGTATTTTCATGACACTTAAGTAATTCATAGTATTAGATAAATTTAAAGCTTCATGGTAACAGTGGCAATCTAGACCAACTCCCTCATTTTACATGTAAAATGTAAACCAAACACATTTTACATGTAAAATGAAGGAGTTGGTCTAGATTGCCCTTAAATTATCAATAAATTATGGGAACATGGAGTTGTGTCAGAACCTAGAATAGTTCATATCTACAAACATCTCATCAAATGAGACATATACACATATATATAGATATGTGTATGTGTGTGTATACACACACACACACACACACACACACACACACTCACACACACAGTAGAATGAGCAATTATAGAGAAAACCAAAGAGAAAGTTATAAATTCCACCATCCAGTCCAAAAGTAAACAAACAAAAACCCTTCTAGTATTCTGCAGAAGCTCTTAGCAGACATGTCAAGGTAAGTGGAAACCAAAGAGTGCAAATCACCAGGTCCTACAGCATGAGATCAATTCATAGCCCCTGGCAGCCCTTGCTTTAGCTCTTGCTAGATTGGTGCTCAGTGTAGGGTTTTCCTAGGCCCTCAGTCACAGCTTCTGTTGGTGGTAGGGTTAGCCTGTCCCCATTACAGAGCCCAAGCAGCCTAGCCTAAAAAAATTAGAAGGCAAAGTCATATCAGTAACCTGCACAGTACAGTTCAGGGAAACCCAAGCCACAGAGGAGATATAAAAGGAAAAAGACCAAGAAGGTAGCTGGTATATTATAGGAAACCTTCAATAAGCATAATCAACATTTGGTTGGAGGCTATTAGGGTCATAGCAAGAAATGATGAAGGCAACTCCAGGTCTGGAATTCTATAAGGAGGAAGAGAGAAAAGTCAAAGCCAAAACCCATGACAAGCCACCAATAAATTAATTAGCAGCAGCAATAGTAGTGATAGTAGTGGTGGTAATAATGATAGCTAGTATATGTAAAAGAATGAGAGCCAAGAAAACAATATTCACTGTAACAACATTAATGGGAAGAATTACACGACATAAACACCAATAAATAGTCAATCCCAAACATTTAGGTGTTTAACTTTTATAACTTTAAGCAATCTTGGGATTTTATCAATGACTTCATTTTCACTTTTATGTTGGTTAGCTGCACATATTTCTGGCTATGCATAGTAGAAAAAAAATAAGAGGCAGGATGTACACAAGTTTGTGAAGCAGCTGCTATCCTACTGAGATACTTCATTGGCACAGGACCACTAGGCATCAAAAAAGGCAACAGAATTGCAGTAGCTCAAAAGAATTGGGAGGTGTGCAAATTTAGAGAAATTATCCAAATGTTCACATGGACTACTTGTGCCCATGCTGTGGTAGAGCTTTCCAAGTTCATATTGGTCTGATCAGCCACAGTCGGACACACTGTACCTGGACTCCAACATAGTCATTTTGGGTCCTCTGGAAGAATGTAGAACAAATGATCATCCTATCTTTATAAAGAACTTCCTGTACATTTGTTCCAGATTTGCATTGTTTGCCTTTAAAACTCAAGTTTTGTCTTGCAGTTTTGCCCCCAAACACAGTGCAAATCCTTTGATCTCTAAATCCAAGTCCTTAGTGAGAAAATAAAGGTGTTGATAGAATTCCTACAGCTGCTGTAGTTTGGTATATAACTAATCTATCTGCAAAGTTAAGGAAAGTACAGTCAGTTCTCGATTTATGTAAATCCACAATACACAAATTTGACTCCCCAAACATGGACAACAGGATCCTGCATGTACGTAGGCTCCAGCTCCCTATTGTTGCAGACAAGGGTGGCAGCTGCAGTGGCAGAGATGTGTGGTAGCCTAGATATAGTTCTACACTATGGGGCCTCTGCTCGGGGCACTGAAGCCATTGGGGAAGGGATGGGGCAAGCTAGGTACTAAAGTATGGAGAGGACAGGATCTGTGGAGAGGAGGGGAAGTTTACTGAACAGTTCACTTATGTTATTCCCAAAACTGTTTGTGAATCTGGTCCAGAAAATACTAAAGTAACCTTTTAAGTGTTTGTTGAGGAAACTAGAAGATGGAAAGAGGCCAAGTTTGTGGGCAAAGGAGATGATGGTCACCCTCACTTCTGGTGACCCCACCCTCTTAACACTCCAGAGTCCTGCCTGTCCCTTCCAAAGTCCTGAGTGCAAGTTCCAAGCTCAGCTGGGGGCTCACCCCAAGACATATGCTTTTCATCTGGGAACAATTCAACCACGGAACTGAAAGGGAGAGTAGCAGTGTCAGGCTGTCCCTGTTCCTTTTTTACCTTGGGATTCTTCTGTCAACTCTGCCCCTACCCATTCCACCTTTCCCACCACTCCTCGCCCCCCAGCTCCTCTGCATTTTATGGACTATTTCATGCTTACTGTGTTAGAATTAATGTTTTGTTATAAAGAATTATATGCAGAAAAGTGTATTTATAGCAACCCTACTGAAAGGTTACAGTTTTTGGTAGTTGCAGGAACTTTAAACCCCTACTTCCCAAAGGTTTAATGTTATCAGCATTGCAATTTTTGTATTTCATCAGTTTTTTAGGATAGTTGAGGATTAACTATAGTTTCAATCAAAAGTAAATGGAACAATGCAACAAAATTGTAAAGATAAAGAAACTCAAATAAAAAACAGAAAAGAGAAGAAAAAGAACTTGGGAGGTCCAGAAATGTTACATACAGCACATGTTTTCAGACTTTTTCAATATATCATTCAGTTGTGTTGACTTTTAAAAAATCTTCTCCAAAAAATACTATTTGTCTTATAAGATGGTTTTCTGGGAGAAATACAAAGAATACTGTAGAGATGTAAGAAACATACAATATCAGAAGTGAAACCAAGATGGCAGAGTAAAGGCAGGGACTCACCCTAATCTCTTCCCCAAACCCTTCCAAATACATTTAAATTATGACTAAACAAGTTCTAGAGAAGCAGAACCCACAAAAAGACAGAGTGAACAATTTTCCAGTCTAAGACAACTCAGAAGATTTGCAGGAAAGGTCTATTACAGAAAGGTAAGAATGGAGCATAGTTCAGTGCAAACTGCTGCCCCAGCAAACCAGGAACAGGCCTTGGGAGCCACTGAATCAGCAGTGGAAATAGCTGCTCCGGTAAGGGGGATAGAATAACTAACTGGTCAGAAGATTATAGAAGTCTCTTTGCCAGCCCGGAGGCAGAACTCTGTTGCTTTTTGTACCTTGGTCAAAGTTGTGGGTGGTAGTCCCAGGCCAAGGAGGAACACCAGCACATCAGAGTACACTGCCACTATAGAGTGAGGACTCTCCTCACAGTTCCAGAGTGAGGACCCTCCTCACAGTTTCAGAGTAGAAAAGAGTAGTAATCATTCACAGACAAGAACACAAACCAGAAAAGTAATAAACATATCTCTCCTTATATCATACCAGCTTGAAAGAACTGAAAACTTACAGGTCCCCAGAAGTATCTATGAAAGCAACTGTACAAACTCCCTACAGCTTGGGATGGTGCACCTTCCACCCTGGAAGCAGAACCCTATTTAAAAAGAGGTTAAAGTCAAGTAATAGGTTGGGGAAATGAGCAAACAGCAGGAAAAAATAAATTCTGTTCATAGAAAGTTACTGTGATGACAAAGAAACTAAAGCACGAACTCAAAAGATAAAAAAGTAAAAACTCCCACATCCAAAGCCTCCACAAAAAATACTCTCATTATAGTCAGAAAAAGTGCTACAAGGACACTCTCAAGATCTCTCAAGAACTTTAGAATTGATGGCACAACATGGGAGACACTGACATAGGATCACCCAGCATGGTGCATCCTCTTCAAAGAAGGTACTGTACTTTACTGAAGTAGCTTGGAAGAAATGCAAGATAACTCATATGGACTATTTGTGCCCAACCTGTGGAAGAGCATTCCGAGTTCATATTGGTCTGACCAGCCACAGTCAGATACACTGTAACTTGACTATAACACACTGATGTCATTTTGGTCCTCTCTAAAAACAAACAACACCAACCAACCAAGAAAAATATGAATGGATCTCAGGATATGGGAAAGCTCAAAAAGGATTTTAAAAATCAAGAAAAGAGGAAAAGATGGAAAGACAAATGAGAGTGATGCAAGAAAATCATGAAAAAACACGTTAACAGCTCATTAAAGGCAACACAAAATATACTGAAGAAAATAATATCTTAAAAAACAGTAGGACAAATGATAAAGAAGAATGACTTAAAAAGCAGAATTGGCCAAATTGATCTTAAAAAAAGTTAGCCAAGTGGAAAAGAAAGTACAAAAGCTCACTGAAAAAAAAAATTATTAAAAATTTTAATTGAGCAAATGGAAACTAATGACTTTATGAGAAATCAAGAAATGATAAAACAAAACCAAAATAATGGGGGAAAAAAATAGACCATGTAAAATATCACACTGGAAAAACAACTGACTTGGAAAACAAATCAATGAGAGATAATTTTAAAACTATTGTACTACCTGAAAGCCATTAAAAAAAAAAAAAAAAAAAAAAGAAGCCTAGACATCATCATTCAAGAAATTGTCAAGAAAAACAGCTCTTATTTTTTATAAGAGGATAAAAATAGAAATTGAAAGCATTCACAAATCACCTCCTGAAAGAGATCCTACAATGAAAATTCCGAAAAATATTATAGTCAAATCCCAGAGCTCCTAGATCAAGGAGGAAATACTGCAAGTGGCCAAAACGATTCAAGTATCATGGAGCCACACTCAGAATAATACAATATTTAACAGTATAACAGTATATATTTAAAGGACTGAAAGGCTTAAAACATAATATTCAGGAGGGCAAAGGAGCTAGGATTACAACCAAGAATTATCTATCTAGCAAAACTGAAATTGGATATTTGATGAAATAGAGAATTTTCAAGCATTCTTGATGAAAATACCAGAGCTGAATAGAAAATCTGCTTTTCAAATACAAACCTGTTCAGAGCCTTCCATGCCCTGGGGGAATCTAATGGGAGTCTTTTAGCCAAAATACAGCAGCATTGGCTAATCTGTCCTGGTTCAGAAGCCAGTGTTTCTCAGCATACTAACCATAAGACCGCCAACACAACTACAGAAGGCAAATAATGATCCTCTGAACCCCGAAGTAACAAGCGGGGATTGGCCAGCACTCAGCATGGGAAGGAAACTGGCAGACCAGCCTCAGGGCAGCATGAAGCCCCTATCACCTTTAGAGGAAGCTTGGGACAATCTTTCCTTTGCCTTCAGAGCAGACCTTAACATTTAAAAATGAGCATATAAGAGTTCTGACCATAGATGGCTATTATGGAGATAGGGAAGAATAGAACTCAAACCTTGAGGACACTAAAGGCAAAACATCTCCAGATGAAGTTTCAAAAGGTGTTATGAGTTAGTCTACAACTCAAAAGGCTCTTTCAGAAGAATTCAAAAAAGGATCTTAAAAGAGAGAAGAAAAATGGGGAAAGAAAATGAGAGCTTTGGAAAAGGAATATAGAAATTGTCGGAAGAAAACCATTCTTTAAAAAACAGATTAGGTGAAATGGAAAAAGAAAACAACTTGAAAAACATAATAGGTAACATGGGAAAAAATCATTGGACAAAACAACTTATTTAAAAGTTCAATTGATCAAATTCAAATTGACAAAAAAGCCAACTAAAGAAAATAATTCACTAAAAATTAGAATTGAACGAATGGAAATGAATAATTCAATGAAACATCAAGAAACAGTCAAAACAAACAAACAAAAAAACAAGCAAGAAAGAAAAAAAATAGAAGAAAATGTAAAATACCTCATTGGAAAAACAACTGGAAAATAGATTCAGGAAAGACAACTTAAGAATTATTGGAGTACCTGAAAACCATGATGAAAAAAAGAACCTAGACAACATCTTCCAATAAATCATCAAGGAAAACTGCCCTTATGTCCTAAAACCAGAGGGCAAAACAGCCATTGAAAGACTCTACTGATCACCTCCTAAAAGAGATTCCAAAATTGAAAACTCCAAGAAATAGTGTAGCTAAATTCCAGAATTATCAGATCAAGGAGAAAATATTGCAAGCAGACAGAAAGAAACAATTCATATATCAAGGAGCCATAATCAGGATTACTCAGGACCAAGCAGCTTCCACTTTAATGGATCAAAGGACGCAGAATATGATATTCCAGAAGGCAAAGGAGCTTGGATTGCAATCAAGAATCAATTACCCAGCAGAGGTAAGCATTATCTTTTGGGGAAAAGATGGACATTCAAGGAAATAGGGGATTTTCAATTATTTTTGATGAAAAGATCAGAGCTGAACAGAAAATCTGATCTTCAAATTACAAAACTCAAGCATAAAAAGGTAAAAAGGAAAGAAAAAATAAAATTGGGTAAAAGAAGGAATGTATTGGGAGAAAATGAAAGGTAAAGGTAGAACGGGGTCATTTATCACATAGAAGAGGCAAGAAGAAGCTTTACAATGGAAGGTAAGAGTAAGGAGATAAGGAGGAGAGAATGAAGCTTACGCTCATCAGAATTGGGGCAAAGAGGGAATAACATACACACTAAATAGAAATCTATTTTATCCTACAGGAAAGTAGGAGGGAAAGAGGATAAGAAATAAGAAAAGTGTGCTTGTGGAGAGGAGGTTGATAGAAGAGAGGGCAGGTTGGGAGAGGAGATAATCAGAAGCAAAACACTTTTGAGGAGGAACAGGGTGAAAGAAGAGAGAATAAAATAAATGGGGGGGTATAGAAAGGAGAAAAAAACAGTAAAAGTAACAAAAAATTTTTGAAGCAAGTTTCTCTGATAAAAAACTGATTTTTCATATATATATATATATACACATATTTATAAAGAAAAACATTTTAACTTTTTTCTAAAATAAATTAAATGATGGCTCAGGAGAAAATAAAATCAAGGAAAATTAATAGCTTAGAATATATGATGATAAACTTTACGTAAGAACTGAACTCCCTAGGAGAAAGGACCAAACAGAAAGTAGTGACTCCATGAAATAAAAAGGAATACAACAAAATCAAAAGATGGGAGGGGGATCCAAAGTAAAATGTATTATCTACTGTCAAATAAAACCTTAAAACAAACCTGACCTGAGAAACAAATCAAGCAGAGATAATCTAAGAATCATTGGTCTATCTGATACTCATGAACAGCAACAACAAAAGGTTAATTACTCCATTTCAAGATAAATGAAAAATGTCCAGATCTATTAGAAACAGAGGGCAGAATAAAAACAGAAAGAATTTACCAGTTATCTTTGGAAATTCCAAAATAAAAAATGTCCATGAATGTCATAGCTCTAATCCAGAGATTCCAGGTCAAAGAAAAAATAATGTAAAAAGACACAAATGGTTTTTTGAGTACTAAAGAGTTATAATCCACATCACAGAAGACTTGGAAAATATCACTATAGAAAGGAGAGCTTAGAATATATTATTTTTCCAAAGGCATACAACTTACAATAAAAAACAACCTGTTCTGAAAACAATACTATAATTCTATTACAGAGGAGGAAAAAAGGACCTTTGGTGAAATAGAAAACTGTCAGGCATTTCTGATGAAAAGGTCAAAAGCGATTAGAAACTTTGAAATGAAAATGCATGAATTAAGAAAAACAAAAATTGGGAATTAGATGATAATTCATTTTTATATGCCAAGAGATGTAGATGAAACAAGTGAACTATCTAAATCCTAATTTCTTTAAGAGGCACAATGAAGTTAAGACAGGTGGAGGTTTTGGGGGTAGTTATTCTCTGCTTTGATGATCTAAAAAGAAGCCTTGAAAAGGGAGAGAAAAGAAAGCTGAACATAACAGAAGTATATGAGATGAAGAATAATTATATAAACATGGAAGAAGGGGAGAGAAGAATGGATTTCCCATGAAACAAATTTCCATTTTAGCCAGAAAAAAAAAGCCTGAACACATTCACCCTCCCTCCCTCCCTTCCTCCCCTCTCTCCTTCTCTTCTCCCGTCCCCTCCCTTCCCCTCTCTCTTTCACACACGTGCACACGTGCACACATATATTTGTTATATAAATAGGCAGGGGAAAGGAGAGAGCAAATGAAATTTAAGAGGGAGGTCAGGATTGCTGAAAGAGTAATCATAAATAAAATAAACTCCATATCAGAGCATAGAGTAAGAAGAGAAGATTTTAAAAATCTATAATCAAGAGAAGTGAAGAGGGGCAATGGAGCAGAATCAGATTGCTTCAATTATATGTCAATAGTATTAAGTAAACTTCTCTTTTATCATTTTCATTATGAAGAGAGTGGCATAGGACAAAGAGAAGGAAAAGTATAAGGAAACAAGACAGGGAGAAATATATAATTAATCATACCAATGAAAGCGAATAGGATAAATTTACACATAAATCACACAAGAATAACAGAATGGATTAGAAAGCAGAATCCACAAAATATTACTTATATGCCATACACGTGAAATATAAAAGATTCACACAGGATTTAATTAAAGATAGAACAAATTTTTTTATACTATTAGGTGAAGTTAGAAAAAAAAGTGATAGTAATTGTGATTTTTGATAAGGCAAGATAGACACAATAAAAAGAGATATACAGGGGGGCAGCTAGGTGATGCAGTGGGTAGAGCACCAGCCCTGAAGTCAGGAGGACCTGAGTTCAAAGGTGATTTTAGACACTTAGAATTCCCTAGCTGTGTGACCCTGGGCAAGTCATTTAACCCCAACTGCCTCAACCAAAAAAAAAGAGAGAGAGAGAGAGAGACTGGGAAACTGCATTGTGCTTAAAGGTACAAAAACTAATGAACACATATCAATACCAAATAGCATAATATTTAAATACTTGAAAACAGAATATGGAAATTGCAAATAAAACTATAATAGCAAGAGATCACAAATGTGCCCCTTTCAGATGCAGACAAATAGAAGAAAAAATAAATATGATAAGAACCTGAAGAGAAGAAGCATAGGAAAGTTACTAAATAAAAATGCAAATGAGTTAAAATATGTCAGCAAGACATGTCACTTTTACAGAAATTCACCATGTTTTATTCCAGGAAAACATGATTGGTTCAATATAAGGAAAACTAAATACAATAGGCCATGTCAATAAAACAATGCTCAAAACTATCCAATTATATCAATATATGCTGAAAAGACTTGATAAAATATAGTATTCATTTTGTTTTTAAAAATCAGAATATAGTTTTTATATGGTTTGCAAGGTCTATGCTTTCTGAAAACCTCTTGTGTTGTTGTTATTGTTGTTTGGTAACAGTTTCATTTCCAAGATGTATAAGTGATTCATGTACAACTTTTTCTGTTTTACTGAATATATGGAAATATTCATTTCAGTCAATATTTGTTAAATTCAGAATTTTTTAAACTATTAAAAAAAAAAAAGGAAAGCTGGAGCTCAAAAAAGTAAAGAGACCTGCCCATTTTCATGCAGGTAAAGTTGCAGAACTTGGAAATGAATCCAGATTCTCTGATTCTATATCTATCAGTCTTTATATTGTCTTCTTGAGCCTAGTAAGGTGGCTTCATCTATATATGGAAACCTGTGCTTAAATCAGCTGAGCCTTAGACTAATTCTAAAAAAAAAAAAAAAAAAAAAAAGTTGAACTGAGCCACTTTTTAAAAAAAATTTAACAGTAAGTCAATCAATAAGCATTTATTAAGCAATTACCATAGGTCAGGCTCTATATTAGGTAAGAGGAAACAAAGCTAGAAGTGGTACTGTTCCTGCCCACTAAGGGCTTAACATTCTGTCAAGGGAGGAAACACAGACAACCACAGATATAGATATGTGGGGGGGAGGGAGGAAGGAGGGATACACACACACACATATATGTATGCATTTTTATATACACATACACACACACATAAAATACATGAAAAGAGTCAAAGTGTTCTGTACTGGACCTGAATCAGGAGAGTTTATGTTAAATATGGAACTAAATAAGACATTCATAGGACATTCAACAATTTTAAAAAGAGCTTTACTTTGTTATATCAAGAAAAGGATAGCCAAAGAAAAGTCATTAAAGATACCCAGATTCCTTGCCTGAGTTATTCATCATGCTCTACCTATCAAGAATCAAAATACCCAGATTCAGTAAATTAGATAGCTTAGCATAGTGCCTGACACACAGTAAGTGATTAACAAATGTTTACTGATTATTAATATTGTATATATTTGTCTCTGAATAATTTTGGAGAAACATTAACTTTTTAAAAATTATTTTTATTTATTTAGTTTTTTTATTTAATCAGCTATTTCCCAATTATACATAAAAATTTTTTAACAATCATTTAAGAAAATTTTGAATTCCAAATTCTCTCCTTCTTGTCCTTCCCCTCTCCTTGAGAAAGCATGCTATTTTATTTTGATGAGGCCATGCAAAACATATTTCCATATTAGCCATATTACAAAAGAAAATAAAATAATACAAATAAAGATGGTAAAAAGACATATGTTTCTACCTGCATTCAGAAGTCATCAATTCTCTTGGGAGGTAGATAACATTTTTCATCATTGGTCCTTTGGAATTGTCTTGATTTATTCTCTTGAACAGAGTAGCCAAGTTTTTCATACTTGGTCTTTCTTTTAATATTGCTGTTACTGTGTACAGCATTCTCTTGGTTCTGTTCACTTCACTTTGCATTAATTCATATATGTTTTCCCCAGTTTTTCCGAAATTATCCTGCTGGTCATTTCTTATAGCACAATACTGCTCCACTACAATCATATATCACAACTTGTTCAGCCACTCCCCAACTGATGGGCACCCCTTCAACTTCCAATTCTTTGCCACTACAAAAAGAACAGCTATAAATATTTTTGTTATTAGAACATTAGAACATAAATTCTTTGCCAAGAGGAACTGTTTCATTATATTTGTACCCTCAATATCTAACATAGTACCTAGCATACAGTAATTGCTTAATATACTTATTGATCAACTCTCATAATATATCACTACTAAAACACCACCATCCACTACATTCCTTGAGTATCCTCAGCATTTAAATAAAAATCTTCTTATTTTATCATGTTTCACTCTATTTAGCATCATTCCTCATAAAGTATCCTCTGAGTTTTGGCCTTTTGAGTCAGGTGAATGTGTTTTGCACTGAGTAATGTTGCTTGATGTCCCTGAATCTTGATTTCCTCAACTATAAAATGAAGTTAGACTAAAGTTCTTCCTAGTTCTAAAAGTCTATGTTTCTAATTTATCATGGCTGTTCTCATTTTATGTATGCCCTCTTGGAGTAGTGAAGATGTCCTATGTTCAGAATTTATAAGTTTCAGTGAGTAATTGACAGCATCCTTCATATGCAAAAATGTTAGTTGATTAATAGAATTTGTTCCTTTTTCAAAAAGGCTTCTAGTCATATTTATTGACCCTTTTGTCCTAAGAATTTAATGGTGTCCTCACCTTAAGTCTCTACTCATTCCAATCCATCCTCAAAATCTTAATTTAGAAAGGTCATGTGGTCTGGGTTAAAGCCAGTCATCTTAACTTTTGTTTTGCCACTGGACTCAGATGATTCTCTGGAGGAGAAAGCAGTGCTGACAATTTTGTGTAGCTCTGGTTCACTGAAACCCAAATCATGAGCAAGTCAATACATCATGCTTATAATGTTATTGGTCTTCTTTGAGAACAAAGGACAAACAACAACAACAACAACAATGCTTGAGTTTTCAAAATGACTTTCCTAAAATAGATCTGATCATATTATCCTTAGCCCATCCCATCCCGGACTCATTAAACTCCAGTGACTCAAAACAAAGCCTTATGATTAGTATTAAAAGCTTTTCACAAATTGCCTCTTTATACCTTTCTAGTCTTCTTAGTCTTTCCTCTTTTTCATTCACTCTGTGATGTACCTACACTGACCGAATGCATTGGACTTGCTTTTCTTGAATACGACATTCCTAATTTTTTTTTTTTTTTTTTTTTTTGCCAGTGTTCCTTTACCCTGGTTATCTCCCAAGTCTAGAATACTCTCCTTTCTCATCTCTACCTCTTACCTGATTTGGCTTTCTTTTAAGTCTCAGCACAAATTCCACATTCTACTGGAAACTGGTCCTTGTAATCAGTAGCTACTGCTGCCTTCTTTGAAATTACTTTCCATCCATTCTCTATATATCATATGGTACCTTGTTATTTATGTGTTGTTTCTCCTATGAGAATGTGAATATCTTGAGAGCAGATGCTGTTTTTCCTTTTCCTATTATTCCCAACATTTTCCTTTTCTTATTATCCCCAACATGTGTCCATGGCATCTAAGTAAGTACTTAATAAAATTTGTTGACTGATAAACTTACCTATACTACTGGGCCATAACTGCTCCAGGAGTTGTGATTTTTCTAAGTCTAGTATAATGTTTCTTGACTCTGACTTATTCCTGTCACCCAGTGTCAGGACAAAAAACTACATGCAAGAAGTAAGTGAAATGAAACATATCTATAAAGCTAATAGAAAAGTATATCCACATATCTATGTAAGTATTATTGATATATATTACCTATATCGTTCCTATAACTGGATCAAACTCACTGATCAACAGTAATAATTTCAAGTGGAAAATATATTTCAACATCAACCTGAAAAAGTTAGACTTTTGTATTTTTATAGGGTTGAACTTGGGCAAAAAAACAATTATCAAAATATTTTTTCACTTCACTTTATCTTTCCAAGTGGATGGAAAATGTAAGCAGATCTCATGGGGAATTGCAATAAATAAGGAATATGTCTTTATTTTCATTCACAATCCAATTTTTACACACATCCTCATATTAAAGGTGCATTTTAGAAGAGCTATATGATAAAAGCTCATAGCAAAGTGCTCTATTCCATTAGTTTTCTGCTCCATTGTATCAATAATCATTCCAGAAATTGCATAAAAAGAGAAATTAAGGAAATAGGAAAGAGACATTGAGAATGCAGGAAGAATAAGAGGAAAATGAGAACAAATGTGAAAGATAAAGAAAGAATGGGGGCGGGGAGGAAAGGCTTTCAGCTTAATGGTAAAATATTATTAGTCTTCTGTTCTCCTTAATTTTCTCTTCATAAAAATAGTTTACATTTTAAATTGTTATAGGTTCTTAATGAAGAAAATGCATATACAATGAATCTGAAAGTTGTTGTAATAGTCCACGTAGGATACTGGCAATATTGATTAGGACTTCGAACTGGACTGGTAGCAATGAGAATAGAGAGGAGGGAATGGATATAAAATATGTTGTGAAAGAATCAATAGTTTTTGATAACCACGTGGAACTTGGTTGGAAAGGTAAAGAGAAGCAAGAATGAAAGTACACAATTATAATAGAAGATGAGATCAAACAAGGTGAGAGAGATATATAAAATCAGAAAGTACAAATTGAAGGGAAAAGAAAATGAATTTAGATTTGGATATGTTGAGTTTAGGGTGCCAGTGAAACATATAAATAGAGATGTTCTATATAGTGTTCAGAAGAGAGGTAAGGAGTAGAGATGCCTCATAGTGATATGGGTGGAAGTGAATGATATTGGCAAGGGAGAGGCTAAGATGGAAAACAAAAGGGATAAGGATGGACTTTGGGGACAACATTCTCATTAAGGAGTTAAGAAGATGTTATGGTAAGAAAAACAGAAAGCAACAAGTGATTCAGGAAAGTCAGGAAAATGTGAGGCCTCTGAAGAAGAATGAAGAGGGAGTATTCAGTTAGGAGGAGGTAGTTACAATGTTAAAAGCTGCAGAGAACTCAAGGAAGATGAGTTTAAAAAAAAAAAAAAAGGCTATGTCATTTGGCTATGAGGAAGTTACTGATAACCTAGAAAAAGAAGTTTTAGTAGTGATGGAGGCAGAAGTGTTGAGTATAAGGAATAGAAGAGAGTCAAAGTGAGAAAATGGTGGCATGGAGTTATCATTTTCATAGCTTAATAGATCAATTAACCAATCAAAACTCAATCAACAAGCACTCAATATTCACTTACTATGTGATAAAAGCCTGGGACAAAAAAACAAAAGCAAAACAGTCCCTGCCACAAGGGAAGGCTACCCTCCACCTTAAGAGTTATCTTTTCTTCTGAATCCCTAAATGTATTCTAGGATTGTGTGAAAGGTGACAGTCATATATTCATTTGTAGCAAATGCCTTTCTAAATGAGTGATAATGTGACAATCTTGCATCCTCATTAGGGATCAAACAAAGAAACTCGTGAACAAAGCTTACAAGTTCCAAACAAGTTTTATTAAAAGTCCAAAGAGGCCTTGAGAGGGGTGGAAACAGAAATGGGATGGAACGGTCCTTTAGATCCTCATCTAAACTGGAGTGGCAGTATGGCAATTTTGGAAAAATGGGCAGAGAAGAAACATTTTTATCGTGCCTATGTGCCAAGCCCTGTACACTAAGTGCTTTATGAATTTTATCTCATTGCATTATCACAATTAGTTCTGCAAGGTGAGTGCTATTATACCCATCTTATAGCTGAGGAAACTAACTTGCCTATATGTCGAATGTCTCCTTTGAACCCAGGTCTTCCTGATTCTAGGCCCAGTACCCTATCCATTGTACCACCTAGTTGCCTCCAAAAAATTAGTTTCTCAGCTTTACTTTTTGTTGTATAAGAAGAGATTCCGTCTCTTTTATATGTTAAAGATGCTCTTTCAATTTTGGAGATTTCAAGATGGTAGTTAGAAGAGAGCAAGGTATCACCTACCTTTGCTTTGGGATCACTAAGTTTACTAATTAGGTATGTGTGTGTGGTAAGACTAGCGGAGTGAAATGCTTTTTAATATATTCAAGATAAGCTAATAAAGGAATGAGGATTCAATTAGCTAATAAAAGGTCTTATCTATCATTTGAGATGCTATGGGACCTTCTAGAATAACATGGACACTTTATGAAGTTATTATTGGGCAAAGAGAGGAGTCCTCCTTGGTTTTTTTTAGGGATGAAAGCAAAAGGCAAAGTATGATTAACACTGATAGGATATATGCCAGTTATTTGACAAGTGCCCAGAGAAAAGTCCTGGATTATTTTCTCAAGTAAGAAATCAAAAGCCTCACAGAAGATCTTATGGATGTTTTTTCTTCTCAGGCATGTGAAATGCTAATTCACATTGGAGGGAAGAATAAATATCCAATCACAAAATTCTAAAAAGGGGGATATAGGCCCTTATTTAGTAAAATATTTAAGTATCCACACACATATATCTATAAATAGTTAGCACTTGCAGTTAAAAAATTCTAAGAAGTGAAGCTATAACTTGTACTCATAATAATAAGGGGTCATAAGGACTACAGAGACAAGACATTATGGAAAGCATCATGGAAGTTAAAGCTTTGTTGGCCCTGTTACAGTTTGGAAGCAATCTTTTTAAGAAATTTAGTAGAAAAGGAGGAGAGAGTCAAAGATAGATCCACATTAAGGAGTTAAGAAAAGAATAAGAAGTCAGTGAGGCAAAAATGAAAAAAAAAGAAATCAAGAGAGATGAAGAAAGAAAAAGAAAAAAGGAATGAAAAAAGATGGAAAACCAAGAGCAGTAAAAGGGGAGGAAAGAAATGGAACAGGAGCTGGATGGGATAAAAAGGTCCAAAGAACACTCTTAGGACTAGGGAGATTTGAGAACAGAAACCTATTAGAAAGGTGATAATGGTAAGGAAAGACTAAAAATGCATAATATAGAAGGTCCTGGAGAAGGCTGGAAGAAACATAATTAAATATGTACAGAGGTATAAAGAGTAACAATAATGTATAATATTGTTGTCAAACTTAAATAGAAAGGGAAGTCACCAAATCACACATTATGTATATTCTAATGTATTTTTACTTGGTTAAAAATTTCCTAATCACATTTTAATCTGGTTTAGTCACTCTTGGGAGTGATGCCTGCTGGCTACATGTATGACATCTCTGATGTATAGTATGATAGCTCTTCTCTTAATGGAAGAGAAGAGAGAAGTAGTGATGATGGTGAGGATGGAGGGATGGAGAATGGGGATTGATGAAACACACAGGAAAGTCTCAGTCTATTATATGATGTAAGAAAATAGTCAACAATTCAGTTCAAACATTTATTAAGCATCTCCTATGTGTGGGGCACATGTGGAATAAGAAAAAAAAAATTAAACAGTGCTTGTCCTCAAAGAGCTCACATTTGTAGAAGAGGGGAAAGGGAATCACATTTATACTACAGAAGTACAATACAAAATATATACAAAATAAATACAAGGTAGTTTAAGGGGAAAGGAGAGCAATGACAGCAGTAAAGGTAAATATTGGAAATAATGTCTGAGCTGAATTCTGAAGGGATAAGGCTTCCAAAGGTCATCATGAGGAGGGAGATCATTCTAGCTGAGGGGTACAGCATGTAAAAAGACACAAAGACATATATGGAATAATTAATCGAAATGCTCACTGTATGAGACTTGCCAAATCAGGAAAAGCAGAGTGTGATTCCCATCTTACACATTTACTAGCTATGTAAGCCTAAGCAAAGCATTTAATCTCACCTATTTTCAATTGCCTCATCTGTCCAACAGAAATAATAAGAGCATCTACTTCCCAGGGTTTTATGAGGGTCAAATTAGATAGTACATGAAAAATGCTTTAAAAAACCTAACAGTGTTATGTTTGTTAGCTACTACTATTGCTATAATTAACAACAACAACAAGTGAGAGGGCACAACAAACAACAACCATAACAGCCAATAATAATGATGACAATAAAAAAATAAGTCATAATAAATGAGAGGAAACAACAACTACATCAATCATAATAATGAATGATGATGCTAAAAAATGATAATAGTAACAATAAATGAGAGGAAACAACTCTATCAACCATAATAATGAATGATGATGCTAAAAAATTGATAATAGTAATAATAAATGAGAACAACTACATCAACCATAATAATGAAAAGGATAGTAGTAATAATAAATGAGAGGGAACAACATTAATCACAGCAACCTCATAATGATGATGATAAAAATGATAATAACAATAAATGGAACAGAATAATGTCACCCTCATCCACCTTTACAATTAATGATGATAATGATGATAAAAAATGGGAAGAAATAATAACAACCATGTCAACTATAATAATTATGATGACATAAGAAGAAGAAAAAACCAGAAGGATACATGCACCCTTTGAGGCCCCTCTCGGCCTAAAACCAATGGTCTGCTGACTAATAGCTAGAGAGCCCCTAGAAGGCCTGAATGTCCAAGGGAAGAGGTGGAGCTTGGGGAAGATCACCTGGCTGTCCTGGGAGCTTCGAGGTGAACAAGTCCAAGACCAAGAGGAGAGGTGTCCAGCAGCCACTTATCCTGAAGAGCCTCCGCCAGCGGCTTTCCGCCTTCACTGCCTCTAAGGAATGGAGCGACCGGCCCAAACCATTGCTTCCAGAGGGCCCTACGAGAGGGCCAAAATACACCTTTCCTAACTTTACCTCAGGTTCCCTTATTTTAATTTACAGGCGTATCTGATGGAATTTATGCCTTCGGTTTCCTTGGATAACAGGAAAACCCAAGTAGGCTATGATGTGAAACTAAATGGCATTTACCCCAAAAGCCTCCTCCTCTTCCTGAGGAAAATGGATCAGTCTTTGCTCCACCCCCCCACCCCCCCCATACTTTCACCTGTACGGAGTGAAACTTGAAGGATTTGGAATAATAATCTTGTACAAATTTATTCTTTAGTCTCAAATAGGTCCTTGCCTCCCAACACATTAATTCAAATTCCCAAGTTTTTTTTTCCTTTTTATTTACTTATTTTTAACATTCACTTAAAAAAAAAAAATTGAAGTTCCAAATTCCCTCCTTCCCACTTGCCTCCCATTCATATAAAAATGGCAAATAATATGGTATCTATTACATATGTGAAATCATGCAAAATATATTTCCATAGTAGTAACGTTAAAATCAACAAGAAGAAAAAGTAAGAACATAAAGAAAGTGAAAATAGTATGTGTTGGAATCTTTACAAAGTGTAAAGTCATTAGAGTTGATAGAGACAATAATTCTCTAATTTAGCATGGTGCAGTATGATTGATCTGACCCTACAAGGAGATGTTATGGGCCAGAAGAAACAAGGTACTAAGTGGAACTGATAGACAATAATGCTTGTGTTCACACCTTTAGAGAGCTCATGTAAGCAAGAAGTGTTTAAGTACTCATTGTAATTCACAAGTATGGGAGATTCACAAAGTTAACTGTGTAACTTTGTGAATTCACACCTCCCTTGAAGCTCTTAGGGTCAGAGAGCACTACAGGAGAAAACCCATAATCCCTCTCTCTCATATTCCACAATCCCTCTCTCGGAGAAGGAGCATAAATAGAGCTTCAGTGAGCCAGTCAAGAGAGTTCAGCTGAAAAGATTCAGAGTGGAGGAGCATCAGTTCAGAAGAAGTCATGAGTGGGAGTTGAGCTAGAGCCAGGAGTTACTTCAGAACATTGACTGGGATCAGAGAGGAGCACTGTGGGAGGAAGCCCACAAGCCCCCTCTTGGAGGCAAGAGAGATTCATTCCAACTTGGTGCTGGCTGGAGAAGAAAGCAGGGGCAAAGGACAACTGCAAGAGCTCTTGGAACCAAGCAGAAAGATAGGCCTCTAAGAAAAACTAACCAGGCTATTTTGGAAAAAGAAAATAAACATTTGCATTTTATCAGCTGCCTGCATTTGAGTGATTATTGATTTTAACTGAAACTAAGGCTGTCACCAGAAAACCTCCCCAAGAAACCAGCTCCCAGAGAGAACCATTATATTTTAAAGAAGAAAACCACCACAAGTATGCTTCAATATGCATTCAGAATTCACCAGTTCTCTCTCAGGAGGTAGATAGCATTTTTCATCATATTTCCTTTGGAATTATCTTGGATCATTGTCTTGAAAGACAACTACTTTCACAGTTGACCATTCTTAAAATAGTATTGTTACTGTGTACAATCTGCTCACTTCACTTTGCATTTGTTCATATAAGTGTTCCCAGGTTTTTTTTAAACATCCTGCTGGTCATTTTTTATAGAACAATACTCCATCACAATCATATTATCTTCCCTAATTGACAAGTGGGCCTATATATGGGTGTTCAGGGAAGCCTAGAAGTCCCTCTGGTGTGAGACTGCAGTCCTTTTTTTATTCAGGTTTGCTTTCCACCTTTGGGGTCCAACTGCCACTCAATTCTCATCTATGATTCCAAGAAGTTATAGTATGTGCTGTTGCCACATTCCAGTAAAACCATCTCAAGAGGCAGGCTAAATCAGGTTGAGGGTATCCAACAGCCCTCACACCCATTGGTGAATCAGGAGCATCTATCCCAAACATAAAATCTTCCCTGGTGGAATAGATGGATGTAAACAATTTGTTCCAAAGGGTCATGGAAGCAAGTGCTGTGGAACACTTAAAGTATAGTTAGATAGCAAAAACACCAGTGTCATTCAATGCATCCTGAACCATTGCCAGTCATCATGACTTTTGTCTTGACACTTCATTTTTATGACTAAAAAATTTACTGAACTCAGATCTGGATATATGTTTTTCTGGAGTATTTGCCATGATGAGGAGTGCTGTGAAGTTGGCATAAATTTCACAATCTAATCTAACTCTAGTCAGTCAGCTTGTATGCCTCAAAAAAGGTATGAATGACACATTTGTGACAAACCCACTGACAGGAAAGTGCTATGCCATCATTATAACAGTGCACCTACTTCCACTGTGGTGAATTCTGATGAGGTCAAAGAAAAATTTTATGAAGACCTGGAGATCCTCAATATCAATGAGCTGAATAAGGATGGACTTCTAATTCTTTGTGACTTTTATTCCAGAGTAGGCCCAAGCATAGCCTTGGGAGAAAAAGCATTGGAAGCAGCCATGGAAATGGTCACTTACTACTGAAGACTTGTGCATCTCATAACCATCTCATCACCAACACCATCTTCCATTTACCTAAACACAATGAAACTCCTTGGAGGCATTCATGGATCTCAGACCATGAGCATTTAATAGACTATGTCCCTATAAGGAGAAGAATCTGACAGGATGTGAGAGTGATGAAGTCCATATATAGCCAAAGTGCTGGAGCAATGAGAGACTTATCCTCTCCAAGCTAAACATTCACATTCAGCAAAAGCTGCCGATCCAAGGCAAAATGACTACCAGAAAACTTAATGTCAACATATTAGACAGTTTCTCCAAACAAGAACAGTTTGCTGCTGACTTGGGGGGAAAGCTGAGCTAATATACTGTTGGCAACAGTGGAGAAGAAAAGGGGTGGGCGTCTTCTAGAGATGGGGTGTACAGTACCACATTTACTCATCTGGGCCAGAATATTTGCAAACATCAGGATTGGTTTGGCAAAGATGGGGAAATTCAGAAGCTGCTAAATGAAAAACGAGAACTTCACAGGGTTTACCAGCAGGATAGTTCATTTGTCTCTAAGAAGATAGTGAAAGTTTAGATACATGATTTTTGGCTCAGTAAGAATGTAGATGAAAATCATTTTTGTGTCAATTATAGCAACCCAAAATGCTTCTGTGATGCCCTGAAGACTATTTATAAGCCAAAGACCTATAATGTATCCAACCTACTCAGTGCTGATAGAGCCATACTGATTAGTGATAAGGATATGATCCTGCAAGAGATGGGCTGAACACTTCCATAGTGTTCTCAACAGATCATCATCAATCATTGCTGAAACTACTAACCATTTACCTCAGGTTGAAGTCAATCCCTCTCTAGCTGAACTTCCAAATAAAGAAGAGGTTTTGAATGTCATTAGGCTTCTCTGGTGTGGCAAAGTGCCTGATGTTGATTCCATTCCAGTAAAGATTTGCAAACAATGATCATACAAAAACTTGAATTTTTCTGGATTATATAGCAAGAGGGGGTTATTCTCTGATGCTATATCATTTGGTACTTTTAGTATTGATGTTACTTCATTGTTCATGGTGCCTTCCCCTGCTTATCTATTTTATTTAGGTCTATTTTTGCATTGCTTGGGCTGAAATGATAATCACTATTCCAGCTAATTTTTTTTTTTCTAAACTCTGGTTGAAACACAATAGATTGTGCTCCAATATCTTGTTTTAACACTCTGTGTCATTTTTGGCTCAATTATGTTTCTTCTAAACAACATATTGTTAAATTCTGGTTTCTAAACTATTCTGCTCTCTGTATCCATTTTATGGGTGACTTCACCCAGTTCATATTCATGGTTATTCTTACTAATTGTTCATTTCCCTCCATTCTATTTTCTGTTTTACCTTACTTTCTCTCTTTTTTACTCTGTCCCTCCTCAAAAGTTTTGTTTTTCTTCCAACTCCTGCCTCTCTTAACTCTGTCCTACTTTTCATCACTCAACCACTTTCTTTTATCCTCTTCTGCCACTTATTTAACTGTCAGGTAAAATAAATTTCTATATCCAATTGAATGTGACATATATTCTTCTTTATTTAAATCAATTTATATGAATGAAGTTCAAGCATTTTCTGTGCTACCCCCTCCATTTTCTCCTATACAGTAAAAGTTCTTCCTTACATGCCATTTTTATGTGATAACATTTTTCAAATTATACCTCTTCCTTCTTCCCTCTCCCAGTGGATCCCTCCTTCTCACCCCTATGCCCTCTATGTAGTATCCTTCTAACTGTCCTAATATTGATAAAATTCTTAGGAATTACATTTTCATCTTTCTATATAAAAATATAAACAGTTTAATCTTATTGTAACCCCTATGAGTTTTCTCTTCCAGGCTTCTCTTGACTCTTGTATTTGAAAATCAACTTTTTTATTCATCTCTGGTCTTTTTTTTTATCAAGATGTTTGAAAGGTTTCTGTTTCATTATTTGCCCTTTTTTTCCTCAAAAGATTATTTTGAGATTTTCTGGGTAGGTTATTCTTGGTTATAATCCTTTTTTCTTTCCAAAATATCTATGTTTCTTTAGTGCAGTACCTACGAAATCTTCTATAATCCTGACTATGTCTCCTTGGTATTTGAATTGTATATTTCTAGCTATTTAAAGTATTTCCTCTTTTATCTGAGGACTCTGGAATTTGGCTGTGATATTCCTGGGAATTTTTAGGAGATACTTAGTAGAGCTTTTCATTTTTATTTTACTCTCTGGTTCTAGAATGTCAATGAAATTTTCCTTGATAATTTTGAAATATTATCTAAACTGTTTTTTTGATCATGTCTTTCAAGTAATACAATAATTCTTAATTTATCTTTCTTAAATCTATTTTCCAAGTCAGTTGTTTTTCCGATAAGTTATTTCACATTTTCTCCTTTTGATTTGATTTTATTGTTTCTTGATATCTCAGGGAGTAATTAACTTTCACTTGCCCAAATACAATTTTTAACAAATTATTCTCTTCAGTGAATTTGTATGCCTCTTCTCTATTTGGCCAATTCTTTTTTTTAAGGACTTATTTTTTTTTTTTATCAGTGAGGCTTTTGTATGTCTTTCTATTTTCCCCTTTCTGTTTTTTAAGTTATTTTTTGCTTAGTATTTTTTATCTTTCTCTTTTATCAAGCTGTTAATTGTCTTTTTATGCTTTTCTTATATCATTGTCATTTCTTTTCCTAATTTTTTCTGTACTACTATTATTTGATTTTTAAAGTCAATTTTTCAGTCTTACAGAACTTCTTGATGGGTTTGTGTCTAATTTGTATTTTTTCCCTTTGAGATTTTTCTTGTGTTTTTTTTGTCTTCATTATCTTCTGATGATCTTGTTTTTTGTTTTCTCTTTGGGTCAGGTCCTTTTTAGTTATTTTCCATTTTCAAATCCTATTTCTTGATTTAAAATTTTATGTTAAAGTTGGGTTCTGTTTCTGAGATAGGAGTGGTGGAGCACTATCCTAAGTTTCAGGCTTTTTTTCACTGTTGTTTTCAGAGCTATTTCTGAGGGTTTAGAATGCGAGTCCTTTCAGAGCATGGAGTTTTACTTTTTTTATTTGCAACCTCAACATTTAGCACAATGCTTAATACATAGTAAGCAACTGATATGTGATCATTCATTCATTCATTCATGGCATTCCATCTCCATCTCCTTAACCTTTGAAGTAGTTGTCTCTCATGCCTAGGAATGTTGTTCTCACTTCTGGTTCCCAGTTTTCCCAGCTTCCTTCAAGGCTCATTTTAAACCCCATCATCTGAAGGAAATCTTTTCAAGTTCTCACACTTGTTAGTGCTTTATTCTCTGAGAGGTTCCATCTACTATCTATTTTGTACATATACATACATAATTGTTTACTTGTATCTTCCATTAGAATATGAAATTCCTAAGGGCAGATAATTGCTTTCTTAACTTGCTTTGTATCCTTAGCTCTTAGCAGGGTGTCTGGCACGTGGTGAATGCTTAATAAATGCTTTTTTGACTGAGTGACAAAGAAAATGCACTTTCTGTCCCTACCCCTACTTCTAGTAGAGATCCTTCAGATGAAGAAATAAATGCTTCAATATTAAAAACTTGTGTTCTTTAATGTTAAGAATGTATACTAAGGAAGATGCAATTTAAAAATCTTTGGTCTTTTTGTTTAAAATTTGTGGGTTATGAAAGTGTGGAGGATATTTTTAAAAGTTTTCTGTAACCTTACATTATTTGATTCTAGAGCTACAGTTTAAGAATTATATACAAAGAACTAAAAAGCAACTTTCCTCAGTTAATTCTATCTTCATATCAGGGAATAAATCAAAGAGTACTTATTTACTAAGCAATTACTACATGCTGGGCACTGTGTTAGGTGCTAGAGAGACAAAGAAAAATCTATATCTCATGAAATCCTTCTATTAGTGGCCATATTGTATAAAAGACTGAGGTGGCTTTTAGAGAAGTATTTTTTTTATCTTAATTGACTTTAAATACCCTCCCCAAATTCTGAGGAAATATAGGCCCAGATTGCTATTAAAAATCAGACCTTATAAGTATTGTAGTCACAGCTTACAATAGTCTGTTTTTCTTGCATTAAACAGAACCAGAAAGAAGTGGATAAAAAATCCAAAAATATTTCCCTTACTATATGTAATCTTGAAGCAGTCACAATCTCCACTCAATTGCTAACCTTTCCAGATAATCACTTCTTTTCAGATGCAATTTCTATAAGCCCACTATTCTCACTGAAAATGCCCACCGGCTGTTCCCCCAGCAGACACTAGCTTGTACCCACAAAAACTTCTCTCATCAGCAGGGCTTATTATTCTCAGCCCACAATTTTCTCCTCTTGTTACAGTGTTGTCTGAGGGCTGCATACCTCTGACTCTCATAGCCCTTCATGAATCATCATCTGATACTAAATCAAGATTTTCTTGGATTTGTGATTTAAGAAGGAAAGGAGGAACGCACATTTATTAAATATCTATTATATCCTAGGCACTAAACTAAGTGCTTAACAAATATTATCTCTTTTTATTCTTACAACAAACCTGGGAGTTAGGTACTATTATTATTCCTCTTTTACAGTTGAAGAATCCATGAGTCAGAGGCTATTACTTGCACAAGGTAATACAGCTAGGAAATATCTAAAACTGGATGGGAACTCATGTCTTTTTGAATTAGACCCAGAATTTTAATCCCTATACACCTAGCTGATCCACTGGTTCTTGAGATATGCTATATAAATTGGATACATGGCAATCGATAGACATTCTACAAACATGGGAAATGCAGATCACTAGAAAGAACACTTGATAGAACAAGAGACCTGAGGTTAATTCCCAGCTATGCTTCTGGCTAGGTATGAGATTCATGGCAAATTTATAAGCCTCTCTGGACTTCAGTTTATCATTTCAAAATGATCTTTAAAGTTCTTTTCACTGCTATCAACATGTGAATCTATAAACATTAAAATACGTTTATGATATTGTTTTAAATAAAAATTTTTATGCATTTGACTTGCTCTTCACCTGTTACTTTTTTTTTCACACATGATGATGCTTAAAAAAAACCTATAGCTGCATCTTCCAAAATACCAACAACAACAAAAAAATTCATTTAAAAAATCTGTAACTTTCTATAAATGCAGAATTTAAGACAAAGGTCCCTATATAAATCTAGGAGCTGCTTTGTACACAAAGTAGCTGCTCAATAGTCTAATAAAATGTTTAATGGTATTTTTTTAAACAGAGATTACTTTTCATTTTGCCTTTGTACTCTCCCCATACTCAGTACCTTGTATTTTGTAGGTACATAAGAAATGTTTGTTGAAGAAATAAGTAAATGAGTTGATTATTATTGATTTGATTTATTTTTTTTTCTATTAAAAGGAAAAAGCCAACACAACCAATCAGTACATTAAATAAGTTCAATATGTAATGTGCAATATCTGGGGACTTCTCACCTCCACAAAGGGGTGTGTTGGGGGATATCTTTTCATGTCTCTTCATTCAAGTAACTTAAGCTTGGTCCTTTGCTACATTCCCTTTTAATTTTTTTGTGCATTTCTATTATATTACTATATATAATTCCATTTATATCAGTATATAAACCAGTATCAGATAGTTTTTATGACTTCTATTTTATAATATAATTTGACATCTGGAAGTGCTATTCCTCTCAGTTTGAATTATTCTTAAATAATTATTTAAGTAAGATTGTATTTTAAAATTGATTTCTAAAGAGATTATAAGAAAAGAAGAAAGATTTATGTGGGCATATATGTATGTGTCCTTAGCCCTACTTCTAATCCTGTATCTATCAAAATAGCTCACTTAAAATGGACCCTATTTAAATTTACAAATGGAACCTATTTCATATTGGACACAGTCCACCTAATACCTCAGTTGTGATATCATTCATTGCTTATCTTTTATGACTCTTAATGTCCATCAACTTAGATTCCTCTCGCAGACCATAAAAGTGAATAATCTAAGTTTCATTTGCCTGGGAGAGACAGGACCAATGAAGGAAATGCCAAGGCCTTTTTGGTGTTCCTTAAATAACTTCATGGTAACTCTCTCCACCTATATATTAAGTTCCATTTGATTCTTTTGCAGTAGTTTATATTCAGAATGGAATGAAAGGAATCTTAAAAGAAGTCTATTCTGAAGGAACTTAATGATGAAAAATGTTATACATACCCAGAGAAAGAACTATTCATGTCTGAATATGGACCAAAGAATACTTTTGTTTTACTTTTTTTTTTTTTGAAGGTTTTCCTTTTTTATTGGAGGAGGGAGATTTATGTTTTCTCTTGCAACATGACTTTTATGGAAATGTTTTGTACAACTTCACATGGGCTTTCTCAGTGTAACAAGGTGAGTAGGAAAGGAAAGAATTCTGAACTCAACATTTTAAAAACAAATGTAAAAATTGTTTTATATATATCTGGAGAAAATAAAAATATTTTTTAAAAGAAAAAAAGTAGTCTAGTTGAATCTTCAACACCATCTCCCTAGGTTTACCTTGCTCCTCATACACATAAATTCTATCCCTCCTCTATTCTACACTCTCACACTTCAGCCGTTTCTTCTGCAACATGCTTGACTGGTGAACATCTGGTTTCTATTCTGCTTAAACACATCTGGTATCAGGGAGTTCATTACTTCCTTGAAATAGTTCATTCTATTTTTTGACAAATAGTATTGTCAGAAAGTCTTATATTCTATTATTCTGAGATTTGCATCCCTGAAAAATTTTATCTTTTTTTTTTTTTTTTTGGTAACTACATTGTATAAGGCATGGGTAATTTCTTCATCTCTACTACAGCAACCTTCTCATATAATATCTTCTACCACTCTGATTTGGTGAGTTTTTCCTCAGAGCTACCATTTAAGCAAGTACCCATGCCACCCTTGCTCATTTCAAACCAGGCTTCAAAACAACTTTTCTACCTTGTTCCCTAACCTTGTTCTTTAATTCCCTTTTATGTATTGTCTTTCTCCATTAGAACATAAATTCCTTTGGGGTCAAGGCCTTTTTTTGCTTATATTTGTATTCTTGGTGTTTAATACAGCTCCTGGCATATAGTAATATGGTATTACTAATATAGTATATAATACTAATATAGTAATACCTATCTATCTATCTAATGTAATTATCTACCCATCCATCCATTATCTGTCTATCTATCTATTATCTATCTATCTATCTGATAAATGTAATGATCTACCTATCTACCTACCTATCTGTCTATCTATCTACCCAGCTATCTACCTATCTAACTAACTAATAAACATAATTATCTACTTTACATTATGGTATTATATGAGAAATATTTTCTTGGCATGAAAATGCTAAACATAAGAACTAGTCATTTGGGAAGATTATAGGATTTTTCTCTATTTAAAGTAGCATAGATCCTTTGGTGGACTGGGTAAGTCAGCTTGAACATTACATTTAGAGATTTCTTTCAACCCTTTTTGAGTATCCAATCTCATAATTTGTTGGAATCCTTACTAACTGCTAACTAATTAGAGTTGATCTAATCTTACAAGAAGATGTTTTGGGCAGAACCTGAAACAAGGTACTAAGTAGAACTACCCATAATCCCTCTCTCTGGAAGGAGCATAAATAGGCCAATGGGCCAGTTGGAGAGTTCTTAGAGAGTGAAGACGCTACAAGTCGAGATTTCAGCGGAATGACATGAAGAGTTGGAGCTGGCTGGAGGCTGAAGAAAGCAGAGGCAGAGGCTGAAGGACCAGACCTTTGGATTTGGTGACATTCGGAGAGAGCTCTTGGAACCAAGCAGAGAGATAGGCCTCTAAGCTAACCGGGCTATATTGGGATAATAAAAGATCTGAACTTTTATCACCTGGCTGCTTTTTGAGAAGAAAAAGCTCACTACAATAATTAATGATGAAATGTATATATGAATATATACATACGTGTATATATTTATATATATATTCACACAAAAAAAATTAAGAATTCTTAAAATTGGTCATGCTGGTCAAATAAGATTTATAGCAGGAATAAAGAGGTGAGTCAACATTAGGAGGAAATATAATTAACTATAAAATCAAAATGCTTCAAATGACGTCTTTATATAAAAAATATATTTGACAAAGTGAAATACTCATTTGTGTTAAAAACACTAACAAGCATAAACACAGAAGGGCCAGTTTTCAATGTGATAAAAATGATGAATCTAAACAAACAAAAAACCAAAAAGATAAGATTATTTGCATTGAGGAAAGAATAAAAACTTTTCCAATAATGGAAAAAGTTGGCAAATGCCAGTTTTATCTCAGTAAAAGCAAGGATCTCTCTTTCCCTCACTGTTATTTGACATAGTATAGAAACATCAATGATGATAACAAGAAGAGAGGAGAATTAAAGACATATATTACAGAAAATAGAAAATAAAATTATGTCTGGTAATGATGTGAAGGTTTGCTTAGAAAACTCTAGAGAATCAGCAAAAAAAAAAAAATCAAGGCAAATTATAACTTCTATAATGAAGAATAAAAAATAAACCCACAAAACCAACAGCATTTCTTTTTAATAATGAAATCCAGAAGGAAATTATAGATTCCTTTTTCTATAATTTCCTCCTGAATTTCATTATTACATTCAAAATAATTTGAAAACAGAGATAACTAGATGATACAATGGATAGAGCACCAGCCCTGAAGTCAGGAGTTCAAATGTGACTTCAGACACTGGATACTTAATAGCTGTGTGATCTTGGTAAGTCACTTAACCTTGTTTCCCTAGCTTAAAAAAAAAGGAAGATGAAAACATATATGTTATAACACATATGGTATAAATACAACTGATTATCATGAGCAATTTTAAGAAAACAAATTTACTATACAAATTTCATCATCAGCCATTATGAGATCAGAGATCCAAAGGGATGGTGAAATCTCTAATGCTTAACTATTCCTTCATTTTTAATCAGATTGACACAATTTATCATGGGCTCTATCCCACCTTAAAATCAGAAAATTCCATAATTATTTTTACTCTACCAAGAAACATTTAAAACTTACATACATATAATTACAAAATACTTTTAAAAGAAACAAGTAATAATAATATAACAAAAACAATAACAACTAGTATTTGACTAGCACCTACTATGTGCCAGGTACTACCACTGAAGAAATAGGCAGATTGATGTACTTACTCAAGGTCACAAAGCTAGTAAATGTCCCAAGGCCACATTTGAAATGGGGTCTTTCTATTGTGCCACCTAGTTACTTCTGATATAGGTAAATAATTGGAGAGATAGTCATTTTTCATGGTTGGACCATGCCAATAAAATAAAATGATTGTAGTATCCAAATTAATTTATATATTTAATGTCATATTAGTCAATTTACTAGAGAAGTCCTTAATAGAGATAGGTAAAATATAACAAAAATTAATAGCAAACTTCATTAGAAACAAGAACAAAAGACTCTATAAACATTTTAAACAGAAAGGATAATTCTTTCATATATCCTATTATATTTTTAAACAGTAGTCATTAAAATCACTTGGTATTCATTAAAAATAGAGAAATGTCACAGATCAGAATGAGACTCATAGATAACCAACAATAGGAAATTATCAAATTTATAACTCTGGATTTAGTTAATCCCAGAATATAAATTCCCAAGGAAACATGAATTCTCCATTTATTTAAAGTTTTGAAATTCTGGAAAAACTAGAAAGTAGTTAGGCAGAAATTAGGTTTAGAACAACATTTTACACTATATATCACAATAAGTTCAAAATGGATTTGTGATCTGAACATAAAATATCATCCTATAAAAATTAGAAGAGGACAAGATTAGGTACCTTTAACAATTATAGATAAAAGGAGAATTCTTATCCAAATAAGAAATAGAGGAGATCACAAAAAATAAAAAAATTAATTTCAGCATTATGAAATTGAAGTTTTCAGTACTGTTGGGATAAAAAAAGAAACCATGGATTGGGGGGAAAATCTTTGCATAAAATATATCTTATAAGTATCTCTTATCAAAGTTTTATAGGGAATTTACATGTATACCTAAAACCAAGAACTATTTTCTAATAAATACTTAAATGATTAAAAAAAAAAGAAACAATAGTTCTCCAAAACAAATACAAACTATTCACAATCTATAGTCAATCATCCATAAACATTTATTAAATGCTTACTATGTTCCAGACACTCTGCTAAGTGCTAGAGACATAAATATTAAAAAAAAAAAAGAAAGAAAGAAAGAAAGAAAGAAAGAAAGAAAGAAAGAAAGAAAGAAAGAAAGAAAGAAAGAAAGAAAGACAAACCTTACAAGAGATTACAATCTAATAGGGGAAGACAAAACACAAAAGGGAGCTAAAAAGAAGAAGAAGAGGAGAAGGGGGAAAGTACCTGACATGGGAAGAATGTACGTGAAATCAGGCAGAAAAGTCCCAAAATAGTACATCCATGTGAGAAACAAGATATGTTTGGGCTAAAATTTCTCCTTAAATGAAGATTTGAAGTTTATAGCTCCACCCTCTAATCAGAGAGGTAGAAGTAAGTAACAAGATACAGCACCAAAGTTGATGAAATCTTAACACATGATGAGGTTGTCCCAGTAATGAGTTTTCTGGAGTGTGATGGAGATGTCAGTCAAAGAAGTCCCAAGACAGTGCAACCAGGTGAGACATTATGTAAAAGATTGCTCTGGATCATTAAAAAAAATTAATGCAAATCAAAACAATTCTGGTTTCTTTCCATATCTAATGTTGAAAACAATGACAAAAGATAGTAGTCAATATTTTAAGAACAACAGGAAGAGAAGCATATTAGCATGTTAGTAGAGATGTAAATTGGTCCAGTCATTCTGGATAGCACTTTTAAATTATGCTTAAAAGCATTCATTTTAAAAAATGAATTATTATACTATTTGAACCAGAGATCCCACTGAGAAGAATATATTTCATGGGGGTCTAAAGAAAGATCTCATATACAAACATTCCTTTTTTTTAAATTTTTCTCACAAATAGTTTAATATTCCTTAAATTTTAAAATTTAAGTAGTATCAATATATTTTTCATATTTATTTTAAATCTCTATGGTTATACAATAAACTTTTTCTTCTCATTTTTATTGATAGTCTGTCCTGAACTTCACATCCATTTCCATATATATATATATCCCTCCACAACCCAGAAATCCCACACTTTTAACCAGTAACATATATATGTTATTTTCCTCTTCCTTTAATTTTGGTGATGTTGCTGGGCCAAAGAGTATGTGTAGTCAAGCTACTTTCAACAATTCAATCTCCTTCATATCTAATCAACTGCTAAATCTCATCGATTTTTACCTCCACGGCATCTCCCCTGTTTCTTTCCCCTTCTCCCAACTAGCAATATCCTTCTCTTAGTTCAGGCAAAAATCACTTTTCACCTAGACTATTGCAAATGTCTCATGATTGGTCTTTCTGTCTCCAATCTCTTCTCTCCAATCTATCCTCCACAGTCTGCAAATTGATATTCAGAAGCTCAGCTAAGAGATAATGTGGTATAATGGATACAAGGCTGATCTCTGAGTCAGGAAGACAGATTCAAGTCCTCTCTGACACATACTTGTTTTGAAATTCTGGGCAAGTTGCCATTAACCTTTCAGTGCCCAAGCAGCTCTTTAATACTCTATGTTGCAAAGGAATTACTACTTTGCTTTAGACCAGTGTTTCCTCATCAGTAGTTTCCTATATCAAACGAAAACAGATTTGGTCCTCAAAAATGGTGTCACAGATTCAGTGCTAGAAGAGATATTGAATGATCTAGTCTATCTTTTCATTTTACAGAGGGGAAAAACTGACACCTAGTGAAAATAAGATGATTTGCCAAAGATCACATAGGTAGGTAAATTAATTTTTTTTAGTGAATGAAATAAAAATGGCTGGAATTATAGGATCGTATTTATATCTCTAGTCTGTCTTTTTTTTAAATCAAAACATAAGTGTACAATGACCATGTCCAAAGAAATGAATATTTGATTTTTTACAATTCAAGTTTATCATCTTTTTGGGCAGGAGGTGAATAATGCATTTATTGTGTTTTTTTGGTCATTCTTTAGGACTTGTGGTTTATCATATTTTTAAGAATTCTAAAAGCATTCATAGTAGATTTTTTCTAAAATGTTATCATTGTATAAATAATTCTTATTCTGCTTTGTATCATTTCATAAAGATCTTTCCTCTGAAACTGTCCATTTCATCACAATAATATTTCATTATATCCAGATATCATACTTTGTTTAGTCATTTCTCAATAGGATGACACTCCTTTAGTTTCCTCTTCTTTGTCTCCATGAAACAAACTGCTATAAATACATATTGAACTTTCCTCTTTCTTTGAGCTTTTTGAGGATATAAGCATAGTAGTGACAAAGCTGCACTTTCAAAGGGTATGACGAGGTTAGCAACTTTAGAAGCATAGTTCCAGAATCACTAGACCAATTCATCGTTCTACCAAGAGTGCAATAGTATAACTGCTTCTCTTAGCACTTTCAATATTTGTCATACCCCTCTTCTGTCATCTTTGCCTATTGGATGAATAGTAGGTAGAACCTCACAGTTGTTTTAATTTGCATTTCTCTAATTATTAGTAATTTGAAGCACCTTTTAAAAATATGGCTATTTCTGTTTAACTTTTAAAGCTTTTCATAATCTGATTCCAATTCACTTCTTTAGACTTCTTGCATACATTACTCTTCTCTGATGTACCCCATAAACATCACAGCATCTCTTACATCCATGCATTTGCAGAGAAATGTACTTTCTTCTACCCTGGACCAGAATATCTTCCTTCTAAACTTAGCTCAATTGCTGTCAACCATAGAAAAGCCCATCCTGATCGTTCTCCGTTGTTAATATACACACTTGGAAATTATATTATTTTGTAAGCATTTTGTGATTTCTTGTATGTGTACATGTTTCCTTCAAAGAATTTAAGTGTCTTGGGACAAAGACTATTTCATTTTATTCATTGTACCTCTTGTCCTTAAGTATTGTGCCCATAATAAGCATTTAATAAATATACTAGATTATCTTTGAAGTTGCTTACGGCTTTGACACAATGGAAAGTTTCCAATTAATGTTCCAAGTCCCCAATAAAGGAAGAAGATTTCCCCAATTCTGTCTCTCTGTCTCTGTTTCTCTTTCTGTCTCTCTCTCTCTGTGTCTCTGTGTGTGTCTCTCTGTCTCTCTCTGTTTCCTTTCTCTGTCTCTCTGTCTCTCTCTCTCTCTTATCTTTCTCTCTCTCCTATCTTTGTCTGTCTGTCTGTCTCTTTCTCTCTCTCTTCTATCTTTGTCTCTCTCTCTCGCCTATCTTTGTCTGTCTGTCTCTCTCTCTGTCTCTCCTATCTTTGTCTGTCTGTCTGTCTCTCTGTGTTTCCTCTCTCTCTCTCTCTCTCTCTCTCTCTCTCTCTCTCTCTCTCTCTCTCTCTCTCTTTCTCCTATCTTTCTCTCTCTCTCCTATCTTTGTCTGTCTGTCTGTCTGTCTCTCTATAGGGCTTATTGCTGTCTGTAGATGCTAATATTAAACAACTAATCTTGGTGAATCCTTATGAAAAAGAATATATTGAAAAAATGGATGGAAATTTAGTCTTAGAGTTAAAAGGATCTGAGTTCAGGCCTCCGACAGGTACTGCTGTGTGATATTTAATCTCTCAGTGCCCCTGGCAGCTCTTTAAAACTAGAAAATGCTTATTTGCATTGGCAGAAAGGATTTTCTTGAGAGCTATTTCTTACAGGAATGAAATCATAGGTGTCTATCAATCAGTATCTTCTAATAATTAATTGGTAGCATTTTCTTACATGGTCATTTTATTCTCAGTCTAATGGTTTGTTTATTTAACTAAATCTGGATGTATTCATTAGGAGCCATTGGCTTTTTCTAAACCATTGAGATAAAAGGAAACAAAAAAATAACAAAATATTCCCTGTCCAGAAATAACTTTTATTCTTCTTGGGATGAATACACACATTAGTAAGTGTTACACAAGGTGATTGGAAGGAAAAGAACTCACTAGCAATTGGGTGATCAGGGAAGGCTTTCACAAAGAGTAATATCTCCCAAACTGAACCTTAAGGAAGATTTTGGACAGGCAGAATTGAGCATGAGGTATAGGATGTGCATTGTGTCTAGAACTGTAATACTGAATTCAGGTAACTTGTAAGAGTATATCATTAAGTTATTTCTCTAGTTAAAATAAGTGATAAAAAGATCATACTCTGATATCTTTATCAGGTGGTCTCAATCAATCAATAAATCAAACAACTTAGATTAAAAGTGAAGTCTTCGAAAGTCATTGGACTAAATGGAAGTAATGACAGGAAGTCTGTTTTAAATGTTTAAAGAACGTGGTTTTGCTGTGCATACCCTTTGATCTAGCAGTGTTTCTACTGGGCTTTTATCCCAAAGAGATCTTAAAGGAGGGAAAAGGACCCATATAAGCAAAAATCTTTGTGGCAGCCTTCTTTGTAGTGGCAAGAAACCAGAAACTGAGTGGAGGCCCATAAATTGGAGAATGGCTGAATAAATTGTGGTATATGAATGCTATATGTGGGTGCCAATGAGCTGTATTTGCCTTGTCCATCAGAGAGAAACAGAAAAAGAGAAAAACCTCAAAACAAAGGAGAAGATTTAAGAAACATCTAACAACGAAAGAGCATGGCTGACAATGAGACTGTTAAAAGAACTTATTATTGTTCTGTAAGAAACAACCAGCAGGATGATTTCAGAGAGACTTGGAGAGACTTACAGGAACTGATGCTAAGTGAAATGAGCAGAACCAAGAGATCATTGTATACTTCAACAACGATACTGTATGAGGATGTATTCTGATGGACATCTCTTCACAATAGTGAGATGATTCAGGTCAGCTTCAATGATCTTGTGATGATGAGATCCATCTGCACTCAGAGAGAGGACTGTGGGAACTGAGTGTGGGTTGTAATATTGCATTTTCACCCTTTTTGTTGTTGGCTTGAATTTTATTTTTTCTCATTTTTTCCCTTTTTGATTTGATTTTTCTTGTGCAGCAAGATAATTGCATAAATATGTATCCTTATATTGTATTTATATATATATTTTAGCATGTTTAATACATATTGGATTACTTGCCATCCAGAGGAAGGAGTGGAGGGAAGGGGTAGGAAATTGGAACACAAGATTTTGCAAGGGTCAATGTTGAAAAATTATCCTTTCATATGTTTTGAAAATAAAAAGCTCCAATTAAAAAAAAAAAAAAAACTTGTTTTTGCCCTGACCATCCTACAAAAAACCAAATGGAATTGTTCAGAACCCAAAAAATTTTAGAGTGGTTAGCCAAGAAAGAGTTAAGAAGGGAGGAGAACAACTTGATTTTGGCTTAGGCCGTCTCCTTCCCTTGGTGAGAGAAGATGGATTTTTTTTTTTTCATTCCTGTCCTAGCAGCATCCCGAGGATGGCAGCAAACAGGGTGGAGATTTCTATATTCAGAGTTGAGAACAATTGGGATATGACAAAGGAAAAGTAAATTCAAGGCTTTATAAGAAGCCTTGAAGAAATGCTAGATAATTGTTAATGAGATCATGAAAAAAGGAAGAAAGAGAAAGTAGGGAGTTATGAGTTAGTGCTCTCTACATTTTAGCTTGCCTTCCTCAGAACTTTGTATATACTGGTGAGAGAGTATAGCACAGACCTTTAAAGACAATCTTTTATAGCAACTATACTATCATAGTAAATACCCATTTCTAAAAACTAATTATCTAACTGTTTAATTGACATCAACTGATAATTATGAGGTGAAGCTTACTGGTGGGGGACTCATGAGCTAGAGTGTCAGAGAGACTCAACTTCTCAGAGCTAACTCTGGAAATTTGTGGATAGATGTAGTAGCCATGTTCTATTCAATTGGAGTATGGTTTGGAAAAATGGTTCTAGAGCATGTTTTAAGCACTTTACCTGGAATACGGTACAAATGAGGAAGGGAACTAATATGAAATTAGTCTGGAAAGATAAAGCATCCAAGTGCTTGTGAGGTCAGAAAGCAGAAGTAATGGCTATACAGAGAAGAAAATCAATAAGAAACTACTAGATAGAGAGAAGAGAAGATAGATAATTGTCATAAGTAGATTAGAATTAGGACCAAGGAAAACTGGCAATTGTTCCATTTATGGCAGTTGGTGAGAGGGAAGTCTAATCATTAGCTTTTTTTCTTTCCTCTGCTTTTAGGAAAACTTTGATTTTTCCATTAGTTACAAATGTATCACCCCTTATCCAACCCATAAACTATTGGCTTTTTGCCTTTCCCTCTGCTGTCCCTTACAAAATCTTGTTCTTCATCTTCAATATGACCTCTAATCCCTAACTCCTCATTTCTCTCCCAGATCATCTTTCCTCTTTCCCCCATCTTGATCTTTTTGCGATTCAATTCAACTCTATCCTACTTTTTGGATTTCCTTCTTTTGATTTCCTAAGGAAATTTATATGCAGGAATTATTGCAAGTCCTTTCTTTTGACCCCTTATTTTTACCAGATCAGAGGGTAAGATGATATAAAAGGGGGTGGGGGAGGTGGAGAGAGGAGGAAATGATGTTGGTTATAAGTCTCATTGTAGCCTTTTATAGCATGTTTGAACATTTATTTTATTTTCTATGTTATTTGGTGCTGCTAATAAATCACCTGTCCATTAACAGTGATTTCATTTTGTTTGGCTTCCTTAATTCAATATTTGAATTTGAGGGAAAGGGAGCTAGCCCCTGGGAGAAGAGATTTCCTTGGTTTTACTCTAGGGCCAGGAGCGAGCCAATTAAAGACAGAGTTTCCATAATTTTGATAATTTCCTATGAAGATTCCAGGCACAGCTAATAGATTACCTTTGAACTTGCACTGGAAAAGGAGAAGAGGGAACTCATGTTAAATAGCATCATTATTTGTCCTGTAAAATATGAGGAAAGATTTTCAGTTGAGAGAAGTGGGAAAGAGGGAACCATGGTAGTTTTGAGGAGGTAAGAAAAGATTTGGAAAGTTGTGAAAGGTGGAATAGTGAATGGATAAAGCAAGTATAGAAAGATTGCTTAGCAGGAGGGCCCAGGTGAGACTGTTAACAAAATGATAGTAGACTTTGTATGATTTTTCTCCACACTAATTCAGCAGCACATGTGAAGGAGGGAAAGTGGCAAATGTGAAGGCTGAGACTTGGCAGGGCATAATGGGCAGAATGATAAGAAGACTAAGAAATTAAAAGGAGGATAGTATAGAGTTGAATTGGCTCGTCAAGAGGTTAAGATGGGGGAAAGAGGAAAGATGATCTGGGAGAGAATTGAGGGGTCATGGGGTTGAAGGTCATCTTGAGGATGAAGAGCAAGATTTTATAAAGTATGTCAGAGGGAAAGGCAAAAAGCCAATAGTTATGAGTTGGATAAAGGTTGGTACATTTGTGGGTGATAGAAAGATCAAAGATTTGAGCATCTTTATTTGGGGGGAGATCATTTTTCTGAGAGGGATGGAGAAGATGAAAATAGGTTGTGAGTGTGCTTTAAATAAAGTATATAAGCATATATGTAATATATGTGTGTATGTATATATAAAGAGAGAGAGAGACAGACAGAAACAGAGAGACAGAGACAGAGAGAAAGAGAGAGAGAGGGAGAGAGAGAGAGAGAGAGAGAGAGAGAGAGAGAGAGAGAGAGAGAGAGAAACACAGAGAGAGGAGAGAAACAGAGAGAAAGAAACAGAGAGAGAAAGAGAGAGACAGAGACAGAGAGACAGTGAGAAAGAGAGAAAGAGAGAGAGAAAAACACAGAGAGAGAGAGGGAAACAGAGAGAGAGAGGGAAACAGAGAGAGAGAGAGAAAGTCTTTTAGGGAAAGAGAGAAAGATTGAGAACCATGTTCCAAACACACTAAGAAAGGAAGGGGATGGACCATTAGTCTGTAAACAATACCTACTAGATAATTCTGATTGGACAGGAAATATGGTTATAGGAACCCAGAAGGAAAAGAAGTTACTGAGTGATAGAGAACTTAGAAAGGGGAGCAAAAAAGATTCCAAGTCCACTTCCTTGACAAGCCAAGGAGAGTGAGTAAAGTTATCATCATTGCTAGAAGGGGTATCCAGGAAGATTGTATGATTGAGGAGAGCCAGATTTCAGTAAGAACTAGTAGATGGAAGGAGAGGGAAGGAGAGGGAAAGGAAAATATGTTTGCTAGCTTTGGAACAGTTTGGAACACTGCAAAGTATAGTGGAAGGGCGGAGGTGGAGTTTAGTTGACACTTTGGAGTAGGACTGGAAAGGGACAGGAGTAAGGACTCAGGTGGTGGGTGTAGGGTTGGGAATGAGATTTGGGTGATAACCTGCAGAGTTCAGAACCACTGGAATATGAAGAATGCCCAGGTCATTATGAGTTGAGGAAGCTAATCTTCTTCCCAAAGGAGATTAAAGATCTGACTAAAGGCAAGCACAGTATGAGATGGGATGGACATGATCAGTCCGTCCTTTGGGAAGCCCTATTTCACTACTCCTTTCCCTCCTAAGGGGAAAGATAACACAAAAAAGATTGCAGTAGGAAATGGGAGGTCTGAAAACAAGGAAATTGTTCTTTTGGGCACCAGAATGTTCCCTACTTCCTGATTTGGAGATTGGGTTGATATAAATTAATGGCCAGAACTCTTGCCACCTTCCTTCAGGGGACAGCTGCACCCAACAAGAGATAAAAGGCATGGCAGGAATGGATGTGACAAGATTAGAAAAATATTTGGTTCCTTTTCAGGAATCATAGATTTAGGGATAAAAGAGACCTCAAAACCAATCCAATCTAACCCTTTCATTTAATAGATGAGGTCCAGAGAGATTAAATAACTTGCTTACAGTTACTCAAACAGCAAAGCATCAGAGGTATGACTGACTTCAGAACTAGTACCATTCTCAACATGCTATTAATCATTCTAACAAAAAAGTTTTGATTTGAAATGGAATTAATTTTTTGAAGTTTATTTTTAAATTATGTGCATTTCCTTTTTACTGATTATTTTATGTCATAATTTACAGGAATATAATTATACATAAATTTATATAAGATATTTATATAATATATTCATACTTGCACATTAATTACTTATATAATATATTCATATTTGCACATTAATTATAGTTTATTGATCATTAGTGAATTGATGCTAATTTATACAGCGAATAAAATTTGATGGAATAAAATATCTAAGATACTGTTAATCAAGGCTTTAAAATATTAAGATATTTGTTTATTAAACTATAAATAGGTTTTTTGTTTATGATAATCCTTTCATTGCCTGGAGGTGCTACTGAATTTTTTTTAAAACTATGATAACAGAGTACAAATTCTATATAGATATAGAGATGCAATTAGAACAAAGACAATAAAACTTTGTGCTAGGGTGCTGCCATGGGAGAAAGCATAACTTATTTTAGTGACCATAACTATTCCCATAATTCAGATACATTTTAGTGGTTGTTTCCCATAATATTTCCTTGATTGGAATCAGAACAAGAGAGCACATTCTTCTATCTCTGCACCCTCCAAAGGTATTTCGTTTTGGTTTGTTTGTTTTCATTTTTTTGCTGAGGCAATTGGGGTTAAGTGACTTGCCAGGGTCACACAGTGAGAAAGTGGTCTGAGGTCAAATTTGAACTCAGGTCCTCCTGACTTCAGGGCTGGTGATCTATCCACTATACAACTGGCTGCCCCACTTGTTTGTTTTTTTTTTTTAAATAAATGAAAGTATTCCTAATTCTGGTCCTTCCATCTGAAAAGATGAGTATGATTCTGCCAGTAAATTAGCTCTCTTTTCTTAGGATCTTATTAAGTTTATCATTAATGAGCTATTCCCCTTAGTGATGAGTTTTTTGGCTATGGCAAACCATGAAACAAAGAAAAAACTTTCAATTTTGACAATTTTTTTTTCAGTAATAACAGAGATAAAATGGTGGGAAAGGTGTAAATAATCTTTTTTTGGATATCCATAAATATTAATAGCTATTAAAACTCTAAATGTGGGGTGCTTGTGGAATGTCTAAAAAGTAGACATCCTAATAAAGGAACTGAATAATATTATTCTCAACATTTTCATTATAGATAAAAACCAACAAAAAATAAATTTCAGTAAAATGAAAGGAATATTCATAGGTTCTTCTTCAAGAGTCACATAAGAATTGGCAAAATTGAATTTGTGTGTGTGTGTAAGGACAGTGAGAAATATGATTTCAGGGGGCATTTGGTATTATAATAGTCACAATAAGCATTTGTAAATTGATCACCATGAAAATATTTCACTTATGAGACAAACTATTTCAGAGGATGAGGGGGGAGAATAAAAACTCTATTAACAACTCTAAGAACAATTGAAATTCAATCAACATAGATTTTAATACTCAGTGCATTCAATGCAAGATAGGAATAATGAAGGATGGTGAAAAATAAATTAGAAAATATGTCTCAGGAGTAAGGAACAAAAGTTGATTTTTACATATTGATATTGTCCTATTGATATTCTTCTTGGTTACATGCCATAGGTTACTGAAATCTCGGAAGAATGAAAGTTGTGGGTTGCTTAAAGATCAATGGAAAGGCATGTGGTGGGCCATAAGATGTGGTATATTGTGAATGAATATTTATACAAGGAGAAATTATAGAAATAATATCACTAGAGAGGTTTATAACTAGAAAAGGCGTCCTGAAGTAAGAGCAAAGGAACAAATGATAAGCTGTTGGATGCACTGATAGTAACACAATGTTAAAGAATCTTTCCATCTTATTCAGAAAGCTAGCTTGTTTGGGGGCATGTTTACAGGAATTTGTACCAGTTTCCTCTCCCTGTTTCTGTTTGCTTTTAATGTCATTAGCCTCCTATACAATCCCACTACAAGTCCTATTTGTGATGTGTTTGCTTTTGTTTCTATTTGGGTTTCATTATCATTGTTTGTTTGTTAGTTTTATTTATTGCTGTGGTTTGTGTGGGAGAGCTGGGCTTCTCTATGATTTTCCCCATCCAATTTTAACCAGATCCCTCCGTGTCATAGGGTTTTGAGAACTGACTGGCATTTTGGGATTTGTAGTACAGAGGGATAATCTCTCTATCTGAGAACCAATTAGTATCATTTTGGACTTTGAGCCAGAATTACAGCTTTAAGAAGTCAGAACTGCATCATGGCCCAGAAATAATTTTTGAGACATGGATTGAGAGGAAAAGTGAAGGCTGTAAGAACTGAACAGCAGCTACAACAGAAGACAGCCTCCTTATCCCACTGAGGATTTAATTATCCCGGCTCCCCTAAGTATCTCAGAGCAGATTACTTAGGCTAAAGGCTACTTATACTCAACTCTTCAAGGAATAAAGGAAGTTTTAAAAAATGGTCTTCTCCTTCCTCAGTTTCTCCTACTTATGTCTGCTTAATAACAGACCTTCTGATGTACTCAGATCACTTTTTTCTAAATGCTTTCTGTATAGTGGTGTTTGTTTGGCTTTGTTTTTTACCTCACACAAGATTAATCCTCAGGGATTAGCTAGAGATAAACATCAATTGAAAATTAGGACAGATAGTCAAATCTCTGCTTCAGCGTAAGGAATTTTTCTAAGTGGGGTCTCTGGGCTATTATAATTGTAATTTTTCATCTTATTTAAATTCCAAAAAGCATCAAGGAGGAGAACATGTAGACTTAAGGACACATTATATTGTCCTTAGATAAAGTAATAAGCTAATTATTACAGTTAATTAACTCTCCTTCTACAAAAGGAGTAAGGAGGAGGAAAAAGTACTAAGTATCAGGCCGTCAACTATACCATTCTTAGAGATACTCATGGCCACCAGTATTACATATATAATATGTGAAGAAAGTCTAAAGAAGTTATATAAAACTATATGCAAAATTACTAAGTACAACATTTCCAACTCTTAGGCAAAACACTACTGTAGTTTTCTCTCTTGATTGAATCTTAGTTTGACTTTGTCAGAGATCAATGATTACTAATAAATTCTCTTCTTTTCTGTCCCTGCTTACTGAATTCTACTCCTTAACTTATCTTGCTATTATTTAACTTCCTTCTCTCCTGGATCCCTTTCTTATCTTCTTCCCCCACCCTTTACTTTCCTCTTTATCCCATTCCCATTAATCTGCATAACTTCTCCCACTCCCAAACACCTTTCTGTACCCACCTTATCCTATGCCCACCTTTTCTTCCCTTTTTATCCCTTTTTCAGCAATTTACACACCTTGTCCCACTACCATAAATCTATACAGCTTTCTGTAGCTCATCTTATTCTTTATTCCTTTTCAATTAATTTAAAAATCTTGTCCCATAACCATAAATCTACACACCTTTCTATACCTTATCCTATTCTCTCTAACTTATTTCTTTATAGATTTTTGGAGGATATGGTATACATTCCTGATATGTGTTGTTACCCATTTAACCCATTTCTGATGTGAGCAGGTTTTCAGAACTAAGAGCCCTCCTCTTCCATCCAATGCCCTTGTACTGGTTCTTCCTCTATGCATAATTACTAATTTTTTTTTTACCTTTTCCTAGACAGTTTTGCTTTTAAGCATATTTTCAATCTATTACATATTATAGGTTTCCTTTCTGGCTAGAGATTCCTCATTAAAATAGTTATTTTATGGAAAAATATATATCTATTTATTTCCTCATCTAAATGTCTATATCTGTCTATCTATATGAATTTATATTATTTCCTTTCAGTACAATTTAAATTCTTTGAAGGTAGGGACTATCCCATTTTTGTCTTTGTATCATGAACAGTGGTTCATAGTAGCACTTAAAAAATTTGTTAAGCTGAATTCAAGTGAACGATGTAAAAGTTTGTATGTATCTGGAGTAAAATAATGAGAGTATGATGTTCATTAGGTCCTTTTTTGGGTGAAAAGTAGTTAATAAAAGCATAATTTAAGCACATATTTAAGGAACAATCAAATTGGTTTTCTAATTGGAAGGAAAAAATTGAATGATGACATTTGTAGTATCTTTTTTATCTTTTTAACTACTTCATAAGCTTGCATGGGGTTCAAATAAGAAATTATATATGAAATACTTGACAAAACAGTATTATTTAAGTGTCATTTTTATTATATTCATTAATAATGATTAATAAAAATTTAAAAATTCTTGTCTCAGTAGAATCATAGGATCTCAGAGTTGGAAGAAATTGACCTGAAAATCATGTAGTCCAATACAACTATTATATCAAATCAATAAGTAGTCATTAAATTTCAATTTCAAGATCACCAATGAAGAATCTTTTACTTTCTAAGGTATCCCACATCACTTATTTACGTCTATTATTGATTCTTTTCATTTTATTTATTTTATATTTCCCCCTTTACATTCAAAACAAAAAAATTTATTATTTACTTTTGAACCAAAATTTGCTTCTCTATAACTTCCAAAAACTGCTCTTAGTTCTGCCTTCAAATAACAAACAAAATAATTCTATTCCTCTTCCAAAGACAAGCATTTGAAAATGCCTAAAGATAGCAATTGTTTCAAATCTCTTCTAGGTTGAACACTATCAATCCCTTCAAATGATTCTCTTAAGGTATGATCTTGAGTCATCTTATCATCCTGGTAACCCTCTTTTGGATGTTCTGAAAATGCCAGCCCGGGTAATTGGTTTTCATTCTTGATATATGGAGGGAGTTCTTTCAAATCTATTTCAGGGATAAAACCCATGATCATCCAATTTAACATCAATTAATCATAATTGCATTTAATCAGCTTTTATTGGAACTTTGTGCCTATACGAGTATACCTTGCTTCATATCTGATTAGCTCAAGGAAAAACAAGCCATTAGGTGATACACCCTTACATGGAGCAATCACTGATGTAAGAACGTTATAAATGGAGATTTGTTACTAGGGTGGGAGGAAAAAGTGGGTGCCTGAATGAACTGGCAGTCTTTGGAGTTTGGGGCATCTCAGTCAGCTGAGTTGAATAAGTTGTTCAGTTGGATGTGTGGAAATTGAAAGAAGGGGACTAGAGGTGGGATAAGGTGTTGAGTTCTGAGCCCATCACTCAGTGACTTCTCAAGAGTCAGAAATTAGGATGGATGAGAAAAGGAGAGCCAGGAACTAAGCAGCAGTCAAGGCATACTAGTCAGAATTGATGGTCAAAGAGTGATTAATATTATTTCTGGAGTTCTGTAACACTTTAGAGGAAATTTGGTAAATAACACACTAAGAATATCTTCATGAAAGAAATTATGCTATTATCTTTAATATATATACTGCCAAGGTGAGTTATTTAAATTACAAAGACTCTATTGCTATTAGGAGTCAAGGTTAATGCATTAATTTGTTAGTTGTATCATACCAGGTTTTATTTGTATGTCTTTTTAATGTAAAAAGGTGATTGTACTTCATCATTAGTCTACACAAATTCCTGTACATTTCTATTGAGCTGTATTCTAAAGTAATTTTTGCTGTGCTTTGGATTCAAGTTAATTTTGTAAAATGCAAGTTTTTCAACAGTAATTAGCTGTATATTATTCTTAAATCTTTATATTGAGTAATTTATTTCTAAAGAGTCTGTTACTTTATAACTTAATTTTATCATTTATTAAATCTATTTTCTACCAACATGGATGTCATTTGATAGTTTCACTTAGTAAAAATAGCTCACTACTTTATGAACATGTTCTTTATTCTCTTAGAGGCAATTATTATAGTTTTACCAAAATGACCTTCCTTTTCTTAAGATCAGTGCTATTTATGGTAATATCAAGTGCCCTATAATTAGCTACATTTTAAAGTGTAGGAACTTGCCTTAATGTTTAATTAATAGGGCTTTATCAATTAACATGATAAGTTCAAATCCAGGTTTTTTTTTCTTTTTGACAAAAGTAGGGAGAGAACTTATGCTATATTTACAATGAACTAATTTGTTTTTTTATTTATATGTGGTTCATTATTATTATAGACTTTTTCAATTAACAATTGCCCATTGACTCTTGTACAGAATGTAGAACATGAAATTAGTCTTCAATCATTTCTTCCATCCCTCTTGTATATATTTAATGTACTGACTATACACATTTTTACACAAATTTATTAGTAAGTACCCACGTTACTGACTTTTCTGTTAGAATCTGAACTTTGTTTTTGCACATTAGCAAAGTTTGCCTGCTATGAGTAGAGAAAAACTGCCAATAAGGTCTGATGTCATATTGACCGACTACTCTAATAAATGTGGTTTATGCTAAATAATAAAATAAGCATAGAATTTACTGAAACACTGACTGTAAAGTGTATTTGTCTATGATGTAATGCTAAGTTGGGAAGAAATCAAGCTGATGTTATTTGGAGAGTTTGCAGATGATCCATCATGCTTGCTAATGGATCCTGTTTGTGGATTCCCTCTTTCGTTCAAGTCCCTACTATGCCTCTTTGAAAGGCCCAGCCAAAGATTAATCATTAATCACCATAAATATGGTTTAAATAGAGCAACAAGGGGCAGCTAGGTAGTGCAGTGGTTAGAGCATCATCCCCGTAGTCAGGAGGACCTGAGTTCAAATGTGACCTCAGACACTTAAACACTTCCTAGCTGTGTGACCCTAGGCAAGTCATTTAACCCCAATTGCCTCAGCAATCAATCAATCAAACAATAGATAAATAGGTCAACAACTACTAGGACATAGCAAGTCATACCTTATCATGGACTGAAAGCAAACTTTGTCAGAGAATTGACCCTATCCTGAGAATTTCATTTCTTATTTAACTAACAAATCAATGTACTAACCCTGGCTCCTAATACCAGCAATAGAATCTTTGCATTTTAAATATCTTTCAAAAGAAAGATATCAAACTTTGGTTACTTTTGTTTTTTCAGAATATTTCTCAGTCCTCAATAGTTTTATTTCATCTCCACCCTTTAATTAAAATCAAATGTTATGGGCAGATCAGGTAAATCTCCAAATATTTAAAAAGAATAAACTTAAATGAAATCAAGCAAAGATTTTAATTGACTTATTAGAATTGGTTGGCTTGCTGCACTGAGGTAAAGGAGGGTCCTGATGAGTGTTTTCCCAAATAGAACCAATATTTTCTTCTAGTGCCATGAAACATGGAAGAGAGAAGAAATAGGATACTGAAAAGATAAGTAAGAAGAAATGGAGAGAGAAGAGGAAAGAAGGAAGAGAGAGAGCATATCCAGAAATGGGAGAAATTAGAATTAGTGTTAAAAGCAGCCATCAAAAGAGGATAGGGAAAATGGAAAATATTACAGTAGTGAAGAAGACAATGGTGGGATGTTTAAAAAAATAAAACAGCCACCTAACTACACTTGAGAAGCTCTGGAAAGCAAGGAGAATGTGGAGATTAAACCATTGTCTATCCCTCATTTCTGTAGGGTATTAACTTTCCAGGGAATTAGTAAGTGCTATATCAAATATTTTTTTAAAAACTGACCTGAAAGAGGAACGCATTTTCTTTCTTTTTTCTTTTCTATACTATATTGTTCATTATAAAGATATTCAGTTTTGAGTGGGGAGTATACTTTTTTATTCCATTTTTTTTTTCCTGAGAGGTAATTAGTATAAATAATTATCTTATTTTTAGGACTACTACATAACAAAAAATAAGTATTCTATACCAGTGATTAGGAACCTGTTGTTCATAATTAAATGACAAACCTTTAAAACTTTGCACCATAATAAATCTAAAATATGTCCATTTTAATTGGTTTAAATAACTGAGCTTTTAAACTATTATTTTTCTCTTTTGCCAGGGTGATACCTTCCTAATATTTTATTATGTATGGTTATTTAGTTTCTATGCAATTTATCTTTTCATAATTATCTAAAGGACAGCAAGCTCGGGTACTGAGAATTATAGGGAAGCCTTTTTTTTTTTTTTTACTGAAATCTGAAGGAATTTTTACTGAACTACGTAGTCCACAAAAATGTTGAAACACTCCAGTCTGGTGAAGTGAGCAACATGAGGCACAAAAATGGAAGAGCCATGCAAGTTATCAATTCTCAAAAATATTTGATGAATGAATGATTATCCAGAGAAAAAAAGAAAATTTAAGTCTTCTCTAAATACACTGCATTCATGCCCTACCCCAGGCCATCCAGACACTAAAGGAACCCATGCACTCAACAGAACAAGTGGACCCTAACCTTTATCAATAATCTTGTCAGTGTCTCCTGCCCCTTTCTCTCTCTTGCCTGGGCATTGACCCTTTCCCTCCATTCCCAATCTCAAGGAAGGGAATTCAGAATTCCTGCTTTTATTGGACTCTCAGGACCACTTCTCAGTGGCTGTGGTTTGGGCCTCTCTCTCATAGGTGTTATTTCTCTCAAAGTGTGAATTCATTGAGAACAAATGGACTGTCTCACTTTTCTGTTTGCATCCTGCAGTACTTAACACAGTGCTTAGCACATCTTAAGTGTTTAATAGGTGATTTTTCATTCATTCATTTTCTCTCCTTTTTGCTGGTGGAGGTGCTAAGTAGCAATGAGATGATACAAAGACTGGGAAAAAAAAACAAGAGAATATCAAGAGCAGAGGACCTGTGATATAAATCAAATGCTAATTGAACTTACACTGACTACCTTGAATCACAAAGCAGAAGCACCCATTTTAAAAAAAATGAAATTTTCCTGATGCTTCTGTTTGAATTCCTCCTTCCCTTATGTATTGACACAGCTTATTTTATCTGACATAGATCTGATAAGAAAAAAAAATGGCCCTCAGAAAGGAAGGAAGACTTTCTCAAATGATAAATTAAAGTAGAAGTATAGAATATATAAAGGAACTAGATTCAGAGTCAGAGAATTTCAGAGTCAGAAAATATCTCATCAAGCAATCATTCAATCCTATCATTACAGGTGAGGAAACTAAAGACTAGGGAAAAAATAAGTGACTAGGTCAAAAAGATGTGATTAGTGTTAATACAAAATTGAGTAAAAGATGACAGAAATTCAATGGCAAAAAGAAGCCAACCCCAAAGTTCTTAGATGCTGTTCTTTTATATGTAATAATTAGCTCATGTATTTAAGGCATGGGAGAATAATAAAGGCAAGAATTTCCCCATTCTTAATACCCCCAAATCTCCTGCTGGCTTAGAATAAGTTTTCATGAAGCAAGGCAAGAATCTGGTAATGTAGCATGAGCTCCAGGTAAATCAATGAAAGATGCAAGGAATTCATTCCCCAGATGCTTCTCATTTTGTGTTCTGTTTTCACCCGCCTGCCAGAATTAGTGTTAAAAGGAACCATCAAATGAGATTATAAGTGGCAAAGAAGATAGGGCAAATGGAAGATATTACACTAGTGAAGAAGACAGAAGTGATGGAATCTGTAAAAAAAAAAAAAAAAAAAGAGCACCTGACTACACTTGCAAAGCAATGAAAATATGGGGACTAAATCACTGTCTACTCTGAAGTTTGGTTCTGGGGAAAATTCTGGGAGAGGTGAATAATCTATGGAATTTCCAGTTAAATTTTGTGTCAATATTCTTAAATATTGACCGGGCAGCTCAGATGTGGGGCCATGAAATGCACCTGCAGAAGTCAGTTATGATGGAGTTGCACATCATGTCAGCCAAATGTGTAACCTTGATAGTCAGGGATGTTGATAAGGTTAGACACATTAGGGCTAGATCACTAATCTTCTACCACCCAGTATTTTTCTATTCTGCTTTTTTGCTTCCTTAAAGACAACATGGCAAGAACCATGGGAGATCTGGGTCCAGGACTACTGACATAAATGGACTGGGTGGCTCTGGACAAGTCTTTTAAGGTTCCAGGCAACTCCTGCCAAGAAGGTGATGATCTGAATTGTTAGAGGGTGTTTCTTCATCCGGACATTCCCTATACTAATGAACTACAAAGCCAATCCCCATTCTATCCATATTTTTGTTAAACATCCATTATGTACAATGTATGTGTGAGATAAAAAGCAGAAAACACAGTTATCATGCTTAAAAAATAAAAAGTGTAAGTGGGGAGGTGAGATATATACCCTCACTCAATACAAAAATTAAATGCAAAAAAACACAAGACATCCTACACAGTTAATTGCAAATTAAATGATATAGGTGGTAATATGAAATCAGAATTTCAAGAAACCTGCAGGTGATTGTAAGTAGACCAACTGTAAAATAATAATCTTTAAAAGAGCTTATGTTAATGTAGGATATATAGTTAACAAAGCATTTTGCTTGCACTAGGCCTGTGAGGTATGTATTGCAAGTATTATTAATCTCATTTTTCAGGTAAATAGTGCAGAGTACTACACTTAAAAGTCATGAAGACTTCAGTTCAATTACTGCTTCAGACATTTACTAGCTGTATAATTCTTGGAAATTCACTTGAACTCCCTTAATTTCTTCATTTGTAAAAAGAGTTTGTTGGATTTGATGACATCCAAAATCCTTTTCAACTACAAATCTATAATCCTTATATAGATAAAGAAGCTGCAATTATAAAAGTGATTATGAGACACAAAACATAAATTCAAACCTGGGACTTCTGGGTGCCCTCTTTTTTTTTTACATCATATTACTCTCCATAAATTAGTTGAGGGAATGGTATAACACAGCATCTCTTTTATCATTAGAATGAGTCAATATAATTTTTGAAGTAAATAAAGATAAAGTAAAATGCCATCCTATTACTTTTCAGGAAGTCTGTTTTACTTTCTTTTTAGTAATAATAAATAAGTAAAGGTAAGCAGGTTTTCAAAATAATAATAGCATATTGCTGCCAAAAAAACTCCAGAAATCATTAGAATTTATAATTAGAAAGATTCAAAAGATACACTTAAGACAAATCCAGAGACAACAGCTCAACACATTATCCCCCTTCCAGATATCCATACCCTCTGACAAATTAATGTCATCTTTTAACCAACAAGGGTACTCTTTTCAGGCCTACAACATGCTATTTCCCCATAATGGCTGTAGTCATTGAACACAAAATAGCTTTAAAGTGGATATTTCTAAAGCTTCTCACGTTTATCGAATCACACATGGAGGAAAATTTCACAGCTGGCCAGCATGGCTCTCATATAATGGTATATCTACATTTTGGACTTGGTACAGTGCTGGCTCTGAGATCACAGGAATGCACCTTTCATAATTTCTAGCAAACTACCTCTTAGGGTAGGAATTGATAGAGAAGAGTTGCAATCAGAATAGCATTAAGAACATATTTTTTACTCTAGTGCCAAGATATTAGAGTGAAGAGCGAACCTTCTGAAGCCCTCCCAAATTCCCCTCCAAACAATTAGAAAACCACCTCAGAATTGGTCTAGGAGCAGAGAAGTAGCTTACCATTCTAGCAGGTGGAGCAGCACTGGAGGGGGAAGGTAACAAAATCCAAGAGCAGCCACAGCAGAGCCAGCCCCACAGCAGGTGGTCTGCAGCAAGGTTCCAAGCCTGGGGCAATCCACCTGCAAACCAGTAGACCCCTGGGCAAATGAGCATTCTGTGCAGCCCAGCAAGGTCCCATCCCAGTGACCCCAACTCCAGCAAAAGCCACCAAGCAAGATCTTGTTCGCATTGCTGACCAGTGGTGAAGCCCCATCCCAGGGCTGGCCAACAGCAAGATCCTGCTCCAGGGGGGTATATCAGCAGTGAGATCTTGTTTCCATAGCAACCCAGCAACAGGGCCCTACCTCCAGGGCAGATCAGCAACAAAGTTACTCCTCCAAGGTCTGTTAGCAGAGAGAGGCTCTGTTTCCATAGTAACACAGCAGCAGGGCCCCACCCCTGAGGCAGATCAGCAACAAGATCTCTCCCCAAGGAACAGCTTCCAGAAAGACTCTGTTGCCGTGGCAACCCAACAGCAAGGCCCCCAGAAGCTAAATCCTACAGGCCAACAAGGAGGCCCCATCAAGTACAAGCCAGAAGGGAAGCCTGGTCCTCCAGCAGAGCCCCAATACCAAAAGTCTGGGATACAGTAGGACCAGAGCCCAACATTCACATATAAACACCAAGTCACAGAAAAAAGCAGAAAAATTAGCAAAAAAAAAAAAAAAAAAAAAATGATCTTGACTATAGAATGCTACTATAATGATAGTGAAAAATTAAACCTAGAAAAAGGACAAAGGTGTCAAAGAAAAATAGCCTCAAAGAAAAATGTAATTTGGTCTCAGGCCTAAAAAGATTTTCTGCAAGAGCTTAAAAAAGATTTAAAATAAAAAATTAGATAAGTAGAAGGAGAATTGGGGAAATAAATGAGAATAATGTATAAAAATAATGAAAAAAGAGTCAATAGTATGAAAAAAGATACACAAAAATTTACCAAGGAAAATAACTCCTTAAAAAATAGAATTGGCCAAAAGAAAAGAACAAAAGTTCACTGGAGAAAATAAGTCCTTAAAAATTAGACTTGAACAAGTGGAAACTGTTCCAATGTGACTCTTTGACACATCAAGACGTTAAGAAACAACATTTAAATTTTTTTTTTAAATTAAAAGAAAATGTGAAATTTCTTACTGGAAAAAAATTGATCTGGAAAAATAGATCCAGGAGAAATAATATAAGAATTATTGGATTACCTGAAAGCCATGATAAAAAAAAATCCTGGACAGCATCTTTCAAGAAATTATCAAAGATAATTGATAATTGATATATTAGAAACAGAAGGCAAAATAGAAATTGAAAGAATCCACCAATCACCAATGCAAATTCTCAAAAACATCCTAATCGAATCCTAAAGCTCAGAGAAAGGAGAAAATATTGCAAGCAGATAAAAAGAAACAATGAAAATATTGTAGTGCCACAATCAGGATTACACTAGATTTCTTCCACATTAAAGAATCAGAGGATTTGGAATATGATATACTAGAAAGCAAAGTAGTTAGGTTACAACTAAGAATCACCTATGCAGCAAAATTGAATATAATCTTTCAAGAGAAAAATGGATACTGAATAAAAGACAGGACTTCTAAAGATTTCTAATTAAAAGACCAAAGCTGAATAAAAAAATTGACTTCCAAATTCAAGATTCAAGGTAAAAAAGAAACAAGAAAGAGAAAACATAAAAAATCCAATAAGTTAAACTGTTTATATTTCTATATTGCAAGATAATAATTATAATTCTTAACAAATTTGTTACTATAAGAGCAATTAGAAGGAGCATGAATGTGAATATAAGGTGACTTTTATGGGATGATATTACAAAAAATTTTTAAAAAGGTGAGAAAGAAACTTACACTGAAAGAAGGGGAAGCACTGAATGGAGTAAATTATCCCACATAAAAGAGGCATAAAAAAAAAAAAAACTATTATAATAGAGGTGAAGATGGGGGTGGGGCTGATAGGCAAAGCTTAAATCTTACTTTTGTCAAAACTGATTCAAAGAAAGAATAACATGTACATTTAATTGAATATAAAAATCTATCTTACTATATAAGGAGGTAAAAAAGGGCCAAGGGTAATAGGAGGGGGATGGTGGACTAATAAAAGGGAAGGAAGTGATTAGAAGTAAAACATTTGAAAGGAGGGAAAGAATAGGGGAATAAACAAGTGAAAAATAGCATGGAGGGAAATACGATTATCATAAGTATACATATGAATAGGATTAAGTCCTTCTTAAATGGAAGCAGATAGGAAAATGGATTAAAAACCAGAATCTTTATATATTTATATATACACATATGCATATATATATATATATATATATTATATATATATATATATCTGTATATATTTTTTACAAGAAAAACATTTGAATCAGAGAGATACAAACAGGGTAAAGGTAAAAGTTTGGAGCAGAACTTATTATACTTCAACTGATGCAAAGAAAGCAAGGTTAGCAAATATGATCTCAGACAAAGCAAATGCTTTTTCTAATTAAAAGATAAAGAAGAAAATTATAATTTGCTTAAAGGTACCACAGATAATGAAGTCACATCAATACTAAACATATGGTATATTAACACATAATGACAAATGTTATAGCATTTAAATTTTTAAATTTTTGAAGAAGTTAAAGTACAGAATTTTAAAAATTGAGTTGCAGCAAGGAATAGATAGTAAAACTATATTAGTGGGGGATCTCAACTTTCCCCTCTCAGAACTAGTTAAATCTAACTAGAAAATTTACATGCTCCCTTCCTCTTGATAAAAAGAAGGTGGATTATAAATGTATAACAACACATAAAGCATCGTATAGAATGTATTGATTTGTTTTGCTAAACTACATATACACACATGCACACACACAGTATCTAGAGAGAATTCTATTGAGAGGAAGTTAGTTATTGGATCATTACAACAATGGAAAAATCAAGACTACATTTTCAAAAAAGAACTATTTTAGATGAATGAGATACATGATAGGTTACTTGATATAATCTACTAGTCATCTATTTCTGTTAGAGCCACCTAAAGGGATAGTGTCCCTTCAATGCTGGTAGTCCTTAGATGGATACTGGACAGTCATATTTCAGGGATGTTATACAATAATAGTTATAATAGCTCCTTTTGTGATGACTAAGAATTGAAAATCAAAGGGATACCCATCAAAAGCCAAAGGGAATGGCTAAAGAACTTGTTGTAGATGATTATAATGAAATATTATTGTGATGCAAGAAATGACAAGCAGGATGATTTCAGAAAGACCTGAAAAGATTTCCATGAACTGATTCATAATGAAGTAAACAGAACCAGCAGAATATTTTACACAGAGGATCAGCAATATTGCTTGATGAAGAATTGTGAATGACTTAGCTATTCTAAGTAATACAATGATCCAAGATAATCCCAAAGGACTAAAGATGAAACATAGTATAGAAAGAACTGATATTGCCCAAATGCAGACTGAAACATGCTATTTTTAACTCTTTCATTAATTTTTTTCACCTTGTTGTACAAAATTACTAATATGGAAATGTTTTACATAAATGCACATGTATAAACTATATCTGATTGTTCATCATCTCAGCAAGGAGAGGAGGGAAGAGGGAAGAATAGAATTTGGAATGCAAAACTTTAAAGAAAAAAGTTTAAGAATTAGCAAAAAAGAATATATTAATACTGTTTTGCAAATCCTCATTAAAGCTAGATGGGGATGGTAGAGGCACATTTTCAGACATTGTTCCTTTCGTAATTCAGGAAGATTAACATCCCATTGTTGTATTATGTGATATGTTGATAAATAAGAAATGCTGCAAATTTTGTTCATTTTATCAGCAAAATACTTCAGAATACTTTTATTCCATATCACCTTTTCAGACTGACCATGTGCTTGATGGATATCAATGGTAAGACATGATAATGACAACTTGGATACAATTCTTAAACAAAATTTTCTTACCTTCAATTATCTTGAAAACCTACAGTTCCAAACAGGAATGCTAGTCTCTGTCTTTACATTGGTTTAGAGCATGGTATTTGCAAATACTTTTAGTTGATATATTTGTTTTTAAATCACCTACATTTCCCCTGTATAGGTCCTCCCACTGAATCACCAAATATAAAAAATATTTTTAAGAGAAAAAAAGCATAAAAAACAAAAAATTAAAAAAAAAACCAATTCATTCATTGAAAAAATCTGAAAATATGTGAAACATTCCACACCTGTATGCTTCCCCTCAGTAAAGGGAGGTTTCTTCTCATTTTATTCTTTGAGACTAAGCTTATTCTATGTAATTCTGCAACAATTTTTTTTATTATTTTGTGATCTTTTCACTTATTTTTTTTGTAGTCATGGTGGATTTGGTTTTCTTAGATTCACTTATATCATTTTACTTCACTACTATGTAAGATTTTTCATGCTTTTCTGTATTCATCATATTCATTGTTTCTTATAGCACAATTATTTTTCATTGTATGTATGTTTCATAAATTGTTGAGCCTTTCTCTAAGCAATGAGCATCTATGATATTTCCAGTTTTTTCTACAATTAAAAATATGCAGCATACATCCAGCAAAAGAACTCAGAGAAATGAGTGTGAACTATCCAGTGTCTGTCTGAACACTACTAGTGTTGGGGCAGAACTATTTCTTTAGGTGGTTCATTCCAGTTTTTGGATAGTTCTAACATAAATTTCCTTTTTATATTAAGCCACTATATAGAATTCCCAATCCCCCTATTTTTGTCTGCCTGCATTTTTGATTTCCTTTACAGGTTAATGGTACACTATTTCAAAGTCTGATTCTTCTTGTGCAGCAAAATAACCATATGGACGTATATACATATATTGTATTCAACATATACTTTAACATATTTAACATGTATTGGTCTACCTCCATCTGGGGGAGAAGGTGGAGAGAAGGAGGGAAAAATTGGAACAAAAGGTTTTGCAACTGTCAATGTTGAAAAATTACCCATGCATATATCTTGTAAATAAAAAGCTATAATAAAAATTATTTAAAAAATAAAAAAATTTTAAAATGTGCAGCATATTTAAAATAAATGTACAACTCTTTAAGTCACTTTGAGTAGCCTACTACAGTCAAAACAAATTTTCTCCTAAACTGATCATGATACCAAAGAATCAGAGAATCTTAGAAGTAAAAGGAGCTGCAGGGACCATTTAGTTCAATCCTTTCATGAAGCATGAAATTACTTTGCGACATCTCTGACAAATGACTATCCAGTGTCTGTCTGAACACTACTAGTGTTGGGGCAGAACTATTTCTTTAGGTGGTTCATTCCAGTTTTTGGATAGTTCTAACATAAATTTCCTTTTTATATTAAGCCAATATCTGCCTCCATGTAAAAATTAAGATGGATTATTGATTTAGGCATCTTGGTCACTTCCAAAGAAGAATTAGATGACAAGTAGGTTTTGTCAAGTAACTTATCATATATTTTATTCACTTAAAATATTTCTTTTGTATTCTTGCTTTTTTCCATTGTTGTAATGGTCCAATAACTTCCTCCCAATAGAATTCTCCCTTGTAACAACATTATACATATATATGTATATATATATATATATATATGCATATTATATATCAAGGCTATGTGTACATTATATATGTATATATGTGTGTATATATATATTTAAACGAAGCAAATAAATATATACCATATGTTGTTTTATGTCTTATTATGTAAATATAATATATATTATATAATATATATATATTATATATATAATATATAATATATATATAATATAAAATATAATTATTTATTATCTACTTTCTTTTCATCAAAAGGAGGGAAGAATGCTTCGTTATCATTCCACCGTATCTTGACTAGTCATGGTATTGATCAGAATTCTGAAGTTTTTCCATTTTATTTTCCTTTATGTTATCTTTATTGTATAAAGTATTCTGATTTTGTTTATTTTTATCTGTATCATTTCATCTAAATCTTTCCAAATTTCTCTGAATTCTGCAGGTTCATTTTTTTCTTATGGTAAAATAATCCATATTTATATATTTATTTGTTTATATAGTTTTATTTATATGTATTTCTATTTGTTCAATCATTCAAGTCAAGTCAAAAACATTTATTAAGCATTTTTTACTACTATTTACTTACTATTTACATTATTTACTACTATTTACTTACTATTAAGCATATTTATTACTGGGTGCCAGATACAATACTAAATGTTGGATATGTAGCGAAAAGCAAAAATTCCTTCAAGGAACATAAAATCTAGTGGGGAAAATAATATGCAAGCCACCACACACAAACTATATATACCCAAGATAAATTGGAGATAGTTTCAGATGCAAGTTCCTAGCAATAATGGGACTAAGAGGGCCTCTTGCAAAATGTGGACTTTTAGCTGAAATGTGAAGGAAGCTAGGAAAGCCAAGAGGCAGAAATAAGAAAGGAAAGAATCCTAGGCAAAGAGTTCAAGGGTTAAACTGGCCAGTAAAAATGCACAGAGTTAGGAGTAGGAATGTCTTATGGTAGAAACAGTGAGAAAGTCAATGTCACTGTATCACATAGAACATGTGAAAGAGAGTAAAATATAAGAAGACTGAAAAGGTGCTCATTTAATGTGTCTTCTCTCTTTATGTCTCTTTGTCTTTGTGTCTTCTATCTTTCTTTAAAATAAAAACATTTTATTGAATAAAAATAAATTAAAATTCATTTTATTAATGAATAAAAATGTATTTTCTTGGCCTTCTACCTCTTTTCCCCCTCCTCCACTTTATCATTTGACAAGGGGGAGAAAAACCAAGCCTTGTAACAAATATGTATAACCAAGCAAAACAAGTTCTTGGACTGGTTATATGTAAAAAAAAAAAAATATGCCTCATTTTTCTATTCATATCCTTCACTTCTCTATCATGAGATGGGTAGCATATTTTATTATTAGTTCTCTGGAAATGATCACTTTGTTTCTAGTTCTATTTCCTTAAAATCTTTTCAACAGTGTTATTTTCAGTTCTTCTGGAATCTTCTTCTGTTTGAGATATCTTGAAAAATGATCTTTGAGGTTTTTAAAAATAAAGTTTACATCAATAAAAAGAAAACCTCTCTATATATCAAAATATTTATAGTAGCACTTTTTTGTAATAGTAAAGAAATAGAAACAAAGTGGATGCTCATCAATTTGAGGAATGACTAAACAAGTGATATATTAATGTAATATAATATTACTTTAAGAAGTTATTTTTGTTATGAATTCAGCATAAAAAGTGTGGAAAGATCTATATAATCTGATGCAGAGTGAAGTAAGCAAAATAAAAAATATTCATAATAACTATAACAATATAAATGGAAAGAACAAATATCCCTCCCTATCCTTCCCTCACACCCATACCCCACTATCAAAAGCAAATATAGCAAAACTATAAAGACCAAGCAGGACCTGAGATGTGAGAAGACACTTCAACCTGTCCCTTAATGGAGTTGGATGGTTCACAGGCATTACAAATTGTACATGTTTTCAGATTTTTTTAAATATATAAACTAGTTTTGATTTTTTTTCCTCTTAAAAATATTATTTGTTATACAAGATGGCTCCCTGGGAAAGGAGGACTACTTGGGATAACTATGGTGATGTAAGAAAAAGAAAACATCAATAAAATTTATTTTTAAAAAATATTGTCAATAGCTTAGACTTTTGTATGTATTGGATTAGATCTAAACTATTTTCCCAACTGCCTTGTCTTATTTACCATTGCCACTTCTTTAAATATGACACTGGACACTTGAGGTGGTAGAATTCAAATATTGAAATTCCACCAGAATAACTAATGTGACTATATAAATGTAGAAATTCTGGCAAATCTGTTCCTTCTCATTTATTTGCATCAATCTGGTTTCATTATAAAAGATTTGGAGGCATGTCCTGGGTCTGCCATAAATTTCCTGTATGATCTTGGGCAAAATCACTAGTCTTGTAATGCTGGAGAAACTGAGCAAGATAGAGATGAGAGTATTTAATAATTTATTAAATGTGAGAGATTTACTGGGACCAAATGGATCCGTGGTTTGGTCCCAGGACTGAATGAGACTATAGTTTCAAAGAATCCAGCCATGAATTGTGATGACTGTGTATTTAAAATCAGTCGGAGTCAGGAATTCAGGTTAAGGGAAAAATCTTCAATCTTTATTCTTTTTAAGGTGAAGGGGGATTGCGATAGCAATATGGGCAGCTGCAACAGAATCCAGCCAACAGAGGTGAAGGGGGATGGAAGGTGAAGGGGGGAGTCGCGATAGCAATGCGAGCATCTGTGACAAGACAACAGCCAGCAGTTTCTCCTTCCGCTTCCCTCTCCACTCCCCTGCCTCCACCCACCCAAATCGTCATTTCCTATTACAACACATCAGGACTTGCACAAAGAGGGGGTGGGGGGCCATTCTTTCTCCAAGCTTATATGTATGGTCCAATTACTATTTAGCGTCACGTGCTTGGGACCTCAGTGCATCAACTGGAGCCTCAGCCCATTACAGTGAATGTCAGATACAAGATTCTTTTAAAGGGTAACAAGAACAATGGCATAATGGGGAGGTACCTGGATCGGATGACCTAATGGGGGGAGGCACCTAGGATGACATAAGTGGAGGTACTGGAGAGGCTCCTGATATTCTAATGATGTCTAAAATGGATAAAGACCTTTATACCATCAAACATTAAGAGGGAATAAGTATAACCTAAGGTCTAAGATATAAGACCTTTATCCTATCAAACATTAAGAGGGAATGGTTATAACCTGAGGCAGAGTAACTGAATAGGACTATTAGGGAAACTGGTCAGGACATTAAAAGAGAACTGTGGCACAACAGTCTTATTTGGATCTCAGTTTACTTCTCTGTAAAATGAGAGGGGTGAGACAAATGGGGCAAGTTCTGTTCCCACTCTAAAATTCTATTATCTTATAGATTAGCAAACATATCTTCTAGCTAATGTTCTTGTGCAAATAATTCCTAAATGTGTTGTGTCATCTAGGCCATGATAATAATTTTCCAGAAAGGCAATAGATATAATTTTCCTGAAAAAGGGCTATTATATAGGGGCATCATTTTGATGGTTTGTGAATGCAAACTAGATATAAAGTAGTTTCTTTGCCATTTATTCCTTCTGTACCTAGTTGTCACAAGCTTCCTTGGGATTTTGTACAATTAATCAATGTGTATGATGAGCCTGAAGAAGCAAATTTAAAAAGCCAGAGCCTTTTAAGCTCTGGGCTCTTATAGATTAGGTCTAGTCTCAGGAACAGCCCCCAAAGGTCACATTTTCTTTGGTTCATTTCCCCTACTCACTCAGTCAGATTGTACTCTGAATTTTCAGATATAGTTTATGTGTTATTTCTCTCTGGTTTAGTACAAATGTAGGTAATAGGACTTCTTGTTCCCAAAAAAGCACTCAAGATCATAAATCCATATTTAGATACAGGACAATTTTTTAATTCATATTACAGAAAACATGGAAAGCTTCTTCATAAAGAAATATAGAAAATATCAAAAATACTCATCATATTCCATATACAACCAACATAATTCCTCTTCTTCAATGGCTCTTACCTTTTTGTGAGGTTCCTAAAATCTGCTTCAAATTCACTATATGGTTTGGATTCCCCTATGAAGGGAACTGAATTTGTGGTTGTCACCTAAGCCATACTGTTCTCTGTCCAAGATGCATTCAACTCAGGAAATCCATCTTTTATTACAAAAGGTCACTCTTCAAATTCTTAACCTTAAAAGTTGCTCACAAATCAACTCCAAGTCTTTGATGCTTTGCTTTTTTTGGCTAGAAATCTAGATTGTTGGATGTCTCTGCCTATGAAATCAAGATCCTTTACCTTTTCTGTATGAGACTGGGATTAGATACTAATGTCTATTAGTATTTAATACTCCTCCTTGGGCAAGCATATTACGTTTTCATGTGCTTCTATTAATAGCTTAGGTTCTTCTAAACTCTCACATTCTATTTTAGTTCTGTTGAACTTTCAGAATATCTCCAGAAGAAAAGCAAAAGAACTGAGCAGTTTTTAGAATAGTACAAAAATGAGTAAAATACTTCTTTCCAAAGAATTCATGTTCCCCAAAGTCTAAGCCAAACATTATCTTGAAGGCAGTCTCAATCACTGAAAGCCAGCTTTTAGGACCAAGTAGTAACATTAAACCAATCAATTTGGCAGATCAGTGAAATAGAAAAACTGACAGATTTTATATTACATTTAATTTTTATTTTATTTTGACTACTGGATTTTAAATAAGAGAAACTGGAGCAAATCATTTAACTTTTAGACCTTTGTTTCCTTTAAAAACAAAGCAATTGGACTAGATGGTCTTTAATATTCTCTGGCTCTACAAAGCTATGATATTAGGATTTTCAGGGCACAAAAGACAATGAGATTTAATTGGGATTTATCTTTTTTTCTCTTTAAAAGGGGCCAATAATGTGTTCACACTCTAGAGGGAGAGGTGCTTTCAAAAGTTCTAAGGCTTTTAAGTTCATCAAGACAATTAAGTAACTCCCCTGATGGATGTCCTTTATACATATAACATCAAAAATGTCATTAGAGATTACACAACACAATCTGGAATCTATGAGTTGCATATCTGGCTCAGGAAATCAGCATTTAATATTTCTCTTCTAATTTGTAGAAAGACATGGAGCCATAAGCACTGATAAAAAGAATTTAGTGCTGGTAATGTTGACATAATTAATGCTGTAAGTTTAGCCGTAGAACAAAGTCCTACTTACAGGCTTGTAATCAGTACAAATTGTAGAAGCATAATTTTATGGATGGTTGTGAAATGACTGACTTATGTCATAACAGCCAGGGGCTCTTTGTTCGTTTGAGCAACATTCTATTAATGATATTGTCCTTTAGAAGGAATAAATTGCTGCTTAATCGCTAATCTGGAATTGTGTGGCTAAGTAGAACTCCAGAACTATCAGGAAAACAGTATGAATCGCTGGTTTGTGGGTATTATAATATGCTCAAACAGATTTAGAAGTCAATAATTGCTTGACTTTCTGTTAGTAAGTCCATTGACCTAGAATGTTACATTTCAGTTGATGAAGTAATTTGGCATTGATTAAACCTGTAGATCAAAATATGGCATAAATCTGAGTAGTTCCAGAACAGGGAGTTTTTATTTTGTACTTGCAGCAGATAAGAGGCATTGTGGTATAATGGATTGAATACTGAACAGAGAATTAGAAAGACCTGAGTTCAAACCTCCTACTTTAGTCCATGTGATCACAGAAAAGAACTCTTAAAGGCTAATCTACTCAGCTGTATAGACTTGATATGGAGACAGTTCCCAAAACAATGAAATTGTCTAGACTTTCATAATATGATAGTTCTGAATATTTTTCTCATATGATCCATGGAAGATCTTTCTTACTTTTTTGGATTGTATCTCCCACCCAGGAAAACTTGAAAAAATTTTATGAATAATGCCTCCTCATTATAATGCAACAAACTTCCCTTCTTTCCTAAATTATAGGATCAATATCACAACTAATCAATTAAAAATTTAAGTACCTACTTGCGCTAAATGCTGTACTAAGTACTGGGAAGCAAAAAAAAAAAAAAAAAAAAAAAAAAAAGGGCAAAGACAGTCTTTGCCTTCTAGGATATCAGATAACAAGCATACGCATATTTACAAATAAGCTATGCACTGGATAAACAGGAAATGATTAACAAAGAGAAGGCACTATTCCTGTGAAAGATAGGATTTTAATTGGAATTTTTTAAAAAGTAGGGAGAGTTAAAGAGTGAGAATTCCAGAAATGGGGGGCTATCCGAGAAAATATTCAGAAGCCAAGACATAGAGTGTCTTGTTTGTAGAATAGTAAGGAGGTCAATGTCACTAGATCGAAGAGTACATCACAGGAGTAAGGAGTAAGAAGATTAGAAAAATAAGAGATGGCTAGGTTCTGAAGGGCTTTGAACAACAGCAGATGGTTTTGTATTTGATGCTGGAAGTCATTGGGAGTTACTGGAGTTTATTGAGTGCACATGTGAAAAAAAGAGGGAGTCAAAGAGAAAGGGGGGAAGAGGAAGAGACACACACAGAAACACAGAGAGATAGAGAGAAAGACAGAGACAGACAGAGAAAGAGAGACAGAGACAGGGTGGGACAAAGAGAGACAGAAAGAGATAGAGAAAGACACACAGAGACAGAAAGAGAGAGAGAGAGACAAAGAGAGACAGAGACAAAGTGGGACAGAGAGACAGAGAGATAGAGAAAGACACAGAGAGACAGAGAGAGACACACATAACGAGAGAGACACAGAGACAGAGACAGAGAGAGAGAAAAATTGAGAGGGAGAGACAGAGAGAGAAGAAGAGAGAGGAAGGGAGGGAGGAAGGAAAAGAGAGAAGGAGGAAGAGAGTCAGAATTGAGATTTAGGAAAATCACTTTAGTCACTGATTGAAAGATGTATTGAAATAGGGAGAGACTAGAAAGAGGTATATATAGTCCAGGTGTCAGGTAATGAGAGCATGCACCAGAATAGTAGCAGTGTCAGAGGATGGAAGAAATAGTTTATTTGAGAGATGTTGAAAAGGTGAAAGTAACAGACCTTGATGACAAATTGGATATGGTAAATGAGAAGTAGTGAGGAGTTGAGAAACTTTTAGGTTGTGGGCCTAAGGGACTGGGAGAATGGTGATACTCTCTATAGTAATAGGGAAGGACATGGGGGGAATTAGCAGAAAAGGTAATGTTTCATTTTGGACACGTTGACATTAAGATTTCTACTAACTAATCTGAAAGTTGGAGAAATGAGCCTGGAGGTTAGCCGAGAGGCTGAGGGAGTATAGGTAGATGTGATTCAGCATAGAGATGCTAATTAAATACAAAGGAGTTTGCTGAGATGACCAAATAAAGTTGTATGTAAGTAGCAGAGAAGGGGGCACAGAACGGAATCCTTAGACGGAATGGAGAGATGGTGTGGTCTAGATGGAGAACCAGCATAGGAGACTGAGAAGGAGCAATCAGCTAGACAAAAGGAGAATCAGGTGTCTTGACAAACTAGAGAGGAGTGTATGAAGAAGGAAAGGGTGATCAGTAGGACAAGGGGATGAGAGATATTGGAAGCTGCCGTTTATATTATTCTATTCAGGTTAACAACAGTCAGAGAGTGTGTTGTCTAGGATGCTACTTGAACTGAGATGGGATGAAGGTAAGTCCTGTCATACAAACCTGAGTTGTTGTGAATCAAGATACTCTGGTGTAGATCTGTGGAATTTTGAGTTAACTTTATGCCTTAGGGAATTGGTTTGGAAGCAAGCAATGAATGCTTTGGGATAAAAAATGTATAAAGATAGCTCTCAGATTCTTGACAAGAACTTTTGAAATCCCAGGGAACTACCTTGAGGCTGAATTTTAATCTCCCTGTAGGCTGCTTTTCTGCTTTTCTTGTTTTGTGTAATACTTTTACTACTTTGTAGAGTGCTTTTAAGTGGAAGCTACTGAATATATATATTTATAGCTTTTTATTGACAGAGCCCATGCCAGGGTAATTTTTTACATTATCCCTTGCACTCACTTCTGTTCCAACTTTTGCCCTCCCTCCTTTCATCCCCTCCTCCAGATGGCAAGCAGCCCTATACAAGTTAAATATGTCACAGTGTACCTAGATACAATATATGTGTGCAGAACCGAACAGTGCTCTTGTTGCACAGGGAGAATTGGATTCAGAAGGTATAAATAACCTGGGAACAAAAACAAAAATGCAGATAGTTCACATTCGTTTCCCAGTGTTCTTTCTTTGGGTATAGCTGCTTCTGTCCATCCTTGATCAATTGAAACTGAGTTAGATCTCTTTATCAAAGAGATCCACTTCCATCAGAATACATCCTCAAACAGTATCATTGTTGAGGTATATAATGATCTCCTGGTTCTGCTCATTTCACTTAGCATCAGTTCATGTAAGTCTCGCCAGTTCTCTCTGTATTCATCCTGCTGGTCATTCCTTAAAGAACAATAATATTCCATAACGTTCATATACCACAATTTATTCAGCCATTCTCCAATTGATGGGCATCCATTCATTTTCCAGTTTCTAGCCACTACAAACAAAGGGCTGCCACAAGCATTTTGACACATACAGGTCCCTTTTCCTTCTTTAGTATTTTTTGGGGGTATAAGCCCAAGAAGTAACACTGCTGGATCAAAGGGTATGCACAGTTTGATAACTTTTTGAGCATAGTTCCAAATTGTTCTCCAGAATGGCTGGATGTGTTCACAATTCCACCAACAATGTATCAGTGTCCTTGTTTTCTCACATCCCCTCCAACATTCCGCATTATCTTTCCCTGTCATTCTAGCCAATCTGACAGGTGTGTAGTGGTATCTCAGAGTTGTCTTAATTGGTATTTCTCTGATTAATAATGACTTGGAGCATATTTTCATATGGCTAGAAATAGTTTCAATTTCTTCATCTGAGAATTGTCTATTCATATCCTTTGATCATTTATCAATTGGAGAATGGCTTGATTTCTTATAAATTAGAGTCAATTCTCTATGTATTTTGGAAATGAGGCCTTTATCAGAACCTTTGACTGTAAGAATGTTTTCCCAGTTTATTGTTTCCCTTCTAATCTTGTCTGTCTGAATATTTTTTTATCAAAGGAATTGCATTTTTAAACCCTCAATCTCTAAGTGGTCCATTGCACCAGACATGAAATGATGACCAGGACATTAGCCATTTTAAATAGTATTTTATTTTTTCCAAATTGCCTGTAAGGATATATTTTTTTTAACATTCATTTAAAGTTGTTTTTGTTTCAAATTTTCTCCTTCTCTCCCTAACTTCCCCCTCACTTCCCACCAAGAAAGTAAACAATTTGATAAAGTATACATATAACTATTTGCAAAACTTATCTATATATTACTCATATTGTGAAAGAAGAAACAGACCAAAAGAAAAAAAATTCACAAAAAGTGAAAATATTTGCTTCAATCTGCATTCAGATCCCATCAGTTCTTTTTTTTTTTTTTTTTTAAATGTGGATGACATTTTTCATTATGAATCCTTTGGAATTTTCTTGGATCATTGTATTATTGAGAATAGCTGAGTCATTCATAGTTGATCCTTATAACCATCACCTATAGCAAATGGAAAAGTTCACTTATCTTGCCAGTATATTTTCCAGGGATGGCCCACATTGATACTGAGATTGACACATACATTTCCAGAGCTAGCTCAGTGTTTGGGAAGTTCTAAAGGAAAGTATGGGAAAGGAAAAGTCTTAGACTAATTATCAAACCAAAGATCTACAGAGCAATTGTGCTGACCTCATTGCTGTATGCTGGTAAAATCTGGACAGTATATGAACAGCATTTCAGGAAACTGAATTAATTCCATTTGAATTATTTTAGGAAGATTCTGAAGATCACATTATATGGTACCAGACACTTTCTTGAACTAAACTGTCAAGCTTTCAAATTCTTCTGCAGAGAGTGAAACTTCGTTGAGCTGGCCACATTGTTCCTCACTTGCCAAAAAGACTATTTTATGGAGAATTCCTACTGGGCAAATGCTCATGTAGTGGTAAGGAAAAAACCGATACAAAGCTGTAATCAAAGTTGCTCTTAAGAGCTTTAGAATTGATTGTGAAACAGAGAAGATGCTGGCACAGTATTGCCCAGAATGGTGTGCCCTCACTGGAGAAAGTGACGTGTATGAGCAAAGCAGAATTAAAGTAGCTCAAAAGAAATGCAAGATGAAAAAATTTAGAGAATCCACCTCAAATATTCACATGGACTATTTGTGCTTGACCTGTGGTAGAGTATTCTGAGATCATATTGGTCAGATCAGCCATAATCACTGTAGTGACATAGTCACATAGGACACATTGTACTCTGACTTTAACATAGTTATGTAATTTTAGCTCTCTTTGAGAATTAAGGACAATGACCATTGTGCAATATTGCTGTACCTGTAAGATATTCTTCTTTCTATCTTTATTTTCTATCCAAGTTTTCCAATTTTTTTTCCTGAAATTTACCTGCTCATCAAAGCACAGTAGTATTTCCTTACATTCACATACCACAACTTGTCTAACCATTCCCCAATTGATAGATATTCCCTCAATTGCCAATTCTTTGCTACAGATATTTTTGTACATATAGGTTTTTCCCACAACTATGCCCTTTTCCCTTTTATCTCCTTGGAATATAGACCTAGCAGTGGTATTGCCGGATCAAAGGGTATTCAAGCAATTTGAAACTATGCCCAAAGGGCTATAAAACTGTACATACCCTTTGATCCAGCAGTATCTCTACTGGGTCTGTATCCTAAAGAGATCATAAAAGAGGGAAAAAGACCCACATGTGCAAAAATGTTTGTGGCAGCCCTTTTTGTGGTGGCCAGGAACTGGAAACTGAGTGGATGCCCCTCAATTGGAGAATGGCTGAGTAAATTGTGGTATATGAATGTTATGGAATATTATTGTTCTGTAAGAAATGACCAGCAGAATGATTTCAGAGAGGCCTGGAGAGACTTAAATGAACTGATGCTGAGTGAAATGAGCAGAACTAGGAGATCATTATACACAGCAAAAAGATTATATGATGATTAATTCTGATGGACATGGCTCTTTTCAACAATGAGATGATTCAGGCCATTCCACTAGCCTTGTGATGAAGAGAGCCATCTGCACCCAAAAGGAGGACTATGGGGACTGAATGTGGATCACAGCATTGTTTTTTCATCTTTTTCATTATTTGCTTTTTTTTTTTTTCTTTCTCATTTTTTCCCTTTTTGATCTGATTTTTCTTATGCAGCATGATAAATTGGGAAATAAGTATGGAAGAATTGCACATATTAACAATTGTCTACTGTCTAGGGGAGGTGGGGGGAAGGGAGGGAGAAAAATTTGGAACACAAGGTTTTTTAAGGGTGAATGCTGAAAACTATATTTGCATGTATTTTGAAAATATAAAAAAAACTATTGTCAAAAATAAATAATTAAATAAAAATTTAAAAAAGAAATAAATTATTGATTATTTCTAAGACTTTTTGATCCACTCATTCTTTAGGATTAGATTGTTTGGTTTCTAATTAATTTTTAATCTATCTTCCTATTGCCCTTAATAACTGTAATTTTTATTTCGTTATGATCTAAAAAGTATAAATTTGATATTTCTGCCTTTACATTCTACTGTGATACTTTTATACCCTAACATGTGGTCAGTTTCTGTGTAGGTGCCAAATATCATTATTGACTAGAATTTGACTTTCTTTTATTGCTGTTGTTATTTATATTATTATAGTCATGGTTTTGATACTGATTTTACACGATCATGCCATACTTTTATTTTTCCTTTACTTGTCCTTCCATGTTCTACAACCCCTTAAAAAAATACAAATTGTTTAATGAGTTAATATTTATTTATTAACCAATTCCCACTTTTCCTTTAAAAAAAATCAAAATAGCTTCTTTACTATCTTTAAATTTTAATTCTTCGGAGCTTCTTATCACTTGTGTCAATTTCCTCTACAGAATTTTAAAGCTTAAGACATTATCTATTCTTTCATAACTAAGTCATCCTGTGTCTAGGTTCTCGCTTGTCTATCATGAATTCCAATAAGAAATAATCACTCTCCTTCCCCCAAATAGTTGTGTTTTGTCCTTTATACTTAAACAGTAATTCATTCTTGTTGGTGAAAATCAAATCAAGAATAATGTCTCCCTCACTGCCACTTATTTTACCTCTTAACAAAATAAAATTCTTAGAGAACACCATAAGATCTATGAATAATTGAAAAAAATATTGTGCTTTTGTGCTAAATTTGTGACCTATTTCTTGAATTCATTCTCACTTTCTGCCTTTTGACTCAGTGGTCCATAGTATGTTCTCATGGCAATATAGTTTCTATTTCTGTCTGTTGATCCAAATGCTTTTAATTTTCCATTTATCCTTCAGTTCTCATATTTCTTTATATGACTATATCTTAATATGTAGGTAATTCTATCTCTACCTTTAAAATATACATTATGTTCTTTTTGAATATAATATAGTCTTCCAAACCCATAATACATTTGAGTTTCATCTTATCAAGTTTTTTTTTTATTACATTTGGCTCTTTGGATTAAAAGTCCTTAAATATTTATTAAGCATTATTATATGCCAAATATTGTGCTAAATTTTAGAGATACATATCTTTCTTCAAGAAACTTGACTTTTTATTCTTAATAGGATTTTATTTTTTTCCAGTTACATGTAAAGATAGTTTTCAACATTCTCTTTGTAAGAGTTTGAGCTCCAATTTTTCTTCCTCCTTCTCTCCCTTGCCTCTCCCCCTCAAAAGATAGCAAGCAATTTGATATAAATTATAATCTATATAATCATGTACAATCATGTTAAACATATTTATATATTGGTAATCTTAGAAAAAGAAGACACAGAAGAAAAGGAATAACCATGAGAAAGAAAAACAAAAACAAAAAAACAGGAAAAAAATGTTAGAATAGTATATTTTGATCTGCATTCCTACTCCATAATTCTTTCTTTGGATTTAGTCAGCATTTTCCACTATGAATACTTTGGAACTGTCTTATATCATTACATTGCTGAGAAGAGTTAAATCTATCATAAATGAACATTAAACAGTGTTGCTGTTACTCTGTACAATGTTCTTTTGGTCCTGATTACATCATTCAACATCAATTCATGTAAGTCCAAGTTTAAGAAACTTATAATTGGGGAAGATAACATACAAAAGAAAATAAAAAAGGCATAAAGGAAGAAGATACATAACATAGAAGATACAATGGAGAAATAAAAGAAATCCAAAATGAGTGCATCTGGAAAGACCAAAGATTAGACCAAAGTGAATGCTTCTAGGTAGGAAATCTGCACAAATTATAAAAATATTAATTGTTCTTGGGTAAGCTGAGCCAATATAATAAAATAACAATTCTCTCTAAATTAATTTATTTATTTAATGCCATACTAAACTACCAAAATATTTTATAGAGCTAGAAAAAATAATAACAAAATTCAACTGGAAGAACAAAAGATTAGGAATATTAAGGGAATTAGCAAGAAAAAAATTTCTTTGATTAAGCCTCATTTCTCAAATATGTAGAGACAACTAAGTCAAATTTATAAGAATACAAATCACTGGGGCAATTAGAGAATGCAGTAGATAGAGCATCAGCCCTGAAGTCAGAAAGAGCTGAGTTCAAATGGGACCTCAGACACTTAATACTTCCTAGTTGTGTGATCCTGGGAAAGTCACTTAACTCCAATTGCTCAGCAAAAAAAAGAAAAAGAAAAAATCACTGAGGAAATAATATGCATAAATAAATAAAAAGAGAACACAAGTCATTCTCCAATTGATAAATGGTCAAAGGATATAAATAAGCAGTTTTCAGATTTAAAAAAAATTAAAACTACCTATAATCCTACGAAAAAAATGTTCTAAGTCACTATTGATTAGAGAAATGCAAATTAAAACAACTTTGAAGTATCACCTCGCCTATCAGATTGGCTAATATGATAAAATAAGGAAAATAGTAAATGCTGGAGATGTAGGAAAATTGAGACACTAATGCATTGTTGGTGGAGTTGTGAACTGATCCAACCATTGTGGAGGGTGATTTGGAACTAGACCAAAGTACAATCAACTAGGTCTATATTCCAAGGAAATTAAAAAAAAAAAAAAGATGGGGAGCATCTTTTTTCCTCATGTATAAAAATATTTATAGCACCTCTTTTTATAGTGGCAAAGAACTAGAAATTGAAGGGATGCCCATTAACTAGGAAATGACTAAACAAGTTGTGATATATGAATGCAATGAAATACTATGTGCTATAAGAAATAATGAGCAGATTGCTCCCAGAGAAACTTAGAAAGATTTACATGAAGTGATGCAGAGTGAAGTGAGCAGAGTTAGGAAATCCTTGTACACTATAGCAGCAATATTGTTTGAGAAAGAATTATGAATTACATAGCTATTCTCAACAATACAAAAATCCAAGAAAATTTCAAAGGACTCATGTTGAAAAATGCTATCCCCCTCCAGAAAAAGAACTGATACAATCTTAATGCAGATAGAATCATACTTTTTACTCTCTTTTATTTTTTTGTGGGATTTTTGGTCTGTGTTTTTCTTTTATAACATAACTAATATGACAATATGTTTTGCATGACTGGACATATATAACAATTATCAAATTGCTTGCCTTCTCAATAGAGAAATAGGGAAGAAAATAGGGATAGAATTTGGAATTCAAAACTTTAAAAATGTCAATGTTAAAATTGTTTTTACATGTCATTTTAAAATTAACTATTGAAAAAAAGATTTCCCAATAATGAGTTTACTGGAGGCATGATGAAGTAAAAGAAATCCAAAATGACTTTAGCTAGAGAAGTCAAAGAAAACAAAAATGAATATAAATAGTTGGGATCTTGTTATTCATATTTTGGTGCATTTCTGCATATCTATCTAATTATCTATATATCTACCTATCTATGACTATAAGCTTCATTGCTGATTCCCTTATTACATATAGTTTTATAGGTATTACTGGGATTCTGCTGCTATTTTTTCCCAGTACTATAATTTTTTCCCTATGGCATCCAACTTGGCAAATATATGTGGGCAGTTTTCTTCTTTCCCTTCATTTTCAGTTTAAAGCATTCTTGATCAGATTTGAAAGGCTCCAGGCAAATACATTTAATTTGGTCCAATTCAATCCAATAGATACTTATTAAGTGTTTACTATGTGCAAGAAATTGTCCTTAGGTGCTGAGGATACAAATATGAAAAATGACAGTTCATGCATTCAAGGAGCTTGAAATACAGTTCAAGAGAAGGAAACATGTGCACAAATAACTGTAATACAAGTTAGAATTTGATTAAGTGCATGAGAAATTTGAAGAAGGAGGAATCATTTCTGACTGGTTGGGTACACAGAATCAGGAAAATTTTTGACTTATAGACCTTAAAGCTAGAAGGGACATTTAGTTCAACTGTCATTGTTACAGGTAAGGAAACTGGGCTAGGTACTGGGGGATATACAAAAATTAGAATCATTGACCTCATGAAACTACTGAACTATAACCATATGCAAATAATTATAATGCAAATTAACATCATGATAAATGCATCACAATGCTGCAACATGCTATGTGAAAACTGAGAAGGAAGAAGTCCATTACCAGTGAGAGGAATCAGGAAAGATTTCATTGAAGAAGTGACATTTAAAGCTTTAAAGGATTGTTATTAGTTCAAAACAAGTTATGGAGTTTAGCAAGAGTGTGGGGGAGTACCTTTCAGGCAATAATATAAGCACTAGAAATAGAAAATTGTAAAGTACGTATGAAAGAAATGGAATAGTTAAGTCTAGCTGTAATATAGATAAAATATGTAGAAAGAGAATTATGAAATAAAGCTAACAAGATAGTGCCAAATTGTGGAAGATCTTGAATGCTTGAATTAAGTAATTTGAACTTTAGGAAAGAATAGGGAATCATTGGAGAGTTTTGAGCAGAGAAAGGCCATAGCTGAGAAAAAGTCTGGAAGGGATAGTTTGGAGGTGAGGTAGAATGAAAGGGAAAAGTCCTCTTAGCAATATTCTTGGCAAGTTGCAATGAAAAACTTTAGAATGTCATATTATGTATTCATAGTTCTGGAGTAACAATTGAGTTAGCTTTGTTTGCAGGAATACTTGATGGCTTTAGACCTATTAGCAAAGAAATGTGCTTTATGAAAACATTTTCCTGAAACTGAGACTCTACAGAGGGAATTCTTGAGGAGGAAATTCTATCAATGCAGATCAGCCCCTGTTGTGCTAAATTGGCATTAAACAGTTACCCAGGACACTTGGGAGTTAAATGAATTGTCCAGGGTTGCTCAGATTTTATTATTTATTGATATATCACTACTGAAATCAGTATATTCATGCATGCATGCATACACATGTTACTTTCATGCATGTGTGCATATATGTGTGTATGTATATTGACCCTCAATAATGGTATATCATATACTGCAACATTATGCATATGCATATGTATGTAGTTATATACTCATATCTTGCATTTAAGAAATACACATGTATATAATATACAAATCAAAATAGGACAATTTTTAGTGCTATTACAAATATTGAAGTGTTCTGAAATATCCTTTTGTTATCTTTTTGAATATAATTCTTTAAAGTTTTATTCATGTGAATAATTATGATCTAAAGTCCAGTAGTGTCAATTGCTTTTACAATTCTTGGACTTTCTTCTAATGGATTTTTGAATGGTACACTTTTTTTCTTTTTTGGTTCTATTGATGTTTTTCTTTTTCATTGCAAATATTTATAGATATTCATACTTTCTTAGAAATCTCTTATGACAAAGTAAGTTAGGTAAAACTAGTAATACAGTTATCTTATTTGAAAATGTATGTAACATTCTATATTAATAGCAGCACTTACCCACACTCATTAAAGAAATTAACAGGATATTTCTTTTCTCTCTATCCTACCTATTATGCAACTGGGGGGAAAAGAAAAGAAAAATAATTTCTTGTTAAAAATTATACATAGTCAAAAAAAAACAAATTCCTTTAATGACTTTATACTTATATACCATATTCTACATCTTAAATCCATCACACCTTTGTCATGGATCGCATGTTTTATTATCAGACCCCTGGAATCTTGAATTCATTTATATCATTGCCAATTATATTATATTCATATTTTTTTTTAAATTTTTCTATTGTACAAATTGTTCTCCTAGTCCTACTCATTTCATTCTTCATCAGTTTATAAAAGTCCTTAAAATTGCTCCTTTTAAAAATGATGCTATAAATTATTCTTCTGGTTTGGCTCATTTCACTCTGCATCTGTTCACCTAAATATTTTGTGTTTTTTTTTTTTTTTTGAGATCATCCTTTATTTCTTATAGCACAATAGTCTTCCTTCAAATTCATGCACCATAACTTATTCAACTCTTCTTCAGTTGTTGTATATGCTCTTATTTTCTTTTTTGCCACTGTAGAAGGAGCTGCTATAAATATTTTAATACATAAAAAATCTTTTCCTTTTTCTCTGATTTCTTTTGGAGATGTAGCAGTGATATAGCTGAGTCAAGGGGCATTTAGTATTTACTAAATTTTTGTGTAAAATTCCAAATTACTTTCAGGAATGAATATACCTACTCACAGGGCTGCCAACAGTTTATCAAGGTGATATTTTCCCACAAACCCTCCAATATTTATAATTTTATTTTTGTTATCTTTATTATTCTAATGGATGTGAGGTGGGCTCTTAGAATTGCTTTAATTTCCATTTCTCTAATAATAACTTGGGACACTTTCATATGGTTATTATAAATAATCTAGCTTTCTCTTCTGAGAACAATCTGTTGATATCTTTAAGCAATTTGGGAATGGATTTTTTCCTTATAAATTTGAATCACTTCTTTATATATCTTGGCAGCAAGACATTATCAGAGGACTTGCTGCAAAGATTTCTCCCAATTAAGTTTTTCCTTTTTAGTTAGCTTTATTAGATTTGCTTGTACAAAATATTTAGAATTTTGTGTATTTATAATGATCTATTTTATCTTCTGTGATCTTTATTCCTTATTTGGTGAGTTTTCCTCTTAACTGTAGTTCTAATAGATAATTTTTTCCATATTTTTAAAATTTGTTAATGATTTGACTTTAAAAATAGTATGAAAATACTAATAATTTGTGTGGATTATTTTGTGTCCAAGTCTGCTGTAATCTTTCAAATAATTATTTAATTGGCTCTTTAGAATTCTTTAAATACACAATCATAATAATTTTGTTTCTTTTTTAAAATCTGTGATTATTCCTTTAATTCCTTTTTCTTATTACTATAGCTAGCATTTCTAGCATTATGACAAATGGCAGTGGTAACAATGCAATAAAAATTGTTGCACTGTGACAGTGCAATAATAATTAATTAAATAAGAAACCACTGAAAAATTTTTCTAAAATCATTTGGAGGAAATTAACTTAATTGAAAAGAATCACTGAGTCAAAGAGTAAATCATAGAAATAATAGATAGTTTCTAAGATGAGATAGCATTCCAAGATTTTTTGGATGTGTGTTGGCAACTCCTAGAGGAAAATTATATCCCTAAACTCTTTTATTAATAAAAAAAAAATTAATGAATTGAGAATACATCTAAAATAGTAGAAAACCAATATACTAAAAATTTTCAAATGGAAATATTAAAAATTAAAGCGGACATTAACAAAATTAAAGTAGAATTAATAAATAAAACCGGGTACTATTTTTAAAAATAAATTAGATAAACCATTAGCTACTTTGATTTAAAAGAATGAAGAAAACCAAATTAAGTATATCCAAAATTAAAAAAAAAAAAACCATGCAACAAATGAAAAAATAAAGAATATTGGAAATTATTTTACTCAATGATCCAAAAAATTTAACAATTCAAATTAATAAGTGAATATTTATAAAAAACATAAAATACTGAAATTCACAGAAGAAATGGAAAGTTTAAATTTAAGAAGAAGAAATTGAACAAGCCAAAATGACCTTCTTTATAAAACCCCCAGACTCCAGAATTAGAATGTCTGACAGCTAGACATAATAAGTTAATGTTTTCATTTGGGTTCTTTTTGGTTCTTTATGACTTTCGGGGAGTGATAAGATTTCCTTTGGTTGAGGGAGTGGGAGTAGAAGTTGTGCTTTTTTCTTTTATTCTTTTAAACCTTCCGAGTGGGTAATTCCTCCTGGCTTATTTGTTAGTTCTCTGTGGTATAGTTTCCTCTTCTCTCCAATCAAGGGAGCTCAAGGGAAAAATTAGGAGCGTCTGGTTATACATAGTTTTAATTAAATGGCTAAAGAACTCATCCATCACTTTGGAACTTGAATATCTATCGACTTCTTGAGCTTGCCTCTGTTATACTTTCCCTCCAGTTACATATTTGCCATCCCTCACAGATCCATTGTTATAACTTTGACACCTTAAATTTAATTAATTAATTATTTCTTCAATTATGGAAAGTTCTCTGGATACATGAAGAGGCTCAAACATTGCCCTTTCAAGTGCCTCACTTGGTCCTTCAATCTAAAGAGTCTTATTAAAGTTCACAAAATTTTCAAAGGGTACAAACCCACTTCTTAGACAACCCTAAAATTAGAAGTTTGCTAGCATATTTTTGGTGATTATTGGGTGAGTTAGTACCTCCATTTGTAATGCCTTGTTTTTTTTTTTTTTTCTTTTTTTTCAGGAATCCATTGGAGATTGTTAGAGAAAATTTTTGCAGGTCCCCTGGGATGACTTTGTACAGATTTCCATCTATACTACCTTAAACATTGTGGCAGTCATCTTCTGGAGAAAGATATGGATTTCCTCATATATTGGAGAGACTTATAAGTAGAATTTTTACCCAAATAATTTTGATTTTTTTATATTAGGGTCCCACATTTCAATCCCACACACCTATCAGAATAACTTCATGTTCTCTGGCAGCTCTTTTGTAACTAAACTTTTTGTCTCAGAAGGGAAGAATCATTTTTATCTTACTTTTCTTTATTTTTCATTAGTTTTTACTAATAAAAATAGTTTTCTAGTTTTTAAATGTAATTTAAAATTTTTTTATATTATTTTAAGGTGGAGCAAATAACTCTTGGGTTGACCTGTCAGTAGATTATTGGTTGCAGAAGTAAAAGTATCAAACTGTTTCACAAATCTTTTAGAAGTCTTTATCTCTCAGGAAATAAAATAAAATAAGAATAATAGGTTACTGTTTCATGTTGAGAAGTATTTTCAATGCATGCTTAACAATCTTTTAAAAGTATTGACTTTATATTTATATTTTTTTTATACAGGACATAAATAGCTATCTTAACATATGATTGATTTTGCATATTAAGTTCTTTTCTAAAAGAGATGTTGAAAATTCTCTTGGATTCTAGACTTGGGTCAAAGGCATGGTAGAACAAAATAATATCATCTCTTGAGAGCTGATTGTTAAATTTCTAGTGAGAGCATTTATACCTCAGAAACTGGCAGGTGCTACAAATCAAGGCTTCATTTATTGTTTTGTTGATTGCCTTAAGGAAACAATGGAGAAAATGTTAACAATGCAGATTAAACTTAAAAGCATGTTATACATTTTTTCCCCTCCCAGATCTGGTTGTTAAATATTTGACAGCATACTACTGACCATATTTAAACTTCAAATTTAGTTATATTTTTCACAGTTTTATTTTGGGCTAGAGTTTAATTAATCAAGAAAGTGTGAACAGGGTCTCATCCTCTTGCTTTGGGATTAATTTACATCAGGACATAAACCTGGTATGTATGAACCAAGAATGATTTCACTCCTCCTGTTGCTATAGGTACTCAATTATTTATATAAGGAAGATTGACTGAGTCTTCTATTCAAGGGATACTACAGAGACTTTAAATTAGTATGTCATAATAATATGTTGATATTAATTTAATAAAAATGAGGCTTTAGTGTTATCCAACTTCATTCAGAATCTGATATAAATCATTAAATCTTCCAGATTCTGAGTGCCAACTCCTTCATTTTATAATTGAGGAAAATGTAGTCCAAACAAATTCAATGAGTTATCCAAAGTTACAAAGTAGTTTAGTGACAGAGATCTACATTTAAGTAGGGTGAGTACTGTGAAAGCTCTAGCCAAAAAAAAAAAAAAAATTACCAAAAAAAAACTTCCTTCCTCTCTTGGAAAACTCCCTTTTTGACAGCTGCCAGATTTGCAGATCAATAGAATGCTGTTAATAGTTTAATCTAGATTTTAGCCAAGCATTTGACAAAGTCCTTCGTGTTATTTTTGAAGAACAGATAAAAAGATCTGGTTCAGACAATAGTATAGCTAGTTTGATTTGGAATTAGTAAAATGGTTGTACCCAAAGAGTAGTCATTAACAATTCATTGTCAGCTGAGAAGAATGTCCCTTTTTTCCTCTCAGTAACTTACATAAAACCAGAAATGACATACTTGCATGTCTGAAGATGACACAAAGACTAGATTATGGTCAGGATCTCCAAAGTTATTACAAAATATTGGATCAAATTTAATAAGATAAAGTTTCTTAGGGATGAATGTAAAGTTTAATATGGGTTTAAAAAAACAGAATTCTGTAGGTACAATACAGGGGAGATGTGAGTAGTCTGTTGTCAGTTGCACTGACAAGAATTTGAAGACTTTAGTGAACTGCCAACTTAATGAATCAACAATGTGACATGGAAACAAAGAAAGTTAATTCAGTTCCAGGTTGTAGTAAGAGGGAATTACTGTGAAAAGCCTTAAGTTCATACCATTCAAGCGTTGTCTAAAGAACCAGAAGATATTTAGTTTGGAATCCATTCAGGGTGGGACATACCAGCTTTCATAAAGTATCAAGCTTTACTGATACCTTTAAATTTTTGTTGGAAAGATTAGACTAGAAACAAATAGAGCTGGTTGAAAAATGAAATAGTATTAAGTCTCTACTTCCATCCTTACTCTCTTTTCACTAGCAATGATAGGGTTCTGTTAATGGATAGTTGGCAAAGTTGCTACTATGATGAGTAATTGTATGAACAATGAGGTGGTTAAATTATTTTGCCAATTGATTTTTTTCTTTTAAAATTAAAAAAAATTTTTGACTCACTTAAAACCCTGTTACCTTAAACTAGAATGAGGTATGAATAATAATTTAAAAGCCCACAGAAATATTAGGGAATAGAAATGTTCAGAGAAGATAGACTTGCAAAATCTGTTTCAAACGAACAAACTTTGGAGCAGGCTTATACAGTTTTTAGGACCTATGATGGCCATCCTCATCAAAATTATTGATGGCACATTGATCAAATTTAATAAGATAACGTTTCATAGAGATGAATGTAAAGTTTCATAAACTTATATTTGTAATATTGCTACAAAGCTAATTTGTAGTCATTATTTTCATCTAAATATGCAAATAATAGGATTTCAGTTTTAAGATCTCTCGCAGAGTAACAAATATTCTATGAAGTATTTGATTTTATCACGAACTCTAAAGAACTGGTAATGAAGTAGTGGACATATTTAAAGAAGAGTTGTCCTTTTCATAACTCAGGAGACTAATTTTGCTCTACTTTATTATAATTTTATACAAGATTGTGAAAAATGAATTTGATTTATCCAGAGGCTAAATGAAGGTTTCTAAAGAATAAGGTATTTAATAAATAACATCTCATGAGTTGTACTTAAGTAGCCATTATTTTTTAGCCATTGTTTAAAAGCAAGGAAATTTACTTCTTGGGTAACAAAATTCTTGGATTTTAATCTTTAGTCTTGCTAGTATCAACACATTTCGAATCTTATTTTACAAAAATTCATTTTTAGAAATAGACTTTAATGAGTATTGGTATTTAAACTTCATTTTAAAGTCCCATTGGTATAGAGAATCCTAAAGAAATTATTTTATAGATTCTTTTTTACATTGAAATTTCATCCTAATAGATTGTGTTGACATTATTATGAAGACATTAAATTGCATCTAAGTAAAAGGAAATTGATGTTGATATCATAAAAATTATGAAATGCAATTACTTCTTAAGTTCAATAACTGTTTTTTTTTTTAAGTCTTTTGAAAGAAATACTAGGAAGAAATTGTCTCATAACAGCTTGCAAAATATTTGGCAGTGCTAGCTAAGTATCATTAGCCTCTCTTGGGAGAAGAGAGCTTAAAGAGTGACATCTCTCAGAAATCTGTGAGCAAACAAGTATTATCCCCCATTGTGGCTAATTCTTAGGTTCTTGTCCAACTCTCATATCTCCAGTGGTTCCTTGACCTTGACCTAGCTCTTTTTCCAATCTCTCTCTCTCTCTCTCTCTCTCTCTCTCTCTCTCTCTCTCTCTCTCTCTCTCTCTCTCTCTCTCTGTGTGTGTTTCTTCCTTTCTCTCTCTCTCTCTCTCTTTCTCTCTCTCTCTCTCTCTCTCTCTGTGTGTGTGTGTGTGTGTTTGCACGTGCAGGCACACACACACACACACACACACACACACACGTTTTCCCTCTCATGTTGTATGGTCTGAATCCTGAGAAAGAGCCTGATTTGAACTCTGAAATGTCTTGTTCAAATCCCTCCTGAGTGTCTGGCATGCATATTTTCTTCTTCTACTTGCCTCTGAGGGTATCCTTATGGGCTGACAGGGACTTGGACTCAATATAACTATGTTTTTCTCCAAAGTCCACAAAACTCAATAAATTGAGCAATGCCAAAGATGACTATTTAAATGACAGTCTTGTAGTTTATAGTTTAGGTAGTGAAGAAAGGGGGTGAAATCAGAAAAAATTAATTCGATTTTTAAAATAGCAAAATAATTAGAAAACAGTAAAGATTTTAATCACTTTTTCACTTAAAAAAAAGAAATCCCATCTGTGCTGACAGCTTATTAAGTTTCAGCTTTAGGCAATTTGAAATTGTTAGAATATCAAAATTGTTATCCAAGGCTTCATAATGGAAAGCTTGCTCCAATTTAATTACAATACTAGAGGTGCTACCAATACATAGCAATTTGCCATGAAACTTTTTGTAATGTAAAATAAAATTTTGGAGAATTTAAAAGATTATTAATTATTAAATTAATATTTAATTGTATTAATGATTAAAATAATTATTGTAGTAAATCACATTTATTCCAGGATTGATGAGTTCCAGTATATATGTTAAAGGATATGTCACATGCTTAACATATCAAACAAGTAAGTTAGAGTACAAGTATAAAATCCTATTGAGATCAAGCAGTGATGAACAGTATTAGGACTTAGTGAAAGAGATCCTAAATTGTACCTTAGATGTTTTCTTTTAAAAATTTTTCTACATGTAGTATATTTAACAATGCTTGATGATGCTATTTAAATCACATAAAGAAGTATATTTTTGCTAAGAAAAAAGAAGGCTGAAAAATTTGTGATTGATTTATATTTCAAATAAATATATGGCTAAATTTAAGCCTATAACTTGGACCATGCCATTAATGCCTCTACTTCCCCTACTAGCAGCATTTCCTAAATGTAACTTTAATTCTTTTGAGTGATTAATAATTCTTTTGAAAATTGAACCTGAAAGGTTAAAAGTATATAATAATTGCAATTATTTTACAAAATTGTTGAAATTATTTTAGCACAATGCATGAAAGGTCACCGTGCTTTGAGCAAAAATTATACTTAGAAGTAAAAGCTAGATTTGCCAAATCTCATGGGCTTTTTGAACTCATTCTCTTTTGGGACTTCATATATGCAAGAACATACTATGCTTCAAGATGTGTGGGAAATAATTTTAAACTACTGTTCTTGCTATACCTTCTCAGTAAATATCCTTTTCATAAAGACTGATTGATGTCAGCTGGTTTATTGACATTAGGTGGTTCATTTAATAAGGGCTCAGGAACAGGGTTAAAAGCCAGGCTGACAGGATTGGTTGTACAATCAAAAGTAATAAGAAAAGAAGAGGAATAGGTTTAAATTTAAAGTACATGTATAAGTAGTTAGTTCCCTTTCACCTGCAGGATCAAACATCAAATCCTCTGGAATCCAAAGACCTTCATTGCCTCCCCATTTTCTATCTTCTAGTCTTGCACTTTATATTCTTCCATAGACTCTGTGATCCTTGTTTCCTTTTTGTTCCTCCCACAAGATGTTCCATTTCTCCATTTTGGGTATTTTCAGTGATTCCCCATGCATGGAATGCTTCCCTTTTTCATCTCTCTCATATCTTCAAATCCCAGCTAAAATCCTACTCCTGCAGGAAGCTTTTCCCAATCCCCCTTTATTCTAGTAATTTTTGTCTGCTGATTATTTCCAATTAAATCCTGTAAATGGCTTATTTGTACCTAGTTGTTTGCATGCCGTCTCCTCCATTAGACTATGAACTCTCCGAAAGCCAGGACTGTCTCTCACCTTTCTTTGTATCCCCAGAAAGTAGCAGGGTGCCTGACACGTAGTAGGTGCTCAATTACTGTTTATTGACTGACTAATTCTCTGCTAGGTTCCAAGACTGATGCTTTTTTAGAATCCATAGCCAGCATTTCTCTTTGTCATGGATGGTAGGGATGGGTCATAATCCCTGAGCCTGCCAATATCTTTGGGGAACCTCTTTCCAGGTACTTCCTCTGATGTTGGCAGCTGTCCTCTGTAGGACTCCAGTTATTAATGAGACTTCTGGTTTTCTCAAACTCACTCTCAGTTACCCTTTCACCTAAAATAAAAAAATAATAAACTCAAATGAGACAGAAGTGTTATGACTTGCAAGGGGTGGGGAAATGCTCAGGTTTCCTCCTCCCAATCTGCACCTGGTAGATCAAATAAATTCTCATTTGAAAGCTATCAGGTCTTCCAGGCACACTTAGTTTTGGCTCAGAAACTCATGAGTTATCATCCTTTTGGCTTCTCAGTCAATAGTAGAGCATAAAACCACATCTATATTAAAGATGATTATGCTCTATTGAATTTTTGGACCTTCTCTCGAATGTCTGAAAAATTGCCCCAACATGTAATATGCATAAAACTGTGGGAATCTTTACCCTAGCTCTCACTCAAAGCCAGTAGGAAGCCGTGAACAAAGAGAGGGAATGCCAGTGTTTTTGCTTTATTGTCTCCCCAAGTGCCACGAAGCACATGATTTTGTGGCTGCTTCTATCCTTATTTTGTTTCTTCTTATGTGAAGGACTATTGGAGATATCTGTGACTTTTGGGGCTTCAAAAGGCTGGAAATTCATCCTAGAGTTTGCTGGCAGTCAAATCTGGTAAAGGGTGAGTCCCCAGAGGGCCAGAGATGGGGATCCGTGTCAATGTTTGTTGCCAACTTAGCCCCAAAGCTTTCCTTTAGAGAGAACTCAGATCTGAACTTTCTGAGTAACTCCATTTTCCATCAGTAGTTTTGTTGGGTTTCAACTCTATGGAACACAATACCCCCATACTAGGTACCTTCAAGTTGCTCACCTTCTCCCTTTCAGCTTCTTTTTGTGTGCTGCCTTTTCCCGTTAGATTTTAAGCTCTTTGAGGGGCAGGGAATTGCCTTTTTCTTATTTGTATCTTCAGTGCTTAGAACATAGTAGGCACTTATTTAATATGTATTGGATTGAACTGAATTAGATTGATTATGTACCTTGGGATTGATTTGGGTTTTTTTTGTTAGCCTAATTAGGTTCTGGGATGCTCATGACTTGAAGACTGGCCATATGATGGTGACTTTTTTATGTTAGCCATTGAAAAAGATTTTTGGCTAAGAGCTAAAATTTGCTTGTATCCCCTACATGGGAGTATTCATATTCATCCCCACCAAACCATGGATTCTTGATGTAATAAAGTTAATAGATAAAATTAACTCGTGAAAAAGCAAGCCATGATGTTCTAGCAAGTTCCTATGCTTTTTCTTTTCTTTTTCTTTTTTGAGCATTATACAGTGAAGTCATTTCATTTTTGCTCCCAAAAGCTAATTGTCAAATCCAGAGTGAAAACATTTACACCTTGGAAATCAGCAAATGCTACAAATAAGGCATGATATAGAGTTTTGACAATTGTCTAGATACAAGAAAATGATGGATAGATGTTAATATGGTATCTAGGATGTACTGTGACCTATTTAACATGTATAGGACTGCTTGCAATCTGGGGGAGGGAGTGGTAGGAGAGAGAGGGAAAATCGGAATAGAAGTGAGTGCAAGGGATAATGTTGTAAAAAATTACCCTGGCATGGATTCTGTCAATATAAAGTTATAATTACTTAAAAAAATATATGTATATGTATATTTATATGTATATATATATATACATAGAAAAAAAAGATGTTAATAATGCAAATTTAACTTAAAAGTTTCATGTATTTCCCCCCAGAGAAGTGGAACATTTAACTACCACACCATAATCATACTGTTCATCATTTGAACATTTTGTTGTAGTTAGTACCATCACCAGAATATAGATAGGGGTAGAACAGAGTTAAAATCACCTTGGTCTATTTTGCTCTATTCATTTTCTTGGCAAAAGATTTGGTGAGACAGATAATTGAGCATTTTATAAAAGAGGAGGCATGGAAATTTGTTTGTATGTGTATTTCAATGTTATACTTTTCATTGTCCCCTATACAATCAAATAATCAAAAACGTATATTTTAAAAATAATGTTCTTGAAACTGACAGGTGGAAGACTGGGGACATATTTCAAAATTATCTGACATTTTCTGAGCATACAAAGTTCTACTTTATAAATGTCAATTAGTTTTGCAATTTTATCTTATGACCAAAAGATTTATTATTATTTCTAATATTATCTCCATGATCTATAAAAAATGCATTTTAATTAAAAGCATACATAAATTCTGATATTAAGAGTCTAGAAGAAAAAAATCCCAAACACATGCAGAAGTTCTGTACTGAATAAATCATGTGTACTTGAGAATGAAAGCTGTCTTGTGAGAGAGAAATTGTGTGGAGTTACAGTAGATTTATTGTGTGAGTGTGCTTCTACATGGCACGCAGGACCCTGGGCATGACAGAGCAATTTCACAAGCAAACAACTGGTACCAGAAGGAGATACGAGGGTAGAAAAAAAGGGGGATGGAGAAATAAGAGTGTATACATATTTATACACACACACACACACACACACACACACACGTATATATAAATATATAATGTATACTCCTCACTCATTCATACATATATGTCTTACTTTCTCAGCCAACTTGCTCTGTTAAGCAGGATATAGATCGATGAAGAGAAAGGTAGATATTACTGCTAGATAGCAATATAATACATCTAATATTGTTGCTGTTTAGTCATTTCAGTTATATCTGACTGTGACTCCATTTGGAGTTTTCATGGCTAGGACGGTCTGCTATTTCTTTCTCTAGCTCATTTTACAGAGGAGAAAACTGAGGCAAACAGGGATAAGTGACTTGCTCAGAGTCACACAACTAGTAAATATCTGAGACCAGAATTAAACTAATGAACATCAGTCTTCCTTACTTCAGGCCTGGTATTCTGTCCACTATGTCCCCTAGCTGCTAAAATCTAACCTATCTAATACTAATTATATTATATAACACATAATATAAATTCAATTATATTAAATGCAAAATATAAATGACATTACATATGTGACAACAATATATTATAAAAAGTTTTTATATATATACATAGAAAACATATGACAATATATTTGCATATTGCTGTCTACCAGTAAAACTCTAAAGAAAAGCTTTGTTTATTCCAAGTATATTTATTGAAAAAATTTTCATATAGACAAATTGTAGCTGTTTCCAAAAAAATAAAATTAATTTACCACTTGTAATGCAATTTATTTTAAAATGCTAAACAATGTTTAAATAAGCATCTAAGTCATAAATATGTATTGGTATCTTTGCTTATGCATAGAAACTGAAAGACTCATTGCAGATAATTGGATTAAGGAGGGAACAAACGAAATTTACAAATTTACAAGGATAGTCCAGTTTTAAGTGTTTATAACTTTACTCCAGTTCAGACTAACCAATACATTCTATACTTTCTTTCTAAATGTAATGAAGTCTTAAAAGCATTATTCTTCCCTTATAGTTCTGTTATTAAGTTTTTGTTGGTAAGTGGAATAAAACGTCCAGGAGTTTTGTATGAAAATCCCAAGACACTGATTATAGAAATTTAAAAAATATCAAGGATCTCCTACAATTGATTCAAATTCATCTACAGAAGTTATTTTGCTTTTTCCAAAAACATGCTGCATAGTTTTTCATCACACAAAATGCCTCATTTAACTACTCTGATATTTCCTGCTGACATCATCAAAGCCTTGACATGTGACTTACTCCAGCGGGTCACAGTGGACTTTTTTGCTTTAAAGTCAAACAAAAAGAAGGGGAAATGTTTAATTTAATTTTTAGCAGAAATTTGATTCTTATCCCCCACCATCCCAACCAGGCTATTTTTTTTTTCCTTTGATGGGAGGCTGTCATGTTGCTCCTATTTTTTTTAAAAAAAGCTTTACACTTATTTTACTCAATACAAAAATATTAATTTGGCATAATATGAGCAATACATCAATTAGCAGCCAAGTTGGCTAAGAAAGTAAAACATATGCTTACACACTGTTCCTTAATGAACGGTATGTTTGCTTTGGCTGAATTGCTGCTCCTTGGCAAATTATCATTTTTATTAATTTTCCATCTAACAAGCAAGGAAGGTACTTTGTTGAGCAAAATCTAGGAGAGCACTAGAAGAGTTTAAGACAAGCTTAATTTTCTTTAAACTTACATTAAATTTAGTTTTAAAATTATGATGAAATTATTTAGTTCTAATGCTGTTCCTTAAGTAGGCATATAAATATTCTCCAATTAGGAATATGGCTAAATATGTAATGTTTAATAAAACAGACACAAATAATTTCAATTCATTTCAGTCAAATTCCATAAGCATTTGTTAAATACCTATTATATTTCTGCACTGTGTAATGAAATGGATTTGCAAAGACAAAAAAGAAAATAAACCTTTCTTTCAAAGAGGTAGATAGATGTTGCAGTAGATAGAGTCTTGGACTTGGAGTTAAAAGAACTGAGTTCAAATTGGATCTCAGATATTTACTCACGCTGTGACCTTGGTAAAATTGCATAATCTCTCACAATCTCAGTTTCTTCCTCTGCAAATGGGAATAATAACTGCACCAATATCACAGATTTGTCAAATTATCAAATGGGATAATATATGAAAAGTACTTTGTACACCTCAAATTTATACGTGCATGCTATTTATTGTTCTGTAGAACTTTGAATATGGCCACTCAGGAAATGTTTCCTAAACTGGAGGAAAAGCTATTGTAAACAGAGCTTGGGAAAACAGGGCATCTAAGTATCCACTCTTTCTTGAGGAGGTAATGAAAAATTGAGTGTTTTGTCTGCCTGTTCTGTAGACAAACACTATAATTAGGCATCAATGATATTATCTATGCTGAAGATGATTTTGCCTCCACAAAATTTGGATTGTATCTATAGCTGAATAGATAAATAGGAATTACTTAATTCATACAATCATAGATCTAGAAATAGAAGGATCTTTAATGGTTATCTCATCCAAATTCCTCATTTTATAGACGAAGAAACTGAAACACAAAGATGTTAAATGACTTGCCTATATTCACAGACATAGCATCAGAGACAGAATTTGAACCTGGGTCCTCTCGCCTTGTTCCCCCTTTTACACAGGAGGACCTAAAACTTGGAGAGTTAAATGACCTACCTATGGTCACACAACTGTCTCAGGAGAGAATTTAACTTGTTTTCATAGCATTTTACTGAATAATGTGTTAAATAATAGATTTAAAACTATGAGGGAGGTACAAAAAAATGTAAGACATGAAAATCTCTGATTTCCAAGAGTTTTCAATATTTGGTAGGAGAAATATTTTGTTGACTTTACTGAACCTACATTATGATATTAATTGTTTTTTAAAACCCAAGAAACATGTTTAATCCAACTCTAAAAATCCCTTTCATAACGAACTTAATGATTATTATATTGCTATTGCAGCTTCCTTATAGCACTTATTGACTCCTTTCTCTACAATATACTAGGTAGACTTTTGGAGGAATGTCTGAACTTATTATTTAACTGATGTAGGGAAAATCCTCCTAGCAAAAAAGATCAGCCACTTGTCTGCAGCTTAACCTTAGAGAATTGCCTTGAAACATTGAGGGATGAAGTAATTACCCTAAAATCACAAAGCTAGAACTATGTATCTGAGGCCAATCTTGGAGACAGGACTTCCTTATTCCAAGGTCAGCTTCTGATATCCATCATCATATGACCTCTCAACAAATAATTGTTACCTTCTTGTTTCTAATAGTGAGAGAAGTATAAATTAAAACATCTGAGGCAAAGAATTTAAAACAACAAAATTCAATGCTGGTAGGATTTCGGGGAAAGACCATATTGGTGATGGTGGAACTGAAAACAGTTGTAGTCTTTTTGGAAAATAATTTGGTAAAATAGAATAAGAGTTATAAAATATAATCTTCCCCAGTGATTCTTCTGTTAAGATCATATACGAAGGATGTTGCTAAATGGTTGAAAAAAGACTCAACTACAAAGGATATTCATAGCACCATTATTCCTAATAGCAAAAGACTGGAAACTTTCATCTGTCCAATAACTAGGAGATGATGGACCACATTGTGGCATAGAAACGTAACGAAATACAATTGTGCCATAAAAATTAAAAAATACGTGGAAAGAAATATATAATGATAAAAAGTAAAAAATTCAAAATAAAACTAACAGAACTAGAAGGGAAATCCTCAAAATCTTAAAAGTAAAAACAGATTAGAATATGTAGAAATTGTAAATGGTTTCTTTTTTGTTTTTATATCTGTCTTCCTCCCTCCCTTAGACCAAAATGCAAATAGTTTAGAAATTATGAGGGGGTATGCTATTTTATTTCTTATTTTGTTTTTGTGTCTGTTTTCTGGTTAATTATTAAATATGTAATAATTTTAAATTGAGTGGTAATGTTATTGTCCTCATTAGATTTTAAGTTTTCTAGGAGCAGAATGGCTATCCCAGCATGTTGAATGTTTTCTTTGGGTTCTCATCTGCTTAAAATCATAGCTCATGGGAACTTGTACCAAAATGTTCACTTTTTTCCTCTAGTCAGCAGGACAAAAATAGTTCAAGTAAAGACATTCAATGAAATAGCATAGCAAGAAAAGTCATGGTAGAATATTTCATCTAAAAACCTAAGCAAAATATTCTACAAATACAAATATCATCAAGTAGGGCAATTAGGCACATGTAAAGATCATGAAAAGAGGCATATAGATAAGAAACATATGAATCTAGGGCATAGACAGAGTAAAAAGTATGACTCATCTACAGCACTACCAATGTCTTTTAGAAGGACATTATCTTCTGCTTTCAATAGGTCCTACCCTTTTCCCCACCATGATTTATTCATAAAGAAATGAAAAAATGAGTTTAATGAAGTAATGATCAATTAACCCCAGAAATTTTATTTAGATGCAGTGAACTGTATCAAAATTTTCAATTTTTACTTTTTTCTCATCTTCCCTTCTACCAGTTGATGAGAAGTTCCTTAACAATAATCACAAATTCAGTAATCTGATTACCAAAAATGTAATGATTTCTGTCACATATATGACAAAAGATTTTTCCTTCTTCATGATGTGGCTGTCCCTACATGATGTGTCTTTTAAGTTTCACATATTGCCTTGAGTTGATCATAGAAATGTGCTTTATGATCCTGTCCAGGAAAGAAAGATGGTCATTTATTACAGTATCTTAAGTGATAGCTTTTTAAAATTATAGCTTTTTATTTTCAATATATATACATGGATAATTTTTGATACTCACCCCTACAAAACCCTCTGTTCTAATTTTTTTCTCCCTTCCTCCCCTCTCCCAATCAATAAGTGATCCAATATATGTTAAACATACACAAATTCCTTTATACATATTTCCGCAAATATCATGTTGCATAAGAAAAATCAGATGCAAAAGGAAAACATGATAAAGAAAACAAAATGCAAGCAAACAACACCAAAAAGAGTGAAAATACTATGTTGTGATCTACACTTAGTTCCCACTCTACTCTCTCTGCGTGTAGATAGCTCTCTTCATCCCAAGGTCATTGGAACTAATCTGAATAATTTCATTGTAGAGCAACGTCCATCAGAATTGATCGTTGTATAATCTCGTTGTTGCTATGTATAATGATCTCCTGGTTCTGCTCACTTCACTTAGCATCAGCTCATGTAGATCTTTCCAAGCCTCTCTAAAATCATCCTACTGATCACTTCTTATAGAACAATAAAATTCCATAACCTTCATATATCATAATTTATTCATCCATTCTCCAACTGATGGGAATCCATTCAGTTTCCAGTTTCTGGCCACTACAAAAAAGGCTGCCACAAACATTCTTGTACATGTGGGTCCCTTTCCCTTCTTTAGTATCTCTTTGGGGCATAAGCTCAGTAGAAACACTGCTGGGTCAAAGGGTATGCAGAGTTTGATAACTTTTTGAGCATAGTTCCAAATCGCTCTCCAGAATGGTTGGATCTGTTCACAATTCCACTAACATTTATCAGTCTCCCAATTTTCCTGCATCCCCTCCCAACATTCATCATTATTATTTCCTGTCATCTTAGTTAATCTGACAGGTGTGTAGTTGTATCCCAAAGTTGTCTTAATTTGCATTTCTCTGATCAATAATGATTCGGAGCATCTTTTCATATGACTAGAAATAGTTTCAATTTCTTCATCTGCAAATTGTCTGTTCATATCCTTTGACCATTTAAGAGATTTCAGCAAGGTTTTGCTTTGTTGGTTTGATGGCAGCATAGTTTCTGCTGGACATTGGTCTCTGCTACCAGGTTTTTGTATCTTATCATCATGGCTACCCTTAGTCACCTCAGTTATAGTTTGCTAAGATATAGGAGCAAAAGGACAACTTGACAATATTTTAGTCATAGGTACCACATGAGCTAATACAATCTAAGCAGAATATCCCCAGGTTAAGAATGTCTTTTTTTTTTTTTTTGACTAGATGGTGATTAGAAATCTCTGTTATAGATAACTAACTTAGGGGTTAGTCATTCTAAGATACTCTTTGGCTTAGCATGCAAATTAATTTGCTATCCCTTTCCCACAAAATGTAAGCTAAGGGGGCAAGGGTCATGTGTTCTTTATTCACCTAGTTAACTTTCCTGCTGTTATTATGCTTATCTGAAAACAGCAAAGCTCTCTTCTTTTGGTGTTATATTGTGAAAAACCCTATTATATCTCCCTAAGGGTCATTTTTAGTTTTGGTCTATCTTAAGAGAGAGAGGTTTCTCCTACTACATGTTTAAGCAAACTCTGGATGAACATTTGTCTTATAGGTGGGAGAGGTGATTTATTCAAAAAAAATCTTGACCTAGATGACATCTAAAGGCCCTTCCAATGCTTGTGTGATTTTGTAATGTGTTAGACTTACTCTTTATTAAATACTTTTGTTGTGGAATCATTTCAGTTGTGACTGATTCTTTTTGACTCCTTTAGGGGTTTTCTTGGCAAAGAAACTGGAATGGTTTGTCATTTCCTTCTCTACTTCATTTTACATATGGGGAAACTGAGGCAAACAGGATTAATTGATTTATCCAAGGTCACACAGTTAATACATGTCTGAGGCCAGATTTGAACTCAGTTCTTCCCAAGTTCAATAACAATGCTCTATCCACTGAGCCACGCAGCTACCTGATTATAATCAAATGTTTATACTTTATAAAATAATTTTCAATTACTCTTAAAATTTAACTTCTGTATTATTTATATATTTTTTACTAGTGATTTGATATCTGTTGGTAGCAGTGTTCTTTTTTTTTTTTTTTTTTGCAAAATTGATAACTTTTCTTTTGTAAACTAGAATGCTCTATTGTTAGGTGCATAAACCCTGAAAACTGATTGAGAAAATCAATTGATCCATGACAACTTTAAGTATGATATATTTTGTCTCTCAATAATTTCTGATTTTAACTCAAGTTTGTTAGATTTCATCACTGAAATTCCTGATTTTCTGGAATGAGATATGGTAGTATGGTAAATTTTAGTACACTCTTCCATTTGAATTTGTAAATAAAAGTTTGATATCACATGTTTCCTATAGACAATATACTGTTGAATTCTATAATTTTTCAAAATCCATTTTGTAACTCTTTTTCTTTTTATGATGGAACTAAATCTACTTAAAATTAATTTTATTATTGCTCAGCATTTATTTACTCTTCCTTCCATCCCCTACCAAATGAACAATTAAAATATAAAGAGAGAAACTGAACCATCATAACAAATTTGCATATTCATGTCATTCAATAAACATTTATTAAATAGTTACTGTGTCTGAGGCACATTCATGTTGGGGATAAAAATAGGAAAAAAATTGTCTTCAAGAACCTTGCAGTCTAATGGGAAAAGATTTCACACACACACAAAAGAAGCTTAAAAAGGGAATAGGGAAAAGAAGAAGATCAGAAAAAGAGAGGGACCAAAAAAGAGGACAAGAAAAATTATGATGGAAAACTCAAGAGAAATTGCAAAGTAGTGCACACAGATGAGAAATGAAGATTTGTGATGAACTGAGTTTGAAATTCACAGTTCTGCCCCTCAACCAGAAGGACAGACAGAAGGTGGTGATGAAGTGGAGGATTAAGACTGATGGGTTCCTACAGGATGATGAGATTTTCTCAATAGTAAGCTTTCTTGGGTGCAGTAGAGAAGTAGGTCAGAGAAGTCCCCAACAATTGCATCTAGGAAAGAAATGAGTAACTAAACAAAACAAATCTCCATATTGATCATATCCAAAAATATATATCTCATTATGCATTTTAAATCTATCACTTCTCTGCAAGGGGTGGATATCATAGATCCTCTTTGGTCCTTGGAATGGTGGGTTGTTATTGCATTAACCAGAGTTCTAAAGTCTTTCTCCATTATTTTTTCTTAAGATGGTACATTTATAAAAAGATTTTCTTTTTCTGCTCACTTCACTGTGTATTAATTCACAGAGGTATTCCTATTTACCTCTGAAACTACATTTTGTCATTCCTTGTGGTGGAATCATATTATATTCATGTATCATAATTTTTTAGCAGAAAAACTAGCAGTTTCCAGTTTTTTGCTACTACAAAAGAGCTGTCATAAATATTTTTTGTACATAACAATCCTTTATTTCTTTCTTTGATCTTTTTGAGTGTAAGCCTAAGTAGTGACATCTCTGGATTTGTACACTTTAGTGACATTTGGGCATAATTCCAAATTGTTTTCTAGAGTGGCTGAACTAATGCATAGCTCCACCAATAATTCATTAGGATGCTTGTTTTCCCTCAGTCCCTCCAATATTTGTTAATTTCTTCTTTTGTCATTTTTGCTAATCTCTTAGGTGTGAGAGGTACTTTTGTTTATATTCCTCTAATTATTAGTGTTTTAGGGCATTTAAAAAATAGTATTTGAGACCTTGGATTTCTTCCTTTGAAAATAGCCTATTCATGTCCTTTGATCTGTGTATTTAGACTTTTGTTCTTAGACTTTTGAATTAGTTGCTTATATATCTTAGACATAAGGCCTTTTTCAGAGAAAATTGCTGCAGAGATTTTCCCCATTTACCTTTTCCCCTCTAATTTTAACTACATAAGGTATGGTTGTATGAAAACCTTCTACTTTATGAAGTCAAAATTTTCCATTTTTATTCTTTGGCATCTATCTTGGTACACAATATGAAATGTTGATTTACACCTAATTTCTGCCGAATCATTTCCTGTTTTCCTAGTAGTCTTTGTTAAATATTATATTGTTACTCCAGTTGCTGGAGTTTGGGGATTTCTGAACACTATGCTAATGTGTTAGTTTGCTTTTGTGTGTTTTATATTTAATCTGTTTTATAGTCAACCTCTTTATTTTTTAGCCAATACTAAATTGTTTTTAATGAGTATTGCTTTACAATTTGGTTTGAGATATGGAAGATCTCTTTCTTTTCTTATCTTTTTCCATGATTACATTTTCCATGATTCCAGACCTTTTGTCTCTCCATATGAATTTTTATAATTATTTTTTCAACTTCTATAAAATAATCTTTTGATAGTTTTTACTTGGCATGACACTAAATAAGTAAATTTATTTAACTTGTATTATCATTTTTATTATATTGGTTTAACCTCTCTATGGGGAATTAATATTTTTCTGTTTATTTAGGCTTATATTTATGTAAAGAGTGTTTTGCAATTAGATTAATATAGTCCCTGCTGGTGTTTTGGTACATAGGCTTCCAAGTATTTGATGGAGTTATTTTAAATTGAATTTCTCTTTCTGTCTCTTCTTTTTTGGCTTTTGTTGCTGAAATATAGGACTACTACTGACTTATGTAGATTTATTTTCTATCCTGCAACTTCTTTGAATTTATTGTTTCAATTAATTTTAGTTGACTCTAAGACTTTTCTAAATAAATCATTACATGTGTTAAAAAAAAGTTTTATTTCTTTTTTTGCTATGCTTATTCCTTCAGTTTCCCTTCCTTGTCTTAGAATTCAAATTATTTATGAAGTTATGATTGTTACCAAGCCCAAGAACTCTATCCTAGAATGGTTAAAAAAATGCTAGATGTGAGGCAACTAAATGGCATAGGAGATAGAATGCTGGAATCAACATTTATCTGTTGTATGACCCTGATCAAGACTCTTAACTTTTCTCAGCCTCTGTTTTCTCAACTGTGAAATAGGAATAATAATAGTATCTACCTCAGAGAGTCATGGTGCAAAACAAATTAGACAATACATGTGTAAAGTGTTTTGTTAATCTTAAAGTGTTATCTAAATTTACCTATGACATTGTTACTGAACCAGTATCAGTAACTTTTGAAAACTTGTAGAAAATGAGAAAATCATTATAGGACTGGAAAAGGGCAAATATCCTGCTTTTTATTAAAAAGAAAATAATGTACTATGGGCCAATGAACTTGCCTTTACTTCCAAAAAATGTTCCAGGTATAGTTAAAAATATTTAGAAAAGGAAGTGAGTATCACAAAGGCAATCATCGAGAACACGCATTATTGTTGGAACTGAGAATTGGTTCAACCATTCTGCAAAGAAATATGGAATTATGTAAAAAGAGTGTGTAAAATGTCTCTATCCCTTGATACAAAGATTCCGTGTTGTAAAAATAATGTGTAGAGAAACATGTAAAGACAGGCGAATTAATGTAAAGAAAAATAGCATAGGTATAGGTATACAATGACTACAACAATGTAAATGGAAATAACAATAATAAAACCATAGAAACTGAAAAATTGAGTTGGCCCCAAAGCAGAAATATACAAAATCATTTCCACCTGCTTCTTGCAGAAATGAAGGATTGGGGGTATAAAATACTGCATAATAATATCAATTTTTATGCTGATTAATTTTACTGAACTTTTCTACTTTTTTATTTTATAAGGTGCAGGTCTCTGGAGATAATAGGAGAGGATGTAATGGGACATGTTGGCAATTTAAAAAAGGATTTAAATAATTTTTAAAAATAAAATTAAAAAACCCAACCAGTTATGCAACATTAGCTTCATTTCCTTTTTTTCATTGATAATCTTCTCAACTAATATCAACTAACTATCAACTAATAGAGTAGAGAAATATTGGCAAAATTTTGGCAAAACATATGACAAAGTAAATCATACTATTTCTGTGGACAAGATGGAGAGACGTGGGCTAGACAACAGTAGATGAATTCTGAATTCTTGAAATGGCTTGTCATTAATGCTTCACTTCACAGGATGGATTGAATTTCCTGCCTTACATGACTGTGTCTGAACACCCATTGTTAAAACTGATTACTCTATTTCCCAAGAGGATGTATGTTTGGTCTGGAGGAGGCAAGGGATCTCATTGGTAAAGACCCTGCTTGGAGGTACGTGTTTTAAAATATACCTTGGTCAGCATGTCTGAAGAAAAAGATCTAGAAGAATCTGGAGTCAGGGAAATGGCTTTCTCGCAAGAGGGTTTAGAAGACTATCTATTATTGGGAGAAATTGGATGAGAATGATTTCACTTGAGAGTTCCAAAAAGCTCCATAAATCCAATAGCATTGGGGGTTTCCCCCCCACTGCTCTTGAATGGCATTAATTTTCTTTTTTAATATGCTGGGGAATTAGGGAAATTATGGAAGGATTACATTATAATTCTCTGAGAATTGGTAAGATACTACACTTGTTTGAATATGGAGTATTAAGACTGATGCTTTTATACTATTATGTTTCCTTTTTAATTCATCTTGCTATTATGTTTCAATTAAATACTTTTTGCTATTGGGTCTGTAGTTCCTGCCTGCTCTATAATTGAGGGTGTGTTGAAATGAGGTCTGGCTCTGTAGTTTGTATAATTATGATTAATTTAGATACTTCACACTGAATCTGAGGTAATGAGGGATTACAGGATTGAGATCCCTGTTATAGTTATCAACTTAAGAATTTTGAGTGTGATGCTTAGAGATTTTTGCTTTTTCCTTCTGCTAATGTAACAGTTTATAATTAATGACTTTAAAAAAGGCATAGATGACATGTATAGAGGGGACTGACTAATCTTCATTTCACATGCTTATCTGATTTGAAGATTATATAAATCTGGAGAGATTACTGACACCTTGAAAGATAATGAGATTTCCCAAAGATGATGATAGAACATTGTGTAAAGCTTGATAAAATGAAATTTGATGGAGATAAACATAAACTTTGAAGTGAGAATGTGTGGAAGGTGTTGTGGGTAACAAGCCACTGTTCATTAAAGGTGTACTTGGCTATTGGGATTGGGGAAAGTAGTCAGGCTAGGTACTACAAATGCAAAGCAGGTCATACAAGAGTGGCAGTGGATCAGTGGCTACTAAGTAATTGATTCCCTCAGTTTGTGACCCAAATTCTCTCATTCAGCTAGAATGTAGATTCTACCGACAATTTTCCTCCAAATTGTTCAATTAACCTTCTTTTTGATGAGGTATTTTGGGCAGATTACTAATACCAAAGCCTTCCCAGACAACATTTTGGACTTCCTTTAAATGCCAAAAGTTAGCCTGTAGCATATTCACACAATGTAAATGTCTTCATTCACTGGAGAAGAAAATAGAAAGACCATTCCAGTATCTTTGCCATGGACACCCCATGGTCAGTAGAGAATAAAGCACCAGGTCTATAGTCCAGAAGATTTGAATTCAAATCCAGCCTCATATTCTTGTTGCATGTACTTTATGCTCAAAGAGGACCAATGCCCTCAGGAAGGTGATGTCTTAATTTGTGTGAGAACTGGATTTAAATGAGACAGTTATGCACGAGACAAAGATCAAGATGACTGGTGATGGCCCAGGATGCAATGGATGACTTTGGCCTTTCTATATTAAGGTCTTTCCCAGGTCTCAGTTTGTCTGAGGGCACGGCTATTCAATGATTAAGGGCTAGATAAGAATGAAGCATCCTGTACCATTTTGTGTTAAAGTAGTTTCCCTTTAGGAGGCAGCTAGTGGTTCAGTGGATAGAGCACTAGGTCTGGTGTCAGAACGATCTGAGTTCAAATATTATCTCAGACATCTACTAGATGTGTGATCCGGTGCAAACCACTTAATCTCTATGTCTTAATTCGCTGGAGAAGGAAATAGAAAGCTCCCTTCGTGTCTTTGCCAAGAAACTCTTTGGTCAGCATTGGTGTATTATGGTCCACAGAATCATGAAGAATTGGATACAATGGATGGAACAGCAAAAAAATTTTCTTTGAAAAGTAATTTTATGTATTTAAATATTATTTCTTCCCTATGTCCAGTATTAAGATGCTCTGGGCAGTTTTAGTATTCTGGGTCATACAATGAGAGCCAGATATCTCCTATGGTCCTTAAAAATTGTTAACAGCCTGGATTAAATTTTCTTACTCACTGTTTGCCTCAGTTTCCTCATATATAAAGTAAGAATAATAGCAGCAACTACCTTGTTGTGAAGATAGAATGAGATGATATTAATAAGGCATTTAGCACAGTACCTAGTACATAATACATGTATATAAATGCTTATTCCATCTCCCCCTCCAAGCTCTAGCTCCTGGCATTCACACAATGGAAGTATTCTCCATTTTTGTGACCTTTCCCCCTGCTTGGATGCTTCACACAATCTCCATATAAGGAGGAGGGCAACCAACCCACACATGTTTCATTCTTCTCCAAGGTACATCCTTGTACTTATTCTATGATGGTCCTCTTCTTCCTCCTTTTCCCAGCTTCCTTTTATATGTTGTCTTCCCCTGTTAGTATATAAGCTTCTTGAGGGCATATGCCTGCATATAACAAGCACTTAATAAATGTTTGTTGATTGACTGACAAGATATTCTGGAAATCTTTTTCTTGTCTTGGATATTGAGAATTGAGTAACTAGAAGGGGTGGTTTTTGTAACAATGGTCCATGGCTTGCTTAAGATAACTAGGAGATAAAGGCGAAGAATGTTTAATTTTGATAATGGTTCTCATACCTTAAAGGTCCCCCTTCCCAGCACTTCCAAGTACAAAAAGTTTTGGAGAAAAATGTAATGTACCTATAACATAAATGAGAATCTCTATGATAACTTAAATTTACTGGGATTTTACATCCAAAAATCTTTGCTGTGAGATGTGAAAATTTTTTTGTTTTTCATTTTTTGGAAAAATACTGGTAGAGGTGAAGAGTGGAGAAAAAATATTAAGAGAGTTTGGAGAAGTTAGACTAAGTTAGAAGAATTTATTGAAATGAAACAAATAGTTAAGGAAAGAGCAGAATGTCCTTTGTGGTGTTTGGCTATTTCTCCCTCTAAATTAATGCTTTTCATGGCTACATTTGGACTGAGAGTCATTTCTGGGAGTTCTAGAACTTTTAAAATTTGAAGGAGACAGAATTAGTTTTTCTTACCCATTTCTATGATTTCATTTGGCAGCAAAGGTCTCTTTCCTGATGTGGAATTAAATAGTAAATGAACTTCTACACCAAGGAGTGAAAAGAAGAAAATCTTCACATATAACTTGCATGTCCAAATGTTATTTGTTTAAATATTCCATATAGACAACAAAGATCTCAGAAAGATTAAACAAAATAATGCTATATAGCATCCTATAGGTAGGAGAAGTGCTATGATCCTCCAAGACTGTGCACATGTTGGGGCAGTAATATGGTAGCTCCCCCAAAAAACTGACTTTTCAGTTTTCTCTTGAGTGTGTATATGTGTGTATTTGTGTATATGTGTGTGTGTATAGGAAAAGTTCCATCTCTAATATATATTAGGGAAACTCTTCTACTTTTAAGGACTTAACAGTGGTCACTGGTGGGGAAGCAAGATTTTTCTAATACCTTCAATGGATCTCTGAGTTCTTTAATAGTGTTGAATTAGCAAAGAAGGGAGAGATAGATAGTAGAGAGATTTCTGACATCCTATATTTCATAGAGATAGCACCCTACTTTTCATAGTCTTGGCTGGACATCTGAGAAACTCCCTGTACAGGTGATCGTGAATTCATACAGAGAATAAAGGTGCCGATGTTTGTTCATGGAGTAAATTTGATTTAACTCTTTATTGTCCTGAGCTAGTCTCAGCTTTTATGTACAATATATACAGTGAAAAGATTAACATCCATTCAGTATTTTTTGCTTAATACAGTGGGTGATTGTTCAGGGAAAGCATAGACCCAAACAATATCTAGCATCATTAATTGCCCTCTTCGTGACAACTTCCTGGGGAAGGAAGAGATGACCCTATATATTTAGAGACCCTGAGGCAAAACCTCATTTAATCCATCCTAGATACATCTCTAATGAAAGTAGTCTAAAGGCATTTGAAAAGAAATCATAGGGAAGAGAAATTAGACTTTCTTGGCTTGACACTAGTGTGTAGAAATAAGAGGAAGAGTTGTAAACAGGATAATTTGGACTGCATGTAAGGAAAACTTTCTTATATTTAAAACCATAGAGGTGGAATGAGGGGAAGTTGAGGTGTAATGAAAAGCGCACCAGGCTCAGAGTCAGGAGTAGCTAAATTTAAATCCAGTTTCAGATACCAGCTGTATGACCCTGGACAAGTCACTTAATCCTGTTTGCTCCAGTTCTTTCTTTGTAAAATGAGCTAGAGAAAGAAATGGCAAACCATTCCATTATCTTTTCCAAGAGAACTCAAAATGAAGTCATGGAGGCAACTACAATTGAAATGACTCAACAATGACAACATGACAGGTGGAATGGGCTGCCTTGGGAAGTAGTGATATCTTATCTGGAAGACCATTTATTGGATATGGTGTTGAAAGGCTTCTTGCTTAAGTAACAGCTGGACTATATGACTTTTGAGGATCCTTTCAACCCTGGGATTCACAGGAGAGAAAAAACCTCTCATGTTGTCATAAAATGGAAAGACAAAGTATTTTAAATAAACTCTATTATAAGTACAATACAACTATCATTTTAATGTGATACAATATTTTATAGAATCTTGTAATGGCTTAATAGTACTGAACAACTAATGAGCATCAGGCTTATGATACATTAAAAAAACCCTGTAATATATCAATGATATAGACTCTGTTAAAATATTATATGATCCATTGTTATTGTTAAAGTATTATTTATGGAAGAACATGAAAATGGTTATTATTTCATTCTATATGTTTTCTTTGAAGAGTGAAAGTGGAAATGAAAAATTGAAATGAAAAATAACAGGGAAAGGAAAGGAGTGACAGAATTATAAAATTGCATATCATAATCATAAGACAAAAAGAATGTTTCAAAAATACAACTTATTTCAATTGTAATTGTATAAATTATAACTCTTATTTTAATAAATCATTAACTTTACCAGCATATTAGAATGGTTTATATGGTCTCAGAGGAAGTGATAATCAATATTGTACTCACTTTTTTTCCTAGTTCTAAAAATAATGCAGAGATAACATTTTAGAGACATTATAGAAACAATCATTATATCTGAATATTCCAGTTAAGTAATAAAGACTAAAATATGCTTTTTATATTATGTTTATCAATTCTTACAGTTTTTATATAGTTATATATTTATGGTACATTTAGGCTTTTCTATTATGGACTAGATTCTTACTCTAGAATTTTCCAATAGAATTGTCTAAGAGAAAAATAATAACCATGGTACAAAATGAATTAGATTTTCAATTTATCAATATCTCAGGGAACTCCAAGAGTATAGATTGATACACATGAATTCAGATTCCATGATCTTGCAAAAATAAACACAGAAAATGAACAGTTCATCAAAGTTTTCTAGATGCCCATCCTTCCTCCATGAGGTAGAAAGATAGCAAAATACATATTCGCTTGGCATGAATCATTATTTCTGCTGAGAGGATGGATGACCATTTCCAAAACTAACTTAGTGAATAATAAAAGATATAATGACTTAATGAATAATAGTGTTATTATTCTATTCTTGGATTTTATTACCATTTCATCTAATGATATTTGGTCTGATTACCTGGGCAACAAGAGAAAACTGAGATTAATTTTCTAAGCTTTTTGCTGGTTGGTTCCTTAAGATATTATATATACATGTAGGTCAAATATCCTAGGGAAAACTGAAAAATTCAGCCAAATATCTGCATGTTTTCTTTGAATCAAACTTTTTGAGGTTTGGTATGAAGTATAAAAAAATCTGGATGACTGAATTTTAAATTAAATATTTTGCTTTTTTCTAGATGCTTTGGGACTATGAAGATAAATTCAATAACTCTATGTAGGATGATAAAGCATATATTTATTTGTCCATATTTGTAGTTATAATTATATATCAGTCTCCTTACATATAAACCATAATGAGGAGACATGTTTGTCATTTCTGGAAGCTGTGTGATGCTTTTAGTGACCAAACTAACCCAAAAGGATTAAGAGAAGCTAAATCAAGTCAAACCAACAAGCAATTATTAAGCAATAACAATAGCTTTCATTTAGATAGCACCTACTATGGATAGATCCTGTACTAATGCTTTACAAATATCTCATTTGATCCTCACAATAATTCTGAGAAGTAGATACTATCATTATCCCCATTTTAAAGTTGAGGAAAATGAGGCAACTAGAAGTTATGTGATTTGCCCACATAGTAAGTCTTTGAATTTGGATTTTAACTCAGGTCTTTCTGTCTTCAAACCTAGTACTCTATTCACAGTGTCATCTATCTCCCCTAATATGGGAGACATTATGTAAACAACCTTGTACAAACAACATATATGCAGGATAAAGTGGTGGTAGGGTCAGAGGGAAGCCTCTATTATCAATCAATACAGATGCTAGTTGAAAGCTTATCTGACATTAATAGGGAAGTGAGGAAAAGAGGAAAGTTTGAGGAGGAAAAAGATTCTGACTTCTGTTTTGTACTTTAAGATGTCTATAGGACATCCAAGTTGAAATGCAAAATTAGAAGTCAAAAGAGAAATTATTACAAAAGAGTAATAAATAGAGCTGAGATTCATCTGAAAAAAAGATGATAATTGAATCTATGGGAATTAATAAGTTCACCAAGAAAAATACCGTGTTTCCCCGATAATAAGACCTATCCCAAAAATAAGCCCTCCCATTACTGTGTAAGATTCCTCTAAAATAACCCCTCCCCCGAAAATAAGCCCTATTGAGATTGCTACTGTAGTGAAGGTGATCCCCTGTGCTACATGCTACATTACGGTAACCTCTGTATGCACCCCCCCACCCAGTGAAATGCACGCCACGCTCTGAGCTGCATCCAATCAGAGCTGCAGCAGTGAGCGCGTCATCCTGTTCTTCCCTAGTGATTTGCTTGCTGGCGCCATTGAGAGCAGTGCCGCGAAGGAGAGCTGAGGCAGGACAACATAAAACCTGGTATGTAAGTGGGAGTGAGGGGGCATGATGGAGGATAAAAGGGGAATGATGGAGGATAAAAGAAGAACTCAGGGGACATGATAGAAGATAAAAGAAGAACTCAGCCAGCACTCACCGCGCTAAAGAAATGAAAAACTTCCTTGCAGAGAGAAGAATAGATCAAGTAATGATTCCTGCAGGAATGACTGCCTATCTCCAGACCCCTGATATTGCAATAAACAAGCCATTCAAGGACCATTTGCGCATGGAAATCAATGACTACATTGAAAATAGAATGGAAAGAAATCAGCGTGGAAACTTTGTGAAGCCCTGTCTGTAAGAAGTTGTGACTTGGGTGAAGAAGTCATGGGATAAAATTACTGACAGCTGTGTAGCCAAGGCACTACGAGCAGGTTACCTGGACAAGACATGTTCATTTAAAGAGAGCTATATTGCTGGATATGACAGATTGGATCCACTTCTTCTGAAGGAAATAGAGGCGCAAGACATCCAGGACGGAATTCAGGGTATGGACACTTATGATGATGTTGTTGAAGAAGATGACATGATCATTATTGAATAAAGGTATTTTTTTTGGTTCACATTTACCTGTTTATTAAAATTGCTGTCAATGTTCATTAAAATAAGCCCTCCCCTGAAAATAAGCCCTCTTGTGTTTTTCTGTCCAAAAAAATAATGAGACAGTGTCTTATTATCGGGGAAACATGGTATAATTTGATTTTATTATGATAATATGAAGAAGAAACTAGAGGTAGAAAGATGGATTATACCAGAAAAAGAGGAAAAGGAAGGTAAAATGAGGGAAATTACATCTCATGAAGAGGCAAAGAAAATTTATTATAATTAAGGGAAAGAATGGAGGATGAATATCGTATGAATCTTACTCTCATCATATTTGTCTCAAAGAGAGAATATCAGACATATTTGGTTTCACAGAGAAACTTCTCTCACCTTATAGGGAAGTGAGAGAGCAAAGGAGAAAGGAAAAGGGGAGGCTAATAGAAGAGAAAACAGAAGTAGTAGGGGAAAGATGTAAGAAAGGTGGAAGGGTTGTAAAGGGAAAGGGCATTTTGAAGGAGATGGTGGTCAGAAGCAAAATACTGGGGAGGAAGGAAGGGGAAAAGAAAAGAGAATACCACAACCGGGTAAATAAGATGGTGAGAAATACAGAATTAGTCATTTTAACTGTGAATATGAATGGAATCAACTGTCCCATAAAATAGAAGCAGATAGTAAAATGTAAAATTCTACAAAAGATTGTTTACAAGAAACACATTTAAAGTAGAATAAAAACAGAGAAAGAAAATTATAGACCAATTTCATGTCCAGGATAATACACCATGACCAAATAAGATTTATACCAGGAATGCAGGGCTGGTTCAATATTAAGAAAACTATTAGCACAATTGACTATATCAATAACTAAAGTAACAAAAACCATATGATTATCTCAATAGATGCAGAAAAAGCATTTGATAAAATCCAACACATTCCTATTTAAAAGACTGTAGGAATAAATGGAGTTTTCCTTAAACTGATCAATAACATCTATTTAAAACTATCAGATAGCATCATATATAATGGGGACAAACTAGAACCATTCCCAATAAGATCAGGAGTGAAACAAAGTTGACCACTATCACCATTACTATTCAATACTGTATTAGAAATGTTAGCTTTGGCAATAAGAGAAGAAAAAGAAATTAAAGGAATTGGAGTAGCTAATGAAGAAACCAAATTATCACTCTTTGCAGATGATATGATGGTATACTATATCAGCTAAAAAACTACTAGAAATAATTCACAACTTTAGCAAAGTTGCATGATACAAAATAAATTCACATAAATCATCAGCATTTTTATATATTACCAACAAAGTTCAGCACAAGAGATACAAAGAAAAATTCCATTTAAAATAACTGCTGATAATATAAAATATTTGGGAGTCTATCTGATAAGGCAAAGTCAGGAACTATATGGATTCTACTACAAAAGATTTTCCACATGGATAGGCTGAGTGAATATAATAAAAATGACAATATTACCTAAATTAATCTGCTTATTTAGTGCCATACCAATCAAATTCTCAAGAAATTATTTTACTTATCTAGAAAAAAATAACAAAGTTCATCTGGAAGGAAAAAAGGTCAAGAATTTCATGGGAATTAATGAAAAAAATGCAAATGATGGTAACCTAGTTGTACCAGACCTAAAACTATATTGTAAAGCAGTGGTCATCAAAACCATTTCGTACTGGTGAAGAAGTAAAGTAGTTGATCAGTGGAATAGGTTAGGTTCACAGGACAAAATAGTCAATGTCTATAGTAATCTAGTGTTTGAAAAACCCCAAAATCCCAGCTTTTGGAATAAGAAGTCACTATTTGACAAAAACTGCTGGGAAAACTGGAAACTAGTATGGCAGAAGTTAGGCATTGACCCACACTTAGCACCATATACCTATATAAGATTGAAACAGGTTCATGATTTATACATAAAGAGTGACATTATAAGCAAATTAGAAGAACATATAATATAGATCTGTGGAGAAGGAAGGAATTTGTGACCAAATAAAAATTGCAGATCATTAGTGAACACAAAATAGATAATTTTGATTATATTGTTAGAAAGTTTTTGTACAAACTAAACTAATGCAGACAAGATTATAAGGAAAGCAATAAATGGGAAAATATTTTTACATTCAAGGATTCTAATAAAGGCCTCATTTCTAAAATATGTAGAGAATTGACTCAAATTTGTAAGAATTTAAGCCATTATCCAGTTGATAAATGGTCAAAGGATAAGAACAGACAATTTTAAGATGAAGAAATTGAAACAATTTCTAGTCATATGAAAAGTGCTTCAAATCATTATTGATCAGAGACATGCAAGTTAAGACGACTCTGAGATACCACAACATACTTCTCTGATTGGCTAAGATGACAGGAAAAGATAATGATGAATGTTGGAGGGGATGTGGGAAAACTGGGACACTGATACATTGTTGGTGGAACTATGAATGGATCCAACCATTCTGGAGAACAATTTGGAACTATGCATATTGATAACAATGTGTTATCAAACTGTGCATACCCTTTGACCCAGCAGTGTTACTACTGGGCTCATATCCCAAAGAGATCTTAAAGAAGGAAAAGGGATCCACATGTACAAAAATGTTTGTGGCAGCCCTTTTTGTAGTGGCCAGAAACTGGAGACTGAGTGGATGCCCATCAATTGGAGAATGGCTGAATAAATTGTGATATATGAATGTTATGAAATATTTTTGTTCTATAAGAAATGACTAGCAGGATGATTTCAGAGAGACTTAGAGAGACTTACATGAATACATAAATATGTATAACTATATTGAATTTAACATGTATTTTTATCATGTTTAATATATATTGGATTACTTGCCATCTAGGGAAGAACGTGGGAAGAAGGAAGGGGGATATTGGAATACAAGGTTTTTCAAGGATCAGCGTTGAAAAATTATCCTTGCATAAGTTTTGAAAAAAAAAACTTCAATAAAAATAAAATAAAATAATTCTTTGGCATACATATAATTTTACCACTTATTAAAGGCAAAAACAAATTTACATACTAATGACACTAATGTGCTTTTTTATTTTTACATAAAGAATTAAATCTTGGTAGAATAGTTGATACTGCAGGATATAGAGCATACAGAAATCTCTTATTGTTGCCAAATTTTTCGTGATCTCCATATTCAGTTACATGGCCCTATATGGGGTTATAACCCATAGTTTAATTCAGCTTTGATCTAGATGAATGAAGGCCTAGAAAAGACCACTAGATTTGGAAATCAAGAGACCATTGGTAATGTTAGAGAGAAGGATTTTAGTTAAATAATGAAGTTGAAAGCCAGAATTAAGAAGAAAGTGAGAAGAATGTAGGTAAAAGAAGAATTTGTCTTGGTTAGAAGAAAGACCATCTCTTCATGTGAGAATGGAGTGAAAAATGAAATAGTAGAGGAAAGTATTTGAGTGATTTGGGATAAGGAGGTATGAAGAAGAAGAAACTCATTGAGTAGAACTTTCAAAAATGTCTTGTCTATTCCCAGAGAGCAGTACATTGTGGTGAAAATCTGACTCATTGTAGACTTGCTATAGGAACTGCTACCTGAATTTACATTTGTGTCCCTGTAATGTTAGGTTCACTTATGATTTTCAATTCATAGCTTAGAAATCACAGTACAAATAAATTCACATTTTTAAATTGTTTTCCTAACCCAAATCCTGATAAAGTATAAATTAGGAAACTAGAGTTTTTAAGAAAAGAAAGTGGCTATATAAATTTCAAATAAGGTAGAAGTGAAAGAACAACTAAATTTTCTTCAGGTTCTGTTAAGGAAAAAAATATCCACTCAAAAAATCCTTTAAAATACACAAATATCATCAATCATAAGATCATAGGCTCAGAAAAAGAAAGGTTATTAGTAAATTCATGAATTCAGATCAAGTCTATAATTTTCTATTATAGAGATGATCATTTGTTGGCACTTAGGGCTCTTATTCACTACTATTATTGTGGTAGACATTAGTGATAGAATTTTATATATTTTTAGCAAAGATTCTGACTCAATACTTTTGTACCACTATGATCATATTGTCATAAACTCTGATTTAAGGTCATTCTCTTCTTGTTAGAAACATGAATCATATCTTATTGAACAGTGTAAAATTTCTACCTTGTTTGAAGACTCAAAAATACATAGAGTGTACTGATTCATAGACTGCACACAATTCTTCATAATTTCCTGTAGAGTCCTTGAAGTTTTATAGAGAAGGAAAATTATTAGGCATTATGTTAATGTTGTTTTTCAAAGTAATATTCTTTTTTCAGGCAGCTAGATGGTCTAGTAGATAGAGTACCAGGCCTGGAGTCAGGAGACTCTGAGTTCAAATCTAGCCTCAGATACTATGTATGACCCTGGGCAAGTCATTTAACCCTGTTTGCCTCAGTTTTCTTATCTGTAAAAAGAAGCTGAAGAAGGAAATGAGAAACCATTCCAATATCTTTGTTAAGAAAACCCCACATGGGATCATGAAGAGTTAGATGTGACTGAACAACAATAATAACAAATTATTTATTTTGGGTAGCTAAAATGATATATACCATGGCAATAATCATGACAGTTTTTTAAAGTGTGGTTTTTCATCAGTGGCAATGTTGATTTTGTTTTTGCCTATAGCATATAAGAGTGTTTGTTTAGACTTTGCATCTTTGGTAACATGATGCAAACAAAAAGTGTTTTTCTAAATGACTACAATTACAAAGCCATTTTAAAAATTGATTTGCAGAGAAATGACCACTTTTGGGCGAACACTATGACAAATATCCTATTAGTGAATGATAGAGACTCGAAGTCCTCCATGGTCTCTATGGTGTGAGTAGATTTAAACTGATTCATACCTTTTCATTTCTAAATTTTTCTAGTTTAAACTTCCAAGGAGAATGCTGAATTCCCTCCTTTACAAATCTGGACTTTGAATGGTATCAGTGGAGTACCCAGGGTTGTTTAAATGGCTGGTTGGTTGTTCCTTCTTGAAGAAGAAGCAAAATAATATTACTGGCTTATATTTGAGTTAGTCTGACTGTGGCTGATCAGACCAACACAAGCTTGGAATGCTCAGGTCATGCACAAATAATCCTTTTGAACATTTGGGATGGATTCTCTAACTTGGTTCGTCTCATTCTTCTGAGCCAGTTCAATTCTGCTTTGCTCATAGAGCACAACACTTTCTCTGATGAAGGTCCACCATGCTGGACCATTGTCTCCCATGTCATACAATCAGTTCTAAAGTTCATAAGAAAGATCTTGAGTGTCCCTGTATCATTTTTTTTTTTTTTGACCACCTTGGGAGCACTTGTCCAGTGTGAGTCCTCCAATCATTCATTGTGACCTTCCCAAACAGGTCAGGTTGGAATGGCTTCCATTGCACTCTGGATATTCTTTTTATTTTTACTGTTCTTTTCAGTTTGTATTGATTTTGATCTTGTTAGGATTCTTACAAGGTGTTAGGTCACTGGAATTGATAGGGATAATAATTATCTAATTTAGCATGGTTCAGTATGATTGATCTGATCCTACAAGGAGATGTTATGAGCCAGAACTTGAAACAAGGTACTAAGTGGAATTGAGGAGACAATGGTTAAATCTAATTTAGTATTGATTTAATCCTACAACAAATAATGGTTTCCTAGTGATGTAATGATTGGTGTGTACTCAGTGTACAGCATATAAGCAAGAAGCTCTCAGGGCCAGACACAGAAGCCCACTAGAGGACAAGCCCACTAGAAGATCATTCAGAGGAAGCTAGAGGCAGAAGCTGGCAGAGGCAAAGAATTAGCAGCAGGAGCTCTCAGAACCAAGGAGAGAGAAGGCCTCTAAGAAAGCTAACTGGGCCCAAGGAAGAAGACAAGACTTGGAAAGAAACAATAAAGGATTTGGACTTTAATCCCTAGCTGCACTTGTAGTGATTATTCGCTGCCTCCAGAAGCCCCCAAGAAACCTGCTCCCAGAGAACAATTTAGAGAAGAATATTACAGTCTTGAGCTCTAAGAAGTCAGTAGCCTGACTGTAATAGATAGCAGACCTAGGAATGACTCCCACATCAGGTATCTCTCATTTCTTGCTTGTTAAAATCAATTTAATTTTTTTAGTGATGTGATTTAATGCCCATCATGTCTACCACTTCCTGTCTCTTCTCAAAGAGTTTATGATATATCAATGTAGAGCAGAAGTTCTTTTAATATAATTAGTTTCCTTTGTAATCCCAAGTATTTTACTTTATGAATTAAAAAAAATATTCTGCAAAGGGGAATCTTGAATTATGTTAAAATTATGTTTTATTTTTCCCCAATTACATGTAAAAATAATTTTTACATTCATTTAAAAAATTATTTGAGTTCCAAATTCTCTTTCTTTCCCTCCCTTATGCCTTCCTTGAGATGGTAAGCAATTTGATATAGGTTATACATGTGCAATCATGCAAAACATATTTCCATATTAGTCATGTGAAAGAAAATACACAACACACACACACACACACACACACACACACACATACAGGAAAATAAAAAAAAATAATATTATGCTTTGACCTTCATTCAGACTTTCTCTGGAGGTGGATGCATTTTTAATCATGAATTTTTTGGAATTGTCTTGGAAAATTATATTGCTGAGACCAAATCATTCATAATTGTTCATTGTATATTATTATTGTTGTTGTTGTGTACAATATTTTCCTGATTCTGCCCACTTCACTTTGCCTTAGTTTACATGAGTCCAGATTTTCTGAAATCATCCTAATTGCCATTTGTTGCACAATAATATTCCATTACAATCATATAACTACAATTTCTTTTGCATTCTCCAATTTTTGGAATCCCCTCAATTTCTAATTCTATGTCACTATAAAAACATTTACCATAAATATTTTTGTACAAATAGGCCTTTCTCCAAAGGAACCTCTTAACTTGTGGAATAGGTTCCCTAGCAGACAGTTACTCTAGGTTCAAGATACTTTTTGTACCAACATCCCCTAAAACCAGATTCACAAGACCCTACCATATGTTTATCTTTAAAACCCAGTGAGAGTACATAACCAGGTCAAAGCATGAGCATTTTTAGTGAAACAGCAGTAAGAAAAGTTGGAACAAAATATATTCCCCATAAACTATGGGGAGAAATAATTCATTCTTTCACAGATACACATAGCATTAGTGGGAAGCATAAGAAACATGTAGGGGACAAGTCACAAACATAGGAAATATTTCTGGCCTTGGCAAATGCATGTCGAAGTACCTAATGCTGCACCAGAGTCGTGGGGATTTGCTATAGGCATTATCATGCTGCCCACACCAGGTTTTCTTGCTACTGACTTCACATTCTATGCTGGCTGCTGCTCAGCTAGTCCTAGTTTTTGGCTCTGCCGAAATCCTTAGTATCTTTCTCAGGAAAAAAATGGGTGCTACCAAGTCTAAAGTCTATACAACTACCATGTAAAAAATCTATATGACTCTCAAACTTCTTGGTCTTAGGACCTCTTTATTCTCTTAAAAATTATTAAAGATTACAAAGTGCTTTTATTTATATGGGTCATATTTATTAATATTGATTGTATTAGAAATTAAAATGTATAATTTTAAAAGTTTGATTTATTAAATATAATCATAAAACCATTATATGTTACTATAAATTGCATTTTTTAAAAAGAAAAATAACTATATTCCCCAAGAGTAAAAAAAAAAGTTTTGGCTATTTTTGCAAATCTCTTTAATGTTTGGCTTAACAGAAGGCAGCTGGATTCTCATCTACTTCTGCATTCAATCTGTTGTGATATGTTGCTTTGGTTGAAATACATGGAGGCTTCAGCTTCATGCAAATATGTAGTTGGAAAAGGGTGGAATGTTTTAATAGGCAAATAGCATCTTAGTATTATTATGAAAATAGTTTCAACCTCAGCTGGACCTCACTAAGAACTTTGAGGATCTTTCTAGCTCTTTTAGAAAATACAGAAAATCCTTGTCCTAGACCAAATTAAAGATTCCCTTTTCTTTTTTTCTTCAATCTTAATTACTCAGGTCTCTTAGCTCCCCAATAGGAGATGCTCAGCTCTAAGCACCAATCCCCTTGGAACAAATATCAGTATCCTTTGAATTAGCTAATGCCTTTAAGCTAAGCCTTTTTGGGGGAGTCCTCTTTTTGATCTGGGAAATGACTTTCTTTTATTCACCCTGTTTCTCTCACCATTGCTGATGGATGGTAAGATGTGGCTTGGTCTAAAGCTCAGAGGATCGAAGGGGTTTGTAAAGTTTCTGTGTAGTCTATAAGTCATTGAACTCAATTATTTACCACTCTTAAACCATGTATTCCATTATACATTTTTGCTGCTTACCACAATTGAAATCATCCAGGATTTATTTAGGAGGCTCTAATTGAATGTTGGCAAAATTTCTCTACCTCCTCATCTTCTGCAACAGATGTGGGAGTGATAATTTCCCCCCTCATTTTCTTTTGAAAATATTTTTATTGATATTTTCTGTTTCTTATATCACTACAGTTATTTTAAGTATCTTTCCTCCACTCCTTTCCCGGAGAATCACATCCTATATGATAAACAGGATTTTTTTATGAGGAAAAAAAACTTAGCACAACCAATCCATATATTGAAAAAGTTAAAAAAGAAAAAAACCTCAGGTGCAATGTGTAGCACTTATGGACCTTCCATCTCCACAAAGGGATAGGTTGGTAATATCTTTTCACATCTCTCCATTTGAGTCTTGTTTAGTCTTTCTAATTTTGTTACACTTTTGACTTTTTGGTGTGTGGTTGTTCTTTCCATTTATATTGTTGAAATTATTCTGATTTTTAGTATGGTTTCTTTGAAAATGCATATCATTGTTCTTTGAATTGATATTTTTAGAGCCTTTGGATGTCCATTAAAATAAACATCACCAACTCTCTCTTTTTTTAATCTAATTACATTATTCTTTAGAGTCTAAAGGTCTCCTTGAAGGATTGGAATCTCTATCACCTCAAGCCTCCCATATATTCCTTGTTAGATCTCAGTTACATACACTTAATTCCATTTAACCAATTGATATTAAGTATCTTTCACTTCAAAGGTATAGCAAGAATAGCATTACAAAAATTTTCTTCCTAGTACTTCAGGGGCATATTCATTGCTTTACTACCCCAGTCTCTTGGGAAAATGAGCTCAGACTTAATACAGGTTTTGTAAAGAATTGATCCAACTATGGAACATTACTGGATGATCAATTACCTCTGGCCTGGGTTCTAAAGGTTGCTCCTCATTCCTTGAATGATCAAAGCTGCATCTGCTGACTGCAAACCCCAGATCAGATATCATTCCTGGACTTCCTCATGGTTTAGTTTCTGGATCTTTAAAAACTCACAGGGTTGTAGCTTCAAACTTTCTTTACCTAATATAAAAGAACAAATGCCATGGCAAAAAACTGAGGCCCATATTTCACAGTCCACACATCAACCTTGGATGGGGATAGCCTGAAGCCTTTCCTTCTACAACACTGTCTCATTTCTTCATTATTAGAATGACTCCCTATAGGAAGCCAGGCTAAAACAGACCCATTTTGTTTAACTAGAGTTTTTTGAATGCCTCAAGTTCTTGGGTTCTTGGCTACATAGCAAGTCAAATAGGATTTTCTTCATCATGTGACTATAAGACTGGATTTCATATTTAGATATTAATAGTCATGGTAATATTTATAGATGTTCTAGATACTCTGATTCTTTAGCTTTTCTCTCCCCTTTTCCACCATTCGGCTACTATCCCTGCAGAAATGGAAGAGAGCCACATGAGACTTAAGGACATTTTGTATTTTTCTTTGTTTCCTGGATTACTGTGGCCAAATAATTCATCACCAAGTGGCCATTCTTCTGGAAATGAGCCTCTCTGTATTTATTAGGTTGGCTATTGGAAAGCAGAAAGGGTCTGTTGCTGGGACTATATTTCAAGCATTTAAAACATAGTAGAAACTGTTAGAGTTTACAAATGGGCACAAATTTCAAGAATAGAGGCTCTTTTTCATGTAGGGTGGAGGTATCTTATTAGGATTCTGAAAAGTGAATGACAGAAATATAAACAATAACATAAATGATTTGGAGAATTATAAATCATAGGTACAACTTAGATTTTGTAAAACAGAAGAATATGTCATAAACTTATTTTTTGTCTTTTACTGTTTAAAATGATTAACACTTTTGAATGATTTCAAAGGCTGCAAAAGTAGAATACTATATCCATACAGATTTTGAAAATGAGGAGGAAATGTATTATGTTACTACTGGGAGTTTCATGTAGAAAAATTTCTGGTTTCCCTATAAATTGCCATCTGTACAAAATATAATGACATATTGCAATCAATAGTGACCAAGCCGGATATTTGCAGGTCAGTTATGGTAAAAGAGGAAGGCAATTTCGCATTGAGAATGAGTAATGGAAAAGATAAAAGGTAACCTTGACAGGTAATCCTGTTAAGAGGGAAATTGGAAAATGTTTAAAGATCCTGATTTGTACTAATAGGTAATTCTATAGAATTATATCTTAGATGAATATACAGTATTCTCAGATATAACTTCCTAGATTCAGTGAAAAACCTTTTTTGTGACCTGAAGATACTGAGTTTTTTTTGAAAATCATTATTAACATTTGTTAAATAATAGGGACCCATCAGTAATATAGTATGTTATTTGGGGAGAAAAATGAATTAGCAGATCCTTACTTAACATCCATAAGTAAATTTACTTAATTTATGTGCCTAGTTCTGTGTTAGGAGCTGTGAGAGACTGTTCCTTCTTTAATGTTAAGGAGTTTACAAATTAGTTGAGGTGATAAGATAGTGTAAAGCAATAGCGAATAATAAAATACGTAATGAGTGGGAGATTGTGCCTTGTGCCTTATGTATGCCTGGGACGATTCTTGTTCAGTGTTAGTATTCTTAATATTTTGAGTTCTTACAGTAGCCTGCAATAGTGCTTCAGGGTGATTTTGTTGCAAAAACAGACTGACTTGCTGAAGGCCTGACCCTTCTTTGCTTATTTCTTACTGTTACTCAACAGAATATTGGAAGGAATAGGCTATAAGTGCTATTTGAATACTTATGTATATATACACGCATATGTGTATATACAAATAATATGTAGTATATATATGTTATATGTAGGTATATTGATACCTACATACTTATATACATATAGTCAAAGAACCTTGAGAATAGAAATGCTTACAGTTCAGCCATCCTGCTGGGAAGCAATTCCAATAGAGATGGAACCTGGCAACTACTCCTGTTGGTACTGGAGTCATAATTTCAAATAACCCAGAAAAAAGTTCTTGCCACCAAAGTCCTTAGCATTGAAAAATGGCTCAACATCAGAAACAGATATGAATTTATCAGTGGAAATGCCATACAAAAAGAGACATTACTTTTTGCTTTGCTGCTGAATCTTAAGAACCATAACGCTTTTCCATCTGACTTGGAGCTGAAGTCTTCCATAACTGTTATCATCTTCATTAGAATGTGAACAGAGGCTCTCTGACTTTTCTATCTGTATTTGCTTTATGCACATAATTATGTACATAATCAATGCTTCATTCATTAATTAATACAAATTCAGAGTAGGGAGAGATCATTGTTATGTGGAATAGTCAGAGAAGGTTTCATAGAAAATATAGGACTGAATTGGGCCTTAAAGGATGAGCAGTATTCAAATAGAGTTAAGAGAACATTAGAGACAGAGAGGAGACATGCAGGTGGAAGGAGAAATGTTTTGAATGTAATTCTCATTGTCTTACCAATTTTATTTAGCTCCCCCTTTTAAAAAGGGTCATAGAATTTATTAAAATTTATTTTCAGTTAAAAAGAGACAAAAATGAAATTTTATAGCCTTTATACTATATGTTTGGTTAATAACATAGGTGTAAGTCATAACCCCTGAGGCCTGCATAAAAATGTCATAATACTATATTTCAGAGTAACTATAACCATAATATTGAAATCAATTTAACGGCAGGTTAAAAAAAAGGCATGTGTTTATTGTGCTCATAAGAACATAATACTGCAGCTCTACTAACCTAGGGCATAAAGGGAATTTTATAATCAAGGACCATTCTTAAAAGAGATTGTTTTTCTAGTTCTCTGAAGATGAAATTTTGGAAGGGTCAGCAGAAGTGCACTGATTATTCTTATTGTACAAAGTTTAAGTTTGCTTTGAATCGATCATTGAATCAACAAGTATTTATTAGATATGCACTATGTGCCTGGCACTTTGCTGGGTGCCAAAGCTATAAAAGACAAATGGCACCTATTCTCAAGAGGCTAAATTCTAAGGGGAATGGGTCAGGTATGTGTATGTATGTGGGTAGATATCTATTTATCTATATTAAAGATACATTACATAAAAATGTGTGTCATAGCACTAAGGACCTTATCAAGTGCTCTGTATCACAAAATGGCAATAGGCTGGAGGTTCCCAACATAGTTTGTCTCCAATTCACAAGCATCCAGAAGTATTATGCTGAAGGTGAAAGGGTGGAGGGAAACAAAGGTAGATCTGAAAACAGTTAAGTTTGAATTAGAGATTTTTCTTGTGCAGCAAGATAATTGTATAAATATGTACGCATATATTGGATTTATATATATTTCTATCATGTTTAACATATATTGTATTATTTGCAATCTAGGGGAGGGGTGAGGGAAAGGAGGAAAATTGGAATACAAGGTTTTGCAAGGGCTAATGCTGAAAAATTATCCATGCATATGTTTTAAAAAATAAAAAAGCTTTAATAAAGAAAAAAAGTTTGAATTAGAGGCAGAAAGAACTGAGAAAGGTAAAAAAATCAAGATATTGGCAGAAATCATTTCTAGAGGAAGCAAAGTTAGAGTATAAGTAGTCATTAAGTCAGGAGATCATCCTGAGAGCAGCCATTTTCAAAATTACATTTTTTTGCAAGCAAGGTGCTTCTCTGGTGCTAGAAGGAAGTGTTGAATATTATCCTCCCAGCTCCTTTCAGTTTGGTGATAAGAACTGGACAATTTAAATGCTTCTAACCAGTTATGCTCAATTTAAGTGCTGGTTTTGGTGTCCCACAGTCACAAAATGATAGATGATAATTAATTGAATGGGTTGATGGTGATTCTTAATAATTTAATGAGAAGTATAACTGCAGAGAAAATGCCAGTTAGGTGACTCAGTGGATAGAACGCTTTACCTGGAGTCAGAAAAATCTAAGTTCAGATATGGCTACATATACTCACTAGTTGTGTGCCTGAGCAAGTCACTTAACTCTGGTTAAGGAAATGACAAACAACTCCAGTATCTTCACCAAGAAACCCCCATGGAAAGTATGGTGCATGAGGTCATGAAGATCTAAACAGCAAGGACAACTGCAGAGAAGTATTGATAAAACTCTTGAACAGATTATTCATAGTAGGTGCAGGTCTTGACATTTTAGACATAGTTACTATTCTTTATAATTTTTATTTATAATTTTTTAGTAATTCTTTTTATAATCTTTAGCCTGTTCTAGCACCCTAGAATTTCCATTAGGGCAAAAAATAAAAATAAAAAGATGTTTTCTGGATACAATATTTGTATTCTATGATCACTTATTGTTGTTGATTGTTTCCTCATCTGTAACATGGGAATGATAATTATACCTATTTTAGAGGGTTGATGTAAGGATCAGATTAGATAATATATGTTAAGTGCTTTATAAATCTTAAAAGTCTATATATGATAATTAATTATACAAATTCAGTAAATTATAGAGACTAAACAAATCTTCTGCAATAGTTTATCAGAATGTCTGCTCTTTGAGAGTAGGGACTAACTGTTTTTCTGTTTTATTTCCAGCTATTTACCACCCATCCAAGTGAAATTTCCTCCCATCTCCATCCATCTCCACTCCCATCACAAATTCTAGAATTCTGCTTGTCAAATTAACTCTGCCAATGTTAGTTGGGCAAAAAGCATTTTTAAAATCTTGGCTCATATGCTAATCTTTGGGAATATGAAAAAAAAAAAGGAAAAATAGTTCCTGCCCTGAAAGAGCTTATATTTTAACTCAGGAGACATACACAAAAAGAAATGGAAAGCAAGGAAGGGGCACTTTGGTGCTGAAATTACAGGGACGACCAGGGGAGTAGTCTTGAGACATCCCTTTTAAGAACAATGTTTCCTTCGACTTTTTTCCTCCAGGATCAAATTTAAAATATTCTGTTTGGCATTCAAAGCTTTCATGCAGCACAATACCGGGCACATTTTTTTGTTATTTATTTGTTTTCAATTGTTTATATCTCTTCATGATCCCTTTTAGAAGTTTTCTTAGCAAAGATACTGGAGAAATTTGCCATTTCTTTTTCTAGCTCATTTTATACACAAGCAAGTTGAAGCAAATAGGATTAAATGCCTTGTCCAGGGTCATATAGCCAATAACTGTCCCAAGCAGGATTTGAACTCAAATCTTGCTGGGTCCAGAATTGATGCTCTAACCACTATACCACCTAGCTGCCCTCATCTGGCATATAATTGGTGCTTAATAAATTCTTATTGACTTGAATTTATGATAAAGCCCTTTCCTACATTATCGGTCCCTTATGTTTTATACTTTTCCTCATATTTTCTAATTCAGGCCAATGGCATTCTTGAGATTTATCTCTCAAGAAACTCCATCTTCTGACTCCTAACCTTCTCACTGGTTGTTTCCTGTGCTTCGAATTCTTTCTCTCCTCACTTCCACTTAGTGATTTCCCAGATTTCCTTCATGAATTTTGTCAATCTTATCTTCTCTAGGAGATTTTCCCCTGTTTCCCCCCCTCCTGTTACTCCAATTACTAGTGTCTTCCCTCTCTATTTACTCTGTAAATATAGCATATGAAGAGATTAAATTTCCTTATTGTGTCACAAGAACTGTTTTTTGCCTATTTTTGTAGCTTAGCATTTTGCCTGATTTTTTGACAGACTGACAGTGACAGATTTGTTCATAATTTAAGTTTCTAAGAAACTTAGAATTGTGATGCTGGTGCAAGTGGGGAATGGAGGAAAGGGGATGGGTGAAGAACACTGTGGGGCAGCAAAGAAGGCCACAGAATCAGAAGGGAAGAGCTTGGATTTTTCCTGAAATAGTTACACATCAGCAATAGTCACCTGTGGATCGGCAGAATACTTTGAACCTGGGATAGCTGTTCTTTGGGTTCTGGCCATATTATTGCCCCTACTCAATAAACTCCAGTGGCTCCCTATCACCTCCAAGATCAAATACAAAAACGACATAACCTAGGCCCCTCCTACCTTTCCAGTTTTCTTATATCTTAGTCTCTTTTCCATACTCTTTGATTCAGTGATACTGGCCTCCTGACTGTCCCATCTCTGTTTTGAGTATTTTCTGTCTATCCCCTAAAATTCTTGCTTCATAGCTTCCCAAGCTTCTTTTCAATATCAACTAAAATCTCATCTACAGAAAACTTTTCCCAGCTCATTTTCCATTATGAACCTCAGCTTTCTCATCGCTCAGTTGAAAATAATAATGCTAGTACTTTTTTTCCTAATGGAAATATTATAAGGAAAATCCTTTGGCAGGCATTCAATCAATAAACATTTTATTAAGCATCAATCATGTGCCAAGCACTGTGTTGAGCATTAAGCCTACAAAAAGATCTAAAACTATTTCCTGTCCTCAAGGAGCTTTCTATCTACTAGAGAAGAAAACAAGCAACCGCATATTTGCAAACTAGCTATATGCAAGATAAATAAAAAGGGAAGACACTAGAATTAAGAGGAACTGGGAAAGACACAATAATTAAATAAATATTACAATTTCTTCTGGAAAAGGAGGACCACTTTAGTCCTACCTAGGTCAAATTCATCATTCCTGTCACTCCCTAGATCAAATATTCCTTCTTTGGCTACCTTACAAGGATTATTTCTCCAGTTAAAAAATAAGTTACTTGGGGCCAGGGACAGGGCAAGCTTTATATTTGTATTTCCCAGACTTTGTTCAATGTCTGGCACATAATAAGTGTCCAATAAGCGTTCAATCATTCATGTTTTTATAAACTATTAACTATTTTTAATTTCTAATTTATACAACAAAGGTTTGTGTGGACAGTGACCCTTACCCAAATTAAAATTAGAGAGATTCTCAAGATAAAAAGCAAAAAAAAAAAAAAGATTTATTATTATCTCGTAAGAAAGAGCAAACAAAGTGCCAGTTGAGTAATACAGAGCACAAGCTGCAAGCACAGAATTATATAGATTTTAACACAGAAGCCCCCACCCCCCTTTCTGACCTTTTCTCCCATTGGCTGGGGAGTTCTAATTTATCCAGAGACTAAATATGTATGGCAGAAACAAAGAATACTAGTCAATAACAAACTCTTTACTGAATTAGGTACTTAATGATAATGAAAAGTTTGTGGAGAGGCAGGAGGGAAATATTTGTTTATTTAAGATAATTGAACATTTGCAGCTTTTAGCTATAGCTCAACTTGTTATTGCAAAGTCTCAAGTCACAATTAGGCCTTGGGGGGGGGGGGGGAAGGGAGGAGCCACATTCACATGAAAGGTCTTCACTCAATTTATTCTATTCAGGTTGAATTGCAGAGTTAATTTTTTTTTTTTTAACTAATGCCCCCTCCTCCCAAAAAATTAGTTTAATTATAAGTTTATCATGCAATATGGGAATTAAAAGAGAGTTTAATAGAAAGAACAATGGTAAAACAAAACAAAACAAAAAACCGACATCAAATTGCCCAGCTCTGCCAGAAAGATCCCTTATTAAATGTTCTGATTGTATTAGCCATCTCTCTCTCTCTCTCTCTCTTTCTCTCTCTCTCTCTCTCTCTCTCTCTCTCTCTCTCTCTCTCTCTCTCTCTCTCTCTCTCTCTCTCTTTTTGATTGAAGCAGTTGGGGTTAAATGACTTGCCCAGGGTCACACGGCTAGAACATGTTAAGTGTCTGAGGTCAAATTTGAACTCAGGTCCTCCTGACTTCAGGGCTGATGCTCTATCCACTCCACCTAGCTGCCCCATATCTTATTTTTTTAACTACTGAGAAAACTGAATTTCAGAGAAGTTAAATGATAACAATTCTAGTTGCAGAATCTAGCTTACAACCCAGAACATTTAACTATTACTATCAGGAATAAAACTCTGCCTTATTCTCTTTACAGAATTATATTCCTTGTAGTAGTGCTCATACATAGAGGCAACTTTAAATAAATTGCAATCTTATAAAAGTTAATGGTTTATTTTTTTATTTAATGTTTAATTTTTGCTTTGTGAAATTTATACTAAAAAGCATCCAAAAAGCAGGGTCTTTGGGGTGACATTTTGTAGTTACATATGGTTAAGATTAGTTTAATAAAAAAAGAAAGAATATTGCATGTTAAATTTGCCAGCATTATTTTTTTTCTTGTACTATAGACCAAGAAAAGAATCAAAACAAGTCAGTCATTTTTGAATATCACAGATTTCCTGATGAAAAAAAATTTTTAACTGGTACTAAATCTATAAAGAATGTATTACTACTGCCAAAAATAATAGCCATTTCATAAGGCACAAATGTATGCTCTTCAGGATACTTTTTCAATTTTGCTTCTTTTTGTTTTTTCAAAAACAAGTACAGATTAAATGGAATAAAGTGCTCATTATTAGGCAGTAAATGAAAATAAATAGCTGAGTACCTAGGAAGTTTTTTCTTTTTTTCAAAGTAAATTTAAATGATCTTAAAAACCTATTCTCAGTTGAAATTATCTTTTCAGAAGAAGCTTTCTTTTTCAGATAGCACCGTCAATTCAGTCTGAAGTATTGATCAGTTCTATTTGTTACTAGCTTAAAGCTAACTCCTGAACTCAACAAATAGCCAGAATAAAAAAAATACATTTTCAGCATCTACCATGGGAACTGTCACACAAATACTTTATGCTAACAATATTTTTTAAAGGGAAGTTACATATTTAATCTGACACTAAAGGCTATTTGCATAAGACTCTCCTAATTGGTGAAGAATGCTTACTAGATGCTCTCTGCTTTTCAAGGAACAAAACCGGCCTTTGGTGGGAAGGGAATCAATCATTCAGATATAGTTCTCTATATCCTTATTAAGCATTAGTGATTAGAATAGCTTGAACCTAAAAATTATTTCTCCTGGATTAATGATATTTGAACAGGAAGAAGGAAGATAGATATAATTATTATCTAATAGTCAATCTCTGAAGAGAGCAGAACAGCCAACCTCATGGGCCCAGTCTCCCATTCTCCACCTGGAAATAATCAAAATCTCCTTTGGAGAAGGAGAGTTAAAGGAGACTACTACAAAGACTTCTATTCATAAGTCTCTTTGAGATGCTTTTAGACAGACTCATGTAACTTATATGGACAACACATGCCTTAGACATTTATACATATAAGATTTAACATTTAACATAAGATCATAAAACTGTAAGTGACCTTGAAGGTCATGTTGTTTAATCCTCTGATTTGATTGATAAGGAAACTGAGACCTACAGAAATGGCTTGACTAGTCCAAGTTGTTCACATAGAATAGATAATAAGGGGGCATAGAACCTAGATCCTTTGAATCAAAGTCCAGGCTCCTTTCCAGTATTTTACACTGTATTTCAGAAGGTCAGTAGCTCAGTGTTCTGTTGACATTGACAATAACTAAAAAATAATCATTGGGTAACATCTATAGAGTAAATGCTATGAAATATTGGTGATTTCAATTCATTTATTTTCCATAAAGCATAATCATTAATTAGTATCTTTATTGGGGGCTCTGTAGAGAACACATATAATTCACATATGTAAACAAATATGTGAATTGTGTCTATCATTTATATGGACTTTTTGGTGTTTTAATCAAGTTGTGTATGAAAGCCATTTTCTGATTACCTTGCTTAGTTAGAAAAGTTGTGGAGAAGAGGTGAGCAAATCTGACAAAATTCACAAGGAGAGATTGTTTTTCAGAAAGTTTCATTTATGAAGGATGTTTAATAACATGGACCTTAGAGAGCACTAATGGAGATAGAAAGGCAAGGAAAAACAGATAGTTTCTGCCTTCAAGGAGTTGCCAAGCTCTTTTACATTTACTTTATATAGGTCTATCTGTCCAAATTGTGTACTTTTCTCAGTAGAATGTAAGTTCCTTGAGAGTAAGGGCTACTTGGTATCTAGCTTTACATTCTTATTCTCAGAGTCCAGCACTGCCTGGCACATAGTAGGTGCTCAATAAATGCTTGTTGAATTGAATTGATAAGGCATGGATATAAGTTAAAACAAAACCTTTTAAGTATACAGGAAAGGTATAAGCAAAATATTACAAGAGTATTGAGAAAGGAAAGATCATTTTGGATCTTTCTGATCATTTTTAATGCAATAGCCAATGGGGGAAGAGAAAGAAATAAGCATTTATATAGCACCTAGCATGTGCCAGAGCCTGTGCTAATAGTATCTTATCTCATTTGATCCTTACAACAACCCTAGAAGATAGGGGTGATATTCCTATTATGTAGTAAGGCAATTTTGAGTGCTTAAGTTATTTTGACTATTAGGAATGTTAAATTTAATCACAAAAGATCTATGAAAGATGTAGAAAGATCTACATCTAGAAAAAGAATTGATAAATAGAAGAAAGAAAAAAAGAAATTTACGTGATAATTTTATTATATATTTAAAAGGAATAGCAAGTTGTACATAATAGTTTTGCAGTTTCATGCGCAATCATCTTTTTTTATTCTACTGTTATAAGAACACTTGCTTTATTTCATAAACTTAAAATAAAATAAATACAATTTTAAAATAAAAAACTGTGGCAAATAGGGTTAAGTGACTTCACTCAACTGCTAGGTTTCTGAGGCCAAATTTAAACTCAAATCTTCCTGACTTCAGGCCCAGCATTCGAGCCACTTTGCCACTTAGCTCCTATTATTATAGATAATTTATCATAGATTTAGGGCTGGAAGCAAATTTGGAGGCCATGTAGTTCAATTCCTTCATTTGATAGATGTCAAATGAAGAAACTGAGGCACAGAAGGCCAGAGTGATTTGTACAAGGTCATGCAGGTAAGTGGCTTCTGGTGTGTAGGATGAGCTGGGCTGAGGGTAGAGGCTTGAGAAGAAAGGGTTGAAGTGATTATTCTGGTGAAAGTGAACTAGAATCAATAAAAAGCAAATAAAAAGATTAATAAAGTGCACAAGGTGAGGTGATGCTGTGTCTCTCTCTATCTATCCATCCATCCATCCATCTATGTATCTATCTATCCATTTGTCATCTATATACATCTCTATGTACATATCATCTATCTATGTATCTATTTGTATTTGTACATGTATATGTATATGTAAACATATATGCAACGTGTACAGGTACATAAGGCTATAAACATGCATGTGTATGTGTATATATACATATGTATATATGTGTATCAGTATGAGTATATATACATGTATTTTATATGTATCATGTATGTGTATGTATATATATGTATCTGTATATTGGATGAAAAAATGTCTTGTGATTCAAGAAACATTTAGCAACCAGATAGTAGCTGGGGAGAAGGGTTCAAAGGTTGGTGTTTAAATTTTATCAGTAAGAGTAATGTCTGTCTGAAATATTATCTGAAGTAATCACTAGAATCCTGGATCAGGAATCAGTGAAAGTTGAGTTCAGTTCCAGCCTCTGACAATTACTAATTTTTTCGTTTTTCTTTTAACTTTGAATTAGTCACGTCTTTGAAATTCTCTTGTGGTGTGCTTTAGTGAGAGCTGCTGTCATTTTTTCCCAACATTTTCACTTTACATACAGCTTACAAAGCACTTTACTCATGGCATTCTTTGGAGGTGGCTAATATTATAATTTTTATTCTCATTTTGCAGATGAACAAATTGAGGATCAGAATAAATTACCCCAATCCACATATTGTAAGTGGCAGAGCTGGGACTTGAACCCACATCCTCATAAAATAGAGAGTTGGACTCAATGGCATCGGAAAAAAACCTTTCACAATTTTATGAAGATTGCGACACATCCACAATACCTCAGTGAATCTTGTTTGATCCAAAGGAATACATCTCTAAAAGTGAAATTTCTGCTACCTAGGGGAAGGTAATAGGCAAGGAGAGGACAAAGATTCCTCCTTCCCCTCCTCATTCTTGCTCTTTATTTCAGTTCATGTAGATGACTCCTCTCTCCTTAGTGAAAGGCAGGCTCTGACTTTAGGGGCTGTCCTGAAGAGCTAAGACAACCCAGCCAGAGGAAAAGATGTCCTGCGAGGCTACTGGAAAGTCTGGAATGGAGTTCTCCAACCTTCCTGGGGGAAATCTGGGAGCTGCGTTTGGGGATGTGTCCAACCCGTGGGAAGTCTCCATTTCCCTTCTGGCAGATGAGAACAAATGCTTCATTGAAGAGTTAATAACTCATGTTTTGGAAGCCATGAGCACTATGTAGTTCCCAGGAATTCAGATATTTTATTTCTCACGTAGTGAGAAAGACCTAGTGGATAAAATGGCAAGGATTAGAAATAAAACCTGCATGTTGCCCCGATGAGAAACACAAACAGAAAGTCACCGGATAGTTGGGAGCTATTCATTTAAAGAGACAGCATGCATGCTTGCCCAGAGTTCAAATTTCAAAAGCAATCATTAGACGAGTTATGGCAAGCTCTGTAATCAAGGCTCTCCTGATTTTATCCCACTCAGATTGGGGCTCCACTGAGACAATCATTTCTTATATTTCCTGCTCCTGGCTTTCTCTTTAAAATTATTGCACTACTTCTTTTTTTTGTTTGTTTCACAAATTATACACAGTCAGCATTTGGCACTTCATAAAAGTTTACTGATTAGAATGCATGTATTTCTCACCTCTTACCATTCCTGGGTGGAGTGCTTGAGTAGGTGAGAGTGTGGAGAGTAAAGGGCAACTACAATGTAGAAGAATGAATAGGAGAAACTTATCCAGGCAGAGGAAGGCAGATCCATTAGGAAAAAAGGTGAAAAGGAAATATGGCTCCTGTAGAAAACATTTGCTGCTGAAACTCAGAACATGAATACCCAAATACTAAAGAAAATATTCTCGGAGCTACCCTGGAAGCCACTAAGAAACTTTCCAGTAAATGGAGAAGGATGACTGGACAGGTAACTTGGAATATGAGGTATGACTACTTTAATAAAAATATCTACATATATCTTAAGAGTTGCCAAATGTTTTGCAATAACATTTACTGGTTGTTAAATTCATAATAAAAGATAATATAATGATAGCTTGGCTGTTTACTGTAAAAATAATAATTCTGTCTTTTTTTTTTCTTTATAGTCAACTAGGACGAGATAAGCTCTTACATATGTCCTAGACAGACTGTTTATTTTCTGGTTTGAAAAAATGGATTGGATGTGGCTCAGACATGTTAGAAAAGTCACTTACGTTTTAAAGGAAGATAGAGGTTTGGGGCTGCATCTATTGGGGGCTGACACTTCCTAGCCAGAAACATCCTTTCTCTTCCATGTAATCCTTGCTCCCATCTCACGGTAAAATGTACAATTATCCCTGCCACATAGCTACTTTCTCCAAGGTGTTTTGATATAACATAACATAAGAAACATAATAAATTGAAAGAGAATTTTGGGGGATAGTTCAGTGGAAGTTACAGATGATACATGAAAGCCAGCAGAGAACACAGAGCTTATGACCAAAAACACTTAATCCAATTTTACAATAAAATACTATAAACACCTCATAAAAAAGAAAAAAAAATTGGATTTCTTTCAGATATAAAAGAAGAGCCAAAACATTTAACATGGATTTTCCAGATGGAAGTGTGGGTGATATGACCCCTAATGCCTGTGATATGGAAGGAATAATTGTACAAAATATGACTACAGAGTCACAAGACAAATCTTTTGTACAAAGAGATAATTTAAATTAAATTAAATATTTTGATGAGTCTTAGGAAGCTTTAAGAAGAAATTTAGAGAACACAGACATTGTAGTAGGGAAAAGAGTTCTGAATTTCAAGTTATAATCTGTCAGTTATTACCTCTATCACTTTGGGCACATAACTGGGGCTCTCTGAGCTGCCATTTCATCATCTATAAAATGAGCAGGTTGGATTTGGTAACCTCCAAGGTCCCTTTCAGTTCTAGAGCCATTAGGATCTTATGAAGAAGAAAATCAATCTCAATACTTCATAGTAACTGTTTGTTTTCCCACCTCAAATGAAACTGGTATTTGGTACATTCACCTTAAATCCCAGACTGGACCTAGAATGGTTTCTGGTTGTTTCCAAAAGACAAATTCACTCTCAAAAAATGAAAATTTTATGTCATTTTAGAGAATGTAGTGATTCCCAAGGAAGAGCTTTCAACATGTTTTTGGTCAATAGTGGTATTTTTAGAATAAATAAATGGTCTTCCACAGTGACTTATGTGGAATGGACAGGTACTTACTTAAATACCTTTGTCTCTAAGTTGTTTAAGAAAAAATATCATCATATTATAGTCAAATCTGTTTTCTACTTCTTCTGAAATACCTTGCTTATGTTCTTAAGGGAAGAGAATAAGCATTTATTTAGCACCTACTACATGCCATGCATTGCACTAAGTAAGCATTTTATAGATATATCATTTTATCCTCACAACAACTCTGGAAATAGGCGCTACTATTATTCCCATTTCATAGTTGAGGAAACTGAGTCAGACAGAAATTAAATGGCTTGCCTAGAGTTACATAGCTAGTGTATCTAAGGCCAGATTTGAACTCAGGCAGAGTTCTATCCACTGGGGTCATCTGTTCTTTTAGTTGTATCTAACTCTTTGTGACTCCATTTTGAGATTTTTTTCTTTGCAAAAATTCTGGAATTGTTTGCCATTTTCTTCTCTAGCTCATTTTACAGGTAAGGATTCTGAATCAAACAGGACTGAGTGATTTGCTCAGGATCACACAGCTAGTAAGTATTTGATGACAGCCTTGAATACAGGAAGATGAGCCTTCCTGACTCCAGAACCAGCACTTTGTTATGCATCATGATGCTGCCTTACTGCCCACTGGGTTACCCAGATGCCTCTCAGGTAGTAAACTAATAAAGAAATTTTATAAAATCTTTCTAGAAAACTTGAGTATGAACCATATTTTCTATTTTACCATCATAAGATCAACTCTTTCTCCATAATATTCTTAATATTATTGACATAATCATTTTCGATGTTATATTATTATCTTGAAGATAGACTACAAGAAGTAGAAATAGTGACAAAGTAGTGACATAGGAAACTTTTTAAAGGGACAGCTTGTAACAATCAACACTATATGACATCTTCATTCTAATAAATGTCTTTTGGAAAAGCTCAGTGGAAAGCCAAGCAGACACACCTTAAAAATATAATCAAATATACCCAATCTCATGAATTATGAGATATGTATAGGCGTATTCTTTAAAAATTGTGTCCAAGTTTCTAGAGAATGTTGTTATAGTCAGGAAACTGATGATCAGATTTGTAAATCAGAATTGGGTTCTGGCCCTTCTTTGACTCTAGTTGTGAGAACTTTGGACAAATTATTTTTTTGCATATTGCAATAGCATTTCCCTCCCCCCATCTGTAAAATAAAGGAGAACTAAATGATCTGCTACTCCTTTTGAATTGGTTAATACACACCTTATGGCATTCTGTATGTATTAATTATCAAGAAGGTAGTTGAATTTTATATTTTCTATAGCAGAAAAATAAAAGCATAAATCATTAAGAGTTTAAAAGAATTTATACTTTTCCCCCTATAACTTATTGTAATGAAAGTCATTGGACAGAAACATTTGAGAATTCTTTTTATTAATACAACACCCTAGTTGTATTAATTAAGACTCAGTATACTTTCTATAATGTTAGCACATAGTTTAAGTAAACATAAGTTTCTATGTCTTTTACAAGGAAACAAAGTAAACAAAGTTATCACCACAGTTCCAGAGACTCCTATAATTTTAATATATGCATAGAATATACCCTATGAGGTCTTTAAAGGTCTTTAAAACTGGATCTTCTTTTCTCCTAGAGTAAATGCTTTATTAAAATCGGTAAGCAAGAGACCTCAAAGGATTTTGTATTTTCTATACACTAAATCAATAGAGTAATCATAAAGTTGTAAAAATCATTTTTTTCCTGTGAAAAATTGTCTAAATATGGGTGTTACTTTCTCATGTTTTCATCAAGGACTCTTTCCATGTATGTAGAGCATTCCCATAAGTATTTTATACAGAGAGGAAAGCAAGTACTTGAATCAATAGTTGTTGATGTTTTAGTAATCACTCTGTTTTTTGTTTTTTTTTAATAGACATGTCATTTGTGATGTTTTCCATTCTTTCGATCTTTATTTTTTGAAGCAGCTAATGGCATAATGCATAAATTGTTTGGCCTTGAGTGACTCTGGTTAAATCATTTAATCTTGTTTGTCTCAGTTTCTCTACCCTAAAATGAAGATACTATTAGCATCTACTTCATAGGACTATTGTAAGGTTCAAATGAATAACACCTGTTTTTTGAAAAGTGTATAGAATGGGCTTACCACATAATAGGCACTATATGCTTATTCTACTTCCTGCCTTTTTGGATATCTTGAAAATTTAAACCTCAGTGTCTTTAAGGTTGCATTGCCTTCATTATGTATTTTGGGAGGTGTCAAGGGGGAGTGTTGTCTGGCCAAGTACAAGTTTCTAACTACACTGTCTTGAGTATGAATATTAATTACTTCCTTGAATAATATGTCAAATCCCATCTTATTCCATTTTGCTATCTGCATTACCTTGAACAAACTGTTGAAATTCTCTGGGTTTAAGCTTCTTTATCTGTAAAATGAGGAGGCTAATCTACTTGATTTATAAGGACTCTTCCAATTTTAAATCTATCATCCAGTGGATCCTATGTTAAGTACTATGATGGTAGATACAAATATGGCAATTCTAAATACTGTTATTGATTTGTAACAAGTCATCCATCCCTTTTGCATGCCTAAATAGTAGATATGTGAGTTTATATCTCTTAAATCTTCTTCCAGTTTGTATAACCTGATTTAGCTGGCTCTCAAGCTAAGCTTTCTTAATAAGAAAATGGATATTTTTTTCAATATTATTCATAGTCTTTTCTTCTTCTCTATGTAACATAGGCTTTGGAAATACTATCCCAACTTTCATTAACACTGGGAGTCAAATTCCCTAAGAGAACAGCTTCTACATTTTTACTGAAAATTCCAGGGATAGGCTTAAGGAGTTGAGGGTTAATTTTCCAGTGCTAGTTTTTCTGAACCTGCTCATGAGGATTCTCAATAGATGCCAATTAATCAGTCAGGCTTATTTAATTTTTAGAAAATGGTATTTTACCATAGAGATAATAAAGTACAGTTGTAAACATTCTCCCACCAAAATCTGTGACTTACTCTCTACAAGTACATACAGAAGTCAGGAGAAAATGGACTCAAACTCATAGAACATGTAGCAAAGAAGAATGACTCATAGCTCCTGAAATTCCCTTTGATGGAATCCTTAAGATATGGTTTTTCTTCTGGGCTCTTTGTAAAGCTTTAATCTGCTTTACCTTACTTGAGCCTGTCCTTGTCTCCTAATGCAAACATTGCCAACAGCTGTGGCAGATATGTGGGTAGAGTGCTGATGGGGAAATAGGAAGTCTAAAATCCTCTAGACCTTCAGAGTGAGTTAGACCTCCAATTAATGTGTAAAGACAGAGGCTGAAAATGTGGCAAAAGTACTTCCCCTTTCCCCTCATCTCTTATATCTTCTAAGCTCTCTCCGAGATTAATATGGAATGCTCTCTTGGCTCCCTGCTCCCTTGAATCAACATCTAGCTTTATACCACTCTAGAGAGTGTAACTACGGCTCTTAGCCAATCCAAACAGACTTCCTGTTTAACCCAGAGAGGTGTCTTGATCTTGTTCCTTCATTGTGAACAATCAAGATGTTTTTACCTGATAAATATGACAGGAAGTGTCATCTTATTACTTATCCTTTTAGATAGATTTGGTTGATTTACTCAGTTGACCCCCATTAGCACATCTGTAATCTTCTACAGTTAAATAGCTGATGCTCTTGGCTGCCATATCTCTCTACCAGCAAGAAATATTTGAAGAAAAAAAAGTTTTAATATTATATATAAATAAGGTTTTTTTTTTTTTTAGTAGTCTATATAAGATTGCTAGTTAAGGCAATTTCTGGATTATTTTGGTCTCCTTGTGGTGACTATTTTGCATCAAGTAAACTTCAAAAAGTGGTGATGATCAGAGTTAGTGTCTTTATTTTTGTTGGCGCTTCTACAGTTGTGCAGTTTCTTCTGATAATTATCCTTTCTTTGAATTTGTCATAAATCTTGATCTTTGCTTAAATCAATGATCTGACCATACTCTCTATTTGGAGAAATAATTGGTGAAAAAACCTGTTTCTCTTTGCAGCATTCTACAATATTTTGTTCTCCTACCTTTCAGGGTTATTGTATCAAAAGAAAAATATTTGTAAAACATTTCACAAGTTATCTGGAATGTAGTAGATATTATATCTTTGCTAATTTTAAAGCCACATTTAACAGACTAGATGTCACCAGCTCTTATCCCTAGTTTTGCACTGACACCACCAGGTATTAAAGTTTATGTTAACAAGTTAATAGATGATCTTGGCAAGTTTTTCTTAAGCTTCTTTACTTTTTATTGCAGTTAACTCTCTTGTGGTCATTTTCCTACACTCAATGTAAGATTGCAGGTCAAGTGACTCATTAAATTCTTTTTCTTATTTATTCAGAGTGCATGATGAAACCAGTTCCTTAATTTGCGTTCCTGATAGAGGTCATAAACTGTTTTTATCATTTAGCTAGAATTTATTTCTGCCTTCCGATTTCCTTAATAAGAAGAACTTTGATGTGAATAAGATTTTTCTTTTACTAGGTTGTCATGTCATTACTACACTGGTTATTGGACAGATATGCCATGTTTAAGTGTCTCAACATTTAATAATTCATTTTGGTAGATGATTCAGAAACAGTATCCTCTGTTCTTTTTTTCTACCCCTGAAATCCATTTTTTATTTTTTTATTGCTGTGAGTTTCAGTGGCCAGAATATTTATCACCCAGTGATCAAATGTATAGTGATAAGCTTCCTTCCATATTTAGCTAGGCTGGTTCTTAGACAGAACATACATATAATCTATTGTCAGATCGAGGCTTGAACTACTCTCTCTCTCTCTCTTTTTCTCTCTCTCTCCATCTCTCCCTCTCTTCTCTCCATCTCTCTCCGTCTCTTTTCTCTCCATCTCTCTCTGTCTCTTTTCTCTCTGTCTCTCTCCATCTCTCTCCGTCTCTCTTCTCTCCTTATCTCTCCATGTCTCTCCATGTCTCTCCATCTTTCCATCTCCATCTCCATCTCCATCACTGTCTCTCTCTCCCCTTCTCCCCTGTCTGTCCACTTCTGTCCGTTTCAATATCTTTTTTCTTCTCTGCTTCTCTTTGTGATATATATATATGCTATATAATAACAACAATTATTATTGGTTACAAAGTAGATGATGATTTATATTGATAGGGGGATCTCCCTTGATTTGGGATTGTACTTGTGATTTCAATGGTTTGGGAAACCATTGAAAGTCCTGATTTGAGTTTTCCAAACCATTGAAATCACAAGTACAATCCAAAAAGATGTTAAATATGGGATTAGGTTCTGAGAATATAAAAAAAAAATAGGAATTCTTCCTCTATCTTTAATATCCCTTATCCCCCTAATTCTTGCCCTTATAGAGGTTCCATTCTGAATCTCTATTCTGCTTATCATTTTCTATTTGGTAGCGAATTTTTTGTGTACTTAATAATACTTTGTATTATATTTCCTCCTACTAGACCAAGAGCTCCATGAGGACAAAGATGTCTTCTATAATGCCAGACACACAACAGCTTGCTGTTATCTACAACTTTCAAAACACTTTCTCCATAATAATCCTGCATGACAGCTATAGCAAGTATTTTTATCTCCTTTTCACAGATGAAGAAAATGAAAGTAGTAGAAATTAAGTTTCAGCAATAGTTTCAGTTTGTGGATGCCAAAGCTGGAATTCAAACCTGGGTCTTTTCACTCTGAGCAATATGTTTTTTAACCTTAGAAATCTGCCCTTCATGCTACATTCATATACTGGTCTGCTGTTGGATCCTCAGTGTCCGTTGAATATAATTTAGTTGAACTGTAACCATATGATGTAAGAGTCTTATTATATTTATATACCTTGTGGACATATTTCCTGGATCCATACATCATTCACAATTTAATCTCTCTATATCCCTAGCTCAGATTTTATGTGTATCCCAGGAAAATACCTCTTTTCACTCTTACTTTAACCCTTATTTCTAGTGTACTGGTCCTCTAACTTCTGGCCTTTTTCTTCTCTTTCACATGACAATCTAGCTAAAGAAATTGTGGTGCAGGAGTATAATAGAATATCATTATGCTGTAAAAATGATGAATATGATGAATGTAGAGAAGTATACAAAGAATTATATAAACTGATGCAGAGTGAAGTAATCCATAGTAACCTCAACATGGGAGATGAAAAAAAATTACAGCAAAACAAAGCTAAATGTTTCAAAATCATAAGTACCAAGTTTGTCTGAAAGAAGAGAACCAATAAATGTGTACCCTAGCTTCTTTGCAGAAATTGAGGATAGGTATGCAACAATGCATAATATCACACATTTTGATGTGTTTTTGATTTTATTGATACTTGTCTTGCTCTTTTTTCACGTTTTTGTTAGGGTTCTCTGTGAAAAGTAAAGTAAAGGGGATGGGTACATTGAGAAAATGTGAGTGACATGTATATATATATATATATATATAATATATACACATACATACAGACATATATACATACATATATACATATATAATATTGATATTTTTATAGATCCATGACATTCTGAATAATCTTTCTCATGTACTGCTCTGATATCATCACTTCCCTGAACAAAACCATTAGTGGATCCTCATTGCCTACCAAATGATGTTTTATTCTGTTATTCAGGGCTATCATAATTTATTTTGTCTCATCTTTAATGTTTACCTTGCTTCCTATATTTCAAGAGGCAGCTAACCTTATTGGTACTTACTAGGGCAGCTGGTGACACAGTGAATAAAATGCTATGTGTGCTTTTAATAATAACAATGATAATATTTATATACTGCTTACTATATATCAGGTCATATGCTAAGAGTTTTACAATTATTATCTCATTTGTTTCTGAAAATAATGCTGAAAATTAGTGTTCTCTCTTCAGTGACTCCTAAAAAGAAGATACAGGACTTAGAACTAGAAGGAATCTTAGAAATCGTCTGTTTTAAGAGATTCTTAACTTTTTTGCATCATGGACCTTTTTGCTGTGTAGTGAATCCTCTGGAATCATGCTTGTTGTTTACATTATTAACTGAGAGAAATGTAAAGTTTCAATTAAAAGTGAATTAAATAAAGATGTAGTTTGTCCCCCATTCCAGTTCAGGGACTACCTGAAATCTATCCATGGATACCTCATGGCAGGGAGAAGTGGTTTGGACTCCAATTTAATTACCTCTTCTCTGATTCAACCAGTTAATTTTATAAATGTGGAGATTCAGGCCTCAAGTAATTCTCCTGTGGTAGATCACACAGTAGCAAAGCAGAGTAAGGATTTGAATACATATCTTCAGACTTAAGAATAAGTACTTAGTCCACAATTCCATACTGTCTCAATCTCCAACTAAAAAAGAAAATGAAAAGAGAGAATACAAACTCATGTATATATTCATGAATGTGTTTCTTTTGTTTGCCTAGACTTTAGTCAGAACTAGATAGTTATATTCACTAGATTGAAACTGAAAAATTCCAAAAGATCTCTTTTACTTCTTTGAAGAAATGTGCAGATAGTTCAAGGATTTCACTCTTGGTTGGTGTTTATCCTCACCTATTGCTGCTAAGGGCATTGCTGCCATAAATCTTCTTAATAATAGGATTCTTAGACTTCAGTTGAAATAATGAGCTCAAGTAACATCACTTTTGTCGCATCTAACTGGCTAAACCAGTTTCCAGGTGCTGGTGTGTGTGTATGTGTGTGTGTGTGTGTGTGTGTGTGTGTGTGTGTAATATTGGCACAGGGGTTAGACAATGATTTCACTGGCATTGGGAATTTCCTGGAGTGGAAGGAGATGTTAAATAACAGTCACTATGTGTCACAGCTAGACCTTCAATCTAGGTTCTCCTGAGTATACTGCTGACTCGCTTCACTACAGCATGTTGCCTCTCATTTTCTATACAATTGGTATAATAACTTTCCTGGGAGTTAATATTTAGTCATACTATAGAAAATGGGGGTCTTTAGAATATGCAAGTATTTCATGGCAACCACTTTGTATTTGTGTATGTATATGTGGGATGTTTGTGTATGTGTGTGTGAGTGAGACAGAAAGACAGACAGAGAAAGAGACACACAGAGAGAGACAGACAGAGATGTAGAGATAGAGACAGAGAAAGAGACAAAGACAGAGACAGAGACAGAGACAGATGGAGACAGAGAGACAGAGAGATGGAGAGACAGAGAAAGAGACAAAAACAGAGACAGAGACAGATAGACAAAGAAGGAGAGACAGAGACAGACAGAGATGGAGAGAGAGATAGAGACAGACAGACAGAGACAGAGACAGAGAGAACACAAATGACCAGTAGTGTTTTAGATAAATGCCCAGAAGTAAATCATGACTCAAACACTCTTGGGCGTTCCTTTTTAGTTATTGGCTAACTAAGCAGAGATGTTGGCTCTTAAGGGAAGAAATGCAAACACACCCATGGTATTCTTTAATAGCTATATACCAACAGAGTATGTTTTATATGCCTCCTTACACAGTTGGTCACAATTATCCATTGCAGATTAATTTAATGGCACTGCTTCAGTAGAGCATCTAGGTGCTAAATAATATCAAGTGATTAGTAGCATTTTACCAACTTTGTTTTTGGAGATGCCTCATAACATTCTACTACCAGAGGGGAATGGCATCATTTCCATTTTACAATGGAATTTTACTGAGGAAATATGGAAAACGGACCAAAGTCACATAACCAATCAGTCAGAGGGCCAAGACTAACATTCCCAATATTTTGTCTCAGAATCATATTCAGTGTATGAGACACAAAGCATCTCATATTGGCTATAAGCATCAGTACAAAGCAAGCTTCTGAATTGTTAAGGACTCAGTAGAGTGGGGTTAAGTTAAGGTGCATTTAGTACAGGTGTTTCCTAAGTCTCTATTTTGGGCCCTCTTCTTTTTTTACATCTTCCTTGGGGATCTCATCAGTTTCTGATCAGTTCAATGATCATCTCTCTGAAAAAGACTTCCATCTATACATCTGGACTGAGGCTTTCTTTTGAATTCCAATACAGCTTCAGAACCAAGGACTAAGGTCAAGGCCAATAGATTATTCTATAAGCATTTCAAACTCAGTGTCTAAAAGGAAAATTCATTATATTTTCTCCTAAACCCACTTTATTTTAAATTTTGAAGCAGATAGGTGATGAAAGGGACAGAAAACTGGGCCTGTAGTCAGAAAGCCCTGAATTCAAATCTTGCCTCTAACACTTACCAGCTGTGTGACCCTGAGCAAGTCATTAAAAAAGCCAAATTTCTATTTGCCTCAGTTCCACTAGTTATAAAATGAAAATAATAATAGTTCTAACCTTCCAGAGTTGTTGTGAGAATTAAATGAGATAATATTTAATAATTGCTTAGCACAATTTCAGGCACCCAGCAGGAGCTTAATAAATAATAAACATTCATTTATTCCCTTCCCCTTCCCTTGTTTCTGGAATCTGTGTGATTATTTCACTGAGTATAATGTGTGTGTGTGTGTGTGTGTGTGTGTGTGTGTGTGTTAGAGACAGAGACAGAGACAGAGACAGAGAGAGAGAGAGAGAAAGAGAGAGAGAATCAGAGATATGGAATGGAGTAGGTGGCATTTTTTGTGGAGTCAATATCCTTATGTTTATAGCACCACAGGTCATAGTTATATAATGCATGAAAAAAAGTTTATATATTACATGTATATACTATTCACTGGACAATAAGTGCTTTTATTCATTAATTGATTCATTTCTTCTTTTCTTCCTTCCTTTCTTTCTTTCTTCCTTCCTTCCTTCCCTCCTACCTTCCTTCCTTCCCTCCTACCTTCCTTCTTCTCCTTTCTCTCCCTCCCTCCCTCCCTTTTTCTCTGTCTCTCTGTCTCTGTCTCTCTTTGTCTCTGTCTGTTTCTGTCTCTCTCTCTCCATCCATTCCTCCCTTTCTCCATTTTATAGCTCAGAAAACTGAAGCAACAGACATCAGGTGAGTTGTTCAGTCTCACATCCTTTGTGTCTAAAGCTGGATTTGAATTTGGGGCTTCCTCACTCCAGGCCAAGTACTCTATTTATTATACCAACAATTGCTTCCATTAAAAAAAAAAAAAAGTTTATGTGCCAAGAACTGTGCTAAATGCTGAAAATACAAATAGAAAGATTATGAAGGTCTTTTGCTGATCCAGTTATTAAGATGTTATATAATCTTAGTTTTAACACTGAAACTCTTGTTTCCTGATCAGCAAAATGGTGATCATAACATCGACCCCCTTTTGGTCCTATTGAAATGACGAAGAAAAATGGCAGCCAAATAAATCACAACTATGTTGGTATTTTTCACCTGAACAATAATAATTATACGTAGCATTGTTTCTAGACTTACTCTCTTAACTCTTATTCCTACCAGGACACTGGGTCCATAGAAGGCTGTTGACAGCTTCTCCTCTTATGCTTCTTAGAGAGGGATGGGGGATTTTCAAGTACTAGCTTTCATGATTCCTTTCAATTTATTCTTCTCCAAGTCAAGTCAGTTAGCATTTACTTTAGCACCTACTATGTGCCAGGCATTCCACTACATTCTGTCAATGTAAAAAGACATAAACAAAAACAAAATTTCAATCTCATTTGATCTGTTAATATCTTCTCATTATCAATGAATACCAATTAGTTTTTACAAAAGGAATATTTACAGAGAAGGTATGGCAAGGAGTGAATACATACATATGCAAAGCAGTCAACTCTGGTGGTGTCATGTACTCCCACACACATGTCCACACACGGTTCGGAATATTCTTTTTTGGATCAAGAAAATTTGGGAGTGCTGAAAAATGGGATGCTTTTGAATATCTCAGTTAAGTCAGAAAGAAACTTAATTTATTAGCTGGACCAAATGGGTGTGATCCACTTTTTGTTGAGTGGGGACTTTCCAGGTATGTCTTTCTATTCCTTAACTCTTTAAGTGATATTCTTCTAGCTCTGAACCAGATGTGATCTATTACATAAATGGCCACCAATGCTTCCAATGTCTTTAGCAAAAAAAATTCCTCCCTCCCCCCTCCTTTCCTGACTAAGGATCATTATTTATACTTAACTCTATGTTGAGAATCAGACACCATACAGTTTTTATTCCCTTCCCTCACTACCTATTTCATGTATTTTATGAAATGAAAGATTCCTCTTTTCCTTTAAGAATGTGTATATTTATATATCTTATCCATCAAAATATCCTTGAATTTAGATGCTTCAGATGATTTGTTACATTCAATAGAAGTTCATATCTTATGAGGAAAAAATTGGAAACATCTAGTCTAGAGATAATTGAAATTTATGTAGATTTGCAGACTTTCCTTGCTTTTGAAAAACAATAACACCACAACAACAATCCTCTGGGATACAAACTAGAATTATAGGGATATTGAGACCTTCTGATCCTTTCTCTCCCTCCTTTTCTCATTTTAGAATGTGGCAGCTGAAACCCAAAGAGGCTATGTCACCAGCCTAGGATTATACAACTTCTACTGGCAGAGTATGGACTAGAAACCATACTTCTTCATTTAGGTATTCTTCCTCCAAAAAAGCAGAGCATTAATAAGAAATTATCAAGTTTTATGCTAATAACATATAAAAACATGTAAAATATTTGGTACAAAGTGAAGTCTGTGGAATCAGATAAATAACATATACAATAACTTGAACATGTGAAATGTATAATGTATAATCTTGACTGCCTCTTTATAAAGAGGGATATGAGAATTTATCTCCTTTTCAAAGTGGAAACTATGGGTAGGAAATGCTGCACATACTGTTGGACTATATTGCTGTGTTGGTTAGTTTTAATGAATTGCTAACCCCCACTCCCCCTTTTATTCTTGGTTATAAAAGAAACTTATCTAAGGAAGGAAAGGGAAGGGAAATATTGGGAAATTAAGTTGCTAAAAAACTCAAAAAATATCAATATAAGTTTTAAAAAAGAAAACCTTCCCTGCATGCAACAATTACAAGAAATTTCCTTAAATAGAATATTAAAGAAATTGTCCACAAGACACCATCCCCCCCCCAACAGTTTCAAAGGATGAGTATTTTTAGAAATAGCATAATTTTCCATCCAGTTTATTTAATTAACAAAGTGGATAAAATGGCACAAAATTAAAGGTGAGGATAGGGAGAAGGGGAATCAAGACCTTATGATAAAGAGGAGTAATTGATTTTTTCCCACAGATGAGCAGAATCTGGTTCTGTTTGAAGCATGGTAAATAATTTCTTACAATTGCTTTTAGAAAGAGACAGTCAACTTTGTAGATTCTATGCAACTTTAGATGGAGCAGTCTTCTCAAGGAAATTTTACTTATTGAAAAAGTTTTCATCCTTTTATAGACATTTTGATATGGGAAATGCAAACTTTCATTATTAAGTCTCCCCATATTTTGCTTCATAAGTTTGTTTCTTTCTAAAATCCTTAAAAATGTTTTAAAGACTTTTTTTCTTTTATCTTATTTTTCAATTAACAAGAATTTATTTTTCTCTCCTCCCTAAATTAAAAAAAATATATATATGTGCAAAATCAAGCAAACAAATTCTTATATTACCCCTGTCTCAAGGGTCTCTTCCTTTTCAGGTCTATCATTCTGTTAGGAAAGGGGTAGTGTGCTTTCTCATCTGTCCTCTGGAATCTCTGGTTGGTCTAAGCATGGATCAGAGTTGTTAAGTTGTTTATTTGTTTGTTTGTTTTTTTGCTGAGGCGATTGGGGTTAAGTGACTTACCCAAAAGTCATATAGCTAGGCAGTGTTAAGTGTCTGAGATCAGATTTGAGGTCAGGTTCTCCTTACTTCAGGGCTGGTGCTCTATCCACTGTGCCACCCAGCTGACCGGTTCTTAAGTCTTAATGTTTTTGATTTTTCAATGTTATTATCATATAAATTATTGTCCTGCTTCTGCAATGTAAAAACAGTGTTTATTATTTTTTTTCTCCTCCTTCAGATCAGAGGAGTAATTCATCTCTGCAGTCTACCTTCCTACTGCCGTACTAAAGGGAAGTGTTCCTTCTATTAAAGTCAAAAAGTTGGGGTTAGTTGAAACTGAGTGTTGAGAGATAGGGATTTTCTGCCAAGAAGAGTCAGAGTAGCAATCATCTCTGCTCATTTAGGAATTGAATTAGAACTCCCTGCCCCCTCCCCGCCAAAAAATTTAGGGATATGAATTTAAAAGGAAGCAAATTCATCTTTTATTAGGGATAATTGTTGTGTAGCATGGGACACACCTGCTGCAGTTTATGTTCCAGAAACAATGTATCTTTCACAGAATCCCCTAAAGTAGCTCAAGGCAATCTGGGAACAGCAGATCCATTGAACTGAATGAACATAAAATACCTAATTTAAACAAATAGATCTTTTGTGCTAGACAATCCTAAGTCTTACATGTCAGTCTCAAAACTAGATCGGAAATAAGCTTGGAAGGAGGGAATCTCAGGAACCACAAGACTAGCCAGCCCATCCCTAAATTACAGGTAATAGGCTTTTTGAAGGACATTGGATGAAATAAATCTCTAGGTGGGGTAAATAAGACAAACCTTCTGTCCTAGGTTTATCTGAAAGCTTAGAGGCTTTGACTAACTTAATAAGCCCCACTTGTCTGCCTGAGTGGAGAGTTAGTATTTTCTCACTCATGAGGAATTTTCAAATGATTTCGCTAAAGAAGTCATTGAGCCAGACTACCTGCTTAGGTGAGTAAGGACTAAGAGATGCCGACAAAACAGGAGGAAGAGTCTCCCAGGAATAAATGGATATCAAAGAAACTCTCATGGCCTGTATTGGCTACATTCAAAATAATAGAAGCTCACATCTATTTAGCACTTTACAATTTATATCTCTCAACTCAATTAATCCTTAGCACATCTAGTGGAAAAAATGGAATCAAAGAAGTTTGAATTCAAATTCCAATACTCATTTCTAGGAGATCTCAAACAAGTCATTTATTTTCTTTATCCTTGTTTCCTTATCTATAAAATGAGAAAATTAGACTTAATGCTCTCCTAAGGTCCCTTAGGCCCATAGCTAAAGTCTGCTCAAATGGTGAAGAGAGCTGATTGTTAAATTTTTAATGTGAGTGCTTACACAAATACTACAAATCAGGGCTTGATTTATCATTTTGTTGATTATCTGGAGTCCATACTCTGAATTTAAGAAAGCGGTGGAGAAAATGGTAATAATACAGATTAGATTTAAAAGTGCATTATGAAAAAAAAAAAACAGAATTAGTGAACTGAAAAGTGTATCATGGGTACATTTCCACTTGCTTCTCCCAGAGAACTGATTGTTAAACATATACCAGCACACTGGCTGGAAGAGCCCCAAATAAAAGCTTATGAAGTAGGTAGTATAATTACTATCCTTATTTCTCATGTAAGGGAATTGAATCTTAGTGGGATTCAGTAATAGTAGTAGTAGTAGTAGTAGTAGTAGTAGTAGTAGTAGTAGTAATAGTAGTAGTAGTAGTAGTAGTAGTAGTAGTAGTAGTAGTAGGTAGTAGTAGTAGTAATAGTGGTAGCAGTAGTAGTAATTAAGCAATAGCTAGTATGTATGTAGTACTTTAGGAGCAGGGGAATGATATAGTTAATAGAGTACTGGGTCTGAATCAGGAAGATCTGAGTTCATATCTAGCCTCAGATTTATTAGCTGTGTGATCTCAGGCAAGTCCCTTAACCCCAATTTAATTTCTTTATTTCTAAAATGGTGAGGCTGGAGAAGAAAATGGCCAACTACTTCAAGATCTTTGCTAAGAAAAATCCTGCTGTGAGATTTAAATAGAGTTGGATATGACTGAATGACAACATAGAGCACCTTGAGGTTTTCAAAGTGCTTAATATGTATTACACCATTTGACCTTCATAACGGCTCTCTGAAATAGATACTGTTATTTACCCATTTGACAAAAGAGGAAACTGAGGCTGAAAGATATCAAGTGACTTGCAAAAGATCACATAGTATATGAGATAGAATTTAGCTCTGGTTTTCTTGACTCCAATTCAAGCACCTAGCTACCCAAGATAACAGCCAAGATTTAAAGCAAGCTCTTCTGATCCAAATCCAAGGTGCGTTTTTTCCTATTAGATCATGTTGTCTTTTCTCACTACCTAAATACTGATGTATCCACCCAGCTCATGAAGTTCCACTTCCCTTGTTACCTCTGGCATCATCTGTGCAGAAGTGAACAATGATGCTGACTTGGCTTCTCTCCAGATGGTGCACCTGTTTCATATTAAGAGCAGCTTCCAGTATTTTCTGTTCTCCACACGTTCTGGACTTTTATCCTCTAAGAACGATTTATTACTTCCTCCTTCTTGCACTTTTTAGAAATCTGTATGGTGTGGGTCTAAAGTCACTGCTGTCCTCAATTGATTATCACCTGTTGCTACTTTAGGAGAAGCAAAGGAGTGTGGTGAGATGTGATGAAATTGGGTCAAGATTATAATACTGCTTTGGGGCTCAGTTTACTTATCTGTAAAAAAAAAAAAAAAGATGTTTGCCAGAGAATCTCCTGTTTCTTTCAGTTTTACTTTCAATTTTTATTTGAAAAAACCTTGGGGTTGGGTTTAAAGTGGGATAGAATAAGAGAGGTGTGGCAAGTGACATGGATCTTGAGAGCCTGAAATAGAGTATGAAAAATCTCCTCATTGACCTACAAAGAGCTAATGTGTATTTACTGAAAACAAAACATGAAGTGGAAAAGAACATATTTTGTTAAGCTAATGCTTGGAAAATATTGTAATAGAAAGATGTCTGATATGTTCAAAACAGGATATGAAGCTCCATCAATTAGCAGCTGCCTTAATTTCCCTTGATTTTGAGAATGTGACTCTATGCTATCTCATATTTCACCTGTCTTTATGGTTTCTCTGTTTTCTATGTATAAATCCTGATGTATATATTCTTTTATTAATTCAGCAATTGTTTATTAAGTACCAGGCACTGTGGTAAGTGCTGGGCATCCAAAGACAAAAGCAGTTCCTGACCTCAAAGAGTTTACATTCCATTGGAGGAAAAAACCTATGAACAAATAAATACATATAAAATATAAACAAAGCAAACACAGAGTAATATCAGAGAAAGGGAAGGTCCCAACAAAGGGGAACAGGAAAGGTGACATTTAGGAGGTAGTACTTGGACTTACTTGTGGGGCAGAAGTGAGGAGAGAGGACTTTTCAGGTATGGGGCACAACTAGGATGTCTGGCTAGAGCATAGAGGACAGTCAAGGGAAGGAATGTGATGCAATCCTGGAAAGGAGATCCGAAACCAGGCATTCTGGTGCCTCTGAAGGTACACAAAGGAAAAGGGAAATTGTGTTTTTTCCTCTGGAGGCAATAGGGAGCCACTTGTATGGCTTCATACCACAGCTCCCCTTCATTCTCACTATACATACCATGGGGGCAAGTAGTGGCTCAATGAATAGAGTTCTGGGTCTGGAGTTAGGAAGACTCAACTTCCTGAATTCAAATTCAGCTTCAGACACTTTTGTAACTGGGCAAGTCACTTAAAAAAACTTTGCCTCAATTTCCTGATCTATAAAATGATCCGGAAAAGGATATAGCAAACCATTCCAGTATTTTTGTCAAGAAAACCTCAAATGGCATCATGAAGAGTCAGACATGTTGAAATGACTCAACAACAACAAAAGCGATCTTTTCTTTTTTTATTAAGGCTTTTTATTTTTAAAATATATGCATAGGTAATTTTAGACATTCATCCTGACAAAACTTTGTGTTCCAATTTTTTTCTCCTTTCTTTCTCCCCCAACCCCTCTCCTAGATGGCAAGTAATCCAATATATGTTAAACATATGCAATTCTTCTATACATATTTCCACAAATAACATGCTGCACAAGAAAAATCAGATCAAAAAAGGAAAAAAATGAGAAAGAAAAGAAAATACTAGCAAACAACAACAAAAAGTGAAAATAGTATGTTGTGATTCACATTGTCTCCACAGTTTTCTCTCTGGGTGCAGAGGGCTCTTGAAGTGATCTTTTTTGAAAGATTACTATGAGCTTAAAGGCCCATGATTGGTACCATTTCTTCAGTATAGTCTTTTACTAGTCTATTTCCTCATGTAACATCCTACCTAGATCCAGAGACTGTAATTTGATCATCTGCTTTGTCTCTGAGAGTGCCTAGGTGGGATTACTCCCTGGGAAGATGACAAAATCCATAGCTGGTTCTTGTGGAGAAAAGGGGACAGATCAGATTTTTGCAATCTGTAGAGGTCTTCCCAAAGTTCAATACTGAGATGATTCAGGCCTCTGGAGATACAGCATCTTCTACCCTAAATTGTGTTATCCTTTAAGTGGAGATACCCAAAATATCACAAAAAAATACACTAGGATTGAGAGCTTGTTCACAAATAGCTATAGTTTCAAACCCCTTATTGATAATAAATATAAAGTATCAATAATGATTCATTTATATAGCTACAAAATCCCTTGCATATATAATTTGTTTATTGATTGCCCCAAACTACTAGTCTTTTTTTTAAAAATAGTTTTTTTTTTTAATTTTAAAAATACATGTAGATATATATTGGATTACTTGTCATCTTGGGGAAGGAGAGGGGGTAAGTAGGGTAAAATTTGGAACACAAGGTTTTGTAAGGGTCAATGTTGAAAAGTTATCTATGCAAATTATCTATGTTTTGAAAACAAAAAGCTTTAATAAAAATGGAAAAAATCTACCTACATAGTTTTCAACATTCACTCTTTCAAAACTTTATGTTCCAAAACGAATGTGAACTATTTGCATTTTTGTTTTTCTTTCCGAGTTGTTTTTACCTTCTGAATCCAATTCTCCCTGTGCAACAAGAGAACTGCTCGGTTCTGCAAACATATATTGTATCTAGGATATACTGCTACATATCTAACATTTATAGGACTGCTTGCCATCTAGGGGAGGGGGTAGAGGGAGGGAGGGGAAAAATAGGAACAGAAGCGAGTGCAAGAGATAATGTTGTTAAAAAAAATTACCCTGGCATGGATTCTGTCAATATAAAGTTATTATAAAATAAAATAAAATATATACTAAAAAAAAAAAAAAAAAAAAGGACAGGTCTAAAAAATAAATGAATGAATGAATAAAAAAAAAAAACCAAAAAAACTTTATGTTCCAAATTTTTCTCCCTCCCTTCCATCCATCTCCTATTCTTAGATACATATTATCACATTTATCATACTGCACAAGAAAAAATCAGATCAAAAAAAGGAAAAATAAGAAAGAAAACAGGAAGCAAGCAAACAACAAAGAAGGTGAAAATACTATGTTGTGATCCACATTCAGTCCCCCCTCTCTCTGGATGCAGATGACTCTCAACATCACAAGTCTATTGGAATTGGTCTGAACATTCAGTGTTGAAAAGAGTCACGTCCATCACAACTAATCATCACATAATTGTATTGTTGCTGTGTACAATGTTCTCTTGGTTCTACTCACTTTACTTAGCATAAATTCATCCAAGTCTCTCCAGGCCTTTCTGAAATCATCCTACTGATTGCCAAATTACTAATCTTGAGGACTTTTTGCAGTTTCTTATTTTGTTAATTTTTTAAAATTTCTTTAAACTCGTATTGTACATAGGGATCTATGGAGTTTTCAAGAAGGATTAGCACCAGAGATGTAAGGGCTTGTCAAGCCTTTTTGAGGACTTCTTTACCTTATGTATCTATCTGCTACCCAACTCTCACCTTTGACTCTAAGAAGCTATAACATGTAAAAACTGATAAAACTGTCTTTGGCAGATGGACTAAACAAGATTGAGAGTAACCAACAGGCCTCAAACCTACCAGTGAAGTAGGGATATGTCTACCCCCAAGTATGGGAAGACTTCTGCTAGAAAGGAGGGATGAGAACCAATTGTTCCATTAGCCATGAAGACAGCTGAAGCAGGGTTTTAGAGCTTAATTGGGTATCAAAGACACCCAGGTCATTCACTGCATCATGAGCTATTACCATTCATCTGATTTTTCTGCCACTGGACTTTAGTAACTCTGAAGGAGAAAGTGAATTTGACAACTTTGTGCAATTCTGCCTCATTTAAATCCAATTCACTCATGAGTCAAGACATCACCCCATAATACCACTGGTCCTTTTTGAAACAAAGAGTGAACCACATTTTGCATAGCATTCATCAGTTATTCCCAGCCTCATAGACTTGTTTGACTTATTCACAACCAATTTCTTTAGTATGCAGAAACTCTATAAAGCAAAATGTTAGTTGAGATATACTGCTTTTAAGATAGCATTATTTTACTTGATTTTAAACTTAAATATAAAATAGAAAAAGGGGAAAAAACATTGTCAGGGATACATGAGAGAATTCAAAATATAAAGCAATAAATTCCCATTTCAATAAAGCCTATATAGTAAATACTAAACATTATGGTCAAAGCTGTCCATTTACTTCTTTTTCTTTTTTCTTTTGCTCTAGGGAATACATTTTTAGACATAGTCTTCCGAGCTCTATGCTGACTCCAGACCACCCAGAGGAGTATTGCCACAACAGTCTTGACCTCTGTATTACAATCTCCCAGGGATGATGTCTGGGGCAGGATGATATTTCCTAGACTTTTTCGAATGAGCAAGAGCATCTTTTATTTCTAAAATAATTGCATCATATATTTTTATCATGTTTAACATATATTGGATTACTTGCAATTTAGGGGAGAGTGTGGGAGGAAGAGGGGGAAAATTGGAACACAAGGTTTTGAAAGGGTCAATGTTGAAAAATTATCTTTGCATATGTTTTGAAAACAAAAAGCTTCAATAAATAATAAAATAAAAATAACTGTATCCCACCCAATTGATATAAGCCCAGTTACCTAATTATCTGCCCGTACCTGGAAACAAGTAATTGTTGACCTAGGATGATTTGGTCTCTTGAAAGAATGAGGTGGGTCACCAATCTAATTCCACTGAAGAGTGACCAAAGCTGAGAAAAGGTACGCATGGACCTTTGGTCAGTTTGGAAAATCATGTCCATTCAACAATTCAAAATAATGTTTTTTGAAATATCTATAATGTGTTAAGCATTGTGCCAGGCCCTTGGATTGTAAAATCTAAACTTAAAGCAGTTTTTACTAGGGGTATTTTATATGTAGGAGAACAAATATGATGTGATGTGATTTGAAAAGATAAAGAAGAATTCTTGCTGGTGATCTCTGAAAGGTTAAGGAAAAGCTTCAGAAAAGAAGAAAGCCTCAACTTTTTATTAAAAATCTGCTATGTGGTACAAGATAAGGTTCCTGAGTTTAAACCCTCCTCCAAAGAGAGTTTATTCCAGACACAGAAGTTGGCTTTTACAAAAATGCATCGAAATGGAATATGAATGTTGAGGTTGTGAAATCAATCAATCAATTCATCAGCAAACAAATATTAAGCTACTACTATTTGCTAGATACTGCTGAGGCACTGAAGATGCAAGTACAAAAAAGAAGAAGAAGATTTCCTATTCTCAATAAGTTAATGGGGGAAACAAATAGATGTAAAAGTATATATAAGATAAAGTTAATGAACATATATACAACTAAGGTATATATACATACATATATGCATATATTAAGTAGTTAAGGACAGAGGACACTAAGAGGAGAATTAGGAGATGCTTGTAAAAAATGCTTGCATGAGTTACATTGGTTTTTTTCCCCCATCAGTATAAAATTTACTTGGTTAAAAAAAATTCAAATGCTGACTCTTCCCAGAAAAATTTAGCAGGATCTTTTATAATTTATTATAAAGTTGCATTGTTGAAACTTATTCACTGAAACATTTTTGACCATATTAATGCCTCATGTCCTCAAAATTATTTTTGAAATTCACATACAAATGAAAATGGAAAAAAGGACTAAAATCTAATTGTCTCTTATTTTTCCACTTGCAATCACATACTTAGGTTCCTTTTCACCTCATCAGGGAAAATATTTAACATTCAGAACTACTAACAACAGGAAGAGAGGTTGTTTTGTTTTATTTTGAGAATGATGAATGTTTCTTATCCCATGTGGAGTTTAAGCATGTTCTGTTCTCCCTGTATGCAGCATGCTAGCTGGATATCTTTTGGCATGATTATGGCATGCTTGTCAGGACTTACAGATAGGTTGGTGTGCTCAAGCAAGCCAACCAGATAAATTTCCTTTGCTGCCTGCAAAGCACCAATAGCTTTATCCTGAAAGATCAGATTCTGAGTTTTAGGCAATTTTATAAACTAACTCTAGAAGGGAAGTTTAATAATTAGACATTTGGAGATTTGGTCTTATTTTATCCAGAATCACAATGCTGGGACTGTAGTGATGAGGTTTCTTAACTCTTCCCACTGGGGGTGTGCTCTTGCAATACAAACATTTTGGGACAATTTAATACAAACCATGGTCCTGAAAACTTCTCCTGGTGCTGTATACTCATTTCTCATTTGCTTTGGGCTCACTCAGAGAGTAAGAAGTGGCCTTTAGCACTTATGATTGTAATAAAGTATTAATGCTCATGGTAAGACATGAATGAATTAATAAAAAGCAAACAGAATCAGGAGAACAAGATACACAATGACTACAATAACTTAAATGAAATCAACATTAAACCCATCAACAATCAAATTAAAGGTAACTGTGTTTCCAGAATCCCAATGATGAAACAAGTTTTCCTGTCTTTGGTAGACAGGTTGGAGACTATAAGTGCCGGATGTTACATAGGATATCAAGTTACTTTATGGATTGGACTGATTGAAATGTTTTTCTTTATTATAAAGAATGGTTCTATGGAAAAAAATTTTCCAGGGGACTATGGAGTAAAAAGAAGTATCAATTAAACATTAAAACATCAAACCAAAAATTATATATTGCTGAAAAGAGCCCTTACTACTCTCCTCTATTTGTTTATTAAGAAATTAATTATTGTACTTAGAATAAGTGATAGTGTCTGTAAATAAATATAATTTTAAAAAATAAAATGAAGTATGCTTGCTAAATTTGAAACCAGAAAAATAAAGGAGTAAGAGTGTCAGGAAAGCCAGCATACTGTTGTAATAGCAGAGATCTGGTCATAGATAGAGATGGATGAAGTAAACCTTAAAGGAGAGTTTCTGAGAGATAACAGAAGGAAGGTTTCTGAATAGTAAGAAGTCACGTGGAGTATCCTGACTCCTCCTCCTGTTCCAGGGAAGTGGTGTGTGAGAGAAGGAGCACATGAAAGGATGAGTAGCCAACACAGAAGAGAGTAGCAAGGGGTGAGCCTGATTTCTGTGAGTGTCAGAAGATGGAAAATGTTCAAGGGGGAAAAAATCTGAGAGGAAAAGATCTAAGATGAAGTTAACAATACAGAGACATTCCAAAAGGCATAGTCGAATGAAGTTGGAGGAGGAATGGGAGCAGAGAGGAAGGAAGACAGGTGAGATATAGCTGTGAGCTGAATAAAAATTAGTATGAAAGGAGAGATAATAGGGGAAGAAGGTTGTTTTTTTCTCCTCAGAAAGAAATTGAACTGCAGGGCTAAGGAAGCAGAAGGTAGGCATTTGCTTACCCTAAGAGAAAAATACCAAGTAATAAGAATTCTTAGTTAATTGTTTTAAGTGACAAGAAGGTCATTGCTATTGGTGGCTGGAAAAGTCCAGCAGTGAAGAAATCTTATGCTAGGTAAGGTCAGTCTGAGTACGTAGATGGCATAGAATGTTAGATTTTTAGTTAAGAAGACCCAAGTTAAAATCTAGCTTCAGATACTTACTAGCTGTGTGACGCTGGACAAGTCAGTTAAAGTCTGTCTACTTCAGTTGCTTAACTGTAAAATTACAGTTGTAATATACATTGTAAAAATACAGTTGTAAATAGTGTAAAAGTTACACATCTATTGCACAGAGTTCTTTTTGAGGCTCAAATGAGATAATATGTGGAAAGAACAGACACCTTTCAGAAGAAGAAATCAAAGCTATCTAAAGTCATAAGAAAAAATGTTCCAACTCACTGTTGATTAGAGAAATACAAATTAAAACATTCTGGGCTACCACCTCATGCCTATCAGAAATAACAAATGCTAGGGTTAAGCGTTACCTTTAAGTTGGTTTACTCCATCTAATAATTGACTTTTATAGTTTCATCAGGGTATGGCCACTGTGCATGCTACAGCTTCTTGGAGCCACAGGTGAGAGATGCATGGAAGGTGGATTCTAAAGGTGAAGGGGCAGCTCTGAAAAGGATTTGACAAGCTCTCACATCAGAGGTGCTAGTCTTCCCTGATCCCAACCAACAATCATAATTATCTATTATGTACTGAGGACATAAAGACAAAAAATGAACAATCACTTTCTTTTTCTTTCTTTTCTTTCCCTTCTTCCTTCCTTTTTTTTTTTTTTTTTTGACATGGCTAATATGGAAAAATTTTTTTTGTATTACTCTAATATAATACAATACTTGTGTATTACTATTTGTAATAGGTTTTATTTTTCTTACCTTCTCCATGGATGGGAAGAGGAGACTGAAAGAAAATTCAGAACTGAAAATAAAATAAAGTTGATTTTTAAAAAAGTAATGAGTTACTTTCTATCAATTAAATAGAATTAATTTTTAAAAATAATTTAAAAATATTTTTATATCCAATATCTACTGATACTTCAACTGAAGAAAATTCATAATATACAGGTAGGAGGTTTCTGGATAGTCTTGGCTTATTTCCTTCCTTATTCTTGATTTATGTTTTCCAACACATTTCTCACTGTTAACTATTCCCACCTTTGCACTGAAGTCACTAAGTATCAACTCTTAAGTTGACTTAATTTGTAAGGACTTAGTGAATTTTTAATAGAATTTTCCTACCTGATCATTCTCTGCAACAGATGTTAGTGCCTAACCTGCAATTATTTTCTCACTGGTCTCATACTTATGTACCTTGCAATTTGAAATGACACAATGCTCATTGAAGTCAAGTCTGCAGGTATTTATCAAGTTTTTCATTATATATTAGACACTGTCTCAAGCACTGGGAATATGAACATAAACAGAAAGAAATACAATCCTTGCCTTCAAGATAGTTACACTTTAATGAGGTGGGGGAAAGATAACATATAAAAGAAAGTTAAAAAGCGGGGGGGGGGAGGGGGGGGGAAGAAGGTAGCTACATGGGAGCATAGAAGAAAAATTCCAGAGTCTGAACTGAAGCCTGCAAAGGAATGAAGACATAGCTGGCCTGAGGCTTTTCTTCAAATGAAGGTTCTGGGAGGAACCAGACAATCAGAGGAAGGGGCTGCAGGGAAAGTCCTTCTGTGAGCAGGAGTAGACTAAATAGTTAGGATGAAGAGGCTTCTTTGGCATGGTGGAGAAAGCCTGGAGAGAATGTTCATTGTTCCCTTTAGGTGCATGATAAAACCCAACTCTTTCATCTGCTTTCCATTCAACTCTTTCCCCCTGCTCCTCCAACCTGTAAGCCACCCTTATATTTAGATCAAACATCCTTCTTTCTTCTGGTTTCATTTGAAGAGGGAATATCAAGACTGATTCAATTTCTTCAGTAGTATATCAGTATTTCGCTCACTGGATCAAGATCTTTTATTTAGTGGATTAATAGATGCATTAAAGTTTGTAGATGGTCTAATAACTATAGGGTTCTTGGGACTGTCTGCCCCCTTTGCTGCTACCCTTCCACTTTCACTGCAGAAACAGAATACTGTTGCACAAGGCTGAGCACCATTTTATATTTTTCTTTGTTTTTAGGTTATCATGGTTGAAGAATTCCTTACTAAAAGACTAGCCTCCAAGTGCTGATCTTCTCTACACTTAACTATACTGATCCTAGGACAGCAGGCATAGTCTTGGAAAGGATGGTGCTCAAAACCTCTCCAGAAACATAGTAATTATCAAAGGGTGCTGTTCGGTGGCAAATAGAGTAGAGTGCTAGGCCTGGAGTCAGGAAGATCTGAGTTCAAATTTGCCCTCAAATACTTAGTATCTGTGTGATCCTGAACAAATCACTTAATCCTGTTTGCCTCAGTTTTCTCATCTGTAAAATAAACTGGAGAAGGAAATGGTAAACTACACTAGTATTTCTTCTAAGAAAAACCAAATGTCTCACAGAGAATGAGACATGAGTGAACACAGCTCACCAGATCTTAAATGCCTTAGGGAACTCTCTATTACTCCTACTCCATGATAAAGTATTGGGGTAAGACTTTCAGGAGAAAATATATATATATATATATATATTATATATATATACATACATATATATGTATTTTATATATATATATGTATGTATATATATAATATATATATATATACACACACACATGTATATATATACACACATATATATGCATATATATATATATATATATATATATATATATATATACTCTTCAACTTCCTACTAAATGCATGTGTATCCATCTATAATATAATATATATATTGGAACCCAATGATCTTCTGCTTCTAAATCCATGACCCTAAGATTCCATGATTTTCTTTTTTATGAATTCCCTCAAAACTGATACCCTGTTTTATTCCACTCAGTATTTTTTTAGAACAAGACATCAATTCATAAGCTTTACATGGCACTCAAATCATAATTAAAGGAGTTAATTTTAAGTAATGCTTGTCTATATTGGGAGAGGGAGAGAAATCCATAGCGTGTTGGGAATGTGGTTTAATGATTGAGCTTCTTGTTTCATCCAAAATCTGTAGTAGACTTAAGACATTCTTTGAATTCTAGTCTCAGCAGATATTGGACTGTGAGCTCTCTCCTAGTCTTACATCCTATGTCTTTGGAGTTGCACGCTCCAGTCTTTTTCCCTTTCACACAAAGTTCTGGCTCTGTACTCCAGATAGAAAGAATACCAGCACAGATTACACAAATCCCTTCTAAGAAACTCAAATTACAGTATTTTTGCATTAGAAATGAAACAAAACAAAACAAACAAGCATTAAAAACCTTGTTCCAGGCTGTCTTTTCTTTACAGCCTAGCCCAGCCCAGCTAATACCCTTCTAACTGAAGTGTGAGGAGAGCTCTCCCAGAAACTCTCCTTTTATTCTACTGGGTGTGTTCTTGGCTTTATGGAACTGAGTAGAATAATAGCTAGTAGCTACAGCCAAACCAGCTCCTCCAGGTTTGGGGAACTATAGAGCAGGCTGAAGCTTTACAAAGTCCGAATGAGAATTTCCTGCTTGAGTTGCTTTTAGGAATTTCCCAGATTTGGTTTCACCCATTTCTAGTAGTTCCTGAAATTGCCGGGGGAGGGAGAAGAGAGGGGGGAAAAATGGGCAGTGAAAATTAAGATTACTTGCTTTTATCTCCTGCCTTTCTATAACTTCTGAATTTGCATTTTTATATCCTTAGCCTTAATAAAATCACCTGGTTTAGTAATTATAAGTATTAGTTAAGTATTCAGTAGTTGCCGAGAAAAGGATCACACGTGCTAGATCAGATTTAATTTCTAGGAAGCAGATTGTCATCTGACCTTGTTAAATCATCTGAGACTCTATATTCTCCAATATTTCAAGAAGCCGTGAGTTCATCAGCATAACACAGTCTTTTAGAGATTACAAGGGAAGAGAAGAAGGGAATAAAAGCATTTATAAAGTGCTGTCTATGTGCCATGTACTGTGCTGTACTTTATAAAATATGATCTCATTTGATCTTCACAACAACTCTGCTGGGTAGATGCTATTATTATCCTCAATTTACATTTAAGAAAACTGAGACAAGCAGGATTTGTTTGTTTTTTTCTCCTTAAAGTGACTGGCCCAGAGTCACACAACTGTTAAATGTCTGAGGCTGAATTTTAAAACTTGGATTTGTCTGTCTGACTCATGGCTTAACACTATCTATTATGTCATTTAACTACCTTAAGATTGTAATCCTTTAGTAGGCACTATTTATGATTTATTCTTGCAGAAAAATCATCATTGGTGATAAGAAACAGAGTATTTAATTTTGAGTTGATAAAGTATTTCTAAACAAAAGCTGTCAGAAATCACTTTGATTTTTGATAAATTTGATAAATTGTTGACACAAATCAGGCAAAAGAATATGGGTATTTGTGAAGAGATCAATGTAACTTTATTTTAAAATATTCTATTCTGTCCAAAATGTTAAAAAATAAGAGGAACTTGGATGCTTGAAGACATTTTTTCTCTAACTCCCATCTTGTCATACCTTTTCCCTCAATAGGTGGAGGTTTCTAATCTAGTTAATGAAAAATGTTTAACTATTTCATATAGAAATAATTTTAAATGTAAACTGTGAAGATCCACAGGGAGGATAAAGTGATTTACTTGTTTTGTAATTTTTTTTTTTTTGCTTGGGGAAAAAGAAAATCTTCTTTACCTTCTCTCCTCTTTTCTTTCTTTTCCCCTCATCAAAAACATAGTAAATATTTTCCTCCATTATCTTGTTTCCTCAGAAAGAAGGTAAAGGATGAAATAAGAGTGGATGATGGAGAAGATTTTCTGAGAGGAAGTGAGCAAAGTAGTTCTTAGGAGACAGACTGGTGAAAGAAAGAAAACTCTTCACTGCTTGTAAAATGAATGTCAGTATATTAGTGAATTTTAATCAAAGCAATAAAAGGAGATGAATTGCCAGTGGCTTGTTAAGAGTTTGAGAAATTTGGACATCCAAATCCCAAATAGAAGAATGTATTATGTTTTCCTGAAAGGAAAAAGGGAAATTAAAGCTGAGCTAAGCACTATATTCTGCACAATTTAACAGTCACTGCTTCTAGGGTATTTTAGTATATATAACATGAAGTTTAATAGGATAGAATTTAACTTTTATCAAGGTGTTTGTATTTCTTTTATTCTTACTCTGTATTCTCTTTTTTTAAACTAAATAATTAGAAACTATTTGATTTTTTCATATCGTGCCAAATGCTGGGGATATAAAAGAAGATTAGCCCTCCCCCTCCCCCCAAAAAAATAAATAAACCAGTTCTCAAGGAACTCTCCTTTTAAAGGGAAGATAATATGTAAAAACCATGTAAAAACAAGCTATACTTAGTATAAATTTGAAATAATCAACGGAGAAAAGGCACTAGAATTAAGGAGAATGGAGAAAAGTTATTTTTGCTTTTGGGTTTTTTTGAAGGCCCAGTCATTTTATTTTATTCTGAAAGATTCAAGGATTTTGATGGACTTTATATGTGGACTTTGGAGGAGGTCTTGGGGCAGTTCTTAAGCAATGAGGAATGTCTCATTTTTTTATGCCTCCTGAGATGGAATTCCACCTTGATGTGGATCACATAGAAATGTACAGTTATGCCGTCTACATCACAGGGATGAGGGGCACTGCACCCCTGTGATCTGAAAAATCTGTGTAAAATTTTTTGGTTCTCCCTTTATACCAGAGAAGAAGTTTGAATTCTTTTTTTATGGAGGTTTATAAAACCTAATTGTAAAATTTGGGCATATTAAGGGTATTAAAAGATTAAATTTGTTGACATTATACAATATCATATATATTTTGTGAATTATTGATTTTTTAAAATTTTTTTCTGTGTCTTCTTCTGGCCTTCACACATTATTTGAGGCTTCTGCAAAACTCCCTGCGAATTCCCATTTAATTTCTTTTGCCAACGTACAATATATCAAAACCACAATGGGGAAAGTCGCAATGTGGAAGGGATAGCTGAATTTCCACATATTCCTTGGGCAGCAGATGGGATTCAAAGATCCTGGCCTTAAATAAGTCCCTTAAGGCCTCAGCTTCTACCTAGTGACAGATGACAAACTTATTGATCATCTTGTCTTTGGATACACAGTGGGGCAGTGGTTGGGCTGCACTTACTTGTCAGTGGCCTTTCTTGGTGTGTCCATTCTTTATTTAGTATGTTAGCTGGCATTTGAAGGATATAAAGGAAATCAAAGTTGAATGGATTCAGCATTCCAAATGTGAGAGAGTCAGTGAAATGACTGGAGTTGGGGAGACGAAGTATCTTGCTCTAAAAGGAGCAATGAAGGTAGTGTCACTGTGATAGTGATGGGGGAATATAAAGACTGGAAAGGTGATGGGAACAGGTTATGAAGGGCTTTGAATGCTAAATAGAGAATGTCATATTTGATCTTGGAGGTGATAGAGAGCCACTGATGTTTATTGGGTAGAGGAGTGACACCCTGTAATTTAGGAAGAATACTTTGACAAGGGAGTGGAGGATGAGCTGAAATGGGGACAGACCTGTGGTGGGCAAAACAACCAGTAGGTTATTACAATAATCTAGGTTTGAGGTTATAGGGTCCTGGAGAAGTGGGGACACATGTGAAGGTAAAATAGATGGACAGTTTGAATAAACAGATGAGAGTTAAGGGTTACACTTAGATTGGGAGCCTGGATGACTGGGATGATGGTGGTGCTTTGAACAGGAATAGGTTACTTTGGAAGGGGAGAGTATTTAGGGGAAAATAATGAGTTTAGTTTTAGACATGTTGAGTTTAAGACTATGGGACTTTGAATTGGAAATGGAGAAGTCAACAGAGAGGTTAGGGCTAGATTTGAGAATCTTTAGCATAGAAAGGGTAATTGAATCCAGGGGAGTTGGTAAGATTACCAAAGGAAATAATATAGAGTGAGAAGACAAAAGGGCACAATACAAAAAGCCATGAGACACCATGGTTAGAGAGTGAAATGAAGATCCAGCAAAAGAGAATGAGAGGGAACATTCAGATGTTGGAGAACCAGGCAGAGTAGTATCATGAAAGCCTAGAGCAGAGAGAGTACCCGGAGAAGGAGACTGGCAGTATAGCAAAAGCTGTGGAGGAAGACAGACATTTTTAATTGCCATTAGATTTGACAATTAAGAAACAGTAAGTAACTTTGGAGAGAGCAGTTATGTCAAACTATAGAAAATTAAGAAGACAATGAGAGAAAAGGAAGTGGAGAAATCTATTGCAGATGGCCTTCGCAAGAAGCCCAATCCTTTCTATATCTTGGCAGCTGGATAGTACAATGCATAGAGAGCTGGGTCTGGAGTCAGGAAGACCTGAATTCACATGTAGTCTCACATGACTGTATGACTCTAGGCAAGTCATATAACCTCTGTCTGCCTCAGCTTTCTCATTTGTAAAAATAAATATAATATTAGCACTTACTTTCCAAGGCAGTTGTAAAGATCAAATGAGATAATATTTGTAAGATGCTTTGCAAAAATTTAAGAGCTATATAAATGCTAACTACTATTATTATTGCATAGATAAAAATACAATTACTTTCTTAGCAGCCTGTGTACTCTGAGTAAGACAACAGATGTGGTCGAATGAATCATTAAATCACAAGAGTAATCACAGTTGGGAGGGACCTTGGAGATTATTTAATTTAATTTCTAGAACATTGTTAGGAAGATCTCACCTTCCTGGTTAGATTGTAACCTTGGTGTGGGGAGGGGGAAAAGTACAGAACTAAAAGTCAGGACACCTGGGTTCTGGTCCTGGTTCTTTCCTAAGTGACTCTATAGGGGAGGATTGATGGTCACCCTTTGAGAGGGCATTGTATGCTGATAATGACAAAAAGCTGCCTGGCTTCAGGTGACTTGTTTAATCTTTCTAGGTTTCAGTTAGTTTTGTTTTTTTCTCATTTGTCAAGTGAGAGGTTTGGGCCAGAGGACATTGCCAAGCTCTCAGGAGGGTCCTGTGGCTTCTGACAAAACACCTTCAAAAAAGGACATTGAGAAGCTGAAAACCATCTGAATAATGGAGACCCGGCCCCTAAAAGGCCTTGAGAATGTGTCGCAGGAGGATTATCTAAAGAAAATGAGGGTTTGTAGCCTTTAAGAAGGAAAGACTTGAAGGAACTTGTTAGCTGTCTTCGAATATTTGAAGTGGGATCACATGTAAGAGGGATCTAAGGGATCTGCAGAATAAGAAGCACCGGATGAAGGTTGCAAAATTTTGTAACTGCTAGAATTATCCCTGGCTAGAAAAGGTTGCCCTAAGTGTTAGGAGTTTCCCCTCACAAGTGGTCACAAGGAGGATGCTTACTCCTTAGGGAGGCCATAGAGCATTCTGGCTCAGGTAGGGATTAGGTCAGATGCCCTACTTGCAATTCTGCAAACAGAGAACAGCTCAGAAGGGGGGTTGCAGCTTCTGCTCTTGGAACAAAGAGTCATCGGGACTCCAAAACCTTCTATATTTGTTGCTGCAAACCTCAAGACAGCTGGTACAGTGGATAGAGCACCCTATGCCTAGAGTCTTTCTAGCTGTGTGGCTCTGGGCAAGTCAATTGTAAAAAAAAAAAATAATAATAAGTATATAATAGTAGCTACAGCTGTGTGGCACTGGGCAAGTCACTTAAATCTCTTTTTTGCCTCAATTGTAAAAAAGAAAAAAAAAAGTATGTATAATAGTAGCTACTTCACAGGGTTGTTGTGAGAATTAGATGAAATAATGTTTATAAAGCACTTAGCACATACTTGGCACATAGTAGTCACTTAATAAATGCTTGTTCTTTTTTCCTTCCCTACCCCTCCTCCCACTATGGGGCACAAGGCTTCTCCTAGGAACCCACTCATCAGAGGAGAACACAGATGTACCCAGAAAGCCGCTCGGGAGCACCACACCCCCTGAGCCACAGTGCTCTGCCAAGAAGAGATGTCACACAGCTCTCTGGCTCTCTTCGACTCCCTCGTGCCAATATACACAGCTCTGCCTCTGCAGTGTAATTTGCCAGCCTAAATAAATACCAGCCCAGACACCTGGGCTCTCCCTGCTTTTGTCTGGTGCCCTCGCTGAAGCTGTCGGTAATAGCTGCCTCCTTAAGAGTATGGGGGTACAATAGATCGGGAGTTTGAGGGTCTCTTAGAGCCATAGGGTTCAACCCCTTTATTTGACAAATGAGTAAACTGAGGCCCAGGGATTTTATGCAGCTTGCCCAAGCCTCCAGAGGCAGGATATAACAGAAATGAGATAATATTTGTCAACCCTGGTTCTCAAACTCCAAAGCCAACCTATTTTCACTCTCCCAGACTCGCTCCAAGGAGAGACTCTGGCTTTCTCTTTGTGGGAATAGCAACTGTGAAACTTCTAGCTCCAAAGTTTTAGTTTCTATAACTTGCTGCTGTTATAGAATTTCCTAGAATGTAGATTCCAGGAAGACAAGAGCTTATCTTATTTAATCTTAATATCTTACCTCATGCTGTGCTTTATTCTTAGTGGGTATTTAATATCCACTGAATCTTGAATTGACTGAATGAATGGGTGAATTCATGCTCCTACCCCACTCTTGGGGTATATATAATGTCCTTTTTCCCAAAAATCTGCCAAATTTTAGATGGCTATATGATAGATTAGGGCAGCTAGGTGGCTAAATGGAAAGAGTGCCAGACCTGGGTCAGGAAGACTCATCTTTGTGAATTTAAGACACTCTCTGAGTAATCCTAGGTAAGTCACTTAACCTTGTTTGCCTCAGTTTCCTCATCTGTAAAATGAGCTGGAGAAGGAATTGGCAAATCACTCTAATATCTTTGCCAAGAAAACCCCAAATGGGGTCATGAAGAATTGGACATGAGTGAGCAACAAAAGAACTATTATATATAATTTTTGATTACACATTTTCTCAGGCTGTCTCCTATGATCCCAGGTTATTCAACATTGTCTTTAAATCCTGTAGTCCATAAGATGCTCCAAATTAATCACAAGTAAATAATCCAGAAAATAATTCTTTTACCTAAGTAGCTTTTGACTTTGCCACTTTAGAAGTCTCGAATAATCTCGGATCATGATTCAAAGTATAGTATGTTATTCATTCATTTCAGTCAGGCCTTATCCTTCATGACCTCATTTGGGTTTTCTTGGCAAAGACACTGGAGTGGTTTACCATTTCCTTTTGCAGCTCATTTTACATGTGAGGAAACTGAGGCAGACAGCGTTGAGGGACTTTCCCAGGTCACACAGTTAATATGTCTGAGGTTGGATTTAAATTCATGTCTTCATGATTCTAGGCCTAGCACTCTATCAACTGTATCAGCTAGCTATCTAGAGATCATTGGTAGTTTGGTATATACACACACATGTATTTATATGTATTCATACATGTGCATATAATACATATGTGTACCTGTGAATATATATGTGTGTATGTAGATATATTTATACACATATTACAAAGAGTATTAGACCAGGAAATTCTGGAATCACAAGACCTGTTTTGATCTAGATTTTAGTTCTGAATTTTATTAGTTGTGTGTCCCTGGTCAAATTACTTAATCTCTCAAAGCTTGAGTTTCCTTATATGTATAATAGGGATATTAATAATATTCATGCTGTGACTTTACTGGTATAGAGAAATCATGCCTTTACCAATGCATCGAAGATATTATTCTGCAATGCTCAGTCTTAGATAGATTCCTGGGACAGTGGAAGGTTAAATAACTTGCTCAGAGACACTCAGATAATCTGTGTCAGAGATAGCACTGGAATCCAGGTCTTCCTGATCCTGAGACTGGTTCTCTGTGTACAATTCCAGTTTTTCTCAAGGTATGGCCCAACAACCCCTTGGTGTCTCCAAGACACCTTAAGATCAAAATTCTTTTCATAATAATACTAAGACATTATTTGTCTACAAAATACATAGCTGTTTAAGGATGGATTTTCCTCATATACTTCAATCAAAACAACATATCTCAACAGACTGAATGAAGAAGTAGAAATGAGAATCCAACTATCTTCTGTTAAGCCAGACATTAAAGAGATTTTCAAAAATACATTAAACAATGCTACTCTTCTAATTTTTTAAATTTAGAAAATATAAGTTTTTGTAAAATGTTATTTATATTATTATATAATGATAGTTATTGTAATTTGAATTAATACATATTTTAAGTAAACAGTTTTACTTTCTATATGGTAAACATATATTGACCACATTTTTAAAAAGAGGTCTGTGGGGGAGAAATCTTCATAATTTTTAAGAATGTAACGACTTTCTGTAAAAAAATATAACAGTCACTTACTTCATCATGTTTCACAGTTTCATCCTACAAGAAATAAAACATTTACACTAACTTATCTCCCAGAAGAGTTGTGAGAAACTACTTGGTAAATTTAAAATATATATATATATACACACAGACACACACATACATATATATGTATAAATATATATGCATATATAGAGATGGTAAATATAGATATAACTAGATATATACACATATAGATATGTATATACATATATTAAATATAACAAACATTTTTGTTATTGTTCAGTCATTTCAATTGTGTCCAATTTTTGTGCAACTAATTTGATGTTTTCTTGCCAAATATATTGGAGGGGTTTGCTATTTCTCTAGTTCATTTTACAGATGAGGAACCTGAGGTAAACAGGGTAAAGTGACTTGTCCAGGGTCACACAGCTGGTAAGTGACTGAGGCTAGATTTGAATTCAGGAGGAAGAGTCAGCTTGATTTCAGGCTCAGCATTCCATCTTTTGTTCTACCCAGCTGTTCTTAATAGAAATATACACATAAACACGTATATATAAATGAATGGTATTATATATAATGTATATATATATATACATATATATGTGTATGTACTCACAAAATATGTTTATATAATCATAGTTCATAAATGCACACAATTAACACATATGCAAATCCACCTACAAAAAGAGATTCATTTATGTATACATACATGTAAAATAAGTGAACTATGATTAACCCACCGAAACTTGTGAGGCAGGTAGAACAGGTGGGGCCCCGCCTTCTGACTTTATAGACACTAGCCCTGACCTGCACGGATGCAGAAGCCATAGCCTAAAGTTGAAGAATTCTGAGAGCAATAGATGTCATTGGATGAGTGCAAGTTAGTCCCGGCCCGACAGGTATTAGAGCTGACCTGGCTCAGCACTGCCACTTTGTGGTGACTCAGGCTCCTTTTCTTGGTATATTTTATTGTCTTTCCTCCCCATCTCTGACCCAGAGCCAGAGCTGTGTTTCTCGATTGTTTTGTTTGGTTGGGGCATCCTCCTCCAGTGCTTAGAATTGTGCCCTGGCGAGAGTAGGTGTTCGGTAACTTCTGTCTGACTGAAAACTTGGTGACTTCTATTTATTTGCCCTCTTGGAGAAGATAAATTTATAGATTAAACATTTATTAATCACTTACTACTTGCTGAACAACTGAGCTCACAAATAAAAGCAACAAGGATGGTCTTTGCCCCAGTTTACATTCTAATGAGGGGGACCCCACATAATGGGGAGCTGGAAAGAAGTCTGAAGGAAGAGTGAGCTGAGCTGGAAGTGATATCCTTGAAAGTGGTTTGGACCGCTCACAAACTAGTGATCTGGGCTAGGAATTCATCAGTCCGGTTTCGGGGCAGAATTATTCTCTTTTCCCCCTGTAGGATTCTATAAATTTAAATATTGAGTAAGCCGTGGAGAGTGAGGGAGAGAATCAGATTTAGAGATAGCATGAATCTCTGTATCAGCCTGAGAGCAATACCTAAATGGCGAAAAGTTATTATTCTTGAAAGAGTTACTGTCACCTTCAGTTATGTTGGATTAAAAACAATAAGTTCAATAGTGAGAACCCATAGCAAGAACGAAGGGAAAAATCCAATGATGTAAATGGTTGATTTTGACATGTTTTCACTCCTGGACTTTTCCCAATGTCAACATTTTTGTCATTTTCTATATTTGGAATTCTTTTATAGCTCTCCTTTTCCCATTCAGACCGGGGCTATAAAGACTTGTAAGACTGGAAGGAATGGAAGAAATAATTTAAAAAAATAAACATCTCCTCAGAATAACTAAAATGCATTACTAATGAAAGGCCGAGTTTTAAAAAGTAGGTTGTATTAATTCCTGCTTCCCAAAGCAAACTTTGGCAAGATAATGGAACATAATTGATAGAGTATTGACCAGGGTAACTTTGGCTGGCTTGAGGTCTTTTTTGTTTAATGTGGAATAATTTGACACACTTCAGGGCCAAATTCTTTTCACTTAGCTTAATTGTCATTCAGATGACTGGAAAACAGCATGTTACTAATTTCAATTTACTTTGCTTTGATATAGTCAAAATTCATGCAACTGGGAAAAAAAGAGTTGGACTATGATCTGACAACTTGTTTTTTAAAGCTTCATCTACTGCTATAATTGATTAAGCTTTTTGACTTAATTACAAATGAAAGATATAGCTGACTTTCCTTCCCGCCTTCTACTCTCCAAAGGCAAACATGAAATACTGCACAGGAATCATAATCGATAATATGTTCACTCAGGGCATCCCCAAACAAATGCTAGTACAGTCAATTTATGTATTTTTAATGGTTGTATAGAAGAGGAATTCAGGAAATAGTCCCAAATAAACTTCATTCATGTGCTAGGGTAGTTTGCTGCAAAGTGATTTGCTTAAATCTCACTATGAAATTATTAATTACCCTTTACTTAAATTAATATTAAATAAATTAAAACTAATTAATAGTTGTACAGTCAGACTTAAGTTTCTGCCAACCAAAGTTGCCTCCCAAAAAATTTTGTCACAGTTGAGGCTATTGGAAACACATAGAATATTAGAATTAAGAAAACAAAACTTATAAACATATTGTTGTTATTCAGTTGTTTAGGTTGTATCTGATTCTTTGTGACCCCATTCAGCGTTTTCTTGACAAAGATACAGAAGACAGGTTTGTCATTTCCTTGTCCAACCTATTTTACATATGAGAAAACTGAGGCAAACAGAGTTAAGAGACTTGCTCAGGGTCACACAGATAAAGTGTCTGAGACCAGATTTTGAACTCAGGTTTTCCTATCTCCAGGCCCACCTCTCTATTCACTGTGTCATTTAGCTATCCCACCACAAACATACAGATCCACCCTCTAATTTTATATATATAGGAATCAAGATCTAGAGAGATGAGGTGAATTGTCCAGTGTGGCAGGATTTCCCCCCAAACTCTTTTAAAAAAATCACCATATTTCTGAGAGGACTCTAGACACTTTCTGAAGATGGGCAATAGAATATTAAAAAAAAAGTATTGATCTTCCTTCCTTCTTCCTCTAACTCCAAACTCTCTTTTACCACTATTATGTCCTGAGTTATTACAAGATTATTATTGTTCTTTACCATGAAACCAACAGCAGGTTTGAGCCATCGTGTACAATTGATGTAAATGCAATGTAAAAGGTATGACTGTATAATTCTACTGTTTTAAGTTCTAACTTCCTAGTGAGTGCTGGCCAAAGCACCTTGTTTATAAATCTATTTTTCTTTCTTGAGATGTTTCCTTCAATTGAGATCTCTTAATTCTGTCCCCAAACCATATACTCACATTAGCAATTGTCTAGAGATAAAGCTATTTGAAAAGGCAAACTAAACATTTAAAATAAAGAAAGGTACATTTGGAGAGGCTGCTAGGTGGTACAATTGAGAGAGAGGGCTGGGCCTGAAGTGGGGAAGATCTAGTTCTATGACCCCAGGTAAGTCACTTGACTTTAGTTTCCTCAACAGCAATATAGGGATTATAATACTCTACCTCACAGAGTCATTTTGAGTATCAAATGTGATAATATTTGTAAAGTATTAGGATAGTGTCTGGCACATAGTAGGTGCTTAATCAATATTTTCTTTCTTCCTGTTACAATTGTGTTTAATCTACACATCACAGGGTCTCATCCCTTCTCCTTTGATAGACCAAATTGAATCATGGTTTCTAGAAATATTAGCTAAGCTCTGGAATTTCATTCTAGATGCTTATTCCCATTGTAAACTCCATCTTTCCTTCTCTCTAAAGTATTCTCATAATATGGAAGTTCTTTGTTTCTGCAGTCTCCAGAGACTCCCACACTTGTCTTTAGGTTTTCTTTTATTGACTGCAGGAGAGAAGGAAAGGATTGCCTAAGTCTTTTTGAAACTACTTAATGCATTTGGCAAGGATCCTTTGCTCACTACATATATATATATAACTTCACATATATGTATATTATGAATGAATACATGAATACAAAAACATTTATAAAATGCTTACTGTGTGTCAGACACTGTGGTGAACTTTAAGGATATAAACACTGTAGAAGGAAGCAAATCAGTCCCTGCCCTTAGGGAACGTGCATTCTAATAGGGGAAGAGAGTAGGAGAATAATGATGACTGAGAAGGAAGGATAGGGAAGTCATAGGGAATGATGATTTTTTTAAAAAAATTAACTTTAAGAGTTCCCTACTGAAATGTAAATCTCCAGGGAAGATTAAGTTTTTTCCTACCTACATTTTACTAAGGGATAGTTTAACAGGTGGCAGGGAGTAGCTTTCTGGGAATTGGACTCAGTGTAGATGAAGTAACAGTTGGGAGGAAGGAAGGAAGGAAGGAAGGAAGGAAGGAAGGAAGGAAGGAAGGAAGGAAGGAAGGAAGGAAGGAAGGAAGGAAGGAAGGAAGGAAGGAAAGAAGGAAGGAAGGAAAGAAGGAAGGAAGGAAAGAAGGAAGAAAGGAAGGAAGGAAGAAAGGAAGGAAGGAAGGAAGGCACTTAGGATTACTGTTGAGGAGTAAAGAAGGAGAATCGTAAGAGCAGGTAAGAGAATGACAAGGACAAATTTCACTCAGTTCACAATTTTACTTAGGGCTAGTTTGTGGGATATATGGGGTATTCAGGGAGGATTTGCCTCTCTGGTGTGAGGGCTGCCAATCCATTTTTAGTGTCATTCATTCACTTTTGGTGTCCACCTATCACTCAATTCTCAACTGTGGTTTAAAGAAGCTGTAGCATGCACAGTGATCACACTTCAGTAAAACTCTCTCTGCCAATAGGCAAAGGTTGAGGGTAACCAAAAGCATCAAAACTATTGGTGAATTAGGAGGATGTCTACCTCAAGCATTGGAAGATGCTTGGAATGGGTGGATGAGAATCATTTGTTCCAAAGGCCATTAAGGTAGCCAAAGCAGGGTAGAGTACTTAAAACTTGGTCTGACATCAAGACGGCAAGTCATCCACTGCATCTCTGATCATTGCTAGTAGTATTGATTATCATCCTACCACCGGATACTGGACACTGGATACTGATGACTCTGAAAAAGAGAGTAAAGCTCTTGACTTTGTGAATTTCTGTCTCAATTCAATTCAATTCACATGAAAAAGACATCACCTATCATCTACTATTTTACCCCAAAATCTTAATGTCAAAGGTCCTCTTCGAAGATGAAACACAAACAACAATTTAGAGTCTAGTTCTCTTCTTTCCCTTTTCTTCCAGCTTCTTCAAAGTAGACATGTTTCTCAGGAAACAGTGAGGAGGGGGGGAAGCCATCACAGAGAAGTGGGATAGCATAGCATGGAAGAAGTATTGGGCGTCTAGGCAAATGACACAAATCCCCCTGTTTTGAAATGGAGCCCATCCTAGAACAGAAATGCTTACCCAAGAGATTCTTTCCTCTCCATCCAAGAAGTCAGGCAGTCATGAAATAGGTGCTATTACAAGGGGGATAGCTCCAGAAGAACAAGTGGTGGATGAAAAGAATAAGCTCATGCATTCTCTGTGTTCATTATATTTTGTCTTGCTTTTCTTTAGAGTGTGGATGACATATGACCTTCTTCACAGGCCTGCTGAGAAGAACACTTAATTATGTTGGTAAAAACACTTTGAAAACGTTAAGTGCTATGTAAATGCTAAATAATAATAACCTCATGATGATGTTGAAAGGCTTAATTAGTAAATGTTTACCAGGAACTTTGATCTAATGAAAGGTGTGACTTTGCTGCTATTATTGTAATCATTATTATTTTGTGTTTTAATTTATTGGTTAGCAATTGAGTGTCAGATCTGTTTGTAGAGTTTCAATCATTATTCTTCCCTCTGGGGAGTATTCTAATCATTATGTAGGGAACCTTTCTTAAACCTGGGCCCAAATTTATTTTGCTGGGTTTTTTTTCTCACACAATTCTTCATAAACACTAGGATTACCTAATACAATTCTCTCCTTGAGGGTGTCTCCCTTGAAATACTTGGAATTGGGTAGAGCTTTCGTCTTCTTCACTTCTGGGGACATAAACATTGTAAAACCACCATAGTCTCTCCTTTGCCTAGAGAAGGAGCTTATAAGGGGAATGGTGAGAGAATATTTTAGACTGGATAGTCTGGAGGGAATGGTGATTACTAATTATCTTTAAATTTTATTTTGAAATGTAAATATTTTTGGGGAGATTGACACATTGGTCATACTAGAATTATGTAAAGAAGGGAAAGGAATAAGTATTTATATAATGTCTGTTGAATGAATGAAGCATTTATTAACTTATTTCCAAGTATAAGCACTATGTTGTATATTGAGACAAATAGAAAAGTCAGGCAATTCCTATTGTCAATAAGTTCAAAGTCAAATGAAGGGAGCCTACCTTTGGAAAATTTCTGAAGAAGGTCAAATGAAAGGTCCCTTGGTCCATAGAACGTTGCAGGAAATGGTAATAATTTCTTTAATGTCATTTAAACTGATAAAATTCTATCATTTTTTTTTTTTTAACAATTGAACTATTTGACATGCCAAAGATTTTGGTTGCAAGAGCTTTCTTTCCTGAATCTTTCTTCAGTAGCTGGGGCTGCAGGAATTGTCAAAGCATCTGTCAGGCTGTATTTTCCCAGAGTGATGCTTGAGAACTCTGGGATGAAGGCATTTTTGTGCTCACTCTTGTTGGATTCAGTATCCTAGACTGTGTCTCTTAGGATCCAAAAGAAGATGTTGATCAAGGTGCCAATGGTGGTTTGGCTTGTTGAGCACATACTGCTGCCTGTCTCTCCCTCTCAGTGCCTTAAACAACAACAGCACCAAAATCACCTCAGTAAGTTTTATTATTGAATAATTTTATATTCTTAATTTCCTTTGAAATTAGGGCAGGTTTTTCAAAGTAAAAATAGCCTCTTCCATTTTCTATTCTGAAATTTTGTGATTGACAGATTTGTTGATTTGGTATGGGTTTTTTATATTTTCCCCTACTGGGGACTTTGTTGGTAAAACACAGGTGGAAAAATAAGAGGATTTGATTCAATTTCATTTAAATTTTCTCTCTAAAATTGCCCTAATTGATCTACTGATTTTCTCAGTAGATTTCCATTTGTTTACTAATCATATTAACTTATATTTTTATATGCAATAAAACACAAAGTGCTTTTGTTATAACCCTCGTAAAAACTAGTGTTCTCATTTTGTAGATGAGGAAACTGAGGCACAGAGAAATGACTTAATTTGCCCAAGATGACATGGCTTGTTGTTCAATAATTTCAGCTGGGTCTGACTCAGTGGTCTGACTCATTTAATTCTTTGCTAAGAAAGCCCCAAATGGCTTCATGAAGAGTAAAATCAATTGAAAAAAATGAATAATGAAGTAGTTATTAACAGGAGCAACTATGTGATGCAGTGGATGGAATTCCCATCTCGGAGTCAAGAAGATTCATCTTCCTGAATTCAAATCTGATCTCAGACAGTAACAAGCTGTGTGACTCTGGGAAAGGCACTTAAATCCATTTGCCTCAGTTTTCTCATCTGTAAAATGATCTGGTGAAGTAAATGACAAATCACTTCAGTATTTTTGCCAAGAAAATCCCAGATGGACTCATAAAGAGTTAGACATGGTTGAGTATTACTGAACATAGTAATTAATGCCTTGATATCAGCTTGAAAGGAGGTCCATGGTGGAGTGTTCCAAACATCTATGTCTGACTTTGTCCTGTTTAACATTCATGTTAATAATTTGGACAAAAACTCGGATGACAGATTTATCATATTTGTAGATGATACAAAGTTGGGAGGGATAGAGCCGTGTTGTGTGAAAGAATCAGAATCTAAAATATTTCAAAGGGCTGAATGATTGATTGAAAACCACAAAATAAAATATAATAGAGAAAAATAGAAGATCCCACATGACTTCAAAAATGAAGCTTACCAGTATAAGATGGAAAAGATGTGATTAAATTAGTATTTGAAAATGATTTGAAATTTGGGCATAAAGAGGATATCAATAAGCAAATTAGAAGAGCAAGGAATAATTTACCATCAGATCTTTGGAGAAGGGAGGAATTTATAACCAAAGAAGAACTAAACACTATGAAATGTAAAATGGACAACTTTGATTACATTAAATTAAAAAAAGGTTTTGCACAAACAAAACCAAAAGGAACAAGATTTAAAAGAGAAGTGCAAAGCTGGGAAAAGATTTTTTACAGCCAGTATTTATGATAAAGGTCTAATTTCTAAAATATATAAAGAACTGTGTCACATTTATGAGAATCTAAGTCATTCCCCAATTGATAAATGGTCAAAGGATATGAACAGACAATATTCAGATGACAAAAATAAAGCCATTTCCAGTCATATGAAAAAATACTCTAAATGACTATTGATTAGAGAAATGCAAATCAAAACAACTGTGAGGTACCACTTCACACCTCTCAGATTGACTAAGATGATAGGAAAAGATAATGATAAATGTTAGAAGGGACATGGGAAAACTGGGACACTAATACATTGTTGGTGGAGTTGTGAAATGATGCAACCATTCTAGAGAGCAATTTGGAACTATGTCCAAAGGCTATCAAACTGTGCATACCTTTGACACAGCAGTGTCACTATGGGGCTGTATCCCAAGGAAATTATAAAGGAGGGGAAAGGACCTATATGTGCAAAAATGTTTGTAGCAACTTTTTTTGGGGTAGCAAAGAATTGAAAAATGAGTAGATGCAAATCAATTGGAGAAAGGTTGAATAAATTGTGGTATATGAAAGTAATGGAATATTATTGTTTTATAAAAATGATGAAAAAGCTGGTTTTTAAAAGGCCTGGAAAGATTTACATGAAATGTAGCTGAAGTGAAAGAAGCAGAACCAGGAATTCATTGAACACAGTAACAGCAAGAATGTGCAATGATCAACTATGAAAGATTTGGTTCTTCTCAGTGTTCAGTGATCCAAGGCAATGCCAGTAAACTTTGGATAGAAAAACACCGTCTGCGTTGAGCAAAAGAACTATGGAGATTGAAAGTAAATCAACACATGCTATGTTTACTTCATGGTTTTTTTCCTTTTGTTCTGATTTTTCTCTTCTAACATGATACATAAAAAATGTATATTTAAAAAATATTTTAAAAAAGAAAATGATTCGAAGTATTTGAGGTTAATATGTCAACGATGCAAAAAGACCAATCCAAACTTAGGTTTCATTAAGAGATATCATGTCTGGGCAGGAGGTCATACTTCTATTATACTTTGCTTTTTTTAGGTCCCATTTGGAGTCCTGTGTTTAGTTGTGAGCATAACACCTTAGTAAGGACATTTACAAATCAGCACCCAGAACACAGTGATCAGGGGAAGGAGCTTGAAGTCATGCCATATGAAATTGGTTGAAAGCTGTAGATTATGGGATCACAGGTTTAGAAATAGAAGGGATCTCAGAAACCTCTGAGTCTAACTTTACTGATTTTTATTGATCAAGGTTGTTGTCGTCCAGTTATTTCAGTCATGTGTGACTCCCCCCATTTGGGGTTTTCTTGGCAAAGATACTAGAGTGATTTGCCATTCCCTTCTCCAGCTCATTTTTCAGATGAGAAAACTGAGGAAAACAGAGTTAAGTGTCTTATGCAAGGTTTCCCAGCTAGGTTGTGTCTGAGGCTGAATTTGAACCCAGGAATCTTCCTGATGTCGAGCCCAGTTCTTTCTCCACAGCACCACCTAACTGCCCACAAGATAAAGTGGTTTCTCCAAGTGTCAAATCTGGGATTCAAATCTAAGTCTTTTTACTCCAAATCCAGCATTCTTTCCACTACATCAAATCACTTCTTATATTGAGGCTGGAGAAGAGATTAGATAGGGAGAATATGCTAGCTGTCTGCCTTCATTTGAAGAGTTGTCATATGGAAAAGGGATTAGATTTGCTCTGCTTGGCCCAGAGGGCAGACGGAGAAGCAAGAGGTGAATATGTCAGGAGGTAGATTTAAGCTTGAGGCAAAAGAAAAACTCCTAACTATGAGAACTAATGGGATGCCTTAGAAGGTAATGGATTTCCTCTCCCTGGAGGTCTACAAATGAAGGTTGAATCAGGTGTGAAGTAGATGGGATGTTTGTGTGATAATTTGTCTCTGACTTCCCTTCCAGGGAGTGCTGAGATTCTGTGAAATCTCCAAAAAGTGAACAGAGAGATATTACTGGGCATCCTCCTTCTTCGTTTTTCTCTAATTGTGAGTTGTCATTTGCTGTTTTTCACTCCTTCAGTTTGCATCATCTAAAGACTTGCTGTGGATGCCAGATGCCATTTCAAGGTTTGAAACCAGCTCCAGATTTGCTGATTGCATCACTCTAGTTTTAATGTCTCACTGGCTCTTGTTCCAGCCACTAATTAATTTTCCAAGTAAAATTACTGATTTTTATGGTTCTCAACATCAATGATCCTGGAAGCTTTGGCAACTTTTTTTTTTTAATTTTCTTTTGTTAGATACTGTGCTCAGTTCTAGCAAAGCTATGAAAATGTGCTATTTTTTTTTCAAACTAATATTATTTGGAAAAGTTTAGAAACAAATTTTGAGGAAAATAGAATCAAGTCCCAGTTTCCAGAATTCCCATTAGAAGCAGATTTGAATTATTTCAGTGATATTAAAATTGAGGCAAGGTAACCATGGCAAAATAACCTTGTAGATTTCTATTACCATTTAATTTAATTCAATTCAACAAATAGTTTTTAGGTATACCACTATGTGCAAAATGCTATGCTAAGTGCTAAGGTGAGCAAATGAAAAGAACAAATTATCTTTAAAAAGTTTATCCTTTATTATTTACATTATATTAATAGATCACTGAATAGTTTTATTTTTTACTAGACACACCTTCCTACAGATTTGGGAAGATATTTTTTTCTGAGTCCAATGATAGAGGCAAAACAAATTTGCCTTTTTTGGTGTATCACTTTACTTAAAGTAACCAGTTTCTTTTTCTTGTTTAGTTTATAGGAAGTCAATACTGTGTCAGAAAACCTTGTTTAGAGTACAAGTTCTGCTACTTAATAGCTATGGGCCTCAGTTTCCTTATCTGTACACTGAGACACTTGGACTAGGTAATCTCTCTAATCCCTTTTATCAAAAAATTCTAAGTTCTTTTTCCAAAAGCATTTACCACCTTCCTATGTGAAGATGAACTATTCTGGACATTTCATAGAGTTCAATTCAACAGACATTTACCAGATACCTATCTTCACGCACAAATCACTATGATAGGCGTACAGAGATCAGTAAGATAAAATCTCTGTCCTCAAGGCTTACTGCTTAGTACAAGTCTAAAAGATGGGATGGTGAATTCTTCCTTTATATTTTAATCTCCCAGGGGCAGGGAAAGACTCTCTTTTCTTTCTTTTGATATAGTTTTGTGTCATTGTAAGAGCATTGCATTCATAGTACAAATACATGGGTTTTAGACCTGGTTCCACCAGTCATTAGCTGTATAGTCTTGGGTAAATTACTTAAAATGTATGAGTCTCTTTGTTTATAAAGTAGGGATATTGATGTTCCAATTCAAAACTCACAGAATTGTTGTGAGATGATGAATGTGACATGTTTTGGAACTATACAGTGGAATATAAATGTTAGTTATTACCTTCTTTTCCCCCCAGCAAACATCTAATACAGTAATTTGCACACAATGGATATTCATTACTTGGAAGTTCCTATCCTCCAATCAATCTATATAAAATTTAAGAGAGTTGTTTGGGGACTTGGAGATTAACTGACTTTCCTAGAATAATACTGATAGTATAAGTCAGAGACAGGACTGAATTCAGATGTTATATGACTGTGTGACCAGTTTTTTAACCCAAGTAATGCTCCTTTAAGAGGCAACTCTCAATAGCTGTAAATTGTAGAGCAAATGCATAGTCATATTTGACTCTTCATGATATCATTTGGGGTTTTCTTGGCAAAGATGCTGGAGTGGTTTGCTATTTCCTTCAGCAGCTCATTTTATAAATGAGAAAACTGAAGCAATTAGTATTTAGTGAATTGCCCAGGGTCACAGCTAATAAATGTCTTAAGATCAGATTTGAACTCAGGAAGTTCAGTCTGACTCCAGACCTGGTTCTCTATGCACTGTTGCACTTTGTTATTGTTATTTGTTCTTCATTCTCAAAGAGGATCATGATTTTGGGTAATGATGTCATGAGTTACAAGTGAATTGGATTTAAACGAGTCAGGACTGTGCAAAGTCTTAGGTTTTGCCTTCTCCTCCAGAGCCATCTGGGTCCAATGGGAAGATATACATCAGGAAGATCAGAGATCTTCCTACCACCTAGCTGCAGAGCTACCAACATTGGCAGAGGAAGTTTCCTCAAAAGGAGTTCTTTTTTTTAAAAATTATTTTTATTTAAATTAATTCATTTTTAACAATAACTTTTTATTTTTAAAATATATGCAAAGATAGTTTTCATTATTTACCTTTGGAAAACCTTGTGTTCCAATTTTTTCTTCCTCCCTTCCTCCATCCTCTCCCCTAGATAGCAAGCAATCCAAAATATGTTAAACATGTGCAATTCTTCTATACATACTTCCATAGTTATCATGCTGCACAAGAAAAATCATATCAAAAAAGGAAAAAAATGAGAAAGAAAACAGTTGTGTACCCTGGGCAAGTCCCTTAACCCTATCTGCCTCAATTTCCTCATCTGTAAAATGAGTCTCAGATAGTAATATACATAATATGTAATGTATATAAATATATTATATAAAATACATTATTTTAACATATAATGAATATTTTATACATAATAAAAATATAATAAAATATAGGGCATAATAATAGCACCTCATTCCCCTAGTTGTTGTGAGGATCAAATGGATTAATATTTGTAAAGCACCTAGCACATTGTCTGGAAAGCAGTAAATGCTATATGAACTCCCAGTATTGTTATCATGATTCATCTATTTTGTTCTCTTATATGGATGGTTAGACTCATCCCACACACTGTTCTGGTTTTCTATGAGGAAGCTTTTTAATGTTTGAGAGTTTTATGCAATTAGTACTTTATCTCCAATAGGAAAATTTGTGGAACCTTTCATCAAGAGGGAATCTGGGATCTGAGCAGGATGTCTTCTGTGACACCGCTAAACACCATAGGTAAGCATATGTTTCTGTTTTACAATACTTATTGAACAAAATCTTTTCTTCTGTTGCATCTGTCATTAGTCTTATGTAATGTTGACATAAATAAAGGACACACTTTGAGGAAACCTCTGGAAGTTTGGCTTGTCAGTCGCTTTTTAAAAATCAACAAAGACAAAAAATTCTCAGATGGATTCTTCTATTCTCCATACCTCTTGGACAGTTCTACTACATGCTACATGTTGTAGCATGTATTAGAAAATCATTTGCAAAAACTTGTCATTTCTTTTTATGTTTTCATCAAGGATGCTTCTCAAGGATATTGTCACAAACATTGTACAGAAATGGATTGATAGCTGTTGATGTCTTCTAGCTTTTTTTTTTTTTTGGTAAAAATACTTTCTATGATCTTTTTCATATTTTTTTTTGGAAATCTCTTTGCTGAGCACTCCGTCCCCCCTCTCTACAGTCTCTTCCTTATATGATTTCCTTAGTTCCCATGGATTCTATGATCATATATGCACATGATTCTCATCTCTATATATCCAGCCCTCATTATCCTGAATTTCAACTCTGTATCACTAACTGCCTATTAGACATTTTTACTAAGATAGGCCATTAGCATCTCAAACTTAAAATACCCAGAATGAAATGCATTATCTTTTCCCTTAAGCCCCTGCTTCCTACAATTAAATTTTATTTTATTTAATTAACAATTATTCTCTCTCCTTCCCACCTCTCTCCATCATTGAATTTAAAAAATAAATACCCTCAACCAATATGCAGTCAAGAAAAAAGCTCTGTCCATCCATATGTGAATCTCATTCTACATCCTTCCCTCATCCAAGTTTCCCTGTGAAGAGCCCATTGCCATTCTTTTTTTGTCATCCAGTTTCAGAACCTTGAAGTCATCCTTCCTCTGTCTTCCTCTCCCATAATTAATCGCCCGTTAAGTCTTGTCTGTGATACCTCTGTAGGATCTGTCATCTCCATACCTTTCTCTCCACAGAGATGCCTTGTTTAGGCTCCTGTTACTTCTTGGTTGGCCCATTACAAGAATCTCCAAGTAGATCTCCACATTTCTAGTCTCTTCCCTCTCCATTTCATCTTTCACATTCTGCCAAAATTTCCTGAAGTTCAAATTTGAATCTGTTGTTCCCCTACTCATAAAACTTCAGTGGCTTCCTGGTATATCTAAGGTAAAATGCAAAATCCTTTGCTTCACATTTAAAGGACCTTGCAATCTGAATCCAGCCTACCTTTCTAGGTTTACTGCACATGACTCTCCTTTACATGCTTTACATTTTAGCCAGACTTGATATTCCAAAAATGATTCTATCAACAATCTTCTTTGCAGGTAGCTAAGTAACACACTAAGTGAAGTGCTGTATTTGAAGTAAAGGAGATCTGAATTTGAATCCTGCCTCATCCACTTCCTAATTGGGGGATCCAGGGCTAGTCATGTAGCCTCAGTTGCTTGATTTATTAAATAAGGAGAATAGCAGCACCTACGTGGTCCCAGTGCTGTGAGGATCAAATGAGATAATAATTGTTAAATTACTACATAAATGCGAGCTATTAATTACATAGGGTCTCTCTCTCTTATATTCTCTCAGAATCCTCAATTTTCTTCAAGATCTACCTTAGAACTGCTTCCTTCCTGAATGCTCTCTCTCCCTTCCAAATAATCTGGAGTTTACTTATCTGGGTAAATCTTTTCCCTCAGTAGAAGGTGATCTCCTTAAAAGGAGGGACTTTTTTTCCCTTTTGTATCCCCAGCATCTAGCTCAGCACTTTGTACATTGTTGTTCAGTCTCTCAGTCATGTCTGATTCTTTGTGATCCAGTGGACCAATTGTCTATGGGGTTTTCTTGGCAAAGATTCTATAATGGTTTGCCATTTTCTTTGCTAATTTTATGCTGGCAGGGATTAAGTGACTTTCTCAGAGTGTCTGAGATTTGAACTTTGGTCTTTCTGACTCCAGAATTAGTGCCCTTTCCACTGTGCCATCTATCTGTTCCACCTTGCACATAGTAAATTCTTAATAAGTGCTTATTGAATAAAATTATTAAATCTTGAAAATTCAAATTTTGGTGTCTCTAAAATTATGTCACTTTTATTATAGTTTTTTTTAATCTTTTGGATATAATTTCCCCTCATTGTTCCCTATGATATTTTGAAAATGAGCTTTTTAGCAGATGCTAAAGATTGTGAGCGATTGATAATCATGGACACGAGAGGCTGGGAATCATGGTGGTGACTATCAGGGAGGAGAACAGAATGGGCAAGATACTTGTTAGAACTGAGGATAGTGACATCTGAGCAACAAAACACCAATAGGAGAAGAGGGTTAGAGACAACTACATGAAGGAGAGTGCTTGAGAAAATGTCATTATCAACATACAATGCACTCTCAAAGGGTGACCATCAACCCTCCCCTATAGAGTCACTTAGGTTTATGAGGCATAAACCATAGAACAGATGTTTAAGAGTAAAGGATCCAGCCAGAATATGCACTCTAGTGCATGGACATGCATGCAGCCAAACACTCTCCTGTCCTTTCTGGTGTTTTTCAGTACCTCCAGAGTCCTCTCTGGTGCTCTAGATTTCTCCCCCCCCAAAAAAAGGGAGAGAATTTGGGCTTCTGAAAGAATCCTCCTCTTCTTCCAAAAGACCAACTTCTTTCAGGGACATACATCATTTATTTATGTGACTTAACTGTATTTAATGTCTGTTGTTCAGTCATGTCAGATCTTCATGATCTCATTTGGGATTTTCTTGGCAAAGAGGCTGGAGTAGTTTACCATTTCCTTCTCCCGATTATTTTACAGATGAGGAAACTGAGGCAAAGAGGCTTTAAAAAAACTTGCCTAGAGTCACAAAGCTAGTAAGTGTCTGAGGCTAGCTCTGAACACAGAAAGATGAAGCTTTCTGATTCCAGGGCCACCTAGTTGTCTGACTGTTCTTAATGAGCCTCTCCCCTCCTTCCTTTCCCTTCCCCACTAAGGGGGATGTCAGTCATATTACTGAAATGACAAAGATTTGTGTCCTTTTCTCAGTTTAGACTTTAAACTGCTATTGTTGTCCTGTTTCTTCTCTTGGAAAGATTGAGTGTTTGCTTCCTGGGACAATTTCTAATTCAGCTATTTTTAATTAGTTAAACTTTCTAAGAAGTGGTGATAAGCATGATCTTTACTTTTGTTCATTTCCCACTTTTTCAGAGTGGAGCAGGTAAGGCTGGAGCTGCTGTAATTATCCACTATATCGTCTCATCTTTATTTTCTTCTCTGGCATCTGTCTTGGCCTTTGCTCCAACCAGTTGATGATATAATTGCCTGCATAGAAGAGATTCTGAAATCATTGTTCATTTGTAATCAGTCACTTCTGGCCTTTGAAGTATATTGAATTTCATTTCTTATGATGTCATACAGATTTTTTGGACTAGATGTAACAGAAGTTCATATTTTCTTTTGTAATACAGAATGCTGGTGATGATGCTGGTCTTCTGGCTGTTCCATGAACAGGACCTCCATGTCTCAGTTCCCAGCATACTCTCCAGCTGTCCTCCATGCCTGGAATGCTCTCCCTCCTCTGTTCCAGTTATTAACCTCCCTGCTTTCCTTTAAGTCCTGTCTAAAATTTCATCTTCTACAGGAAGCCGTCCCCAACTCCTTTTAAATCTAATGCATTCTATCATTATATACTTTAACAACAACACTATGTGATGATCAATTCTGATGGACTTGGCCATCCTCAGCAATGAGATGAACCAAATCAGCTCCAATAGAGCAGTAATGAATTAAACCAGCTACACCCAGTGAAAGAACTCTGGGAGATGACTATGAACCACTACATAGAATTCCCAATCCCTCTATTTTTGTCTGCCTGCATTTTTGATTTCCTTCACAGGCTAATTGTACACTATTTCAAAGTCCGACCCTTTTTATACAACAAATAACTGTGAGGACATGTATACTTATATTGTATTTAATTTATACTTTAACATATTTAACATGTATTGGTCAACCTGCCATCTTGGGGAGGGGGTGGAGGGAAGGAGGGGAAAATTGGAACAAAAGGTTTTGCAATTGTCAATGCTGTAAAATTATCCATTTATATAACTTGTAAATAAAAAGCTATGAAAAAAAATCCAATGCATTCCTTCTATCGGCAAGTTCATAATCTAATGAAGGAGAAATATATCTATATCTATATATACCCATGCACACATTTTTCTAATTATATATATACATAATATACATGCAGATAGATATATATGTATATATGTACACACACAACATACACACATATATGTTTGTTTGCAGATTATCTCCCATGTTAGATTGTAAGCTCCTTGAGGACAGAGTCTGTCTTTTAGCTCTTTTTGTATCTTTAGTACTTAGCACACTACCTGGCACATTTTGACACTCAATAAATATTGATTGATTGGTAAGTGTGAGTGCTGAGTAAGGAGAATGAAGCAGTCCCTGCCTTCATTTACCAATGAGCTGCTGCTCACTCCCCTATATATGTGATTTTGGAGGAAAACCCAGTGTGCATTGGTGGCTCTTTAGTTGTTTTTCAGTAATGTCTGACTCTTTGTGAGCCCTTGAGGTTTTCCTTGGCAGAGATGATGAAGTGGTTTGCCATTTACTTCTCCAAATCATTTCAGAGATGAGGAAACTGAGGCAAACAGGGTTAAGTGACTTACCCAGAGTCACACAGCAAATAAGAGCCTTGGTAAAGAATTCCCAATAAGAATTCCTCTCTCCTTTTGTGCTGATTAGGCTTGTCCTTTCTAATATGGGTGATTTTGATTCACTGTAAGTAAGAAAATTCTTTTTGCTTGCTATCTCCTGCTTATCCCCTTCAGCTGGTGATGGGATATCACAATGGAATAAGCAAAAAAGATTTGTGATTTCCCAGGGAAGAAATCATTACTCTGCTGCTTCCCATCCTGGACCTCATGCGAGGTGTGGGATGTGTCCTCCCCTGGCCTGCCTCTCCCTTCCATTTGTCTTTGCCATAGAGAATACTGACCACACCACAAGAGTTTTTGGCTATTGATTTCTTTATGTGGTTATAAGAAAAACAAGAGCAAGGCAAAGAGGAGGAAGGGGGAGGGGAATAATTTGTGGGTACCGTATATGGAGGGTGCTGTCACTGGCTGCTTTAATTCCTTTCCCTTAGTTGCCTGTCAGAGTTATAGCTTCCTTCTTCATTTCAGAGTCCTCATAAAGGACTCTGTTTTAAAGGGCAGTTACTCACCAAACCTGGTCCAATCTATACCACACCTGCTGGTCATAGTCTCTCTCTGCCCAGAATCAAATGCATTGTTAATAACAGCATTGGCTGTATCTGCAGTCACAGTCACAACTACCGAGACAGACACAACTACCTCCCTGAGTATTTGTATTGAAGCCCAGAGGAGCACAGATCAGTGGCAGGCTACATATCCAATTCTGGAAAAAGCCCATATGGTACCAAGATGGAAAATGAAACTCTAAACACTCCAACTTTTGTCTTGGCTTCTCTTTCCTCCAGAATTTCCCTTTAACAGTACCAGATACTCCCAGTCCATGATGTCAGTGGTTGGCGGATTTGGAGAAAGCTCTCCATCTCTCTCTCCATGCAGTTTTGATGCAGGGTTATATTTATGATCTTCTTTCTCTCTCTTACCATATATTGAAATGTTTGTATATGCTGATGATTGTTAAATTGATATCAAAAGAAAAATTTAAAGGGGCTTGCAGCTTCTAAGGGGTCTATAAACCTTTATCTGCTTTTATTTCGTGATCCAGAATCACATTTTGCAATATATTTTTTCAACATCTGTTCCCAAGCCAACTTTATAATAAAGTTATTCTTTTGTTGTTTTTCAGTCATTTTAGTCATGTTTAACCTTTTGTGATCCCATTTGGAGTTTTCTTGGCAAAGACTTTGGAGCAGTGTGCCATTTCCTTCTTCAGTTCATTTTACAGATAAAAAAAGTGATTTGTCCAGGATCACACAGATAGAAAGTTTTTTGGGTCAGAATGGAACTCAGAAAGTTGAGTCTTCCTGAATCTGAGTCAAATGCTCTAACTACTAAACCGTTTAGCCACATTGAAATATTGGCCCATCAAAATAAAAATCTATAAGTTTTCAAGATTTGTCAAGTTTTTATAGACTATCTTTTTATTCTCTACAGTAAACATTGGTCTATGAATGACATCTCATAGTAGTCTATTTGTTTATACTCATTGTAAGTATAAATTTGAAGAGGAAGGGACTAAGTGTCCCAAGAAATGATGTTTCTTGTTGCCTTTGGCCTATTGGTAAAACCAACTCCTTCATTTCCCTCTCTGAGGAGAACCTGAGAGCCACATTTTAATTTAGCTGTATTTTGTTGATGTCTTCTGGTTTTATTTATACCAAAAATGTCAAAAGGGATGTGGTTCAATTTCTCCAACAACATGTGAGTCTCTGGGTCTTTAGGTGAAGTTTTCAAGTTGAAAACATAGAGAATTATGTAATGCTTAATGCCCTATCCCTCCTTTTCACTGTTCCACTATTAATGAAGAAATGGGAGGGGACCATAAATAACATAAATAAATAAACATCAGCATTGTTTTCTGTTTCATTGGTTGCTATGACCAAAAAAATCATCATTTTTTGGCTAATCTTTTGATGATGAGTCTCTTAGGAGTAAGCTACACTGCTCCTCAGAGAGGACACATTTAGTCAGGTTTACATATGAAGCCCTTTCATAGTTTTCAAAAACCTGGGGCCGCTTTCCACTTCACCTCCAGGCAAGACTTTTGTGGATTCTCTAAAGGCTAATGGAGATTAAATGATCTGTGGGTGAGGAATAAGACAATTTCATTTAGTGTGGTACTAGTCAGAGTCTAAAACATGAGACTTTAGATTTTCCCGGATTCACATGAATATATCCAGGATTCACATATGTCAGTAAATTGTGGGGTTTTTTGAGGGTTAGTAACTATAAAGGATTTAATAAGATTCAGAGTGATAGAATGCAAAGAGAGCTGGCTTTAAAGGCAGGAAAGCCAGAATTAAGACTATAAATTGAGAATTTCCTCATTGGGAGTTGCTTAGAACAATAAAATCACAGGTAGATCTAGTTTTAAAAAAAAAAAGCAGGGCTTAGTAAGAGCAAGCAAGAACCAATGGATAGAAACTTGCCCTTTAAGACAAGAAAACCTGGATTTGATTCCTGTCTCTGACACATACTGAATCTGGGACTTTGGTCAACTCGTTTAATTTCTCAATGCCTTGTCTGTTCTCTAAGACTCTAAATAGCAGGTTAGTTGCCAATTAGCCATGGTAGAAAGAGTTTCTTCATCAGAAATTTTCTTATATCAGTGAATTCACAGGTATAGATCACAGAACTTGATGTCTGAACTATTCCCTTGACACTTAATTATATATTAGCTCATGATAGCTATTATGAACCTTGACACAATTGCATTATTGTCCAGAATTGGTATATATCAAGCTTTTCATTTATTTCTTCATTCGAAAGAAGGTTCTTGGAGACTGACCATATTATTGTGCTCTCCACAGCACCTGGTACAACTTATTTTCCAGGTGTCCAGGATCTTGGTCAATCCCTTTCGTTCTCTTTGGTTTATTACTAGTGAGCCAGAGTAATTTTTGCTCTCTTCAGAAGAAAGGGCATCAACAATTTGAACCAGAGGCTGAGCAGAGTGAGAGAAAACTTTGCAGGGAGTTGTCAGTGATACTCCCATGAGACATCCAAGCGTCTCTCCTCTTTGAGACTCAACATACTGGTTTAACCTCTTGAATGCCTCAAGGCATCATACCATACTACAGATTTTCAGCTATGACAGGTGCTGAATCTATAGTAGGTGTGTCCCCACTGTTTTCCTGGCACTCCCTTGCTTACTCTTCATTGATGTGTCTCTGTATTTGTCTACAACTAAACAAGGTTTAGAAAAATGTTTTATTGGAGAAGGAGTATTTGAAACAGGAGGAAATGATAATATTTAGCATATATATTGCATCTTAAGATTTGTAAAGCAATTTACATATATTATTTCATTTGATCCACTCAACATCCTTGTAAAATATATGCTATTATTATTCCCATTTTACAGATGATTGAAATCAAGGCAAAATAAAGTTGCAGGACTGGAACTCAGAACTTTCTGATTATAAATCCAGGTCTGATACAGTGTCAAAGCATGTTCGAGAAATTGTGAAATATACCATACAAATGTCAGATAGAGATACAAAAATTAAAAGAGATACAAATGGTGTTTTTAAAATGATTTGAGAATGTAAGTGTACTGAATGGGAAGGAAGAAGGGAACGCAATTGACCAAATTCAGATTAAAGAAAAGTATCAAGTTGTATTCACTACACCAGTTAGTGTTGTAGGCGTTTGTTGCTGTGTTAATTTACAGCTCTCCCTATCCTTTGCAGACGAGAACAGCCCTGGTGGATCTATTTCAAGTGGAATGTTACACTAAAATGAAAACAACTATTTCCTCCCCAACCAGAAAGGGATTCCTTGGTGTTCAGAAAGCAGTATAAGGCATTACTCTCAGAGAAGTGCTGAGAGATTAAGGAAGCCCTCTCCTTGCAGACTGTGGCAATCAGTCAATCAACCTGCCCCTTATCAAATACTTACTATATACCAGGCAATGGATTAAGTGCTTGGGATACCAAGAAAGGCAAAAACAGGATCCCTGTCCTCAAGAAGCTAATTCTAATAGGGAGGTAATATGCAAATAATACAAGATGTATTCAGTAAAATGGAAGATAGCATTCCAGTGAGGGTATTGAAGATGAGAGAAAGGTAATATTTGAGTTGAATCTAGAACTGAGAGCTGGATTTTGGATATAAAGAGAGAAGGCATCTAGCATGGGGGATGGCAAGTGAAAAGACAATGGGATTAGAAGAAAATACATGATTGATACCAAGTATTTGCTATAGTGCTTCTCCCAGAAAGCACAGAAAGTTAGAATAAAAAAGCGGGGCAGCATGTTACTAATGGAAAGAATAGTATATTGAGACAGTAGATGGTAAAGATTTTCCAGATAATTGAAGGAAATATTAAATTTCAGTTAAACATTAGTGGGGAAAAAGATATAACTTATTTTCTCCCTTTTAGTTCAGAGACCATACCCACCTCACCTCCTCAGATTAAGGACTCATCTAGAGGAAGTGTCCTGAGTAGTGGGGTTGATTGGAAAAAGATTGGTTAACACTCCTGCCAGGATGGTTTCAGAAAAATCTGGGAAGACTTTTATGCAGAATGAAGTGAGAAGAACCAGGAGAACTAGAAGAACTATAACAGCAGTAGTGTAATGACGGTCATCTATAAAAGACTGGGTTACTTTGATCAGGACAGTGATCCAAGAGAATTACAAGGGACTTATGATGAAAAATATTACCTCCAGGAAAAGAACTGAATTCTGAGTACAAATTAAAGTATATATTTTTCTTGCTTTTTTTTTTTTTTTGGCTAGGTACCTAGTATGGCAATATGTTTTATATGTATAATTGATGATTGCTTGCCTTCTCAGTGGATTGGGGGATGGGCAAGAAATTTGAGGAAAGGAATTTACTGCAAAATTTTAAAAGAACATGAAAAATCAGTAAATAATAAATGAAAAAAGAGGGAAGAAATCTACTCTTGCCAGCAAGTCCTTCTTCCAATAATCATAGATGAGTAGTTGGGACAGCAATAATAACTCATATTTATACAACTCTTTAAGAATTGCATAGCATTTTACACAGATTCTCTCACTTGAGAGAATGAAAGAACCTTCAAAACAACCAGGGTCTGAAAGTTTTAAATGACTTGCCTAGGAATATACCACTAGCAGATGTCAGAGGTGAGACATAAAGTTTGAATTTTCTGATTTCTGAGTGCAGCACTGTTTCCACCATGCAATGATGTCTCTCCTAAACCAGATATATTTGTTGGGGAGGTACAGCAAGTATTTGTAGATGTCAAAGGAAAGGTAGTAAAAATGAACACATAAAAAATTGGGTCTAGCCACAGTATAGTGGAGAAAAATCCAAAGATTTAAGGGCAGAGGAAAAGGGTCCAAATCATAGCTTCTCTACTTATTAGTTAGACTTTATTTCTAAAGGGCTCAAGGTCTAGAGAGTTTTCCCTGTAGAATAAGGAATTTGGACTAAATCATCTTTAAAGTCTCTTCTACCTCTAAATTATTTAACCTTACACTAGTCCCTCATCAGCATAGAAGTCACTTTAGATTCTCAAAAATTATATGCAGAACATAAACTCAGGTAGATCTTAAACTAAATCGAAAGGGCTTCTAGTATGACACCATACCCATATTATATATCTGTAATTAGGAATCAGTCAAAGTGAACATAGAGATACTCATTCCTAGAAAACTATTTGGATTTCTGGCCACAGAAAATTTTTAAATTGTCCTGTCTTTATTTTTTTTAATTGATTCCTTTGATATTCTTGACCTTTTGTTCTTCCAAATGAATTTTGTTTTTTTTCCTAGCCTATAAAGTAAATTTTGGGAATTTTATTGGTATGACACTGAATAAGTAAATTAGAATTATCATTTTGATTATATTGGCTTGGCCTGCCCATGAGCAATTAATCTTTTCCCAATTGTTAAGCCTGATTTTATTTGTGTGAAAAATGTTTTGTAATTGTGTTGTAGTTTCTGTTTTTTTCTTGGCAAGAAAACTTTGGGAAATATTTTATATTGCTTACAGTTATTTTAAATGACATTTGACTTTTAATCTCTTATTTCTAGGTTTTGTTTGTGATATACAGATCATTTATATGGGTTATTTTTTAGAATTTTCCAAGAATACCATCACATCATCTACAAAGGGTAGTTTCTTCATTGCCTAAACAAAATCCTTTAATTTCTTTTTCTTTTCTTATTGCTTGCTATACCTAGCATTTCTAATACAATATCGAATAATAGTGGTGATAATGAATATCATTGCTTCACCACTGATTTTGTTGGGAAAACTTCAAGTTTTTCTTCATTACATAAAATGTTTGTTCATGGTTTTAGATAGACTGTTTATAATTTTAAGAAAAATTCCATGATTCCTACGTTTTATATTGTTTTTAATAGAAATAGGGATTATATTTTATCACAGAAATTTTCTATATCTATTGATATAATCATATAATTATTTTTGTTATTGATATGATCAATCGATATGGTTCCTAACATCGAACCAATCCTGAATTCCTGGTATAAGTCCCATGTGTCATAATGCATGATCTTTGTAATCTCCTTGCTAGAATTTATTTAAAATTTTTGCATCAATATTCATTAAGGAAATTGGTCTTTCTCTGTTTTTGTCTTTCCTGCTTTGGGTCTCAAAAATTTGTGTCATAAAAAGAATTTGGTGGGACTCTTATTTACCTAATTTTTTTCAAATAGTTTCTATAGTACTGGGATTAATTGTTCCTTAAATGTTTAGTAGAATTCACTTGTAAGTCTATTTAGGCCTAGAGATTTTTTCCTGAAGAAGCTCATTTATGGCATATTTAATTTCTTTTTCCCCTTTTATTAATCTGGGTAGCTTTAACTTTGCAAATCTTCATCTATTTCACTTTACAATGTCAGAATTATTGAACTATAATTGGGAAAAATAGTTTCTAATAATTTCCTCTTCTCTGATGGTAGATTCACCTTTTTCATTTTTGATACAGTTAAATGGTTTTTTCCTTTTTAAAAAAATAAAATTAACCAATGACATCTAATTTTTAAAAAAATAAAATCAGTTCTTAGTTTATCTCTTTTATTGATATTTAAAAATAAAGTTTTCCATAAGTGCTGCTTTGATTGAACTCCACAAATTTTTTGCTTTATTTTTCTCATTATCTTTAATGAAATTATTGATTGTTTTTATGATTTGTTCTTTGACCCATTCTTTTTTCTTTCTTTTTTATTAAAGCTGTTTATTTTCAAAACATATGCATAGATAATTTTTAATTCACCCTTGTAAAACCTTGTGTTTCAATTTTTTTCCTCCTTCACTACTCCCCCACTTTCCCTAGATGGCAAATAATCCAATATATATTAAACATGTGCAATTCCTCTGTACATATTTCCACGTTTATCGTGCTGCCCAAGAAAAATCAGATCAAAAAGGAAAAAAAATGAGAAAGAAAACAAAATGCAAGCAAACAACAACAAAAAGATGAAAATACTAAGTTGTGATCCACACTCAGTCTCCACAGTCCTCTCTCTGAATGCAGATGGCTCTTTCCATCACAATTCTTTTGAAATTGGCCTGAATCATCTCATTGTTGAATTGATCATCAGAATTGATCATCATATAATCTTGCTGTTGCCATGTACAATGTTCTCTTGGTTCTACTCACTTTGCTCAGCATAAGTTCATGCAAAATTCTCCAGGTTTGTCTGAAAACATCCTGTTGATCATTTCTTACAGAACAATAATATTCCATAGCATTCATATACCATAACTTATTTAGCCATTCTCCAATCAGTGGGCATTCACTTAGTTTCCAGTTCCTTGCCACTACAAAAAGAGCTGCTACAAACATTTTTGCACATGTGGGTCCCTTTCCCTTCTTTAAGATTTCTTTGGGATATAAGCCCAGTAGAAACACTGCTGGATCAAAGGATATGCAGTTTGATAGTCCTTTGAGCATAGCTCCATGTTGTTCTCCAGAAAAGTTGGACCAGTTCACAAATCCACCAACAATGCATTAGTGTCCCAGTTTTCTCACATCCATCATTACTTTTTCCTGTCATTTTAGCCAATCTGAGAGGTATGTAATAGTATCTCTGAGTTGTCTTAATTTGCATTTCTCTGATCAATAGTTATTTAGAGAATTTTTTCATATGACTAGAAATGGTTTTAATTTCTTCATCTGAAAATCATCTTCATATCCTTTGACCATTTATCAATTGGAGAATGGCTTGTATTCTTATAAATTTTACTAAATTCTCTATACATTTTAGAAATGAGGCCTTTATCAAAACCCTTGAATGTAAAAGTTTTTATTCCCAGTTTACTGCTTCCCTTCTAATCTTGTCTGCATTGGTTTTGTTTGTACAAAACCCTTTTAACTTAATATAATCAAGATTATCCATTTTTCATTCCATAAAATTCCTTTCTTCTCCAAAGATTTAGACCCACTCATTTTTTTTGGATTAGGTTATTTAATTTTCATTTAGCTTTTCATTATGCTTCCATTTGCCATTTATTAAATATAATTTTTATTGTATTATGGTCTGAGGGTACATTTGATATTAATGCTTTTCTGCATTTGGTTGTGAGGTTTTTATGCCTTAATAACAGTCTTTTTGTGAATGTGCTATGTATAGTGGGGAAAAAGTGTGCCCCTTTCTATTATTATTCATTTTTCTCCAAAGATCTATCATATCTTTCTAAGTTCTATTAATTTCCATAACTTCTTCCTTATTTTTTGTCTAGATTTATCTCACTCTGAGAGGATCAAGTTGAGGTTCCTCACTAATGTAGTTTCATTGTCTATTTCCTCCTTTAATTCTTTTAACTTTTACTTTAGGAAATTGGATGCTATGCTTTTTGGTACATATATATTTAGTATTGATGTTACTTCATTGTCCATGGTCCTTTTTTTTAGCAAACACAGATTCCCTACTTATTCCTTTTAAGTGGGTCTATTTTTGCTTTTGCTTTGTCTGAGATCATGATTGCTTCCTTTGCCTTTTTTTTTTTTTTAACTTTAGCTGAACATAATAAATTATCTTCCAATTCCTTAACTTTATATGTGACACTTTGTTTCAATAGTGTTTCTTGTAAACAACATATTGTAGATTTCTGACTTTCAATCCATTCTGTCATCTACTTCTCTTTTATGGATGAGTTCATTCTATTCACATTCACAATTATGATTACTGATTGCATTTCCTTCTATCCTAATTTTTTCTGTTTATCCTTCTCTCTCAGTTTTTATCCTGTTCCTCCTTTAAATCTGTTTTTCTCTTAACTATTGGCTTCTTTTATCTGTCCTTTCTTTAATCCCTTTTCTCCTTCCCCTCTTACTTCTCTGTTGGGTAAGATACATTTCTATTACCAATTGAGTATGTGTGTCCAAGCATCCTGATTGATATCTTGCCAGATGGCTCCACAAGAGAGAGTGAGGCTGGTGATTGCACAGCCCTGCCTCACTTAAATCCAATTCATTTGCAAGTCAAGACATCACCTTCTTGATGTCATTAATCTTTTTTTTTTTTTTTTTTTTTTTTTTTTTTTTTAGAAAATGAAAGAGAAACAATAAACAGCTAGATAGTTAGATCTATATATTTTTTTCCTCTTTAAACAAATTTAGATGTGGGTGAGATTCAAGAATTGTCTTTCCCCCTCCATTTTTTCCTCCACTGTAAAAATTCTTTTTTTGCATGTCTTTTTTTATATGAGATATTTCCCTCTATTCTTCCTTTCCTTTCCCCCCTTCTTTGAGAAAATCCTTCTTTTTTATTTATCCGTTTTCTTTTACATCATTCAAATCCTTCTTACTGCCTTAATAATAATAACATTCTTAGAAGAACTAGATCATGTTGCATTTTGAAAATTAAGGAGTTTCAACTTATATAGTTACTTATAATTTCTCTTTCTAAAACCTGGAGAGACTTACATGAACTGATGCTGAGTGAAATGAACAGGACCAGGAGATCATTATATACTTCAACAACAATACTATATGATGATCAATTCTGATGGACCTGGCCATCTTCAGCAATGAGATGAACCAAATCAGTTCTAATGGAGCAGTAATGAACTAAACCAGCTACACCTAGCGAAAGAACTCTAGGAGATGACTAAGAATCATTACATTGAATTCCCAATCCCTGTATTTTTGCCTGCCTGCATTTTTTTATTTCCTTCACAGGCTACAATATTTCAGAGTCCGGTTCTTTTTGTACAGCAAAATAACGATTTGGTCATGTATACTTATGGTGTATCTAATTTATACTTTAATATATTTAACATGTATTGGTCATCCTGCCATCTAAGGGAGGGGATGGGGGGAAGGAGAGGAAAAATTGGAATAAAAGGTTGGCAATTGTCAATGCTGTAAAATTATCCATGCATATAACTTGTAAATAAAAAGCTATTAAAAAAATAAAAATAAATAAATAAAAATCTGTCTGAGAACAAAAAAAAAATCTATCTTTCTTGTTTATCTTTTCATGCTTCTTTTTGAGTTTTGTATTTGAATGTCATTTTGTATTAAACTTTGGTATTTTCATTAAGAATGCTTGAAAGTCTTATTTCATTAAATATTCATTTTTCCCCTTGAAGAATTATACTCAATTTTAATGGGTAGGTTATTCTTAATTGTAATCATAGCTCTTTGCCTTCACAGATATCATATGCTAAGTTTTCAATTTCTTTAATATGGTATCTGCTAAATCTGGTATAATTCTGATTATAGCTGTATTTGAATGGTTTCTTTTTGGCTGCTTGAAGTATTGTTCTCCTTGACCTGAGAGTTCTAGAAGTTGGCTACAATATTCCTCAGAATTTTCATTTTGGAATTTCTTTTAGGTGGTAATCAGTAGATTATTTCAATTTCTATTTTGCCCTCTGTTTCTAGGATAGTGAAACAATTTCCCTTTATAATTTCTTGAAATATCATGTCTAGGCTCTTTTTTTTTTTAATCATGGCTTTTAGGTAGGCCAATAATTCTTATATCATCTTTCCTTGATTTCTTTTTCAGGTAAGTTGTTTTTTTAATGAGAAATTTCACATTTTCTTCTATTTTTTCATTCTTTGGACTTTTTTAAATTAATGTCTTGCTGTCCTGTGGAGTCATTAGCTTACACTTGCCCAATTCTAATTTTTAAGAAATTATTTTCTTTAGTGATGTTTTTCCATTTGGCCAATTTTGCTTTTTAAGATGTGATTTTCTTCAATACTTTTTTTGTGCTTCTTTTTACCAAGCTGATTATTGTCTTTTAATAATTTTCTTTCTTTACTTTCATTCTCCTCTACCATCTTTATTTGATTTTGAAAAAAAAAAATTAACTCTTCCAAGAATTCATGTTGGGCAATGTATCTAATTAACATTTTTTTTCCTTTGAGGCTTTATTTGTGTGTTTGGATTTCATTGTCTGAGTTTGTGTCTTGATTTTCCCTATCATCATAGGGCATTTCTATTCTACCCTCAAATTCTTTTTGTTTTTGCTATTTGCTCATTTTTCTACCCAATTTCTTGATTTTGAACTTCATGTTAAGATTGGATGTGTTCATGTTGTGTATGTGTGTGGGGAAGGGCATTATCTCAAGCTTTAAGCTTTTTTCATACTGCTGTTTTCAGAGCTAGTTTTGAGAATTTAGAAGTTGCTTTGTGAAGGAGGGGTAACCTGAGGAGAAATATGTTCTTCGATCATATGGAAATGACTGTATGTATACGATCCATAACACATTGCTGGTCTTTTTTTTTTAGGTGAGGTGATAGCAAGGAGGGAGGAAGAGAATTAAAAACTCAAAATTTAAAAAAATGAATGTTAAAATTTTTGTTTACATGTAATTCTAAAAAAAGTAAAGCAAAAACAAAATGTTAAAAAAAAAAACAAACTCAAAACGATAGAAAAACATTGAATAATAGAGGTTGAATCTCCTTGAAAATTATCCAGTGCCTTCATTTCACATATGATTAATTTGAAACCTAGAGAAGTGAAATTACTTGCTCAAGTTGGCCACTAATTTGAAGCAGAGCTGATATGGAAACTCAGGTTTCCTAACTTCCAATCCAAAGCAAAGCTGGAAGATGGGAATTGAGCAGACTGATATTTTTCCCACCTTTTTTTTTCCATTTAGTATTGATTCCAAATTACATTCTGGTCCTATTTCTCCAGATGCTAAATGGAGAAAGTGAAAACTGAGTGGGGTTTCATATACCAAAGTCAATGCTTGAAGTGGCCCTCTGGGGGGAAAAAGGGAAAACAGATTGGTGTCTTTGCACTACCATTTCCAAGTAGCAAGTTTATTGAAGAGGAAACATTCTGCCTTTGGACGTCATCCATTAGCTCAACTGGTGGGAATGTGAGACATTGGAAGAATGATTCCAATTCCTTATTGTTACCTTATGTGACCCTGGATTGTTCAGATTAGGATTGTATCTTTTGTGATATGGGTGATCAGGATAATCAACTATTATGGATTTAAGCAGTCATTGTAAGAAGCTCATCAATGTTTCCAAAGGACATTACCAGACAAGCTGAGTTTAAATTCAAACAAATGAATCATATATTAGACAAAGAGAAAAATCTAATTGTAAACATCATTGTACTTTGCAATTGACCCCTAAGAGTATGGTTGTAGGGTTTTATTTCTTGAGGACTTTTAATTGCAACTGTTCCTTAGAAACTGGGGGCTGGACAAAATGAATCTTCAAGATCCCTTTTATAGATAGAAATAAATGATTCTGTGGGAATTTTTTTACTCTATAATGCCACAAACAAAAAGGAGCATAAAAGTGGTTAGGGTCTTACTTCTAATACACAAGTAATTATGTGACACAGCCATTTATATAATCATTTAGTATTGAAGTTAGAGAGATGATTCTAACCTCTGGCATGGAAAGCTCCACACCAGAATCTTCCTGAACTAGTGAAATAATAGATCTTATCCTTATCCCAATGTCACAAATGAAAGGATTGTGATTTTAATCAATATATCAAGAAACATTTCTTAAACTCCCATCATATGCCAAGTACTGTGTCTGGTACTGAAGTTACAATGTCAAAAGTTAAATTCTCCCTCCTCTCAAAGAGTTTACATTCTATCAGAGAAAACTTCCCTGAAATAAATACCTACATAGGAATAGCATTTGGCACATAATAAATTGGCCTTCGAAAGATCCCTGTGGATTGCTAAGGAGCATTAAAAGCTGAGAATCACAGGGATATGGTATTTGAAAAGGTTGTGGAGACTTCTTTGGAGACTTAAAAAATGTGGAATGCTTAACAAATTTTCAGAAGAGCCACATTAAATTTTTTGCATATTGTTTCAATTTTAGTAATTTATGCTGCCAAATCAAGAACTTTTAGAGACTTTTAAGGAACAGATAACAGTTATCTTTCTGGGACAGCTTGAAGATCTAAGTCCACAAAAAACTGTTTCTTTCCTGAGTATGGAGGGCTAGTCAGACTGTGCTAGAAAGTGAGCATAGTATTTCAGAATGAGGATTATGAGAATGTGAGAGGAATCATTTACCCTTTTGTGCTCCTAGGCACTCAGGGTTCCCAAAGAAGATGTGGCTCTGGGTGGGGAATAGAAAGGTTAAGATTTCAGCCTGAAAGTCCATAGTGAATGCAGTTCTGCTTTAAGTCTCCTCTGTTCTCTCTTTCCCCTCTGGAATCCACATCTGTGCTCTGAAAATCAGGGTGAAGAAGGCCAGTCACCATACAGATAAATGAGGTATATAAGTTCTCCTCATCTCCAGGAATTTTTCTGGGGTCCCTTCCCTGACACAAAGAAGAGAATCCAAGTTTCTTAGAACTCTAAGACAATCAGATGTTGGGAGAGGAAGAGGAAGTTTTCATTCTTTTTTACTTTAGCTTGTGTTCTTGCTAGATGAATTAGATGTACATATGCTTCTGTTTTGCTTTGCATTGTTACACACATACATATACATATATACACACATACACATAAATATATGTGTGTGTGAAATATGTGGAAAGACACAAATATCTATGTGAAATATGTGAATACACACACAAATACACACCTATATATGTACATAAACATATTGGAAGGGGGCCATTACATTGGTGTCTGATTCAAGGTATATGTGATTGCTATGAGTTTTGGAATAAAACAACATTATGAAGCTTTTATTGTAACAAAATATTTTCAACAAAAGGTAAAGATAATTCAGAAGGTAGCTTTGCATTTTACATCTTGATTAATGCAAATAATGAATTCTCCTTAAGGGACTGTATTATTTGTATCCACACTGTAGATTTCCATTGGGCTGGAATCAATTACCTTATTTTATAATACATATAACTTCAAATAGTGCATAACTGAATATATGAAACTACTTTAGAGAACTTATTATTTTCACTACTCAGGATCTAGTTATATTTTCTCCCTCTTTATTTTTTTAACTGGTTGTCTTTCTTCAAAGTTTGTTATTCTGCTCACATTCTTATTTTCTTTTTAGTTATACTAGTGCTCAGTTCTTAATATTCTTTTATTTCTTTCCTTCTCCCCTCCAATACTCTTCAGAAAAGTATTAAGTAGATAGACTTTGGCTTTTAAAAATTAATGTGTCATTAATATCTGAAAATTTATTAACCTTTACTTGATTAGAATCCTCCAAAATGTCTGTTAAAATTCAAATGGGTGCCTATGAAACATCTCATAGGACCAAAAGATGATAAAGATACATAAGCACTTCTTTGAGAGCTTATATAGCTATAATAACCTAATTATAGGACCTATACTTATAATTGCTTATAAGCTTATAGCTTATAGCCATTCTCAAAAGGTGTTAACAGATATGTTATCTGTTAACACATGCCCTATTAATCATTGTCAAAAACTTTTTGGGGCTGCGGAGTTGTATATATATATATATCACATGTAAATTATGGTACCAAAAGAAATTTTTTTTAAAAGAAAATATATTTAGAAGTAGAAAAGATCATAGAGGCCATTGACTTAAATTTATTTTTCAAATGAGGAAAATGGAAGCCCAGAGCTTGCTTCCTGTATGGAGTGAATTGCTACATTTTATCAGTACTTCCTTTACAACTTCTGTCCCAGCTGTTACAATTTTTCCACTCACTCAGCTATCATCCTCATCTTCATCCTCTTGGGGTTGAATGTGAGGCAGTCACTCACAAACGATCCCAATCTGATTAGTAATGGATACTTGAACCTACTCCATTTCTACAGCCTGGGCCTGCTTGACCCTTCTTAGGCAGCCTGGTGATCCTTAGCTCCTGGAGATCCCGCTTTCCAATGTAGCAGCCATTACAGACATGAACCATCATCCTCAGTTCATGTCCGACCCACTGACCTTCCTCTGGGCTCCCCCATCTGTAATCTGTCCTCCATATAGCTCCCAAATTGATATACTTAAAGCATAGCTTTGATCAGGTCATGCTGCTTTAGAACTAACATTCTTGGAGATTATAATTCTGGATGGGGAAAACTACATCTTTATTTTTCTTAACCTCCAACTGAAATTTCAAGCAGCTAGATGGCACAGTGGCTGAAATACTGGACCCCTGAATTCAATTATGGCCTCAGACATAGCTGTGTGACTTATGTCGCTTAATCCTGTTTGCCTCAGTTTATTCATTGTAAAACAAACTTGAGAAGGAAATGGCCAACCACCTAAGAATTGTTGCCAAGAAAACCCTAAATGGGATCAGACATGACTGAACAACAAAACTGAAATGTAACAGTTCTTTCAGTTTTGAATGAGGGAACAAACATTTTTCTAAAAAGGAGTCTGTGGCCCTCACCAGACTGACAAAAGCTTCTATGAGTCACTAAAAGTTTAAGAATCTCTGCTCTAAAGACTTTCTATGGCCTCTAGGACAAAGTATAAATTTCTTTGTTGGACATTTAAAGACATTCACCATCTGACTCCTTTCTAGACATTCCACATTATTCCCCTTCACACACTCTTTTGTTGTTGCTGTTCAATCGTTTCCAATTCTTTGTGACCCCATCTGGGGTTTTGTTGGCAAAGACACTGGAGTGGTTTGCTATTTCCTTTTCCAGCTTATTTTACAGATGGGGAAACTGAGGCAAACAAGGTTTGCCAGGAGTTACAAAGTGATTAAGTATCTGAGGCTGGATTCAAATTCAAATCTTTTTGACTCCAAACCCTGCACTCTTTTCACTGCACCACTTAGTTGCCCCATGCGCTTTACATTCTGTTTATTTGATATTCCCCTGCACATGATAACTTTTGTCTCTCTGTAATTTTGGATAGAATTTTCCCCATGCTTGACATATATTTTCTCCTCAGTTCTCCCTCTTGAACTCTCTAGCTTTAGTCAAACCTTGTCTTCTGTACCATCTGTTATACATACCTACTCTAATCACCATTACTATCATAGTCCCCTCCAATTACTTCATATTTGTATTTTATATATCTGTACTCCTTTATCTGCTATATATTGTTATCTTTCAGTAGATTGTAAGTTCCATGAAGGCAAAAACTGTTTACACTTTTGTCTTTATATTTCTAATACCTATCTCGGTTCATGTGGCTTACATGCACTGGGTATATGATATTGAACTGAACTGAATTGTTCAAAGTCATCCAATCTGCACGCAGCATGGGCTGAGTATATTGCTGCACCCACTCCATGATGTGTGACTACCTATGCTGACATCACACAGGGAAAATCTGCTTTATAAGGATGAAACTCCTAAGGTTGTTTCTTTTTAGGTCACAGATAGGAGACTTCTTCATTTGGGGACCAAAAATACAAAGCCTTTGTCATCTTTATTTGGCTGCTATGTTACAGGCTAGGTTTTTTTTTTTTTAAACACAGGAGAGTTTCTTGTTCTGAGCTAAGTTTTTCTTTGTTGTCCTATGGGTTTCTCAAGCTTGAGTATGAATGTGTTTCTTTTCTTCATTCATTAAATGGCCCATAAAGCACAGTGAGCATTATCCTACAGGTGCAGAAAGAAAATGAAAAGTCTGGATTTCTCTTTTTGCAGACTGAGGCAAAAGGATAATCAAGGCCTTGAGGAATGCACAGGTGACTATGGCAGCAGCCATTTAAAGAGAAGAATAGACATATGGTTCTCTTTGGCACAGTATACAAAAGTAATTAAAAATGTTTTAACATGCAGAACACCCCCAAACTGTAAAATATATTCTGGTGGAAGTAACATTTGCTGCCTGTAAGAGTGACATAATCTCATTAATCTACAGCAGGGACTAATTGTATGGAATCCAACCAGTTGGCTGGACATATGTTGTAAGCTGGATTGCCCATTTGCTAGATCAGATCATAGTGAAGATGTCACGTTTTACTTTGGGCACCAAATCCAAAACTAGAAGTGCTTAATATTTTTTGAAAACTATAGGTTCTTCCAAGCCAAAATTCAACTTTTCAAACTCTGAGAAAGAAACTTGTAAAGAAAGCCCATAACATGACTCTTTCCAACAATGAGATGATTCATGCCAGCTCCAATGATCTTGTGATGAAGAGAGCCGTCTACACCCAGAGAGAGGAGTGTGGGAACCGAATGAGGATCACAACATGACATTCTTACTCTATTTGATGTTGTTCGCTTGCACTTTGTTTTCTTACTCATTTTCTTTCCTTTTTGATCTGATTTTTCTTATGCAGCAAGAGAATTGTTTAAATATGCTTACATATATTGGATTTAACATATATTTTAACATGTATAATAGATATTGTATTGTTTGCCATCTAGGGGAGAAGATAGGGGGAACAAGGGGAAAATCTGAAACACAAGAATATGTATAAGGGTCAATGTTGAAAAATTATCTGTGCATATGATTTGAAAATAAAAAACTTTAAAAAAAAAGAAAAAGAAAGAAAGTCCATAGAGGAAAGGGACAAAAGACTGGAAATGATAATGATCTATAAGTTTCACTTCTGCTGATCAGAGAGAAGCTGAGTACTTTTTGACAATCCTTGACAGATTTTTCAAGTCTTATGAATCTCAGATATATGCTAGCTTTATTTATTAATCAGTTCTATATTTTATTTATTTTGAATGAAATCCTGTGTCATCAAGTCTCTGGGCATAATACATTTGCTTTCATATTTCAGTGGGTTCATAAGTTCATTTATGTGATAATTTCATCAATGCAGATTTTATCCTTCCATGTCTGCTGTGAGAATCATGTCCCTATCCTTTTGTAAATCCTCAGAGAAGATTTACTCAATGACCTAGAGGTATATTTAAAAGATAGAGTACTAGGTATCTGATTTCCCCTGAATATTAAATTATGTACATCACTGAAATGTAGTATTAGAGAATTGATATAGCCACTTTCTTCCAAAGAATTCTTGAACTGCCTAAAGTTTTTAGGAGTACAGCCTGAAGAGAAACTCAGAACTTGAAGAGACTTTAGTCTAATCTGGGCAGACTCAATAGATAGAATTCTTGGTCTGTAGTCTGGAAGATTCATATCCCTGAGTTCAAATCTGGCCTCAGACACTTACAGCTTTGTGACCCTGGTTAAGACACTTGATCCTTTTAAAAATCAAGATCATGAAATGATTGTAACATAAAACCAAAAGGCATTAACAACAGTTTTTTTTTTTAATTTTAAAAAATGCGTTGCTTGGACATTCCATTCCCCATTCCATTTAAAAATCTATGATTTTTTTGAGATTTGCTTCATGTTTCAGAAACTTGTTCACACTTTTACATAAAGAACAAGGTTTATCATGATAAACAGCAAGGTGAAAGTGATTATCAGTGCTTATGTTTGTGTATCATTTTATACAAGGCTTTCACAGTGTAAAATCTGTCTATCCATCCCATGCTCCTTTCACCATATCATTTGGCTTCTTGTCAGCTCATGATATGGGATGTATGAGCAGTTAGGAGAACTATAATCTAGTTACTCCTTAACCTGCCTCTCATGATTTGTGTGATCTGAAAAAAGTAGTTTAGCTTCTCTGAGACTCAGTTTTCTCCCTCATGGGTATAGAGGCTGGACTTGACAATCTTTAAGGTCCCTTCTAGTTCTGAAATTCTATGATCCTCTGAGTAGCATTGGTCAACAGACTTGTAGAGATGCTACTCATTGTATTCTGGTTGATAGAATAAGAAGTTTTTAGTTTCTCAGAAGCAAAGCTCTCTATTCTTCTTGACAAATGGCAGCTACACATGAGGAGGACATATATGGTAGAGACAGATTAGGAGGTCTCATATTTTGTTTTAAATTGTCCAATACTGCACCCCAGAGGTTACATACTCTTCTTAGTAGTGGGCTAGAAAGAAAGGGAAACATGATATGAAAGCAATGAGTTGGAACTGTCACCTAGATTTGACAAGGGAAAGAATTCTGCAAAAAGTTCAGATGTTTTCACAAGATTTTACACATTTTCTCGGTCTCTTTTGTAGGAGATTTTGCCAAGTTGGTGGATAGACTGGAGGATAAGGGTTTTAAAGGGTAGTTCAAATAGCACTGTACCGCCTGTTTGTAGGATTTGTAAAAGAATGACTGCTACAGCAGGGTGCTGTAATTAAGATGATGCTGGTCCAAGTCTGTGGAGTGAGGAGGTTTCCATTTAAAGATGTGCTGTCTCAACCTATGACCTAAATCTAAACCCCAGACAATAGCTGGTCCTGGCTTTGGAAAGACAGTGGGTATTTGATTTCACTAATCCCTCTTCTGGTGGCAGAGTCAAATTTATTGAACTGAAATCAGACCTATGAGACACATGACACTGAGACAGTAAATAGAATTTTCTCCAAGAAGAATTTGATGCATTTAATTCCCAGAGAGATTGCAGTGTATAAAACAATAAATATAGCACGCAGAACTTTTAAATACATGGAATTTAGTCTAAATAAATTATAATCTTGATTCTTCTAGATATGATAAAAATGAAACACAAATACATTTTAAAATTATTATAACTGAAGAGGTATTTTTAAAAGGAAATTCTATTGGGGGGTATTCGGACATAAATGTACACGTCATAACAAGAGATTGAGCCTGGAATGTATGGAATGTATGCTGATTGTGGAGTTAGAAAATGTAGACTCAAGTTCCATTTCTGAAATTTGCTAACTGTGTAACAATAAGCAAATCTCTTAACCTCTGTAATAAGTCTTTGTTTTTCTAATCTTCAGAATGGGAATAATAACATGTCTACTACTTACCTCATAGGGTTATTGTAAAAAAAAATGTTTCATATATCTCAAAGAGCTGTAGAAATGCCATGTTATTATTGTTGTTGTTTTTGGACTAAAGCTGTGATTTTATTGACTTCGGAAACTCCCTTTTGCCAGATCAGCACCTGTTCTGCCACTTAGAGCTTTAGGAGGCTGCCTGGGGCACTGAGAGTTTAAGTAACTTGCTTATGATTACACAATCCATATGAGTCAGAGGGAAGATTTGAATCCACATCTTCCTGAGGAAGAAGCCAACTCTCTCTATTATAGTAGCATTTCTCAAAAGTTTTGGTTTCAGGACTCCTTTATATTCTTAAAAATTGAAAACCCGAAAGAACTTTTTTTTAATGTGGGTTATATCTATGGATATTTACTAGATTAGAAATTAAAACTGATCATTTAAAATATTTGTTTATTAATTCATTAAAAATGAGTAATACTACATGTTAACATAAATAGCAAATTTTTCAAAAGAAAAAATAGTAGAATCATTTACATATTTTTGAAATCTTTTAAATATCTAACTGAATAGAAGATAACTAGATTCTCATCTCTGCTTCTGCATTCACTCTCTTGCCATATGTTGTTTTGATTGAAATACATGAAGAAAATCTGGCTTCACACAGATATATAGCTGGAAAAGGCATGAGCATTTCAATAGGTAAATAATGTCTTAGTATTATTATGAAAATAGTTTTGACCTCAAGGAGCCTTGAAAAAGTTTCAAGTATTCCATCTTATTTTTCATTGTTTTTATTATTATTTCTGATATCAGGTCCAGAATGATGTGAAACTTTTAGGGAAGCATTTCATGATAGGTGCTGGACCCGAGATTTCATCTATAGAGTGACCTCTCAGGTGAGAGAGCTTCCTCTAACAATGCAGGTCACCACCTCTTCTGCAACTTAAAAGTCTTGGAGAATTGCCTAGTAGAGTGAGAAGTTAAGTCACTTACTCAAGGGAAACACAGTATGTGTCTGAAGTGAGTCTTCCTGGCTTCAAGAACAGGTGTTTATTACACCACACCATCTCTCCTCAATTTGCTAAAACCAAGAAAAATGGTTTATATGAAGTCAATATAAAATAAAAAAAGAACAACTTAAAAAACATTAAAGCTTTTTAAAACTGACTCTAAAAATCCACTCTCTTATGGAGGAAGAAAAATGTTAATAGTCTATTGTGCTTGGGAAGAAAACTTCTCATTTCAGAGGAAAAGTTGACGTGTTCCTAAGTCCATTAGTGTCAGGGACAGGAAGATTAATCAAGATTTCAGATCTGACTTCCCACACTCTTTGAGGTCATGAGGGATCCTTGCTGTCTTCTTCTTTATATCTATGTTCTAGATGTCTTACTGGCAATAGTGGTTGGTAGCTACTTTTTGCCGTTAAGGTTTTTATCTTTTGCCTTTAACTTTCTATTCTGGCCTCTCTCCAGACTGAAGGCAGTCTTTGGCCATTTAGGGGACAGAAGAGAGCTATGGGTGATTTCTTCCCAAATCTGGTGATTTCTTTCATTTCTGCTCCACTCTGACATGGCTTCTTGAGTCTGGTTCTTGGACCTTCATGACAACTAGCTCAAAACTAGTTTTGATTTCCCCTAATGTTCCCACTCTTAGTTGTGGAAATGCTTCAGCTACCATCTAGACCAAGAAATCAAAAGAATGTAAATGAGATTACTCTATTGTAGTGATACTCACTAATTTTTTTGTTTTGAAAAACTTGCTATTTATGTTAGTACCTAATATTACTCTTATTTTTAATGAATGAATAGATTTTTTTTTTTTTTTTTTTACTACTCATTGTTTCTTCATTTATCAGCTTTTCTTAGGGTCCTCTAGTGGTAAGATCTTGTAATAGTCCCCCAAACTTTGACCAAAGCTTTATCCATTTAGTGATTTGGTCTATCCCGAGAAATGGCACAGGGTTAAAATAACTTGACTTAATATCTTTGTACCTCAAATTAAAATAGCCCTCTTTCATGGCTGACAAGGCAGATTTGAACTCAGGCCTTTCCATTCCAAACACATAGCATAACACAATGGATAAATGCTAGACTGGAAGCCAGGAAATCCTGGAATCAAATCCCATTTTTAACACTTACTAGCCGTGTGACCATTGGCAAGCCATTCATTTTCTCTGAGGCTTTATTTTAACAGATGAGATTGAAAGCTTCAAAATTATAAAAGGTACCCACTTCACAGTGCTATTCATAGGTCAGTTATTAATCTAACCTGCATGTGAATTGCAGAAAGGGAAATAAATATCTGCTTCTACCAATCACTTGTGTCACAGTCCCTTTGGTGAATTTTTCCAGCCTTGTCCTCTCCACTCCATCCCTTTCATCCTGTGCCTGTGTTGAGTTGTATTCTCTGTGGGATTGCTATCTTTCCAAAGTCTATTTTGTTCCAGGTATCACTATGCAACCCAATCCCTAACTAGACCCAGCCTTGCATAATTGCTCTGTGAGCAGAAGGCTCTCTCAGGACTGCAATGGCAGGCTCTGCTGCTGCTATATTTGATTTCTGTAGGTCAACAAACAAATGTTTGAAATTAAATAAGCATGCTCGTCATGGCAAGTTTAGGTTACTGGAATTAGCTTCTGTCTGTACCTCCTTGATTCTTCCAGCCCCACGGAGGAAGAAGGACTTATCCAGAAGCCCTCAAATGAGCACAATTGTCCCTGAAGGTCATCAGGATTTAGTGAGTACTAGGATCAAGGATGAGTTGCTTCTAAACTGGGGACAATGCTTGTTATTGCATTGATCTGCAACTTAATTCCTCTCTGTGCTTGTTGAGTGATGATGTTGGGATTACTTTCCTGCCATCCTTGATCCTGGTCCAATGCTTTCCCACTACAGCATGATACCTGATGCAAGGAAGAATGCTATAGTGGAAAGAATATGTAATAGGAAATAACAAGACCTGGGGGATTTGAAACCAGGATCTACCATTTACTATGTGTGATTTTGGAGTCACTGACCTTCTCATCTGTAAAATGGGGATGTTATTTACATTTTCTACCTGTCATGGTTGTTGTAAAAATAAGCAATATTTTGTGAAAACATATTTAAAAGCACTTTATGAAAATAACTGTTGTTTTTTACCTTCACATTGTGACTCATGTTCAATCAACAAATATTTATTAAGCACCTACTAAATACCAAGCATTATACTAGATGCTGCAGTTCCAAATACTGCAATAGAATGGTCCCTGCCCTCAAGGAGTTTATATTATTAGTGAGGGAATAAAAGGGATTCTGTAGGTAATGATAATAGATAAAATTTCTTCATTTAGCAGATAAAGGGAGGGGGGAGAAAGCATCAATTAAGAGCCAGACATTGGGCTAAGAATTTACAAATATTCTCTCACAACAACCCTATGAGGAAAGTGCTATTTATTATCTCCATTTAAAGATGAGTTTAAATGACTTGTGCAGGGTCCAGGGTCATAGAGCTAGTAAAAAACTCTAGTCTTCCTGACTCTAGACTACACTGGACATTGAGATTCATCTCCTTTCCCACAGAATTTAGGTCACCTTGTAAGCTCTGGAACCTGTCTCCTCACTCCAAATCCAATACTCTTTCTGCTATGTTACCCTGTGTCTTAGAAAACCACCAATCATTCCCATCTCCCTGGTTGGCTCTAGAGTACAAGTCAAACCCCATCTGCCACATTTCTGTAGAAGTTGCACTGGTCAGGCCCTTTGTTTGTCAAGGACTGCAGGCCATAGACTTTGTCCTGAGTCAACACTAGGCAAGGCTGAAAATAGGAGGGAACAAATAGGAATGTAGGTCTGCAGCTCTGGGAGCCCTTCGTTTCACTGAGCTAGACTGTGTGCTTCAGAAGAAATGGAGTATACGTGATCTGAAGGTTGTTAGGAGGCAGGTGACCCAACGGCAAGAAAGTGCTTTGCTCCCCTTTATCTGTTGGAAGCTGGGCAAATCCCTGAAGCTTCCTGAGTCATAACTTCCTTTTCTTTGCAATGGGGGAGATAATACATGTGCCCTTAGGATTTTTGTTTGGATCCAATGAAATATGTGAAAGTCCATTGTTATCCTAAAGGACCTATACACATATAAATAGTTATTACTATTATTATATAGTGTTTCTGGAGTCATTTGGGTTTTTCAATAGTATCAGGTTAATAAAATGAGACTTAATGTAGGTCATTTGGAAATGTATTAAACTTCTCGTCCACCATATCAATAGCCCAGATTGTTGTGCATGTCTCAAATATCTTTTAAAATACTACTAAATCAATCACTCAATAATGGCTTATTGAATGCAATAACACATTGGGGGAGGAGAAAAATTCCCTAGTTATTGAGCATTTAAAAGAAATTATTGGGGAAAATTGATGGCTTTGATTATGGAAAAATGAAAAGCCAGGTATACAGAAAACTGGGTATTTTGGATACAATTAAAGGAATAGATTGAGAAAAAAATCTTTATGGGGAATATTTTTGCCAAAAATATGTCATCTAGAATTTATAAGGAACTCATAGGAATTTAGTAGAATAATGCCCATTCCCTAATGGACAGAAGGTTAAAATGTAAGAATAGGAAATTCTCAAAGGAGGAAACACACATTCTTATTAAGTATTTGAAAAATTGTTCAAACTTTCTAATAATGAGAGAAAATGAAATTAAAATGATTTTGAGACACCATCTTACAGTCACATCTGTCAAATTGGCAAAGATAGTTAAAATGATAAAACTCAATTACAGTGAGGTTGTGGGGAAACAGGTGAACTGTGAATTGGTACAATGTTTCTGGAAAGCAATCTAGCAAAACAAGATAATAGTTACAAAAATTGAAACTTCTGACTCATGAGTTTACTACTATGCTTGTATTCTAGGATTCTATTAAAAGAGAAAACTACCTACCTGTCTAGAAATATTCATAACTGTGTTATTTGAAATAGTAAAACAGAAAATGTCCTAAAAAAACAATCTCTATGTTCAGTAATTCTGGAGAGCCTCATGCAATTGAAAGTGGAGAGAGACATATGAAGAATACAAAAGACTTATTTGAAGTGTAGTATGTAGTATGTATGATAAGCATAACATGCAAAATGACGTTGACTACGTCAAATGAGAACAATAGTAGTAGAGCAACAAAATTTGAAAAAATGAATGCAAGAAAGATCTCAGTAAAAGACATTGAAGCAAATGAGGCTTTTTCTTAATTTAGTAAAAGTGCATTTTTTAAAAATTGCTAATAATTTAAAATTTATATTTTTTTGAATAATCTTTTGGTTCATTTACTTGAATGTTCCTATTGACAGTTGCTAAATTCAGAAAATTGCAAATGCGATTAAGTTCACAGATTTTACAAATACAACGAATAATAAAAATATGAAAAGATGTTTATGAAGTGATGTTGGGTGAAGAAAAGAAGAAATAGAAGAAAAATACACATTGGCTATGATCAAACAAAATTACCAACAATAACAAAATTTTGTTAGTTCACAGAAAGGGGACATTGAGCAAAACAAAATTTTAATATTATTTTGCCAAAATTTGAATTTTACAATCAGAATATAAATAGATAGGATTTTAAGATATTTGAGGTTGTATTCTTGCCTTTGTTTATTTGATTATTGGCATTTGTTGATTTGTTTTTAATTTTATAATTTTTAGACAATGAAATTAATAAGTACATTACTTAGATCTTAAATAATATCTTTAAGTATAGTTGAACTCATTATAACTCCAAGAGATTATGAAGATTTTTTTTTTTGAGTGAACTAGCATTTGGTTGAAGTTGGTTGGCAATCCCTTAGAATTTAGGAATGTCTTGTCACTGAGATTTTTGAAGTAATTGAAGAAGTCCCATAAAAGTAGAGGTAAAATCAAGTATAATTCTCTATTTGAATTGATTTCAAATAAATTAAAATACAATTTATGATTATAAAACAGGACAGAAGTAGATAAACTCCAGAAATAGAGAAAAAGGCAAAATGAAAAGAAGGAAAGAAGCTCTTAAAGTTGAAAGGGACTTCAGAGGACATCTAGTCTAATCTGAGGAAGAACAGGAATGCTCCAGACTGGTTCGCTATATCTATTAGCAATTTGGCTGTCTTAGATGGGATAATCCACCAAGTTAGTATTTGCAATTATATTCTATTTTCTCACTTTATTATACAACCCTGAGAGGTAAATACTATTAGCTCCAGATAATGTTTTACAGATGAATAAACTGAGGCAGAAGAAGGTTTACTGACTTGTCCAGGGTCATAGAGCTAGTAAATATCTGAGGTAGGAATTGAACTGAGCTCTTCCTGGCTTGAGGTCCCAGCACTTTATCCATTGAAACCATATAGCTGCTTTGAATAATGTATTTCCATTTCAAGGTTTGTGAGTAATTAAATCCTTTGCTCTGTCTTATGAGGATAAAATATTTGCATTCAATTTATATTAACATAAAAGAAAAGTATTTGTAATTAAAAGTGAAGAATTTCAAGGAGGAACATAATAAAGTTAGTACACTGTACAGAACTTTTCAAATCAATTTTCCATCATTGCCCTCTGGTGGCCAATCCTGGAAAACATATTTGCTTCGAACAGAACAGAGGAGGTATCCAAAATGAGAAAATGTTGTGATTCTTTTCCTGTGGGAATTTCCTGTTGTTCCTTCTTGTAAAATTAAAGGCACAATTTTCTTTTCAGAAAGTTCTGCAATCATTGAGGATAGGTTGCTTTTACAATAAGTTTTGGTTAGTCCATTCTTTACAGTTTTGTTGTTATTGAAGAACACATTTCAAAGACATTTACAGATCACCTTATTTTGAGAGTCACAGAAAAAATTAGTTTTGAAGATTTATATTTGATTCTTTTTCCAGAGTGGTATTTTAGATGATGTTTTCTTGAAACAAGCATATCATTGATTGGTAAGAATTTTTTTTCCTCTTCATCTTGAAAGACTTCTAAACAAATTTTATTCCATGATTATGGCCACTATTGGTTATGGAGCCCTTTGGAAAATGTTCTGAATCTTAATGTTTCTATCAATACCTGGATATCAATACCTAAAAATTTACTGGAAAGAAAATTATAATCTTTTTTTCTCAATCACATCAAAATCATGTTGATTTTGTTGTTTGATGTAAAATATACATGATATTCTTTGGAAAGTTCAGTAACTCTTCATAATTGCTTTTATGTTAAAATATAGAACATAGCCTTTGCTGTCTGTCATGATGCTTTAGGTGGAAGAATCAGTGAAGCTGGAATGTTTGTATAAATGGAGCAGAGTAATGTCAGTTCACACTTGGTTGATGGACCAGATCCCAGAAAATATTGATCTGTTTTAAGCCAGAGGGAGATCATCTGTGGAGTACAACTAAACAGAGGTCTTGGCTCTGTTCTGCTTAACATTTTGTCAGTGATTACATAGGTAATCTGAAGATGACACAAAGCTGAAAAGGATAGCTAATTCATAAAATGGGAGAAATGGAATCCTGACTAAGATGATGCTAAAAGCAAAGAGGTTAAATTTATTATTAAGGAAAATGTAAATTCCTGTAAATGAATTTAGGAAAACAATAACAATAACAACAAAAACAACCCTGAAACAACTAAGTACAAAGAGTGAATTTTAGAATTAGATTGTCAGATTTGATCAGAATATCAGATTTGGAGTTCAAATGTGACTTTAGATATTTACTAATTGTGTGACTCTGGGCAACTCATTTAACACTATTTTTCCTCAATTTCCTCATCTAAATTAACTGGAAAGTGAAATGACAAACCACTGTAGTCTCTTTGCCAAGAAAACCCCAAATGGGATCCTGAAGAGTCAGACGTGGCTGAAATGACTGGACAACAATTATAGGGTAGGGAAGATATGACTAGAAGATAGTGCAGGTGAAAAACTCCCAGACTTTTTTTTAATAGGCTGGAAGTTAAATAAATATTTCAGCAGCATGAGGTGAAAAAAAAAAAAAAAAACATCAACTCAAACCCAAATCACAACATAGGCTACATTAATGGCAATATGATTTAGGAAAAGGGAAATGATAGTTCTATTGTTGTACCTGGTCAGATTACTTCTGAAATAGCATGCCCAGTTCTGAATTCATTCTTTAGCAGGAAAGTTGACAAACTAGTACATAGCCATGATTACATGGGTAAACAGGATGCTTAAGGGATTGGAGACGAAAGTTGTAAGGATTGGGTAACAGCCCAGAAAAGAGAAGATTTAGTTAGAGACAAACAGGATAACTATCTTCAAATATTTGAAAGATTATTAAGTTGAAACATGTTTAGACTTATTCTGTTTAGCACCGGAGGGTATAATAGGCTCAAAAGATGGAAATTAAGGAAGCAAATTTCAATGAACACATGAAGAATTTCCTAATAACTGTTCGAAATGGAATGAGACACCTTAGGGAATAGGGAGCTCTCCTTCAATGAATATCTTGAAGTAGAGGCTGGTTGACTCTTTGCTGGTGATGTCATAGGGGTTCTGATTTGAGTGTTGGATCTTTATGACTTTTAAATTTCCTTCCAATTCTAAGATGGTTCTAGGCACCAGGGACTCTGGAGCCACACTCATCATCTTGAGAATGGGTTGTTGTTGTTGTTGTTTTTGCTCCCCTGTTTACTTGTAGATGCTCCAAGAAAATCTAATGTATTTCAGGACCAGTTAATAGTTGTCTTTCCTAAAAATGGGTAATAGGTATCTCCAGCTTCTGTATAATTATTCAAGGGATCAAATGTATATAACATAAAGAACAGCCTATAGAAAATGCTTAGGATACAATGGACTAAGAAAAGTTCCCAAACTGATACAAAAAAAAACACAGAATACTCAAATAGTGCACCAATTCCACTTGCAAAGGAGCTAAACTCAGGACTTCTATCCAGATAACTTTTTGATAAAATCTCCTTTTTTCTCTCTATAATTTTGTTCACTGAACTCTAGAATTTAGGGTTATCCATGAAATAACTACAAAGCTGGTTATATTCGGAAAATAGCATTGCCCTGGTGTTAGATTCTAGGATCATGCTACAGATGAAATTTAAAAACCCTCCTTTTTCTTACAGGAAATAGGATGTTCATGAACTTTAAGGTCCTTTTCAAATCTAATTTCTGTGATTCTTTGAATATTCCAGGAAACTACGAGGAAATTAGACACTTGAAAGACTGATTTGCTTTGTTGTTTTTCAGTTTTTCAGTCTTGTCTGACTCTTCATGACCCTATTTGGAATTTTCTTGGCAGAGATACTGGAATGATTTGCCATTTCCTTCTCTAGCTTATTTTTTCAAATGAGGAAATTGAGGTGAACAGAGTTAAGTGACCTGCCCAGGGTCACACAGCTAGTGTCTCAAAGCCATATTTGAACTGAGAAAAATGAATCTTTCTGACTCCAGACTTGGTGCTCTATCCACTGTACATCTAGCTGCTTGTTCTACTGTCTATTAATTTGCCTTCTCAGAGCTTAATAAATAAGAGCGGAGAGCTGGTATATCAGCTTCTTTTTGTAGACCATATAGATAAGTGCACAAGGTCATCCTTAGGCATCTCAGCCACTTAACCATCAGAAATTCTTTCATTCCTATCTGCAAAATCTGAGTCAACATGCCTATATTCTCTCCCACCCTAAAAAAGAAGGTCAGTGGCTTGTGTTCCCATTGAAATAATTGGAGAACTTAGTCAGAAGCTTCCTCAGCAACCCTTCCTTTCTTTCTCTTACACAGTGAATGATATTGGCCATTAAGATAAATTCTTTCATTCAAAAGGCTAAATTCCTTGGTTTCCTGGGATTTTCAGACTCACAGACAGGAAAAATCTAGTGTGTTGCTTTCTTTCCCCAACCAAGGTGTCTGAAAACACTAATAGTGTGTAAAAAAGTTTTAAGGTATGCACAGAACATCCCCCCTGTGTCAGGGCAGGTGCTTGAGGTTTTGCTTGGCTCTGAGGCTGGCTTTCTACGCATTACACCATATCACTACTCTAGGTTATACACTGAATCCTTCATTCCTAGGTTTCTCAGATAATTCCCTACTCAAGTAGTATGATAAGAAATTGGTGGTCCCTTTGCCATAGAATACTGCTGGCACTGTATCATGAAACTATCACTCACAGTCCTGCACGTCCCAAATCCTGCGCTCTCCTGGGCACTATCTTTCCAAAACACACTAGGAAAGAGCTCAGAAAAACTGCAATTCAGATATACTGTATGAGACAAAAAGCTGATTAACACCTCCTCATCACTGCTCCTCTCCTGCTGGTATAATGACTTCGTAGGGAGGGAGTGCAATTCACCATCTTTCCCCTGTACATCTTCTCTCTCAGATCAGAGCTCAGTGGAGGCTTGCCAGCTCTCCACCTCCCTGGCATTTGCCTGGATCATCATTCAAGTCACTCTCTCCTGTATACATTCACTTAACCCTTTCACTTCAAACCTACTTCCAACCCATCCTTTTCCAAACTTCCTCAAAACATCCTGAACCAACCAAATGTAGCTTTCCTTGGGTCCCTCAGTAATCTTTGTTTCCCCAAAACAGTTTCACTTTCTTTCTATTCCACATTTCTGAGGGAATTCCTAGCCAAAAACTGTTAGGATATCACCTCTAAATATTGTTTGGGATCTCATTTGGGATTTTCTTGGCAAAGACACTGCAGGAGCTTGCTTTTTCCTTCTCCAGCTTATTTTTACAGATTTGGAAACTGAGGCAAACAGGATTAAATGACTTGCCCAGGGTCATACAGCTAGTAAGTGTCTGAAGCCCCATCTGAACTCAGGATGATGAGATGAATGGCAACTTCCAGCTTTTCTACTCTAAATCGTTCATTTTACATACAGTTGAAGAAACTGAGACTTGAGGAAGTTAAATGACTCACCTAAATCCATACTGGCATTAAGTGGAAAAATCAGAATTTGAATCCAGGTCTTCTAATTCAGCCCTCAACAGTTACAGAGAACTCTCAAGTCGAGTCAATCAATTGTTCCTTCTTTCTTGAATAACCTCATAAAATAATCTTACTCAGACATCATCCCCCTTTTGGGGGGAGGTTCATCTTCCTCAGATTTTCTTGAGAGAGAAGCAGGGTCAATTTGCCTCCACTGACTTCAGATAAAGAACTGCCTGAAAGTTAAGTTGCTTGTGCTAAAGTACTGGTAGTGCCTTCAATTTTTTCAGTTCCATACTTTTTCTCAGGCTTTTTCTGTTGATAATGCTATTATGGAGCAAGGACCAGGCTTCTTAGCATAATGGAAAATAATGCTGGTCACATCAATGGTTCAAGTGGCACAGGTCCCACCATAATGACAAAACCCTCTTCTTCCCTTAAACACCAACCTTAAGACTACTTCCTGCTGCCCTTAAATAAAAAATGCCCTTAAATAAAAAAATGATCACTTTAAGGTTTATAAAGCTTTTTTATTATGTACCTCATTTAATCCTTGCAACAACCCAAGTGGACCCAGAAGAGCTGGGCACTATTATTAATTCGTAGTTATAATTATTCCCATTTTGTTATAAGAAAACGGAAGCAAAGAGAAGTGATTTGCCCAGCATCTCACAGTTAAGTGTCAGGCTTCAGACTGAGGTTTTCTGGATTCTGAGGCAAATGCTGTGTTCATTGTGTGCTCTGAAGCTCAGGTGTGCAGCTGTTTCTCCTTTCTCAAATGGCCTCATGACATCTTGGATGTCTGGCATTCTGCCTCCTAGAAGACATTTGAGAACTAATTCAAAAGACATGCTGTACTGCTCTGTGCATATTACTATTCTTTTTGAATCTCCAAAAAACAAACAAAATAGCAACGAAATACCAACTTCCATTCACCCAAATACACCATTAAAAAAAAAAAAACTTAGAGTTAAACTTCAAGAGACATGATTAATGGTAAAGAGGGAAGAAATTAGCAAAATGTGAAAAATACAATTCTGTTCAAGCAGTAAGTGAGTTACCCTGGATAAGAATCTTTTGGGGTGAGGAATTGAAATTTCTGATTAACTTCAGGACTGCAGATATTTAGCCTGGAAGGAAGAAGACTTAGCAGGTGCTAGGTGAATGGGGACAGACATGCTATATGTCAGAGTATTTGAAGCACTGTCAAGTAGAAGAGAAATTAGGCTTATTATCTCCAATTTGTCTCATCTATTGCTTGTTTGTCCTTAGTTATTTGCACATTTTCTCCTCCATTAGATTATAAATTCAAGAACAGAGCTTATCACAGTGCATTGGCACACAGTAGGTGCTTTGTAAAAGCTTGTTTACTGAATGACTGACTGATGTCAGAGATAAAATTAAGTGTAATATGGGGAAATTAGAGAAAGGAAGAGTCAAGCTTAATGAAACGGAAAAATAGATTCCTGAAAGTCAAATGAGGCATCTTGGGAGGACTTAGTGTCCTCCTTACTTGATGTAGTCAAATAAAGATTTTTTTTAAATGGGTTTTAGAGAGGGAATTTTTGGTTAAGTCCGTGAAATAGCCAGAATGGCCTCTGAAATCCCTTCTAACTTTTAGAATTATGTAAAATCTTGATCTTTACTTTTTCTTCAGCAAGGTATTTACTTTACATATTAAGCTCCAAATAATAAGAGAGTAAGTCTCAGAGATATTAAATACTTCAGAAATGCAAATAATCAGAACACTCTTTAATAATTGAATTGTCTTATTTCAATGACTTGGGGGTTGCTGACCTTCACAAGCATAATTGGGCCTTGTTCCTGCTTTCAAAATGGGTGTTTATGTATGATTAATTGTTCTCCTTTGGGAAGTAACATTAACTCTTTCTGGCCACTTATTTGGGTATTCTTAAAAATATAATCACAGTAATACATGGAAGGATTATGTCCTCAAAATTAGCAGTGTATTAAAATTTCATAGATTCAATTTAATTTAGTCAATGAGCTAAGCATTGGGCCTTCAACAGAACAAAAAACAATGCCTGCTCTTCAGGAGTTTTCATCCTTCTGTTATTATATCCATCACAGGAATTAAACCCTTTTTCCTTTAATGAAATAAAAACACCTACAGTAGTATCATTCATTAGGTCATTAGGAAAAAAAAGATACACCCTTAAAATTCTTTTCCAGGACTTCATACTTTTTCTTTATTGTAATTTATTTTGCCCCCCTTTTTTCTTCTTCCCTCTCCTCCTCTTTACAATTCTTCAAAAATTACCTAAAAGGAATTTCATAAAGGGCTCCTTTTTTAAAAAAAATGTATTTATTTATTTAAAATGCAAAATAAGAAAAACAAAACAAAACAAAAAAATTGCCATGTGCCTAGCAGAATATTGGGGAGGATTCAAAATATGTAACAACAAATTTCCATTTCAAGAAAGCATATATAATAATAGAAGACATTGTATTAAAAACTGTCCATCTTTTTTGTATCCTTATGTTTTCTTTTGTTCTCTGCTGTGTACTTTTGTTTTATTCATTTTTCCCCTTTCCTTGATCCCTCTACTTTCCCTAAGCAGACTGCAGTTAAGCATGGACATATTTATACACACACACATATCCATACATTCATATACATATATACATATGTATATACACACATATACATATATCTAAAACAATATACATATGACATATAGGTTTTTCTCTTGATCAAATAGTTTTAAAATTTGATTTTGTCTAAGATCAATTAATTATGCCTAATTTTTTCCCCAAGAGGCTTACTTTTAAGTCAGAATTTGGATCATTCCTTTTTGGGGGATCACTAAGGGGAAAACTGGAATACTAATCCTAGTCGTAGTCTGGCCTTTACCTGACATAATCTTTATAACAATATTGATTCCTCTGTGCTGGCCTATTCTGACTGTTTCTTGACCATTTTCTCTTATAAATTTACCATAAATGGTACACCCAACTTGTTGGGAACCTTCTATTTTTATTAATTTGTCAAGGATGCTGATATGAACTCTCCAATAAGTTAGTCCTTGATTTTACCATGTGACTCAGCTCATCTTTTGTTTTTGTTAATATGCTTCTTTGATGATATACTTTAAAAAATTTTTTAGTTATAGATTTTTATTTACAAGATATATGCATGGGTAATTTTTCAGCATTGACAATTGCAAAACCTTTTGTTCCAACTTTTCCCCTCTTTCCCCTCATCCCTTCCCCCAGATGGCAGGTTGACCAATACATGTTAAATATGTTAAAAGCATAAGTTAAATAAATACAATATATGTATACATGTCCATACAGTTATTTTGCTGAACAAAAGGAATTGGACTTTGAAATAGTGTGCAATTAGCTTGTGAAGGCAATAAAAAATGCAATAGAGGGATTGGGAATGCAATGTAGTGGTTCATAGTTATCTCGCAGAGTTCTTTCGCTGGGTGTATGTAGCTGGTTCAGTTCATTACTGTTCTATTGGAACTGATTTAGTTCATCTCATTGTTGAAGAGGGCCACGTCCATTTGATGATATACTTTAGGACAATTCTTTTTTATTTTCCAAATTCCTGTTTATCATATGTTTTGAACACTACAAGCCCCTCCATTGCAGTCTTTCTTTCTTTCTTCCTTCCTTTCTTTCTCTTTTTCTCTCTTTCTTTCTTTCTTTCTTTCTTTCTTTCTTTCTTTCTTTCTTTCTTTCTTTCTCTCTTTCTTCTTCTTTTTCTTCTTCTTCTTCTCCTCCTCCTCCTTTTCCTTCTCTTCTTCTAGAAAGCATATATAATAACTATTTTTTTTGATTGTGAAATTGCATAAGGAAACAAAAGAATGGCTTCTACTCTGACTCTCTTAGGCCCTTTTTAAGTGCCCCAAATTCATGAGATGTTATATTCACAGTGTAATTTCTAGCTGCTCTCCATAAACATTCTTAAACATTTTAAGTCTTTTCACATCCTTTCCATGACAACTTTTTTCCTTTTCTTTCAATCTTCTGTTCATTCCCTCTCACCTTTCCCATTGCTCCTATGATCTACCTCTTACTGTCCTCTTTTCACCTTCCTCTTCCTATAATTTACCCTCTCAATCCTCTAATTTCTTCCTAGAATTAAGAATTAAAGAAATTCTTCCTTTCCTTTCCCCTTTTTTCCTTCTCTGTCCTATCTTCCAATATCTTCACCAACTTTCTCCCCTTTCTCTATTCCCCTCATTCTATTATTCATTGTTTCGTTGTTTACATAACAGAAAAAGTAGGATCAAACTCTTACCTAGCAGATGACACATTCAAAGGATTTTCTATGGAATTTGATCTAAATCTGACCCTGATAATGGTAATAGTTTAAATATACCCCTTCCGGGGCCTGACCCTTTCACCATTTTTTATACTGTACTGGAGAGTAAAACTGGTTTGGCAGGTGAGAAATAAATATATAATTTATTGGAAGATAATTTGTTTAATTTACTCTCTGATTGAGACAGTGCAAAATATGGTAAAAAGAAAGTTATACTTGGAATCTATAGAGAACGGGTTCAAATGTTACCTTCTATGCGACTATGGACAGGCCATTTGAATTCTCTGAGGTTCTTTTTTCTCATTTATAAAATAAAGATAATAATACTTCAAGCACAACTTCCCAAGGTTGTTGTAAGGATCAAATGAATGAAGGTACTTAAAATTTTCTGTAAGTATCAACTATTGTTATTTCTTAGTGATAATTTGTGTGTGAAGGATCAGAGGAAGAAAACCAATTTTTTGTAGTCTGAACTTTTCTAGAATCTTTGCTCAAATTGTGTGTTTGATTTGGGAAGACTTGTATGAACTGATGCAGAATAAAGTAAGAAAAAACAAGAGAATGCCATATAGTTATAACAATATTATAAAAATAAATAACTGGAAAAATTAAAAACACTAATGATTACAATGGCCAAATATGATTACAAATACTGATGATGAAAAAGATTATGTTTGTAAAAAAATCTTATAGAAACCACAAAAACCATATGCATATTTCATATTTAGGTATCTCTACATCCTTGTATAATATTTGTTCACACTTTTTAAATGTTTTAATTAACAAGGTTTACTTTCATTTTTTTTCAGTAGGAGTTTTCCCAAGATAAAGAGGTGAGAACTGAATTTGTGTGAGAAGGATTTTCGTTCTCACCATGAATATAAATACTGTTTTCTTGATATGGAAACAGATGGTGTGGATTTTCTACATGGTCAAAGTCACTATATAGAGGACATTGGGTTTTTTTTAAAAAAATTGGGCTGGGAAAAGTCAGGAAAACAATAAAACAAACATTTGTTTAGTGTCTTCTGTGTGTTAAATCATGGTGCTAGAGACTGGGAGAAATATGGAATGAATTAGACATAGGCCATTTTCTCATGGACTTACAGTTTAGTAGGGGGGCATACAAGGAGTCTGATTTATTCCCTCTGCTCTACCCACATATTTAATAAATATTTTGCTGTTGAATCATTCACAGGAAGGATAATATGTATATACAAATACCATATTAGTTCACCATTGGCATTTAAGTTGATCCCTGAAAGAAATTTGAGTCGTTGACAGGTAGAAATGGTGGGGTTGGGAAATGGGGATTATATTACAACTTTAAAAAAGACAAGGAAATGGGAAAGCACAGTGTATATCTAGGGATAGAAATTACTTATTTTGACTGAAGTGAAAATAGGATAAGCCTTGTCTGATTCTCTCAAGCTATATGGTTATTCCTTTAGCTGTTCTATTTGAACTTCTTATAGGTGCTTTTTAGACATTTGTGGAGTGTTCCTTTTGTATGCTTCTATTTTAATTTATATTAAATTTCTCTGGGAACATATATAATCATCTTTTCTATTTTATTATCTCTGCATCTCCTCCATGTCTAACAGAATGAATTAATCATAATAAGTACAGACGTGTATTGTTGAAGGTTCATTGAATGAATAAATGAATAGAAAAGGGCTGAGGACAAACCTTGGAGCGATCATTTTAAGGGGTCAGAAATAAGAGAATGAGAAACCATTACAAGCAAATTACACAGAGATGAGTTCATAAAAAATCAAAGAAAAAAAGCATCTAGATAAGGAGCAGTTGTCAATGGTGTCAGATGCTATCAAGAGAGATGAAGACAGAGATAAGGCCATGAAGTATAATGATAACTGGGTCATTAGCTGTTTCAGTAAAGTTTAGACTCTGTGATATGGATATAATGGTTGAAAGAAAGTGGACAGATTAGTTACAGACTCCTATTTTCAAGAATTTGATGACAAAAAGGAATAGAGAGTTTGAATAGTAGTTTGAGACGGTAGATAGGACAAGAAAAGGATTTTTTGGAGATGGTAGAAATGAGGATACTTGTAGGAAGACAGAAAAGAATAAGTGAGGAAAGTAAAGTAAATGATGCATGAGAGGGGATGGATGAAGACTTGGTCAAAACTTAGAAGAAGAAATAAAAAAAGAAATTCCATTTAAAAGAACCATATAAAACATGTAGAAGTCTACCTAACAAAGCACAACCAGGTATTATGCTAATAAAACTACAAAACACTCCTTACAGAAATACAAATCTTAATTAGAAAAATATTAATTGCTCATAAGTAAGTGAAACTAAAATAATTAAAATGAAAATTCTAACAATTTAGTTGATGCTATGCTAGTCAAATTATTAAAGAATTGCTTTATAGGCTACAAAAATAATAAAAGTACTTTGGATTAATAAAAAGTAGAGGATTTCAAGGAAAATAATGTAAAAAAGTGAGAAGGAATGAGATCTAGCTGTACTATATCTCAAACTTTCCTACAAAGCAGTAATCATAAAAATAATTTGGTGTTGGTAAACAAAATAGAGAGGTTGATCAATGGAATAGATTAGGTTCATATACAGAAACAAATAAACATAGTAGATTAGCTATGGGCTCAAGATCTCAACGTAGGGTAAAGACTTACTATTAGATAAAAATTGCTGGGAAAATGAAAAGCAGTCTAGCCAAAATCAGATTTAGATTAGCACTCTTTATCATATATCAAGATTAGCTCCAAATGGATACATGACTTACATATTAAGCATCACATTATAAACAATTAGGAAGTACAAGGAAAAATTACTTTTTAGATCTATGAATAGAGGAAGCATTAATGATTAAGCAAATGATAGAAAGGATTATAGAATCTTAAAATTGACAATTTTGGTTAAATTAAATTGAAAAGTTTTTGTACAAATGAAACAAATTCAGGTAAGATTAAATGGACAATAGTTAACTTGGAAAAAATCTTTGCAGTGAATATTTTTAATGGTGGTCTTATTTTCAAGATATATAATGAATGAATAGATTCAACTTGATAATAAGAAACATTTCCAATTAATAAATGACCAAAGAATATAAACAGGGGGAAGAAATTAAAACTATTAATAGTCACATGAAAAATACTTCAAATCATAGAGAGAGAAATGCAAACTAAAGCAGTTCTTAAGTTTGGCTTTACTACTTATTAGATTGTTAAAGATACCAAAAAAGAGAAAATGACAAATTTTGAGAGATTGTGGGAAATTAGGCACATTAATGTGTTGTTAGTAGAGTTATGGATTGGTACAGCCATTCTGGAAAGCAGTTTGGAACTCTGTTTAAAAAATAACTTAATTGTAGTACTCTTCAATCCAGTATTACCTCCAAATAGTCCTATATCCTAAAGTGATCAAAGAAAAAGGAAACACAAATAATATAGCAGCTCTCTGTCTCTTGTCTCTATTTCTTCCTTTCTCTCCCTTTTTCTCTTTGTTTCTGTGTATCTCTCTATCTCTTTTTCTAAATCTCTTTTTCTGTGTTTCTCTCTTTGTCTCTCTATGTCTGTTTCCTTCTATGTGTATCTATACCTTAGTCTTTGTCTCTGTCTGTCTGTCTCTCGGCAAAGAACTGGAAAATTAATTAACCATCAGCTAGGTAATGTGAAACAAATTATGTTACATGAATGGAGTAGAATACTATTGTATTATAAGAAAGGAAAGAAGGAACAGTTTCAAAGGAACCTGAGCAAACTCATATGAATAGATGTAGGGTGAAGTGAGCAGAAAGAACAGTTTAACAATAACAATAACATTGTAAAAACAAACAACTTTAAAAGTCTTATGTACTCTGATCAATGCAATGACCAACCAGGATTTCAGAGGACCAATGAAGAAGAATTATATCCACTTATTGACAGAAAATTGATGGACTCAAAATGCAGACAGCATGGGTATTTATTTTGTTTGATTATATATTTCTTACAAAGATTTTCTTTTTCAGTTGGGGTAGGGACGTCAGGAAGAGAAAATAAATGTTTACGAATTTAGATTTTTAAAAGGAGCTAAGACATTTCTTATAACTTATCTATTGAAGATAACTTTTACTCTCCAAATTTCTGAATGCAGACTCAGAATCAGAGGTACTTCTTTTACTTTGAGAAGTTCTAACTGTATCTGTACCCTTTTGAGAAACTATAGGAAGTTGGAAGTGGGTAAGATCTTAAAATCATAAATCCAGAGTTAAAACAATCTCAGAGGTCATCCAGTCAAACCCCTTCATTTTTCAGAAGAGAAAACTAAGGCCCAAAGTGAATAAATGATTTGCCCAATGCCACGAGGGCAGTTAAAACCAGAGCCAGGATTTAAACCCAGGTCACAGTTTTAGAGCTAGTTGTCTTTTGTTTTGAAATCCTCTAATAACAGTTATTACTCATACAGTGCTTTAAAGTTTGCAAAGTGTTTTATGCATATTCTTTCATTTAATCCTCAGAGCAACTCTGTGCAGTAGGGTACTTTTATCATCATTTTACAAATGAGGAAACCGAGATACAGAGAAATTAAATAGCTTTCCCAGAGTCTCAAAGCTTGTTAACTTCTGAGGCAGATTCCAACTCTAACCTACCTTGACTCTAAATTTCATGTGCTATTCCATATGCCATTCAGTGGTCTAAAATTGTCTATTCCCTTTAAATTTTAATTAGAAAATAACTTGGGTCAGAGTCTCAGAAGCAGGATGGATCTCTATCCAAATTCCTTTGGATTTTTCTCCAAGCAGAGATGATTGAATTTAAATAATGAATATATTGGTTTCTAACAGACTTTTGCCCAATAAGCAGAAAACCGAATATCTCTTCTACATATATATGATTTACATCTGCCTGGACAGGCTTTGCAGTCTCTTGTCAGGTTATTTTCTTGTTAAAATTTTATTAATTTCTTTTTTGGTTGTTATTTCAAAAAAAATGTTCATCTTTTCAATTCAATTCAACAGACATCTATTAAAACATCTACTCTGTGTAAGACACTGCACTAGGTACTGAAGATGCAAAGACAAAAATGAAATGTTTCCTGCCCTCGGGAACCTTCTATTCTCCTGGGGAGGTATTTAGGCTGCAGTAAGTGCATAAGTAAATGCAACTTATACTGAGAAGGGAGAGAGCATTAATGAATGGATGCATCAAGGAAGGTTTCCCAGTGAAGTGGGCACTTAAGCAGTTTCTAAAAAGAGGAGAAGATATGAATTCTGAAGACATGAGGGAAAAAGGCACAAGAAACAACCAGTGAAAATGGCTGAAAAGATGTAGAATGCCATGTCCAGAGAGCAGTTAGTAAAACAATTTGGCTGGAATGTAAAATATGCAAAGAGTTGGATACAGAGGAAGAGATACTGTGAAAAATGTCGGAAAAGATAGTTGGAAACAGATTGTGTAGAGCCTTAACACCAAACTGAGGAGTTTTTATTTTATCCTAGAAGTACAGTGATTTTCTTTACCCTTTCTTCTCACTCCACAGCCATTAATTCAGATCCTCTACATCTGAAGAAAATAGCTAGGAAGAATAATTTGTGGAGAGTCAAATCATCCTGACTTTCAACAGGGATGAAACCAATCCCCAAGAGGGAAAAAGAGCTCTCTTTTTCTAGAGACTTTGAGAAGAATCAGCTTATACTGAGCAACAATTTGGGGAAGCATCTGGGTGGTCTGTAATTACTGGTATTCCTCCAGTGTTTAGCAGTGGAATTCTTTTTCCTTAACAGTATTTGGAAGCAACAACAATAAAACAACTGGTAGCAGCAGCCAATTAGTAAAACAAAACAAAACAAAACACATCATGAAATAAAACAAAGAAGTTAGAAGGAAGTGGCAGATATCCAGTTGATCTTTAAAGTGTAAGCTAAAAAGTGAAGTTTTGAAGAGTGTCAGAATATTCCAGAGTAAACACTGGGGTCTTTATTGTTCCAAAAGAAATTGAATGAATTAATTTACATCTCATATTGTTCTGAGTGTTTTATATATATAAAAGATATGATTTAAAAAATCAACTGAAAGAGCTCAGAATTTTCATGTACCCATCAACAGTTTATTGTTCCTTGAAAGAAAAAAAAAGTATCTGGTTCTGATAGTCTGACAGATGACGATTTGTAACATGAGAAGAGCTTTCTCTAAAGGTCTGGCTTCTAGAGTCATAGATCCCAAATGTGTTGGGGGTTTTTCAGATTTTTAGGGGAGGAGGATTTTGTTTCCCCCAAAGCAAACTAACCAACCATCTTACTTTTGACAGATAAAACTCAACTCTATCAAAAAGCAATATTCTGATGTCGTGCCTCTCCAGAGATGTCAGTTCCTTGATGGTGGTCGTTCTATGCAAAGTCTGACACAGTGGATGGTTAATAACAATAATGGCGATAATATGGTAATAATATAAACAATACATTCTCTGAAGTATAGAAAAAAGTGAGGCAGTCATTTAAAAAGTGTGTCATTTTGATTCTTCCTTTAGTACTAAGATTCTGGCATCCTATATTAACTGACTTTGAAATATTTTTGATTTACAAATGTATTACTGTCATAGGAAAATAAAATGTCAAACCTAGAAAGTACCTTAAAGATTTTCTAATTCTTGAATTTGATAGTGAAGACACTGGACTCTAGAGTCCTAATATCTAAGTCCTAATCCTAATTCTGCCAATTTAGCCACAATAAGCCACCTGTGACTTCAGGTTATTCATGTCAGCACTACTGGAGCCCATTATCACACAATTTATCCCAGTATTTTGAAGGCTGAATTGAATTGACTGAATAATGTCTCTCATTGTTCTGAAACTCATTCATGGGTGTGTCTTGTCTTCAGAATAGGATTATAAACAATCAAAGTAATTATAGTGATTCATGTTCATGGACAGACTTTATGTTTCTATAGTGTTTGGAGTCCAGAGAGATTCAATAGTGGAAATTCTCTCAACTACATTTCCCAGAAAGCTGTGTCAGCTCAGAGGGCAGCAGACTTTGATGGAATAAAAGTCCATCTACTGCAGGCAATTCAAAAGAGCCTATAGGAGATACAATCTTTTGAAGTTGGCAAAAGCCAGCAGATATGGGTTCAGCTGTGTGTGTGTTGGGGGAGGAGATAGGGCAAAAAAAGCTTTCCCATACCAATCTGCCTTCCACTTAGATCTCAGTCGTATCACTCAAAACACCAGAAGAATAGACACTATGAGAAACCTCTACTTCCAAAATTCTTGCCAAGTTCTCCTTCCTTCTCTTTCCTGGTTGACCAGTGACCCCCTCCATTCCTATACCTTGTGCAAGGGAACTAGAGCCCTTATTTTACTTCTAATCTCTCAAGTCCATTCCCCCTCCCCAACACTTGTGGGGGACCAAGTGTTTCTTAAACTTTTTCCACTCATGACCTCTGTAGCCCAAGAAATTTTTACACATCCTTGGGGATATAGGTATATAAAATCAATATGCAAACTAAACATTTACTAATAAGAAATTATTAAAGAAATTTGCATTTTAAAACAATTTTTTATTATACATATAATTTTTATCATTTATTAAAAGGAAATTTGCATAATCATGAGGTGGATGTGCTTGTTTATTTTTACATAAAGAATTAAACCTTGGTGGAATATTTGATATTTTTTACTGTTACCAAATTTTTTTTTGACATTCACATTCAGTTAGGATCACAACTCATACTTTAAGAAGCTTTGATCTGGACCTTGCTGAGGATACAGATGTGGCCTTAGAGAATCAGACTGACATGAATGAATAAATTTTAAAAAGCATTTAATAAGAAACATTTGCTATGTGTCAAATACTGTTGAACAATGAGGACACAAATGAAAAAACAAAAAATACTACCCTTTTCTCCCACAAACCCCAGGAGTCCTGTTCTCAAGGAACTCACATTATTATTTCAAGAAGCAACACATATAGGAAAGGTCAGTTGCAGGGTAGATGGAAAAGTCTGGTGGGTCAAAAACAGAGTAGATGGCAAGTTCTAGGGAATCAGAACATCTTGTGCCAGTGGAAATGGCAAAGTGTGATAGACCTTAGGATGCAATGAGCGCAGATGGTAAATCCCCATTGTCCCTGCAGGTGGCCACTCATCCAAGTGGAATGACTAATTCTGCTACATCGTTGCTCTGCTCTGGTCCAGGCTATAGATAGATGGATGACCCACAAGTGTTGGGGATGCTCTTGAGAGGTTAGAAAAGAATAAGGGCTCTAGTTCCCTTCCATAAGGTATAGGAATCGAGGGGGTCACTGGCCAGTCAGGAAAGAGAAGGAAGGAGAAATTGGCAAAAATTTTGGAAGTCAAGTTTTTGGGTGCTTTTGGTGCTAGGACTGAGAGCTATATGGCAGGCAGGTTGGTGTGGGAAAGGCTTCCCTCTGGTGGCTGTAGTAGACAAAGACAGAAAGGATGGTGGAACTGAAAGATTTGCAGAGAAAGATAGACAATATATAGATCTGGTCCAGACAGCCTGAATCTCTGGATCCAAGAAATCAGTGTTTGTTAGCTATTGCTCTGATTCTGAAAAAAAAAGCCTAAATAGAAACAGCTACAGATGCTCATCTCTAACACCCTGCAATGAGTAAACAGACTCTGTATCTCTTTCAAGATGACTGTACTGAACAGAGGGATTAATTGGGAAATAATTAAATTCCATGTTATTTTCCTTGCATTCTGTCTTAGTTAAATGCTATTTTTTTCTGACTTCAAGAATTATCTGATACAGTCTACCACAGAGTCACTGGTGGGGATTCTGGGTTGTGGATTTGTGAAAATAGCACAATGACCTTGATAAATAACAAGGGGCGCCAGAAATGTGTGGAGACCCCGTAGAGGGTCCGGGTTATACAGTCAAGGCAGGAACTGTGTCTTCCATTACATTTTTATTCTCTTAGCGTGAACATAATTCTAGGTACTCAATAAATATCCCTTGAAAAATAAAGAAATAACTATTAATTCAGCTTTTTAAAAATAGCTCTTCCACATCCTTATGACCTCCTAGTGTAGAGGCTAGATGCTGCTATTATTCTTTAAGAACTTAAAAAAAGAGTATCTGAAAGGAAAGACTTAGAAATTCATCAATTCTTTTTCCCACTTCTTGTATCTCCTTGATTTTATACCAATGCTTTTCACAGTTAATGGTACTCAGAAGATATGCAGAGTTTCCCCAAAGTAAAGTTTTAAGTTTTAATAGTTTATAGGGGTGAGATTAGAACTACTTTAAAACTTGGTGAAAGTTTTAAGTTATTAAAACTTAAAACTGCTATAAGACTTTGGGGACATCTTTTATATTCACTTCAGAACAAGAGCCTGAATACCTCCTCAAAGACTTCTGTCTAAATTAGGTTCAAGGAAGCATGGGATTTAAAGGTAGAAAAGCCCTTAGAGATCTTTTATCCCAAACCTTGCCATTTTACAGATGAGGAAACTCAGAGAGGTCACAAAGGTAGTTAATAGCAGATCCATGATTTGACTATAGATGAAGGAAGGGCAATTTTTTTTAGCTACCTTTAAAAAAATCTGACCTCTACCTTGTTAGCCTTCCATTTTTAATTTTAATTTTGCCTATGTTTAAGTGAAGACAGTAAAATAATATGATGAGAAAAAAACTGAACAAGTCACTAAGCACATCAGGATTTATAAATGCAAATGAATTATATTTCCTTTTAAATGGACACTTTGGGTATCCATGCCCTAAAATATTGTTGTTTAGTCATTTTTGAGTCATGTCAAACTTTTTGTGACTCCATTTGAGATTTTCTTAGCAAAGATACTGGAGTGATCTTCCATTTCCTTTTCCAGCTCATTTTACAGATGAGGAAACTGGAACAGAGTTAAGTGACTTGGACAGGAACACACAGCTATAAGTATCTGATACCAGATCTGAATTCATGAAAAGGAGTCTTCCTGACTCTAGGCTGAGTTCTATCCATTGTGCCATCTACTTGCTCCCATGTCCTAAAACAGGTGTTTTAAACCTGTATAAATGTCAATGCTTTTAAAAAAATTGATAGCTGTATATAATTGGTTTCTTTTGTACTTCTATTTATTTTATATATTTCTAAACATCATTGTGAGAAAGTTATTAATCTCCAGTTGACAACATTTTTTGAGATAATAGTTGGCATTTACATAGTTTGCAAAGTACTTTATATTTATTATACCATTTGCATTTCACAAGAATCCTGTTCAGTGGATACTTTTTGAAAGGAGGAAGAGGAAACTAAAACTCAGATAGTAAAAGTGACTTCCCTATGGACAATAGGAAGTATTGAGGTGGGATTCCATGTCAGGGTTTCATGGCTCCAAGCATATTCTATCCATTCTATTCTATCACATTGTTCCACTGTTTGAAGATATAACACACAAAAAGGACTATTGTTTTGATATATAATTTTTGTGCATTTGTTGTATAATTTATTTATTTATTCTTCATGTTCCAGTTCCACTAGCTGTGTCACTGAGGACAAGTCATTGCATCTTTGAATTTTTGCAAAATTAAGTAAAGGGAGAGGACTATATGATCTCTAAAGTCTTTTTAGTTTGTCAACAAGCATTTATTAAGTATCTACTATGTTAGGTCCCTGTGCTAATTGCTGGACAAAAGACAGTCTCCCTTCTCAAGAAGATTACAATCTAATGAGAGGAAACATACAAATAACTATAAACAATGCTGTTTTTCTCTTTCTTTTTAAAAAATTCATCTTCTTTTACAAATATGGAAATGTTTTACATGATTACACATGTATAAATTATAATTACTTACTATTTTAGGGAGAGGAGAAGGAAGGAGAAAAGGATAGAGTTTGGAACTCAGAACTTTAAAAAATGTTAAAAATTTGTTTTAAAATGTAATTAGGAAAATATTGTATATTAAAAAGCTATGTACAAACTAGCTTTGGAAAAGACTTCTGTAGAAGGTGGGGTTTTAGCTAGAACTTGAAGGAAGCCAGGAGGTGGAGATGAGGGACAGCTAGTAAATATGGCAGGTGTCTGGAGATGGAATGTCTCATCTCAAGAATAACAAGGAACCAATGTTATTGCATGTGAGCAGGAGGAAGTGTAAGACGTAACAAGGTAGAAGGATTTAGGTTATGAAAAACTTCTAATACCAAACAGGATTTTATATTGGATCTTGGAGGTGATAGGGAGCCACTGCAGTTTATTGAAGGGGATAGAGGTGATAAAATTAGACCTATTATTTTAGACAGCTGAGTAAGATGAGGGTAGATGATGAGAAGAGACAGATGAGTGTAAGATGGAGTGGGGTAGGGGAAGGATTTGCGGCAGGGAAACCAGCAGGCTATTGCTTGTTGTCCAGGTGTGAGGTGATGGGGGCCTATTCCAGGGAGGTGACAATGTCAGAAGAGAGATGGGAATGATGAAAGATATTATGAAGGCAAAATTAACAGACTTTATAGTGATATCTATTCCCCTTGGTTATAGATATACTATTAATATTGGAACCTTAGTAGTAGAATATTTAAATTGTGTTTATGGTTCAGTGGAAAGAATATTAACTCAGGAGACAGAGATTCTGGATTCAAGTATTGATTAATGCTTCCTTATGTGATTTTGGTCATCAAGTAATCTCCCTGAGCCTCAGTTTCCTTGTCTGTAAAATGAGGGGGTTTGGACTAGATGGTCTCTGAAAGTCAGTCTAGCTTTAGATCTACAATCCCAAAGTAAAATAAATTAGAAACAATTAATAGAACTTTAATTGACATAGAATTTAGTCCTCGAAAAAAAATCATGCTTAGTTTCCCTTTAAGACAAAAGAAAGGATAAAAGAAAAGAATGATGAACAATTAGGACCCCTTCATACCCCTGACATTTGAATTAAACAACTATCTTTTCTGAGCAAAGAATCTCATAGCTGAAAGGGACTCAAAACGCATCTGGTCCTAACATTCCCAGTAAGATGTAAATCTCCAAATCATCCAATTGTCCACTGGGTCCTTGGAATTATTGGGTTGGATTATTGGTCACGAGATTTTGTAGTTTTAACAGGAAAGTTTGAATTTGAAAGGAAGAAATGGGAGCAAGAAATGTATCTAGGAAATGTTTCTGTCCTTCTCATCATAGAATCACATAGAGTTGTTAGGGGATTTAGCAGTCCAAGACCTTCATTTAACAAATGAGGAAACTGAGATCTAGAACAGTTAACTGAATTGTTTGAAGTCACACAGATAATTAGTTGGCAAAGCTAGTGTTTTTAAATCAGGTTCTCTGATTTTAAATTTATCAGTTTTTTCACTGTACCAACCTAATACCTTAAGATGAAAGGTACTGCTGCCTTGTATAATATATGAAGAGAAATATCATATTAGAGAGCCAATCCTAGAGTTAAGAAGACTGAGAGTCAAAATTTGTTTCTGACACATATTGTGGGACTCTGTACAAATTACTTAACCTCTTAGAGACCCCCAGGCAATGCACTAAAACTATGACAACTGAATTTGGGGATCTGCCTTAATGGAAAGTTTCCACACCAAGAGTTTCCCGTGTTAATGAAATCACAGGATATTTTCCCCAAATAACTGCAGTATAGATATGCACTATTAATGGAAAGGGGCTAGATTGATTATAAGAATATTGTTAAAGATCTCTATTAGGATCCAAGCCTAGGGAATTCTGACAAGTATTTAGTTTAGTCTCTATTGGCAAAGTGGAAAATTGAGGCAATTATCCCTGTAATTCAGAAACAAGGAGTTGTTATTTCCCCTGAATTATGGGGGTAATTACCATCAATTTCCATTTTGTGTTATTGAAAGAGATCTGGTCTTCTCATGTCAGCATGTGGTTTGTGACTATTCTGGAGCAGCCTGCTGAGCCCTTTACCTTTTTGAAGTAAAACTTGGATTACTGAAACATCATTCACTGGCCCAAATGAGAGCTGATAAAATACTCTTGATCCTTTGAAATGGAACCTTGCCTTATTTCAATTAGTTTCTCTATTCTTTAAATGAGTAGCATAGGAAAGAAAAGGAAGAAGGAGATAAAGGTAATTCTGTTTTGGGTAATTTTCATGTCTCAATCTGTTTCTCATTGATATAGGATAATTTTGCACAGTCCTGATTGGAAATATTTGTGTGGGAAATTAGACCTGCTCATATTCTTTACTTACATCCTGCATTTTAGAGTGGGATATAGTGGATAAATGATGATGATGATAATAAGAATAATAACTAGCATTTATATAGTGCTTTAAGGGATGCCAAGAGCTTTACAAATATTATCTCTTTTGATTATCACAATAATCCTAAGAGTTAGGTGCTATTATTGTATCCATTTTATAGATGAGGAAACTGAGGCAAATAGGGGCCTTGGGTCATAGAGCTAGTACTTAAGGCCAGATTTGAACCCAGGAAGACTGTAATAGCGAAAATGAAAAAGAAAATATAACAAAGTAGAATACTGTATAATTATAATGAGCAGTCTTAATCTTAGAGAAAAAATGTCCTTCTCTTCCTTCATTGGAAAAGTATGGGAGAATGATTGTTTATTTTGTTTGCAATTGTCAGACATGGTTTTGTAGTTGTTCAGTCTTAATTGTTTTGATTTATTATAAGGGGAGGCTTGGGGGAGATCTATTTGCAAATTTTATATAAAAACAAAAACCATCAATAATTTTTTTCAGTACTCCTCAATAAATAGCTTATCATATTAAGAATAGAACTGGTGAGGTATAATCTGCTTCCTCTGGGCAGGTAGGTTGAAAAACTCATTGTTCCCTGAAACCAGTAGCAAAGATATTTTCTGTTGTAAGCAGAAAAATTAATAGAAGAGCCCCAGGTGTTTGAAGACAACTGAATGTAGAACCAAAAAGGGGAGAGCTTCCAGTGAATAGATCATCCCTGCTGGGAGTCTTCTGTAAAGTCTTCTCTTCAAGGCAAAAGGGCATAGAGATATACATTTTCAGAATACAGCAAACTCTGCCACATGACTGGGGCCTGGGGCCTTTGGGCTAGCAAAGGATTACCAGATAGACTATACATGATAAAGAATTTTCAAAGAATGAAAATAGTTTGATATAATTCACACTAAGATCAAACTAAACATAGACTCTAAAGCTAGAAGGACTTTAGGAATTATATCATCCAATTCTCTCATTTTACAGATAGGAAAACTGAGTCCTGGAGAAGTTAAATGATTGATCCAAGGTTATATAGATAGTGAATGACAATTGGACACTTGAACTGAGTCCTTTAGCCCTGAATCTACATTTCTATTGACTGTACCACACTGTTCTTTCTTTGATGACTTATAAGATATTGTATTATCTTGTCATTAAGAACATTGGTGATCAATCATGCAGGGATATTTACAAGATATTATAGTATTCTGTCATTAAGAACATTGACAATCATTATATAGTGGTTATGTGGAAGTAAGTACCCTTAAGAGAGGGTTCTGAGTGATAAAATGTGAGTCAAGAGACCTTTACTTGCAACAATACATTTCTACCAATAATTTTACTGAGCACCATGAAGTTGATTTTGTAACAAAATCTTCCTTCAGGCTTAAAAACTAGAATTTTGGATATTGGAGGATGGCTGATTTTGATAGTATCAATATACATGATACATGATAATATCAATATCGATATATATATTAATCAATTGATATTTTGATAATATCAATATACATCTCCTTCACCTGTAGGAGAGACATATCAGGGTTTAATTCCAGGGATTTTACAAATCTATTTTTTTAAAACAAATTTTACAAATCCAAATTTACCAATCCAAAGTTATATATATATTAAGCTGTTCTGCTTATTAGAAGCATTAATGATCTTTTGGATCCTGATAACTTGTTTTCCAAAGCAAATAGAAGGATGATGATTTCAGTATAGTTTAGGGATTTCACATTATTTTAGCAATGAGGAGAAAAGACAGTATTGGAATGTGTATCCAAGACAAGTAATGCTTTGAAGAACCCATTACCTTCTCTCTCTTTTTTCTCTTTCTATTTCTGCTCTCCATTTTCTCTTCTCTTCATCTTTTTCTTCTCTCTTTTGCCTTCTCCTCCTTCTTTTCTTACTCCTTCTTCTTTCCCTCCCCCATCTTTCCTTCCCCTCTTCTTTCTCTCTTTAATTTTCCTCCTCTTCTTTCTTCTTCTTTCTTTTTTCTTCCCCTTCCACTCTCCACCTCTTCCCACTTTTCCTCTATTCTATTTGTCTTTAAGAGACTGCTTCATATTTTACATCCTTTGCATCTAGCACACTACCTGGTACTACCTTTTAATTGATTACTTTCTCTCTATGTGTTGCTTTTTGTCTGTCTCTATATCCCCCTCTTTCCCTCTCTCCCTCCTTCTATATTTCAGATTGTTTCTTCCTCTTCTCTACTTCTCTTCTCTTGCATTTGTGCCCAGTTTTAATGAAGGCCAAGATGCTGACAGAAAAGGGATGAGTAGCTTTGTTTAATGAACCCATTCCAATGTGCTGTCTAATTGCTCCTTTATTTCTATTGTCAGTGTTCTGAATAACAAAGTTATTGGTATTTCACTAATTTTTCATGCTTGACAAAGTATATTGGTAAATATGATGCCAGCTACAAAAAGGACTTTGGACATAGACTGTGGGGAGATAAAGTTGGGAGTCTTAAATTTTTTCCTCCTTTTTCTGAGCAGTAATTATTTGTAGTAAATGAAAATTCTGGGAACCGTTATTTCAAATGGATATTTAACTACTTCCTTCCCAGTAGCAAAACAAATGCTAGCATTAAAGTACAGGCAGGAAGAAGAGGAAATTTAAAGTGCAGAAAAGAGTTGATTTTTTTTTTTAATTTCTGGTTTGAGTAGCACAATGATCTTTACAAAAAATGTTGCTTTACAAAATGGGATGAGAAGACAGAGACATTTTGATCATGTGTTGTGGCTTTGTTTGCTTGCTTGTTTTTTGAACCAGACTTGTGATTTCCTTGTAGAGGCAATATCCAATAAGAAAACTACCAAGCACTTGCTCCGTAGGGAAGTCTTAGTGTGTAAATCATCTAGGCCCTAAGAGGGGAAGAAAGTTGGCCAGAATTATAAAACCCTTAGCTGTCTGAGTGGGAACGCTAAATTCAAGTCAGCTTCTCTCCACTATATTCACACATTTCTCAAGCTTTTATAATAAACTCTTATTTTACAGTAACATTAAACAGGCTTCTGTTTTTGTTTTTCAAAAATTCAGTACAGAAATACTCTTGACAACAAAAATCATAACAAATGAAATGTACATAATAAATAAATGTGATTATTATATGTAATATACAATATATTTAAAAATCTGGAAGTACAGCTCCAAGTTCTATAAAGAATAAAAGTGTTCACATACTTATCATGTGGGTCAACAAATATCTCCCAACCTAGAATGATAGCCATCAATTTCAACTAATTCTTCCTGGTCAAACTCTCCCTTGAATCACCATTCTACATCTTTCCTGTAAATGAGCAGGTAGCTAGTGATGTGGATTTTTTCTTTCTTCTTTTTTTTTCACAGGACGCATTATTACAGAGAATTGGAACCCTTTTACCTGGGGAGACTGCCCTGGGAGAATATCAGAGTTCTGCTGGTTTATTTCTCTGTCCTCCATTCCCTTTCTCACCTTTTGCCTTCATCACTAGAAAAACACATAGGCTTGATGTCAAAGTACAAATGCTTTGGGGTGGAGGAAATGGTGGGTATTTGGGGAGAGCAAGACAGACATCCTGGACCAAAAACGAGACTGTGCTCTGGGCTAAGCCTGTTTCTTCAGGACCCAGGGCACCGGGGGACCAGACTCTTGCATCAGTCACTGAGGTTCTTTCATCATTTTGCTCTCTCACAATGAAGCAGGAATAACCACCAAGAAAGCTGATGCAACAGGCTGGCTGGAAAGGGAGTTAATATTATCTCTGTGAAAGGGAGGAAAGAAGGGGGAAAAGGATAGGGAAAGACTTTTGATACTTTGAATTAAAAATTTTCAGGTTTCTGTGCCTTAATTGAATGTACCGAAGAGGGAATATTCAGTTGCTTAGTGAAAAAATAATTCTAGCTTTGTACAATTTTGGCTAATCTTAAAATGAGTGAAGTAGAGAGAAAATCACTGAATATTAGAGCTAGGAGTACATTTTCTAGAAATCCTCTATTCCACTCCCCTCATTTAACAGATGAGGAAATGGGATCAGAGAGGCTAAAGGTCTTGTCTTGAAGTTGAAGGGTTAGCATATTTTTTTTATTAGAAATAAAGACTTTCTGTGGAGAAGGCTCATCTAAGTTCATCTACTTTGTGAATTGTATTTTTGAGCGTGAATGTCAGGGTTCCTGTTTCTATGCCGTTAACATGGACTCTTCTTTGTAAAAGTGAGCCAGTGTGCATGAAATTGTTCCTTTTTAAAATCAAATTATACTCATTCTTAGTTCATGGGGTTGTTGTGAAGATCAAATGACATAATATAGATAAAGCTTTTTATAGGTCTGAAAATGACATAAGTGGCATTTATAATAATAATAATGATAATGATGATGATAATGATGATAAATAGCAGCTATATTTTCTGTCATTTTTCCCCAATGTCAGATAGAAATAATCTTAGGCCAAGTTCCCATCCTGCCTTAATGTTCTGTGCACTATTGAAAAGGCAGATAAAATAAGATCTTTTTCAATCGAGTAAAAATATTGGAATGTAGACTCATCTACAGAATCACTGACAATTCAAGATTATTCCAGCAGCAGTCAGGATGATGGGGATGGCATGTATCTTACCCTATTCTCCTGTGATTTTGATTTCTTCCGATAGGTCTCTGTATTTTGAAAGATTTTCTTTCCACATAATTTGGAGATTACAAATATTTGATATGTAATATCTATTAAAATCTTATTCTTAAATTTTTCCTGAAACAATGTTACATCAGGGTAATTGTGGGCCACAGTTTGGGGAATGATTTTGGTTCAATTTCTGCAGTTTGATGGTTGAATTCTTCAAGACATATTGAGTTTTGTATTTGTCATATCTTGTCATCTGTCAGTCCATTAAAGATAGTTTTTGCTGTAAAATTCTAGTCACAATGGCATATTTTGCTAGGCATAGGTACAAAGTTTTGCAGTATGCAGTGATGGGTTGCAATTTCAATTGTTTTTTTTATAATCCATATTGATCACAACATCTAGACTCCTTAATGATAGATATAACCTTTCTATAATTTCTGGAGTCAATGAACTGGTCCTGAATTGTCATGATAAACTTCTTTATTTCAATAAAAAATTCACATGAATTATAGTTCAGAGTTTACTCTATGCTGAATTTTTGAAACACAAACTCTCAGGGTCTGTTTAGTGTCAGAATAAAAATTTAATTCAAACGTTTGCTGTTTTAACAGTGGGTGTCGGGGTTAGTGGTGAGCTGAGGGGGCTAAAGGAGCAAGACTCAAGCAGAGCAGTTGGGATGAACTCTGGTAACCACAGAATAAAGAATAGAGAGCATTTAGGTGAGTCCAGTGTTGTGGATGGTGCTGGTGTATAGGTGACAGAGCAGCTAATCTTCAGTAATATTACATATTATTTTGGATTTAAGACCTCCGAGAAATGGGTCAGCAGCTTTGATGGTCTGGGTCTCCCTTACAATTCTTCCTGCATGGAGCTGGCTGTTGAGGCAATGAGTGGTTTGTGAAAGCTTGGGTGGTATGTTTATTTTCTCCAGGTATCTGAATGGAAATCTAAAATTGGACTCTTTGCTACTAAATCATTCTTTCACTTGATAAACATTTATAAAGCCTAACATCCAAAATATCATGCTAGATTATAAATATCTGAAATTGGTGTGTTTATATACACAAATATAAATATATAAAACAAATACATATAGCTATATAATAAAATATAATATTTAATATAAATATATATATTATATAATTATATAATATTCTGTTCTAAGAATCTCCCACTTCTCTGGCATGAGAGAAGAGACCGTTTCACTTAAACATAAAAGAATTTGTGGAGGGAAAGAGCACTAACAATTTGCAGGATGAAGAAAGTCTTCCTGTAGGAAGGGACACTTTAGCTGAACCTTGAAGGAAGTCAAAGATTCTATTTGGAGCCTGGGCACACGGTAAATCAAAGCAAGCATCAGAGTAATGATGCTGTATGTAGGAGATTTAGTCTCCAGGTACAGATCTGATCCTATGGGATTGAGGTCAATTCTTCATCTCTAGAGAAAAGTCATTACATGGGGATGAATTGTTGTGTTTTATTTGCTTTTGGTAGAGTCAGAGCATTTGAAATGCTTGCAAATAAAAGACCCAAGTTATTATTCTGAATCAGCACAAAAGATCATGTTGGCCTTTTCAGTCATGAAGATTTATTCAGTACACAAACATTTTTTGAACTTTTGTTATATGCAAAGAACTGTGATAGCTACTATGAGGAATACAAAGTTATATAGGAGAAAAAAATAAAGTAGAAGAGTACTAAACATTCTTTTTCTTCTAAAGCTGTTGGGCCACACAGAAATGAAAGGCTTTTCAGAACTGCCTCTACTCTGGAGCTTGCTCTCCTGATTGGTCAGTCCCTGGTCAAGATTACAACTTTAGGAGAGGGGACCCCAGTCAAGCTCGCCTCACTCCCAGCTCAAGTACCTCTCTGGACTGCTTTGCTTCTTCACCTGTAGCCTTGCCTTGCTCAGGTGCCCTCTTCCACTCCTTCCTTCCTTCAGCTTCAGCACCCCTTCATGTATTATCTTTCCCTATTAGAATGCAAACTCTTTGAGAATAGGAACTGTTTTTTTTGTTGTTGTTTAAATCCCTTACATTTAGTCTAGTGCCTGAGAAATAACAAGTTATTAATAAATGCTATTCTCTTTCTCCCTCCCTCCCTCTCTGTCTGTCTGCTTCCCTCCTCTCTTTTTATCTCCCTCTTTCCCTCCCTTTCTCCTTCATTCTGTCCTTCCTTCTCTCCCTCTCTCCTTCACTCCATTCTTCCTCTCTCTCTCTCTCTCTCTCTCTCTCTCTCTCTCTCTCTCTCTTTCTCTCTGTCTCTCTTTTGTCTTCTGTCTGTCTCTTTCTAGATAAGTGATACAGTGAGTAGAGCACTGAGTTTGGAATCAGGAAGACTTATCTTCATAAGTTCAAATATGGCCTCACACACTTACTAACTGTATATGACCCTGGACAAGTCACTTCACTCTGCTTCAGTTTCCTCATCTGTAAAATGAACTGGAAAAGGAAATGGCAAACCACTCCAGTATCTTTGCCAAGAAAACCTATGAAGAATCTGAAACAACGCAACAATATCCATCCATCCATCCACCTACCTATCTACCTATCCATCTTTCCATCTATCTATTTATCTATCTTAGATTTAACATATTTATGAAATGAATGGCCACTTCCCAGAGGCATCATGTAATAGTGAGGATAGATACATAGAATGTTGGTCTTGGAGGCAGGAAGACCCAGATTCAAAGCTCTCTTCCAACACTTACTAGTTGTATGATGCTGGACAAATCACTTAACCTATCTGTGTCCTAGTTTCCTTATCTATAAAAGTAAGGGGCTGGATTCAATGGATTCAAAGATTTCTTCTAGTATTAAAAATGATCCTATGATCCTCAGTTTCTAATTCATCTTACCTCAATTGCTGTTTAAAAGGTATCAACTAAGTCAATCACTGTTACTTGCTTATTTTGGGTAAGTATCTAAAACATATCACTAGTGTTTAGAGTGAAAAGATTTGGAATAGGCAAATATGACAGATCTCCCTGAAAAATCAGAATGGGTCCTAAGGGACTCTGACCTTGAGCTCAGCTTTAACTGGTTTAGCTTTTAGTTAGTTGGATAAAAGCTCTTAGGCTGCTCTGGTGAACATGTTTCTCAAAAAAAATTATCACAATTATTCCCTCTTTAGTTTCTCCCTTAAATACTTTTCTTTCTGCATCTTTTTATGTATTCTAAGGACAGAAAATTGGTCTATGCAGAAAAAAGTTGGCAAATATTGAAAATGATGGGGAATGAGTAGAATTTTTTCTTTCTTTTTCTATGAAAAGAGTGAATTTACTTATCCAAATGTTTAAACTCTAAAACAACAAAACATTTCCAGGTTTCTAGTTGCAAAGGTATTTGAGTGAACAGAATCCTTATTCACTAAATAATGATGAAAGATCAAATGATGATGTTAAAGGTAAAAGCACAATTCGAATGATGATTAAAATTGATTTAGAATTCTTTAGGAGTAGAGTAAAAATTGGGAGAAAGCTACTATATAAAAACCAGTCCTTTCCAGAGTCTTGAGATACTATCATCCTCGAATGGACTCTTTAAAGACCCTTTTCAATGATTCCTACTCCTAATTATTAACCATTCTAAGTTATGGTGAACATTTATAAGCTCATCTTCACCTCCCATTACAAAATCTTAAATAAGTATTTCGAGTTCAATATGAAAAGCATCAAATGTATGTGTGGGATAACAACCCCTAATTCAAAATACTCAGAGATATCTCAAAATGAAGAACAGAAGCTTTATTAGAACCTCATTAGAAGCAGACAGTCCACTCACTGGAGTCTCAGAGAGAAGACCATTTTCACAAAGGCTGAGAGATAATTTAAATGGTCAAAAAATTATAGAAACGAATGGCCCACCCATCTCTTGTTAATTTTCCTAAAATCATTGGCAAACTAAACCTTTATTCCTTTATTTGTCTCTGGAATATAGATGGGCTTTTGTGGCACTAGGATCTTGGTTAAGCAATATCTTTTTCAAAAGAAAGAGTCTGTTCTACTTCTAAGGTTAATAATCAATTAAGTCAGAGGAGTTAGAAGTTTCTAAAATAACTTAGGAAGACTTGGCTTTACTCAGGCTTTTCTTAATCAAGAAATAAAAGATAGTGAGTTTGGAGTCTTCTTGAATATCTCGGGGGCCATTAAATAATTAGTCATGTTTTTCTCTAAACAGTTAAGTAAAGATCCAGGAGGTTATCTCAGATATTTCTGCTAGAAGAACAAGCTTTTTGCTCTTCTTCCTGGAGCCTTAATGATGAACAGATTCTTGGTGCTGAGTTTTGAATTATCAAAGTGATTATTCTGAGAAGTTCTCAGTTTCCTGTTTCGCTCATATATGATACTAATTTCTATGGAAATGCATAGAGCAGTGGGACCTGATCTCTGCTGGTTTGATCTCTGAGTCGCAGAGTATCATAGGAGAGAAGATTTTTGAGTTGGGTTTGAAGGATTGGCAATAATGGAGGAAACAGGTCTATTTCTCCTTTTCTCTCTCTCTCTCTCTCTCTCTCTCTCTCTCTCTCTCTCTCTCTCTCTCTCTCTCTCTCTCTCTTCTCTCTCTCTCTCTCTCTCTCTCTCTCTCTCTCTCTCTCTCTCTTCTCTCTCTCTCTCTCTCTCTCTCTCTCTCTCTCTCTCTCTCTCTCTCTCTCTCTCTCTCTCCTCTCTCTCTCTCTCTCTCTCTCTCTCTCTCTCTCTCTCTCTCTCTCCTCTCTCTCTCTCTCTCTCTCTCTCTCTCTCTCTCTCTCTCTCTCCTCTCTCTCTCTCTCTCTCTCTCTCTCTCTCTCTCTTTTTCTGTGGAGGGGGGGGCAGAAGAAAATAGCATGATCAAAGAGGAAAAGATGGCCAAGTACTATGTGTTGGATAATGACTACAGAATGAAGGGTCTTTGCTAGGGAGAAGCAATAGATAAGGCTGGAAAGGTAGTTTGGGACTATTTTGAGGAGGATCCTAAATACTAGATCAAGGCTATAGAAACTATGGGGGTGGGGAGGGACAGTATCAAAAATTTTTGTCTTGAGGAATGAATTAATCAAAGTTGTGTTAAAAGAAAATTAATTAAATAGTAGTATGCATAAAAAATTGAAATGCGAGAGAAATTGGAATCAGGTCAGACGAGTTAAAAGGTTTTTGAGGTGGGGAGGAGCCAAGATGGTGGAGAATAGAAAGCTCTCTGAACTTTTCCTGGCTTCCTCAGATCAACAGCTGAACAAGCTCTGAACAGGTTTTGGAGAGACAAAACCTACAAATATTTGGAGTGTAACTAATTTCCAGCAGAAGATAATTTGGAAGAACTTCAGGAAAAGTCTGTTTCAATCAGGTGGGTAGGAAGTTTGCAGCCCAGAGCAGGAGGCTCTTAGCCAAATGGCAGCAATGTTAGCTACTCTGTCCTGGTTTAGAAGGCAGTGGATCGGCAGACTAACTGTGAGAACTCCAACACAACTATAGAAGGTAAATAGTGAGTCCCTGAATCCCAGCATAACAAGAGGGACTTAATCATGTCTACCCAGCATAGGAAGGAAGCCAGTAGCACTGATCCCAGGCAACAGTGAAACTGCTGTTGCCTGAAGAGGAAGCTTGGGACAATCTCCCCTTTGTCCTATGAGCAAACCTCAACCTTAAAAAATGAGTAAAAAAACAAAACAAAATTCTGACCATAGATAGCTTTTATGGAGACAGGAAAGAATAGACTGCAAACCCTGAGGACACTAAAGACAAAAATATCTCCAGATGAAACCTCAAAGAGTGATATAAGTTGGTCTCCAGCTCAAAAGTTCTTTTGGAAGAATTTTAAAAGGATCTTTTAAAAATGTTTTAAATTTTTCTTTTTTTCTTTATTTTTAGCTTATTTATTTTCAAAATATGTATATATAGTTTTCATCATTCATCCTTTCAAAATCTTGTGTTCCAAATTTTTTCTTCCCCCCTTTCCCCCAACCCCTCCATTGGCAGCAAGTAATCCAATATATGTCAAACATGCAATTATTCTATACATAGTTCTTCAATTATCATAGGACACAAGAAAAATCAGATCAAAAAGGAAAAATATGAGAAAGGAAACAAAAACCAAGTCAACAACACCAAAAAAGGTACATGATTACCATTTAAAAAAATCTAATGAAATTACAAATAGCAAATTTTCAATGGCACTGGGTGACTAACATGCTGTAACAATTGTCTCTGTTCTGTTTTGTTCACTACTGTTGAAATTCTATCATGTCAATAGGTTTATTTGCATCAATAGTGAAGAATCTCTTATAGATGTTTATCAGAGCATGAAGCCTATACCTTTGGGGTTGAGTCTTATCAATCAAAATGTGACCATTGGATGGAAAACTATAGCTCCAGAATCTTTTCAAAAATTATCACTAACATTAGGAAAATACTTAGAAGATATGGTCATAAATTTAAGGGAATAAAATTAAAAATCAAGGGATGAGAAAGAGGAGTACACTGGGTGAAGAATGAAGGAATAGGTAGAAAGGTGTAAATTATTTCATATGGAAAGGCACAAAAGACCTAAAACAGTGGAGGGGAAGATAGGAGAGTGAGCGATGATCATTACTAGAACCTCACTCTCATCATTGTTGACTCAAAGAGGGAATAATATAGACAATCAGCTAAATATCAAAATCTATCTAACACAATAGAAAAAAACAGTAGGGGAGGAAATTAATGAATGGGGGGATGGGTGGAAATTGACAGAAAAGAAGACAAATCAGGGAAATGGTAGATAGAAGCAAAATACTGGTGAGGAGAGAAAAAGTAATAGGAGGGAGAGGACAAACAGAAGGAGGAACAGGAGGGAGGGAATACACAAACAGTAATCACAACTGTGAATCGGAATGGCATGACCTCTCCCATAAAACAGAAGTGGATAGCAGAGTGGATCAAAAACCAGAATCCTGTAAAAAGCTTTTTATAAAAAAACATGCTTGAAGAAGAGAGACACTTACAGAGTAAAAGTATGGGGCTGGAGCAGAATCAATTATGCTTCAGCTGAAGTCAAAAAAGCAGGAGTAGCAGACCTGATCTCAGACAGAATAAAAGCAAAAAATGACCTAATTAAAAGAGATAAGGAGGGAAGCTACAGCTTGCTAAAAGATGCCAAAAACAATGAAGAAATATCAATACCAAACACATTTGCACCAAGTGGTATGGCATCCAAATTACTAAAGAAGAAATTAAGTGAAGTACAGAAAGAAATAGTAAAAACTATATTAGTGGAAGACCTCAATTGTCTCTTAGAACTTGATAAACCCAGACAGAAAATAAAAAAGAAAGAAATTAAGGAATTAAATAGAATATTAGGTAACAAACACAAAATAGAAGAGCAAGGAATAGTCAATCTGTCAGATCTATGGACAGGGGGGAAATTCATGTCTAAAGAATATATAGAAGTATTGTAAAATGCAAAATAGATAATTTGGTTATATTAAATCAAAAAAATTTTGTACAAACTAAACCAATGCAACATTTTGATCTGTTTTCTTATTTCACAATTGTGATTAATATACAAATATGTTTTACATGATATCATATGTATAAATTACATCAAAATGCCTAGCATTTTGAAGAAGGAAGGGGAGGGAGAGAAAGGTAAAGGTTTGAAATTCATAATTTTATAAAAATGAGTACTAAAATTTTTTTGACATCTAACTAAGGAAAAATAGAATACTATTTAAAAAATTAATATGGGAAAAATAATTAAACTAGACCAAGAATTCACAGGAAATGTTGATGCTTAGAAGTGTCTCTTTTGGGACTAATTCTCAAGTTATATGAAAATAAAAAAAATAAAATTGGTAGGTAGAGCAAAATGCCTTAAAGACTTTCTTTCAACTAAGTATTATAATGTATGTAAGTTCTTATAAGTTTCCTTAATAAATACAATAATAAAATATCTTTGCTTGATAATGTCTGACTTTTAATATAAATTGAAAATAAAGTTAATTAATTATTAATAATTAAAGAGAATATTGACTAAAAGTGTTTGCTAATACCATGAGGGATGTCCAACATGGAATCCAAATGGAAGAAGAATTTCTCAAAGATGATGAAATTCTTTATATTTTCCTATCTGAATTTGAGGTTGTCCTGATTGCATCAAGACCTAAATTATTAGTAAATAAAGGACATACTGTGAAACAGTGAAAAATGCTGGTTAGGGAGTCAGAGGATCTATATCCAAATCTTGGCTTTACCAAATTAATTCCTGCCTGTGTTTGAATAAATCACTTAACTTACTTGGGCCTTTGTTCTCCTATATCCTTTCAGGTCTATAGTTTTGATTCTATGGATTGGCTAATTTATGACATGAATTTGTATAGGGAATTTTTAGGTTAGTCCAAAAGTACCATTCCCGTCTCCTCCACAAATGAACAAAAGATCCATTGTTAGTTAGATTAGAGAGGAAAGCATGCTCAGTTGAATCTGGGAAATTGAACACAGTCCTTTTAACGATTTCAAGCTATAGATCTTATCCATAAGCTCATATTTTAGTAGCAATGTTCTTATAGAATCGGCATTGCCTAATGGTTAGAGAACTCAACTTAAAACCTAGAAGATCTCAATTCATGTCCTGCTTAAGATGAAAATGTAATTAGAAAATATTTAACAAAATAATTGTGAGTACAATGGGACAAATGTGGTTTTCTAAGTCAATATGAACTCCAGAGGGATCCTTATATATGATTTAGTGGGTTATTCTTTTAATTTGAGTAATCACTCAGACTATAAGTTACAGAAAAAGTTTTTGTTGTTGTTTTTTAGTCATGTCCTGTTTTAGCGTTTTCTTCACAAGGATATTGAAATGGTTTGTCCCACTTCCTTCTCAAGTTCTTTTTACAGATGAAGAAACTGAGATAAGCAGGGTTAAGTGACTTGCCCAGGTCATACAGTTATAAGTATCTGAATTCAGGAAGAGGAAACTTCTTGACTCCAGGATGGGAACTCTATCCATTGTGCAATCTAACTGCCCACAGAGAAGAAAGTGATCTACAATGTTTTTTTTTTTTTTCCCCAGTTCAGATTCAGTTGTCTTTTTGTACTTTCCATTTTCTTTTTTTTATTGGATTTTTAAAAAATAACTTTTTATTGACAGTACATTTACATGGGTAATTTTTTACAACATTATCCCTTATACTAACTTCTGTTTCAACTTTTCCTTTCCGTCCCTCCACTCCTTCCCCTAGGTGGCAGGCAGTCTTATACATGGTAAATATGTTATAGTATATCCTAGACACAATATATGTATGCAGAACTGTATAGTTCTCTTGTTGCACAGGAAGAATTGGATTCGGAAGGTAAAAATAACCTGAGAAGAAAAACAAAAATGCAAACAATTCACACTCATTTCCCAGAGTTCCTTCTCTGGGTGTAGCAGCTTCTGTCTATCACTGATCAATTGGAACTGAGTTATATCTTCTTTTTGTCGAAGAAATCCACTTCCATCAGAATACATCCTCATACAATATCGTTGTTGAAGTATATAATGATCTCCTGGTTCTTCTCATTTCACTTAGCATCAGTTCATGTAAGTCTCTCCAAGCCTCTCTGTATTCATCCTGCTGGTCATTCCTTACAGAACAATAATATTCCATAACATTCATATACCACAATTTACCCAGCCATTCTCCAATTGATCGGCATCCATTCATTTTCCAGTTTCTAGCCACTACAAACAAGGCTGCCACAAACATTTTGGCACATACAGGTCCCTTTCCCTTCTTTAGTATCTCTTTGGGATATAAGCCCAATAGAAACACTGCTGGATCAAAGGGTACGCACAGTTTGATAACTTTTTGGGCATAATTCCAGATTGCTCTCCAGAATGGTTGGATTCATTCACAACTCCACCAACAATGCATCAGTGTCCCAGTTTTCCCACATCCCCTCCAACATTCATCATTATTTTTTCCTGTCATCTTAGCCAATCTGACAGGTGTGTAGTATCTCAGAGTTGTCTTAATTTGCATTTCTCTGATCAATAGTGATTTGGAACACTCTTTCATATGAGTGGTAATAGTTTCAATTTCATCCTCTGAAAACTGTCTGTTCATATCCTTTGACCATTTATCAATTGGAGAATGGATTGATTTCTTATAAATTTGAGTCAGTTCTCTATATATTTTGGAAATGAGGCCTTTATCAGAACCTTTAACTGTGAAAATGTTTTCCCAGTTTGTTGCTTCCCTTCTAATCTTGTTTGCATTAGTTTTGTTTGTACAAAGGCTTTTTAATTTGATGTAATCAAAATTTTCTATTTTGTGATCAGTAATGGTCTCTAGTTCATCTTTGGTCACAAATTTCTTTCTCCTCCACAAGTCTGAGAGATAAACTATCCTATGTTCCTCTAATTTATTTATAATCTCGTTCTTTATGCCTAGCTCATGGACCCATTTTGATCTTATCTTGGTATATGGTGTTAAGTGTGGGCCCATGCCTAATTTCTGCCATACTAATTTCCAATTATCCCAGCAGTTTTTATCAAATAATGAATTCTTATCCCAAAAGTTAGGATCTTTGGGTTTGTCAAACACTAGATTGCTATAGTTGACTATTCTGTCTTGTGAACCTAACCTTTTCCACTGATCAACTAATCTATTTCTTAGCCAATACCAAATTGGTGTCTCCTCAAGGCATTCATTTCCATTTGTTAGATTCTGATTTTTAATGAGTTATTTTCTTCACTCACTTTTTAAATATCAGACAGCTACTATCTTCTTTCCACTTTCAGGTCAGAAAATTTCAGAAAACGCTTAAATTTTAAGATATTTACTTTTAGCTACATAGCTAGCCTTTGAATATAGCTCTTTCTTATGACAAACTCTGCATTCCATCACTATTTCAATCTGATTCTATAAGAGCTGAAATCAGAATATATAGCCATTTCTAAAATTAATTTTAAAATATGTTGTCTAAAAATTTGTTCATAATCATAATATAATTCATAATCATAAATATGATTATGGGAGTCATAAATAAATTGCAAAACAACTAGAAGTCAACTCTATAGATCACCTTGTCAGTAAAACAGCATCCATGCATACATTAAAACACATGGTATTTATCAGAATATAAATTTCTTGAAGACAAGGACTGTTTTTGCTCACCCCTTATCTATCCCCAGGACTTACTATTTAATAAATACTAATTGCTTACTTGCTTGCTTGCTTGATGTGGGAGACACCTGGATAGTATTTATAGAACTGTGTAGTTTGTGGAAATTTAGTTGCTATCTGGAAAAAATTTCTATCCTTTCTTTTCTTTTTTTTCCTCCCTCTTTTTCCTCTCTTCCTTTCTCTTCTTGTCTTCCTTTTCTTTTCCTTAATTTTCTTGTACTTTTTGTCATTTCTTTTCTTTTCCTAATTTTAGTAATTGACAAGAATATATTGTTTAAAGTCAAATTTATAATTTTATTCTTAGAAGTTGAAGATATTTGATTTTTATTTCTAAAGGTAAAGCATTTCCCCTTAGGGTTCAACTAAGTGAAAATACACTTCTGAAATAAGATTTGTTCTGCTAGCTTCCTAAAGACAAGAAAGCCATCTGTTTCACTTTGTAATAATCTCTTGAACTAACATCAGAATCACTTTATGCCTGTTATTGGCTTTATCTTTATTGCTTAATGTCTGTCAGGGGGATGAGCAATGTGCCACTTCATGATTTAAGATCATATTTATGTTTCTATTATCAAAGCTAATAATTTGTCTAAAGCAAAGTGTTTCTCTTTGATAAAAATCATTAGAATCATTCTTCATCCCCCATCATGGGTAAATATAAATGTGTTAGATTTTTTCCCACAAGTATTTTTGAATTTCTTTAATCTTGAGTTATATAGCAAGGACATGGAGTACTATATTTTCTTTACCAGCACTTTAATGTGCAATCTATAATCAAAGTAGGCATAAGGCATGACTTAAGATAACAAATAATTATTTTTCCCAACAGAATAGAGTCATAGATAAGAAGGGCTAGAAGGGAACTTTGAGATAATTTAGTTTCTCTTATTTTATCTTAAATTAATTTTATTGGAATATTTAAACATTTTCATTTCAAAATATTCCTTTGCCCCATTCTCCACTAGAGAGACATTCATTGTAAAAAAGATATTAAAAGAAGGATTAAAAAAATCAATTCAGTAAAACCTACCAATGTATTTGCTGTATCAAACAGTACATACAATATTCCATTATCAAAGTCTCTTATCTCTACAAAAAAAGGGGGAGTAGTACACTTTATTCATTCTTTTCTGGGATCAAAATTACCACAGCATTCATTATACAGCATTCATTGTTTTGGCCTTTTCGATTACACTGTTATAATCAGTCAATCAGTCTAATCAGATCTTCACTTAAATAAATTTACTTTGACCTCACTATGTAGGATAGTTTGGGGTGAGTTGAGACTTGAGGCGGGTACCAATTAGGATTCTATTGTAACCCAGAGGAAAAGAGATGAGGGCCTTAACTAAGGTGTTAGTTATATGATGGTAGAATGTAGTCATTATGCTTATTGGGTTTTTTGGTTCTGGGTTTTATTCTTCACTCTTCATGAATTTATATAAGTCTTTGTAGGATTCTATAAATTCTTCAGATTTGTGATTTTTGTTGTTTTTTATAATAAAATGATGATATTCTATTATGTTCTTGTTCCATGATGTGTGACCATTCCCCAAATGATAGCATCTCTTTTCTTCTAGTTCTTTGCTAGGAAATAAAACAAATCTTATGAAAATGTGGTTGTATTTGTGAAGACTTTTGGTAAGATATTTTTCTTCCCAATCTTTAATTTCCTTGCAGTAAATTCACATGTTTAGCAGTGAAATCTCTAGGTCAAAAGGCATAGAAATTTTAGTCACATAATTAGCACAATCCCAAATAACTTTTCACCATATTTAGACCTAGTTCATAGTTCCACCAGTAGTGCATTAGTGTACTTGTCTTTCCACAATTTTCTCCCTATTTAATATGTCTACCTTTTTTATCTTTGCTAATTTGCTGAGTATCAAGTGAAACATCAAAATTACTTCAAATGTTATTACTTTTATTATGAATTACTTAGAGCAATTATTCATAGATTTTTACTAATTTGCAATTCTTCTTCACAAGAAGGATAATTTGCTCATATTAAGCCAAGTCAACAAGCATTTGTTAAAGTACTGCTATGAAAGCACTGGGGAGAAAAAGAAAAGCAAAAACATGGTCTTTGCCCCCAAAGAGTTCACTTTCCAATGAGGAGACAAGGTGCAAGCAGCAAACTGACAGGATTAACTGGAGATTATTTTACTATAGAATTTAGAGCAACTGGGAAAGGCTTCTTGTGGAAGTTGGGACTCTGGTTGAGTCTTTAAGGAAACCAGGGAAGCCAAGTGATGATGAGGAAGATTTAGGTAAGAGGGATAGTAGGTGAAAATGCATGGCTCTTAATATGTGTCAGTTTCCTACATATCTTGGATATCAGGGATATTTGATGCAAAGATGTTGAACATTTTCCCTTCTTATCCTAGACACATTGGGTTTATTCTTGCAAGAGTTTTTCCATTTCATGAAGTTTTGATGGTGAACAAAAAAGGAACAATTGTCAATCACTCTACCTGCCAATCCTTTTTGTGATGGAGCTTCCCTAGCAATATCCTTCTTTCTGGGGTAGCTTTTCTTTTCTAATTCTCTCTTCCTCTTTATAGACAAAGCTTTCTTTTCAAGCCTTTTCTGGCTGCATGGTAAATATCCAGAGGAAATGGGAGATAATGGCCATTTTCTGTTCCCAAAATCATATCTTGCCATTTTGCATTGGACTGGCTTGCATAGGCTGAGAATACCTGGTCCTAAGAATGATTCTTTTTTCTCTCTCAAATAAACTTAGGTCTAATAAATATGTAATTTCGTACTCCACTGGCAAATTTAGCTCTTCTCTCCTAGGTTTGGCTCTCCTCCTTCTAATCTCTTGCATGCATTCAAGTAAGCAGAAAAGACACTTATTTGATATCTCTCTAGTTTTAATATAGTTTCAATTCAGAACAAAAGTCCCCAAAAATACTTCTTAAGGAAATAGTAGTTCTAAATGAAACCATTCAGTTTGTAGCTGGAAAGAGACTTTTCTCTATTTCATATCCTCATTTTCTGCTGGTAAGTATATGAAGGTAGATACAAGGGGATGGATCCCTCCTTTAGGAGAACCCCAAACTGGTTTCTTCATAGAAATTCATGGCTTACTATCTGATGGACAGTAGCTGATTCTGGAATCTCTTTTCTCTGCATTGTAATGTCTGGTTACCTAGACATTAAGATATCTCCTTGGCTTCTGCTGACAACTTGAACCCCAACTAGAAAAGTAAGTTCCTGTTGGCATCCTAGCTACAGCCACACTGCTGTCATTCTCCATCATTTTGGAGGTCAAACTTTTAGGGGATAGGGAGGGGACTTTTATCTCTCCCAAACCAATTAAACCTGAAGATGGATGATAAGACCAAAAGTATCAGTGTACTCTCTATTTTCCAGATCTTCAGTCTTCACTGGTTTCTTGAAGGAGTGCTATACCTGTAGTCAAAATTATCTGTTTAATTTTTGGTGACTATCTCTATTCTTTAGATAAGAATTCCCTTCTTAACTCTGGGAGATGACTATGAACCACTACATAGAATTCCCAATCCCTCTATTTTTGTCCGCCTGCATTTTTGATTTCCTTCACAGGCTAATTGTACACTATTTCAAAGTCCGATTCTTTTTGTACAGCAAAATAACTGTTTGGACATGTATACATATATTGTATTTAACTTATACTTCAACATATTTAACATGTATTGATCAACCTGCCATCTGGGGGAAGGGGTAGGAGGAAGAAGGGGAAAAGTTGAAACAAAAGGTTTTGCAGTTGTCAATGCTGAAAAAATATCCATGCATATATCTTGTAAATAAAAAATTATAATATAAAAAAAGAATTCCCCTCTTAGCCTTAGCTGCAATCTTATTGCCTAAAGGTAATGCTTTGTCTTAAACTTGATCTCATTTTCTTTACAATTAAGAATAATTGATGACCTTTTATATTCAGAACTCATATCCATTTTGAGTCCATTGTAGTATATAGTCTAAGATTTGTTCTCAACCATCTCCTAGTTTTCCAAGAAATCCTTTGCAAATGGGGAATTTTTTTTTTTTTTGGCAATGCAATTGCCCAGGGTCACACAGCTAGTAAATATTAAGGGTCTCAGGCTAGATTTGAACTCAGCCTCTCCTAACTCCAGAATCAGTAAGCTATCCACTGCACCATCTAGCTGCCCCCCAAAATCCCTCATTTTAAAAAAGAGGAGACTAAGATAAAGAGGGAAGTGATTTTATCATGGTCCCATAGCACAAAGTTCCAGTGAAAGATGGTCATTGGATCTTAGTCATTACACTTCATTTCTAAGTCCTTGTAGTCATTACAACAGGGTAGTGGATTTTATCCTGTAGTCAAAATTATCTGTTTAATTTTTGGTGACTATCTCTATTCTTTAGATAAGAATTCCCTTCTTAACTCTGGGAGATGACTATGAACCACTACATAGAATTCCCAATCCCTCTATTTTTGTCCGCCTGCATTTTTGATTTCCTTCACAGGCTAATTGTACACTATTTCAAAGTCCGATTCTTTTTGTACAGCAAAATAACTGTTTGGACATGTATACATATATTGTATTTAACTTATACTTCAACATATTTAACATGTATTGATCAACCTGCCATCTGGGGGAAGGGGTAGGAGGAAGAAGGGGAAAAGTTGAAACAAAAGGTTTTGCAGTTGTCAATGCTGAAAAAATATCCATGCATATATCTTGTAAATAAAAAATTATAATATAAAAAAAGAATTCCCCTCTTAGCCTTAGCTGCAATCTTATTGCCTAAAGGTAATGCTTTGTCTTAAACTTGATCTCATTTTCTTTACAATTAAGAATAATTGATGACCTTTTATATTCAGAACTCATATCCATTTTGAGTCCATTGTAGTATATAGTCTAAGATTTGTTCTCAACCATCTCCTAGTTTTCCAAGAAATCCTTTGCAAATGGGGAATTTTTTTTTTTTTTGGCAATGCAATTGCCCAGGGTCACACAGCTAGTAAATATTAAGGGTCTCAGGCTAGATTTGAACTCAGCCTCTCCTAACTCCAGAATCAGTAAGCTATCCACTGCACCATCTAGCTGCCCCCCAAAATCCCTCATTTTAAAAAAGAGGAGACTAAGATAAAGAGGGAAGTGATTTTATCATGGTCCCATAGCACAAAGTTCCAGTGAAAGATGGTCATTGGATCTTAGTCATTACACTTCATTTCTAAGTCCTTGTAGTCATTACAACAGGGTAGTGGATTTTATCATTTATTCAACAAAAATTTATTAGGTGCCTATCATATTCAGGGATGACAGACTTAGAACTAGATGAGACCTTAGAGCCTCTCTAGTCAAGTCCTTTGATTTTATAGATGAAGAAATTGAAGGTCAGAGAAATGATTTGCTCAAGATTATTCAAAAAATAAGTGGCAGATTTGGGAGTTGAGGTCAGGTCCTCTCCCTCCAAAAGGCACTGCTTCTTCCTTAGAAGTTTACATAGCTCTAAGTCATTGATTTGTAAATTTGTAGTTTGTCCCTACTAAAAACCATTTAGCTTCAACTGTTAAACAGCTGGTAGCATTATCTACATATTGTAGATGAGGAAATCAAGGTATCAATCATTAAATAAAGTCCCCCTTTCCTGTAAAACTAGTTAACAGCAGCAGTCAACCTAGAAACCTCTTGAACTCATGAATCCCAGCAGAGCTTTCAAAGCATTTTATGTAATGCTATAGACTAGTCATTTAACCATTGACATGAACCAGCTGCATTCTGTTATTGTATTATTTGTTAGCACTGAATGATGTGATGTCAGGAGGAGGCTCAAAAGTATCTTTATCTTCTCAACAGGGAGCAGTAAAGTCAAGGAGGTTATGCAATACATCATCTCTTTCCTGGAAGCTCAACTTGTTTCAATGTCTTTCCTTTGGTCCTTGCAAAGTAAAGATTTTGATTCTTTTTATTTCTGTTTGTAATATTCCTCTCCTCTCCCCACTGGTAGTAATTATAGTATAGTTCTTTTTCCTCTCCTTAGAAAGGAACATTTTGCCAATATGAGTGCTGTTCTGTACAAGTTCCTTAATCATGTACTTCAGGCAAAATTGCATATCACCGGGACCTGTAAAAATCTCTGTGGCGTAGTAGTAAGACTGATTCTAGGCTTGTTAGGAAGATTTCCAAAATGTAAACCACGCAAATTTGTTTCAGTCCCCGTTTTCTATGGCAATGATTTTCTATCCTACTTCTGTGACATCCTATGGTGTGCTCACATAGCAAAACTTTTAGGAAATTCTGGATTCTTGAAACAAAATTCATTTCATTATATTTAACTTATCTAGATGACTCTGGTAAGGTATTTAATCTCTCTGCTCCAGTAAAGTCTCTAAAACAAGAAGTTATAGAGAAGTTGTCCATTTATAATGGGGGTATCCTCTCCTCCCAACCCCACTTGCCAAAGGAACATATTAGCAAGTATAGTATAATTAAAATATAAAAGCTTCGCAAAGGTTAGGGAATTAGTTATTAAGAGAAACTCAAAGACTTTCTTTGTAGAGCATTAAGAACCCTTAGATCACCCATCTAACCCTTTGTGAGAATAGAGTCGGAACAATAATGCCGTGGTAATGGAGTTAGAATTTGGTCCAGGCATTTTTGGAAAGCAATTTCCATTGCCCAAAGTCACAAAGACGCTAAACTTCAGAAGGAGTAGAGAAAGAGGAAAAGGGGAGGATTCTGGGAAGATGGCAGAATAGGTTGCTAAATTTTGAGTTCTCTCGATTTCCTCCACAAAAAGAACAAATTTGTGCCTCCGGGCAAACTCAGATGAGTGGAAAAACCAAAAAGACCTGGGGCAGAACAGGCGTGCGCCAGATATAACTCGAGAAGATCAGTCGAAAGACCTCGGGCCAGGATTAACCCGTGTGAAGTTCAAACACCTCGGGCTGGCTCCGCAGAAACAGCCAGGGGGGACCCCTCGGGCTATCGGATGTGGCGGGAGCCCCCGCAGGAGCCTCAGAGACTTTTACCTCCACGACTGTTTGTGGAGTCTGGGAAGCGGAGGGAACCTCGGCTGACTGGGAACGCCAGGCCCAGGCGTGCTCCCGCCCTGGGAGAGAAGGAACCAGCACCTGGGGAGTGCTGGAGCAGCCCGGGAGGGGCGAGGCTGGCTGCCGGCACTTGCAGGAGGGGGTGATGCTCTTGGTTTGGAGTTCCTGATTAGAGGGGGGAGCTGAAGGGAAGCTTGAGGAACACCCCACCCCACGATTCGAGGTGTTTAAACTAATACCTCTTATTTAAAAAAAGGAATCGACAAAGAACCCCATCATTGAAACATATTATGAGAACAGGGAAGACCGGGATTCATCTTTAGAGGAGGACACTTTATTTAAAAAAAAAAGTTTCTATTCCAAAGAGTAATTTGGGAATAATAGCACCCTGCCTAGAGAGAATTTAAAGAACTACTCAAAAAAGAATTCAAAAATCAAATGACAGATATTAAGGAATAACTAAGGACAAAAATTAAGACTACCCAAGAAAAACAAGAAGATTGTAAAAAAGTTAACCAATTGAAAATAACTCTGAAAATTAGAATTGGGCAAGGGGAAGCCAGTGAAGCTATTAGGGACCAAGAAATAACAAAACATTATAAAAAGGGACAAAAGAAAACAAAATGTAAAACATAAGAAAAATGACAGATCTGGTGAATAGATCAAGAAAAGAAAATATAAGAATAATTGGACTAACAGAAAGTTGCAACCAAAAAAAGAACCTTGACACAATAATGCAGGAAATAATCTTAGAAAAGTGTCCTGGAGTGATAGAACAGGAGGGGAAAGAAGAAATACAAGAAATCTATCCATCACCACTTAAGCGAGATCCTTTATGGAAAACACACATTGAGGGGAAGAGAGCTGGGAGTTCTGAAAATCTACTTACATTGGGAATGGTTCAATAGATAATACTACATATATACCATGAAGGGTATAGCACCCTCCAAAATCTATAAAGAAATAAAGGGGTAGAGATGGATGGATGGGAAAGCAAAGGGTGAGGGAAGAAGACAAGGAGGGGATCCCTGGCTGGGGTAATAGTAAGCCAAGTTATGGAGCAGAATTTAACAAAAGTCAGCAAGGAGAAGAAAAGTATCTATGTGTATGTATGTGTGTATGTATTGACATATGTATACATAAACATGTCTTTTCTTAACTATAGTTTGGGGGTGGTAATGGGGACGAAAAGGAGCTATGAATGTGTATGTATATATTTGTTTGTATCTAGATATGTATCTATAAATATATCCTTTCTTAATTGTAGCCTGCTTGGGTGTGGTGGTGGGAATCAAAGGGAGAAAGAATAAAATTTTAAAAGTGCATAGCAGAGAATAAAAGAATAATTTACAAGGAAGTTAAAAAAGCCAGACAATCATGAATATAATTTCTTCTAATATGTACTTTCTAAAATTGGTATTTGTTGTTATATATTTTGAATCCTCCCTGATGTTCTGCTGGGTGTATGACAGTGTTCTCTTTTGTTTTGATTTTGTGTTTTTCTTTTCTTTAATTCTGTTTCTTCAAATAAAATAAATGTGACAAAAAGATAAATAATAGAAAATAAAAGAAAGATAAATAATATAAACTAATAAAAAATAAAGAGGAAAAGCATAGATGATAGTTACAGCAGGTCTTTTAGTTGTAGCAAAATAATACAAAATAAAGGGGTGCACTCAATTGGATATTGAACATATTATGGTATATTTATAACATAATATTATTATGCTATAAAAATGATGATAAATACAGACTTAAAGAAGCTTGGTAACACTTGTATGAACTGATGGATAGTGAAGTGAACAGAATCAGGAGAACAATTTCTATAATGACAACAGTATTATTATTATAAAACAAAACAACTGTGAAAGGTTTCAGAATTCTGATCAATAAAGTGATCTACAACTTAAAAAATCCAGCCTTCTGACAGAGAGTCCTAGATGGATTAGAGGTAGAAAATGAAATGTGCATTTCCAGACATGGCCAATGTGTGGATTTGTTTTGCTTGCTTCTGTGCTTGTTGTTTGTCCTTCATTCTGCAAGAGGACCAATGACATCTGGAGGAGGATGTCTTTATTTATAAGTAAATTGGATTTAAATGAGGCAGGGGCTATGCAAAGTCATCAGTCTCATTCTTTCCTCCAGAGTCATAAGAAGCTAGTGGTAAGATAACTGGCAATGGCCTCGACTCTGTGTTTATTTGTTATGAGGGAGATTTAAAAAAATTTTTTTAAGGAGTAAGAATGGAGCAGGAGGTGGAGGAAGGAGAGAGAAAACAAAGGAATTTAGGGTTAGCAATACCAAAAAAGAGCATCAAAAAGTTTTAAAAATGCATAGAAAAAAACAGAAGGATATCAGACAAGTGGGATAATTTTGGAACCAACATACTGAATTTATTGTGTACTTAAAAATAAACTGTTCATAATGGAGAATCATATTTGCTTATATAATCCTAATCCTTCCCTTCCTCCCACTATCTTCTATTATATAGGAATGTTGATGCTTGTCAGTGTCTGTTGAATTTGGAATTACAAAAAATAAAGTTTAAAAATTTAAAATAAAAAAGGAAAGAAAGTGGAAGTTAAATGAGAAGAATCAGGAAAACAACATATATTGCCACAGCAATGTGAATGAAAACATCAGTAACCAAGAAACCATGTAAAGTGATCACTATGGAATTATAATGACCAATCCCAATATCCAAGAAGAAATTGAGAAGATACCTCTTTCTCCTTCTTTGAAGAGTCTAGGAAGTATGAGTTTGGAACACTGAACACAATGTCAGACTATTGATATGGTGGTTAGTTTTAATAAATGTTTTTCTTTATAAGGGATGACTCAGAGAAGGAGGAGAAAGAATCTATGGAAAATGTACATTAATGAAAAACAAAACTTATCAACAAACATTTGAAAACAAATAAAAAGGAGAGGGACATCTCTGACTGAAAATCTGACAAATTTGAGTTTGTTAAATTTGTTTGGTTTTTAGTTTGACAATATGAATCCAATGAGCAGAGCAATTATGCCAAAACAAAATAATTTTTCAAAAGCTTTTAGCTGTTATAATTATCATGAATAAACATATTCTCCCACAGTATTTGAAAGAAAAGTTAAAATAAATTAGATCTGACAAAGCAGTATATGTGGTGCTGCCATGTGAGAATCATAGAAGAAAATGTAAAGGAAAGAGCAGGTATTAAATGTCATTGTCACAGAAACATCTTGAAATAGGTATTGCATATCTGTGGAAAGACATTAGAAAATTTTATCTATACAATAAGCTGATAACAAAAATTGGAAAACTTCAACTTCAGATTGCCCATTCAAAGAGCAATATGAAATTCAAATTTTCTTGAACATGTAGAAGAGATTCTAGAAAGCAAAACACATCAGAAATTTTAGATATTCTGAATCATTAATTGAAAATTAAAATTAAAAGACTAAGGAAATACAAAGAATTAAGACATCACAAACATCAAAATAAAAATATTTTAATATAAATTTTAAAAAAACTTAACCATAGAGATTGGAGAAATTTAAAAAAATAGACGAGGGACCCCCCCAAATAAGGATGTGGAAAATTTTTGGTCATCTATGTGACTGCAAGAAGTCTAAGATAATGAAAACTCAAGTTGACTCATAAGAGAAATAGAGATTCTATACATCATTAATATAATGAACAGAGTAATTATGTGAAAGGAGATGACTGGAATTCTAGCTGCAAAACTGAAAAAATGGAAGGCTAGATAAAATAGATTATTATTGGTTCAAATGCTTCTTGGAGTACATGTATTACTACAAAGACATTCTACTTGTTTTTTTTTTTTTCCCCTCTCAGACATAAACCTAATCCTCACTTTCTCAATAAAAGTCATTACATATTTAATATCAAAAAATAAAAACACTAATGATCCCTTCAAATATAAACCAATAGCAATAGGTACTTCATACCAGGAAATTATATTTTATATCATGGGGGGAAGCCTATAAAATTTACAAGAAAGTAATATATTAGTTGAAGAGGAAAAACATTGAAGAGGAAAAAGAGGAAAAGAGTTTCAGAGTTATGAAGAACAGCAAATTATCAATTTGGAAATTATTAAACGGGTTGCTCCAAGCTTTATTTCATATATACATATACATATATAAACATATACACACACATACATACATTACTACTTTTGTTAAATATCATAAAACCTTTGATTCAGTTATGCATTCATGTATTGTGAATTTGTAAAAAGACTCAAGGTATAATGAGAAAAGTAAAATGAAGTGCACAAAACCCCCTCTTTTTTGGTTCTTTAAACCATTCCTCTAACAAAATAATATTAAAAACAATTGGGAAAGTATAACATTTTTCAGAGAGACAATTTAAATTATATCTAGGTTAGCTTGTCCAACGCCATTATTTTGCAGAGGAAAAATGAGCTTCAGAGAAATTAACTTGCCTTCAGGATCACATGGAAAATATGTGACTGAGGAATGATTTGAACCCAAGACTAGTGCTCCTTTCTGCTATATCACACTATCTTTTTTTGAGTTGAAAATTAGTGTCAAACCAAAATATTTTATTCATCACTTGACATAAATGGATTATATTAAACTATATGACTCCACTGAAAAATACATTTAACTGCTCTTTTATTTCATGGAATCTTTTTTTTCTCAATAAAAATTTTTAAATAGTATTTTATTTTTTCCTAAATACACGCAAAAGTAGTTTCCAGCATTCATTTTTGAAAAACCTTCTGTTTCAAAAATTTCTACTTCCTTCTCTTCATCCCTCTTCCACAAGATGGCAAACAATCCTAGATAGGTTAAACATGTGCCATCCTTCTAAACATATTTTCATGGAATCTTTCTTGAATTGTATGAAACAGTCACCAGGAAGCAAGTGAGATGGCATACTCCTGTTCACTGTGTAACTGGGAAGACTTAGGCTTATGGCTATCTTCAGAGCTGAGTTCTGAACTGCAGTAGACCAACCTAATTGGCTGTCCAACTCAAGTCCAGTATTAATTTGGTGAGCTTCTAGGATGGGGATGGGGGTGGAGTGCACTAGGTTGCCTAAAGAGGAATGCCCATATTGAAACAGAGCAAGTCAAACTGGGAGGGAAGTGCTATTATTCCCATTTTTACATTTGAGGAAATTGAGACCAACAGAGATTAAATAACTTCCCCAGGGTTACAGAGCTAATAAATATATGAAGCTGGATTTGAACTTAGGTCCTCCTTACTCTAAGCCCAGAGCTCTATCCATTTCACCAAAATGCCTCCTGTCAAATGGCTGTCATGGATTTGTATATGGAAATGGAGATGTTTATGATGATAATTCAGGATAATTCAGTCCATTGCCCCCAGAAACCATAGAAGCACTATTTTTTTTGGGAATCTGTACTTAGGACTCAGTGGTGATTATTTCAGGAAATAATGGATACTGAATAACATAATCATTGCAGAACATAAACATTTATTACCTATATAATACCTCATAAGCATAACCTATTGACTACAGTTATACCAGAAGCTATTTTTTGTGGATTGACAGATGTCTAACTGCAGACTTCAAAATATCCTGGAGAATTTAACCAACAAACTGTATGAGGGAAAAAAAGCAACAACCTCTTTATCCAAGATTGAATTGTTGATCATTATAACCTGGACATAGCACTGAGATATAAAAATTATGAATAATTAAATTTAATAAATTCACTATCCCAAATATTCATAATTTCAAACTACATGAAATAAAAAAAAATATCAGAGTAAGTATAGAGACATGGCTGAGTCAAGGCCATATGGGAAAAGGAAGAAGTGTCTGTGATCCCTATCGAGCATAGTTGTTTGCATATTTTCCTTGTCAGAATGAGAGAAAGGACTACTTATTAACCATTCTTGGTATTTTCAGTGCTTCGCCAACACATAATAAGGACTATATGCTTGTCTGTTATTAACTTGTTTCAAGGATGCTTTCAGGAAATTTATAGAGAATAAGCTTTTATTTGTTTTTCTTAAATTGCAAAAAGCAATTATTTTACTCACTTGTGTAATTCATAGCCAATGAATATAAAAGATTAACCCTAGAATGAAATTTTTATCTATCTATTTAGAGACAGGAAGAGAAATATGATAGAGAAAATTCTAGCAATATATATGTATATGTATAACCATATAGTTATATAATTTAATCCATAGATCATTCTGCTATTAAATTTATATATATACATATATGTATAAATTTACATATATATTAAATTGTTTAGTTGTTTTTCAGTCATATGCAACTCTTTGAGATCTCATTTGGGATTTTCTTAGCAATGATAATTGGAGTAGTTTACCATTTTCTTCTCCAGCTCATTTTACAATTGAAGAAACTGAGGCAAACTGGGTAAAATGACTTGCCCAATGTGATACAGCTAGTAAGTTAGGTCTAATTTGAATTCCTAACTTCAGGCTCAGCACTCTATTCACTGGGCCATCTAACTGCTCTGTGTATATGTGTATGTTACATGTGTATGTATGTGTGTGTATGTATGTATGAACACATTCAGATCTCACCTAATCTCATGATCATAGAATGAAAGCCAAAAAGAATCTCTGAGGTCACTGAAGCTAGGTACTCCAGGTATTATGATTCCTATGATGAGGAAACTGGAACCCTGAAAAATTAAATGACTTTTTCCTGGTCACATGGGTAGTTATTAAATAGTAAGTAACAGCAGAACTTGTGAAGGGGCTAAAATTTGAACCCAGGTCTTTTGCCTCCAAATCTACTGCTTTTTTTTTTTTTTTAAGAGTGGAAATGCTGTGTGGTAAACCAAACTCAGTTCCCACTGGTCCTCTCTGTGGGTGTAGATAGCTCTCTTCATCACTGAACAATTGGAATTGCTCTGGATTGTCTCATTGTTGAAGACATGTTCATCAGAATTGATTATTGTATATAGTCTTGCTGTTGCTGGACAGAATAGAATATTTTAAAATAAAGTTACATTGATCTCTTCACACATACCCATATTCTTTTGCCTGATTTGTGTCAACAATTTATCAAATTTATCAAAAATCAAAGTGATTTCTGACAGCTTTTGTTTAGAAATACTTTATCAATTCAAAATTAAATACTCTGTTTCTCATCACCAGTGATGATATAATTATTTCCTGGTTCTAAACCTTTCACTCAGCATCAGTTCATGTAAGTTTCTCAGACCTGCTGATCATTTCTTACAGAACAATAATATTCCATAACATTCATATACCACAGTTTACTCAACCATTCTCCAATTGATGGGCATCCATTCAATTTCCAGTTTTTTCCCACAACAAAAAGGGCTGCCATGAACATTTCTGCACATTTCTTTCCTTTCTCTCCTTTAAGATCTCTTTAGCATTCAAGCCCAGTAAAAACACTGCTGGATCAAAGAGTATGTACAGTTTGATAGCCTTTTGGTCAAAGCTCCAAATTGCTCTTCAGAATGGTTAAATCAGTTCCCAGTTGCACCAACAATGTCCCAGTTTTCTCACATCCCCTCCAAGATTCATCATTCTCTTTTCCCATCATCTTAGCCAATCTAAGAGGTATGTAGTGGTATCTCAGAATTTTCTTAATTTGCGTTTCTCTGATCAATAATGATTTAGAGCACTTTTTCATATGACCAGAAATAGTTTTAATTTCTTTATCTGAAAATTATTCCTATCCATTGATCATTTATCAGTTGGAGAATGGCTTGAATTCTTATAAATTTGAGTCAATTCTCTCTATATTTTAGAAATGAAGCCTTTATCAGAACCCTTAAATGTAAAAAATTTTTCCCTTCTAATTTTATCAGAACTCTTGAATGTAAAAGGTTTTCTCTTCTAATTTTATTTATTGTTTATTGTTTCCCTTCTAATCTTATCTGCATTGACAATTTTAAAAAATTTAATATAATCAAAATTATCCATTTTGTGATCAATAATGTTTTCCAGTTTTTCTTTGGCCATAAATTCCTTCCTTTTCAAGAGATCTGAGAGGTAAGCTATCCTTTGTTCTTCTAATTTGCTTATAGTGTCACTCAATGTCTAAATCTCGAACCCATTTTGATCTTATCTTGGAATAGGCTGTTAGGTGTTTCTGCCTAGTTTCTGCCATACTAATTTCCAGTTTTCTCAGCCTTTTTGTCAAATAGTGAATTTTTATCCTAAAAACTGGGGTCTTTGGGTTTGTTGAACACTAGATTGCTATAGTTATTGACTATTTTGTTCTACTAATCTAACCTATTCCACTAATCAACTTCTCTATTTCTTAGCCAGTATCAAATGTTTTTGATGACTGCTACTTTATAATATAGTTTTAGTTCTGGTACAGCTAGGTCACCATCATTTGCATTTTTTTCATCAAATTCCCTTGAAATTCTTGACCTTTTGTCTTCCAGATGAACTTTGTTATTATTTTTTCTAGTTCTGTAAAGTAATTTCTTGGGAATTGATTGATATAGCACTGAATAAGTAGCAAATGTTTTTAAAATAAAAAATATTTGTTATAAAATTTAATAATCATCAACAAAACACAAGTTTTTCAATATCCTGAGGACAAAAAAAAGAAGCTTGTATATGAAACCATGAGCTTCTATTATATACTGATTTAAAAAATATATATTGAATTGGTTACAAAACTGCGCTAGGTGGTGCAGTGGATAGAGCACCAGCCCTGAAGTCAGGAGGACCTGAGCTCAAATTTGACCTCAGTCACTTAACACTTCCCAGCTGTGTGACCCTGGGCAAGTCACTTAACCCCAATTGCCTCAGCAAAAAACCAAACAAACAAACAAACAAAAAAAAAGACCCAGTCCTATTGTATTATTTTCTAAATTTATCTTTTAAATAAGATAAGATTTAAATAACTGTCTTAACTCAATTAACACTTCCTAGCTATGTGACCCTGGTAAGACACTTAACTCAAATTGCCTCAGCAAAAAAATAAAAATAAAAATAGTCCTTTTGTAACATTTTCTAAAATTTATCTTTTAAATCCTTTCTTGCTCTTTTCCTTCCTACTCTATCACTACCCACTCCTAGCCTTACCTTGCAACACTTAAGTAGAGTCAAACAAAATGAATCAACACTTTGGCCATCTCTGAAAATATATTTTATTCTGCTCTACTCATCCATCATCTCTCCATACTATTTCTACTGCACCTTACTGCCTCTCTATCAACAAATGCATAAATATTTATTAAGTGCCTACTGTGTGCTAAATGATAGAAATACAAAGAAAGGCAAAATAATCCCCAACCCCTCTCCACCCCAACCCCAAATAGACCCTATCCTTAAGGAGCTTGCGTTCTATGAGGGAGACAATACGAACCTAGCCATAGTTGATATGGCAAAATATACGTGGATCAATGGGTTATATATATATATATAGATATCTCAATGGATCAAATTCAGAAATTACTGACAGGTGTTTCTTGCAGAAGACTGGATTTTACTTTTAAGGTAATTAGAGTTGGGTGACACAATTACTAAGTGTCTGAGGCCATATTTGAATTTAATTTAGGGCTTTTTGATTCCAAAGGCAGTGCTCTATCCACTGCTCCACCTGAGACCTAAAGGAAGGTAAAAGGCAGGATGAGGAGGGACAGATAGGAGGGACAGCAATGGAAATTTAATAATCAGGAAATAAGCCCTTATTTGAAGACGCCAGGAAGCTATTGTCACAGTTCATTTGTCCAAACCAGTCAATTATAGTTAAAGAAACTGAGACAGAGAGATGAAGTGAATTGTCCAAAATTTGGGGCTCTTGTTATGTTTAAGATGCTGTGCTAAGTGCTTGGGGTAGAATAATACTGAGGGGCATAATGCAAAAGTACCAGTAAGAAGCAACTAACTGGCTTCTGTGACAAATCCTAAAGCCTCATCGAATACCAGTTCCTGTTGGGTGATTGTTTAATTTTATCATTGGTGTGATATACAAAACAAATCAAAAGATACTTTCTGCTTTCATACAGTTTATAAGAAATTAGGGAAATAGTGCATTCACAAAAATTCATTTTAGGATTTCAAATATCAGGAGGGGAGAGGGAATTCCAGAGAATCCATGTGTGCAAAGACACGAGATAGGAATATGAATTCAATATTCAAGGCATCGTGTAAATCAATTTCTTTGGAATTGAGTTTTTGCTTCGAGAACTGGTATGTAAATTTTCCCAATTTGATGTTTTTATGTAGAGTTAATTTGGTGTTGGCCTATTTACAACCACCAGATGTCAGTGCAAACAAAGGAGTCTCAGCTCTGGTCATATTTTTTAGCTGTAGTGACATGACTATTTACTAATTAGAAATAGAGCACTAATGAAGTGGTATTATTTTACCACTTTGCTACTTGGCGTCTTTGATAAATAGCATGCAATGACTGCAGTGGACTACGTCTAAGTAAAATGTTTTAAGCCAGTCTGGGAATGAATCCCAGGAATTTGTGGAGGGAACATATCTTCACATTCTTTGCTTTATTGCTGCATCCCATTTCAGGGTCCAAATCTTCCTCCTTAGGAAAGAGCATAATGTGTACTTTGAAAATGAAGGAGCCTGTTATAAAGCTAGTCTCAGAGTCATAAAGACATGTTTTCAAGTCTATCCCTGATATTTATCACCTGAGTGACTTTATGACTTTAATAACTGTCAAATTATTGTTTTAAGTTTCCTTAAGTGTTAAATGAAAAATTTGGAGTCAAGGGCTATTGCTATCTCTTGGCCCATCAAGAGCCAAGTAGGCTTGCTGACTAATACATGTGTATGGAAATCATTCTGATCGCCTTATTTGTTCCATATGAGAGGGAAAGAGCCAAGTTATTGATCAGCAAAGCCATAAGTTGTTTTGTATACTTTTCAAACTAGGTGGCAGGAGGATTTCTACACTTTAATTACAGTAAGTTTCTGCTCTTTGAGTTCTGTAGTGTCAGTTTGGGTAGTTTCCTTTAATTGGAAATATTTCATATTATTTTATAAATTTATTTGGCTGCTGAAAGAAAGAGCTAAAATAACCATGAAACCTATTGCCCATTGAGAGCTGGATCTCCTGACATGTTGCATCCTGGAGTCTCTCACACAATTTTTCTTACTTTTGTTCCTATCCAGGGAAAATCTTGGATTTGTCAGAAAGGGAGGGAGGGAGAGTTTGAATTTTCCAGGTTGACTTTCTATTCTATCAGCCTTAAATTCACCAGGCTAGGTCCAATCTAGATTTCTATGTGAGAGAATCATTGGTTAAACTAAACCTTATGAACATAATTTGATTTTCAGTTCTTATTTGTCTAATATGTGTATAAGTGATAGTTCTAAGTGCATAAATATGTATGTGTTTATGCATGTATGTATTCATATATATGCATATCTATAAAATATGTATGTACATGTCTGTATGTCTATTTATCTATCTATCTAATGGGCTTGTACCTAAGTACTCACCTGTCAGGAAAACATTCTTTCTCTTTTTGGAACTCATTAAGCATCTCTCTCTATTTTTCCAATGATTCAAAGAACCAGTAAAAAATAGGTATGGATTACTCTTTGATATATATTTTTTCCTCTTGTACTGATGCTTTTTTTTCCCTTTTGGGGATAGTTCAGGACTGAGTGAGACTGGGTATCCCTATCTCTTCTCCTGCCATATATCATTGATGACCTAAATATTTTTCTTCTTGCTGAGGCTCTGAAACATTTTGCTTCTTATCTAAGTGAAAACTTTATTTTTATTATTTTGAACTATAGACTCCCTCTTCAAGTTTCTATTTCTCTATAACTCTCCAATATTGGTCACTCGGTGTATGTGGTTTACTGTATAGGCTGAATAATGAAACCACACTCTTGGATGGTTTAGGAATAGTACTTGGAGAGAAGGGAATGGACTAAAAGACTTCTGAGATAATTTCCAATTCCAAGATCCTAAGGTAGACAAATGAGAACCGAAAATCATATTATTGTTAAAAGGTTTTTTTAAACTAGACATCTCACATAGATATATAGGTTGGACCTAGCCTACTGAAGTCAAGATTGGTAGAATGGAAAGTCAACCTGGAAAATTCAAGCTAAAGTGAGATTGGCCAGGACCAGAAATATCTGAGAGATGCAAGAGCACCTACTTTATTTTAGCTAGGGGTAATGGTGGGGATGAATATCCATGAAAAGACCACTTTGTCACTCAATTAACATTTATTAAGCATCCACTATTTGCCACTGTGATAAATGATGAAGAGGCAAAAAACAGTTAAAGGAACTTACAATCTCATAGGGATACAATATCTTTCACTAATTTAGATTCTTGATGGTTTTTTTTAAGAGAAAAAGATAAATTGAATTACCAGAGACCTGCTGAAACATGGCAGGAGCAATGCTTATTAATACAAATGTTCAGGAAAACACATTTTTCAAGGGTTGGTGGCAACATCACAGTTTGTGGTGCATGAGGAGATTTATTTTCCTCCAAACAGTATCTTGTTTGTTCCTTATTATATGCTCTCTTATATTATTTTGTTGTGATGGGTGATATCTTGACTCTCCAATTAGTTTGTAAAATCTTTAAGGTCAAAGGCTGTGAATCAAATTTCTTTATATTCCCTCCCAGGGAGATATATTACAGTGCTTTACATACAGTAGGAACACAAGGAACATTTGTTAACTATTTGTTGATAAAGGCAGGGTTATTTGATATAGTCCCAGAGGGTAATCCATGGGATCAAAGAAGGAAATTGAGAGTCACAGACGGAGTGATTTCCCCAAGATAGTAAGATCTGACACCTTCTGGAGTAGGCTATATTTAAAAATAAATTAAATACTGCCAGTCACCTCAAGCCAACAATTTTTGTAAAATCACAGAACCAAAGAATGTTGATGTGTCAGAGGGAACCTTAAAGGTCATTTCATCCAATGTCATTTGACAGAGAGAGAAACTGAGGCTGAGAGATGTAAAATGATTACAGTGTGACAAAGTCATATTATAGTGAAGAGTAGAAACTAGATTTGTTTGCTAAATTTTAATAGTCTTGTGAGAAAAATAGATAAATATCCTCTTCTCAATAGAAGGACTTGGAATTATGATTTTATTTTAGTTTTTGGAGATCATGGGCTGTCAATTGTCATTTTTCAGTCATATCTGACTTTTTATGTCCCTATTAAAGGGTTTCCTGGCAAAGACACTGAAGTAGTTTGCCATTTCCTCTTCCAGTTCATTTTATAAATGAGGAAACTGAGGCAAACACGATAAAGTGACTTGCCCAGAGTCACACAGCCAGTAAGTCTCAAAGGTCACATTTGAACTCAGGTCTTCCTGACTCCTGTCCTGGCCCTCTATCCACCTCCCTACCTAGCTACTGTAGGAAAAGGAGCCAATGTATTTAGAAATGTAGGCGAGTGATGTAAACATAAAGGATATCAATGAAAAAATGTAAAATACAAAACTTAGAGAGGCAGCTATTGACACAGTAGATAGAACATTGGACCTGCAATCAAAAATGGAGCACAAATCCAGCCTTAGAGACTTACTAGCTGTGTGACTCTGAGGAAGTCATTCAACCCTGATCGGCTCAGTTTCCTCTATTGTAAAATGGAGAAGACAATATCACTCAGTGTCGGAGGTGGTCGTGAGAATCAAAAATGAGATAATACTCGTAAAAACTGCTTAGCATAGTATCTGGTGCATAACAAACACCTTCCCTTCCCCTTCCCTATGGAAGAAGCTAAATGATCCATAGAGAAGAGCTATGTGAACTGATGCACAATGAAGTCAGCAGGACCAGGAAAATAATTTATCCAATTACAATGGCATTTTGAAGATAAAGCACTTTGAAAGATTGAAGAAGTCTCTTTTTTATAAGGACCAACTTCAGTGATGAAGTCTGTGATGGAATGACTCAAGGTATAGAATGAGACATATACTTTTAGACATGACCAATCCAGGAATTTATTTTGCTAGACTATACATATTTATTACAATATTTTTCCTTATGACAAAGATGGAAATGTATTTAACCTATATTGGATTGTTTCCTGTCTTGGTGAAAGGCAAGGGGGAAATGGAGGCAGAAAAAATTGAAGCACAAGGTTTTTGTAAAGGTGAATGATGAAAACTATCTTTGCATGTATTTGGAAAAATAAAAAGCTATTAAAATAATAAATAAAAAAAGAAATCTCCCAACAACATTTTTCCTTTTCTCTTTCTAATTTGGAGAGGAAGAGATGAGATAGAAAATAAATGCTTATTAATTGAAAAAATGACCAATATAAAGAGTGCTCTCATAGATGATTGCTCTACACATAAGTTTGCTTCTAATCAAGGGACTTCATTTTTCTTTCAACAGAAATCTTCTTAAAGTGAAAGGGAAGTTTGAGGTTAAATTTTTTTCTCAAACCCCAAGGCTTGTTTCCCTGAGGAGGTTTTGGTCTTTTTGAAAAGAAAGATCAAGGAAAATCTTGAAAAAGGAAAGAGATCATTATTTATGACTAAGGTCCTGAACCATTGTGAGTTATAACAGCAGAGCAAGGTTGACTGAGGGGCTACACAATGCTCCTTTTTGGAAGATCCCAGGAAGTAGATGGAGAAGCAAAAGCATGAACATGCTGCCCTGTGCACAGGTTTCAGATATATTTCAAAGGCACTATTTTGTTGTTTCCAACTTTGTTCCCAGGGTGAGTTTATGGCATAGTACATCCAGTTCTAACAAATGTCTATAGAGCTCTTTGTAAGAAATTAGCAGATTTGACCCCAGGAAAGTGTTAGTGAGCTTGTACCCCAAAGATATCAAAGAAAGAGGGAAGGAATGTGTGTGTGTGTATCATATATATATATGTGTGTGTGTGTGTGTGTGTGTGTGTGTGATATATTATGTTTGTATATATGTATGTATATATATATACATAATAAAAATATATAATAGTATTATTAATAACTAGTCTTTATATAGTATATACTCTGTGCTAAGAACTTTACAAATATGATCTCATTTGTTATTCCCAACAACCCTGGTTGGGAGATGCTATTATTATTCCCATTTTACAGATGAAGAAAAAAATTTAAGTGATTTGTCCACAGGTATACTACTACTGTCTGAGGTCACATTTGAACTCATGCCTTCTGACTTTAGGCCTTGAATTCTATTTGCTGTATTATCTAATTGCTTATCTCTTTAACTGGTGTCAAAGAATTAGAAACTAAGGGGGTACTCATCAATTGGAGAATGCCTAAGAAGTGATAGAATACTATTGTTATTCAGTCATTTCAGTCACATCTGATTCTTTGTGAACCCATTTGGAATTTTCTCATCAAAAATACTGGGGTTGTTTACAATTTCCTTCTTCAGCTTATTTTATAGATGAGGAAACTGAGGCAAATAGGGTTAAATGATTTGTCCAGAGTCTCACAGCTAGTAAGTATCTGAGACCGGATTTGAAACCAGATTTTCCTAACTTCAGGCTAGGCATTTTATACACTGAGTTATGTAGTTGTCCTTTAAAAATAGGGATCCACAAAGCTTGTTTATTATATGTGTTTTATATATTTTTTCCTATTAGCAGATGAAAGAGAGAGGGAAAGAGAGAGACAAACAGAGACAGAAATAAAGAAAAAAAGAGAGAGACAGAGACAGACAGACAAAGACAAGAGTGATATAGAAAAAAAGGGGAAAGAGAGACAGAGGCAGAGAGAGAAAAAGAGAGAGAAAGAGAGAGAGAGACACAGACAGAGAGAGAGAGAGAGAAACAGACAGAGGGATGAAAAGAGACAGAGAGAGAGAAAGAGAAAAAAAGACATAGAGAAGCAAGAGCCAGAGAGACAGAGGCAAAGGCGGGGGGTAGAGAGAGAAGGGCAAAGTGCTTTAGTAGAAAGAATTACTCTATGTAGTATGAAGAGGACCTGGGTTTGAATCTATGTGTCTTTAAGCAAGTTGATTTTCTTTCTCAGCTTCTTCCTCTAGAAAGTGAGCACCTAATTTATAGAATGTCTGTGGAAATCAAATGAGAAATCATACACAAAAATAAAGGGGAAAGTGACTAAGAGGGCTAAGAAAATCCATATAGATTTTTTTTCTTCATGACACATAAGTTAAAAGAAGAAAGTCACCAGGAGGCACGGGAGGAGAAGGGAGTGAGAAAAATGATAGCTGTGGCAAGCTAACCTTAGAAGGGATTCAGCAAAGAGAGAAAATTATTTAAATTTATTAGGAGTTATTTAGCTAATTAATTATTCTGGGGTCCTAAACTATTCAGTGGATTTAATCTGCCAGTCAATGGCAGACTCCTATCTCATAGCTCATTCCTTTTCCCCTGGTTATTGTGAATTCTACTAGGGAACTTATTTTTTCTCTTGTTAATTGCTAAAACTCCTTTCCTTGCTAACTATATGTTGTCCTGAATCCATTTCACATTTACCACTCCTGGTATCCGTTTTATTTATTTATTTTGTTCATAACCTCTTCTCATAAATAAAGGTGCCTTTTTGTCAAAGAGAATGCCATTGTGAATTCTTCACATGTGGCTTACGCCTTGTATCTTGATATAGGAATTGCTATCCCAACCTCATCACTTGGTGCTGAACCTCATCATCTGCTCTACAGTATCCTGGACAAGTGGTCCTCCAAATTCTACTTGAAAACTTTCAACTAACAGAAGCCCATCACTTCTCTCTAGACAGTCCATTTCACTTTCGGATAATTCTAACTGGTAAAAAATTTCCTTATGCCAAATTATCCTTTTTTTCAACTTCTTCCCAATGTTCCTTGAAGTTAGAAGGTGCTCATGTAGAGCACTGGGCCTTGAGTCAGGAAGATTTATCTACTTGGATTTCAAATCTGGCTTCAGACACTTATCTGTGTGACCCTGGGCAAGACTCTTAACTCTCTGCTTCAGTTTCCTCCTTTGTAAGATGAACTGGAGAAGCTAATGGCAAACCATTCCTGTATCTTTGCCAACAAGACCCCAAATGAGATCAAGGAGGGTCAGATACAGCTAAAAATGACTTCAAAACAATACTTATTGTTGCTTGTTTTGCAATCTGGGGCTAAATAGAACAAGTATAATCCCCCATCTAAGACAGTTCCTTCTCACCTCACACAGCACTTAAGCAGCCAAATGTCTACAGTTACTTTAACAGATCCTCATGGGACATAGTCTCATCATCTTGATTCACCATCTTGATTAATCATCTATGAGCTAGCTTATTAGTATATGATGCCTGTGAATGAAAACCCCCAGGGAAAGAGGTTCTGGATAATTAACAATTAATTTATTAATTAGGCTAGTTTTTATAGTCAATAAATTGATAGTCCATGGCTTGAGTAACCATAGTCAATAACAACAACTAAAGGTTCCAGGCTAAGCCCACTTGGTCTTTGTTTTGTCCATGATTGCCTCAGAATGATTATAAATAGCAATTGTTATTGTTTTGGCCAGAAATCCTGAGAGTCTTCCCCTCCCAGATAGATTTTTCTTTTATCCGTCTATCTATCTATCTATCTGTCTTTCTACCTGTCATCCACTCTTTTCTTCTTTCTTTCTTTCTTTCTTTCTTTCTTTCTTTCTTTCTTTCTTTCTTTCTTTCTTTCTTTCTTTCTTCCTTCCTTCCTTCCTTCCTTCCTTCCTTCCTTCCTTCTTCCTTCCTTTCTTTCTTTCTTTCTTTCTTTCTTTCTTTCTTCCTTCTTCCTTCCTTCCTTCCTTCCTTCCTTCCTTCCTTCCTTCCTTTCTTTCTTTCTTTCTTTCTTTTTCTTTCTTTCTTTCTTTCTTTCTATCTTTCTTTCTTCCCTCCTTTCTTTCTTCCTTCCTTCCTTCTTTTCTTTTTCTTTTTTTGTTTCTTTGATTCTTTCTCTTTTTTTCTTTCTTTTCATTTTTATCTCTTTGCATCTTTCTTTCTTCACATCTTCCTTCCTTCCTTTCTTCTTTTCTTTTTGTCTGTCCATCTATCTATCTGTCTGTCTTGGGTCTATTGATGGCCAATCAATGAAAAACAGAGTGGTTTTAGTTTAAGGCATTGTCCTTAAGAAAGAAATCTATTTGGATTTTTTTTTACTAGGTGAAAGAGAAGATTCTTTGTCTCAATTGCTACCCTAGCCTTAATCAGTGAATGGGTGCTGCCTCAGTCTCACTGAAACCTGTTGAAGATCTTAGCTTAAAAATGCCGAGACCTCCCACTGCATCCAGGCAGGGTCAGCTCCAGTCCTCCTGATCTATATCTTGCCACTAGACCCAGATGGTTCTGGAGAAGAAACTGGACCTTGCACAGCCTTCCATCACTGAAATCTATCTCACTTGCAAATGATGGTTTCATCTTTCTGATATCATTGTCTTCTTCCAGAACAAAGAACAAGTAATAGCAGCAGCAACAACAATAACAACCACCAAAGATAAGACATGAAGAAATTGGAAGCCTTTATATAAATATATATATATATGTATATTAATTTAGATTAGTCAGATTAATTTAATTTAGTCAGATTAATGCTGACTGGAGAACCATTAATGAGGGAGTAGGTTTATTAAGGAGGAAGTGGGCTAGAAGTCTTTATCTTCTCATGCTGAGATTATGACTTGGTCATCAGGCTCAGCTGCCTGCAACAGTCTGGACAGAGGAATCTATCTCTGGCCAGACCCACTCTGGTTGGTGAGCTGGGTCACCATAAATGCTAATGGAGGGGTACCAAGAAGTGGGCTTATTCCCTCAGAGCAAGAATTCACTTCAAACAAAAGTAGTCTCCTATCTGGGGGGAGGAATCCTGCCCAAGATCAAGGAGTAAAAATACTCTGAGAATCAGGGCAAAGTCCTTTATTAGCCATGTCCTTCAGGCTTACTGACTTTCAGAGGTTGGTCCCTGAATAAATAAAATAAAATGATAGAAAATAAAAATTTATCTCACCTCAAATTAAACACAACACAGCCCTGATCAATTATATTCAAGGTCTAAGGGAGAGGCATTGAGATATGTTGAAAAGAGCACCTGACAGGGAGCCTGGCAGATATGTGCTAGAACCAACTGAAACTGGCACCAGAAAGCTGATTGTTTATCTGGAGAGATGGTTGTTAAATTCAATACAAGTATTTACGTCTTGGGAAAGTCAAATCAAGGCTTGATTTATTGGTTTGTTATTTGTCTAAACTTATAAAAGTGATGGAGAAAATATTAATAATGCAAATTAAACTTAAAAGCATGTGTAAAAGCTTATTTCATATTTTCTGACTCATCCCTGAAACCTAGGACACTTGTTCTGGCTTTATTATTTATTAGCTCTATGCTCTTGTTCAAGCTGCTAAACTTTTCTGGGTCCCACTTTCCTCATCTGTAAAATGAATAGATTATATTAGAGGATTCTAAGAATAACTTAATTCAGTTCCAAAAACACTTATTTCGTGTAAGGCCCTGAACTATAGGCTGGTGTTGATGGTGGGTCTAATGACCCTTAAGAAGTTTACAATATGTTAGGGGGAGGAAGAGTTACAGTTCCTTCAAGAAATAAATCTATGAGGAAATCTATTATTTAAGTTGATAATGAAGGATGTTTTCAATTTTGGCACTCATCTGTGTTTTCATCTGTATAAGGGAAATGGATCCCTAATGTGGAATCTCCTCCAAGTGATGCTGATTCACAATTGATTTGTAACTGAGAAGGCTCTGTGGGACACTGAGATGTTAAGTGAATTCCCTAAAGTTGCACATCTTGATTTCTGAATCCAAGTTTTCCTGGCTCAAAGGCTGGCCCTTTAATATACTATGTCATGTTCCCTCTCAAGCAGGAATGTGTTTAATAGCAAAGCATAAAAATTAAGGAAATTATTTTTTGCTGTTTTGTCATTTTTCAGTCATGTATGATTCTTTATAATCCCATTTAAGTTTTTGTTGGCAAAGATTTTGGATCTGTTTGCCATTTCCTTCTCCAGGTCACTTTACAGCTGAGGAAACTGAGGTAAATAGGATGAAGTGGCTTGCCCAGGATTAATCAGCTAGTCAGTGTCTGAGGCCAGATTTGAATTCAGGAAAATGAGTCTTTGATTGCAGGCCCAGAACTCCATTCACTCTGCCAACTGGCTGCTCAGTAAGGAAAGCATAGGCAGGACACAAAACCTAAATTCAATTATATAAAGCTTCATAAGAAAATGCAATTTCTTATGAGCACTGGCACGTTTTAGCAGCAAGATTTTGTTTGAGACCCAGATAACTGGAAGTCAAAATCAGGTTCTGACATTAAAGTTTTAGAAGCTGTATGACTGTCACTAAAAGCAAATCAATAAATCTTTCTGATTTCTCCATCTGTAATTTCCCCATCTGTAAAATCATAGGATCATAGATTTAGAGAATAAAAGAATTATAATTCAGGGTGAGAAATGGAGATATCTTAGAGCATTTATGCTACCCATTTCACAAGGTTCTTGTAAGAAAAGCTCTTTGTGATCTTAAAGGAGGGAAGGGAATTCACATGTGCAAAAATGTTTGTGGTAGGTCTCTTTGTAGTAGCCAGAAACTGGAAACTGAGTGGATGCCCATCAATTGGAGAAAGGCTGAATAAATTATAGTATATGAATATTATGGAATATTATTGTTCTATAAGAAACAATCAGCAGATTGAATACAGAGGCCTGGAGAGACTTACATGAACTGATGCTGAGTGAAGTGAGCAGAACCAAGCGAACATTGTACATAGCAACAACAAGATTATATGATGATCAATTCTGATGGATGTGTCTCTTCTCACCACTGAGTTGATTCAGACCATTTCCAATGATCTTATGATGAAGAGAGCCATCTATACCCAGAAAGAAGACTGTGAGAACTAAGTGTGGATCACTACATAGTATTTTCACTCTTTTTGTTGTTGTTTGCTTGCATTTTATTTTCTTTCTCATTTTTTTTCGATTTGACTTTTCTTGTGAGGTAAGATATATTGGATATAATATATATTTTAGCATGTTTAACATATATTGGATAACTTGCTATCTAGGGGAGGGAGTGCGAAGAGGGAGGAAATTGGAACACAGGGTTTTGCAAGAGTTAATATTGAAAACTTATCAATGCATATCTTTTACAAATTAAAAAGCTTTAATAAAAATAAAAAAGAAAATTAAAAAAGAAAAGCTTTTTGTAAATTATAAAGCATTATATAAGGATGAATTCTTATTATTTGGAAGAATAATTTCCTATTAGAGGAGCGGACACTTCATTGTTGTTACTAAGTTGTTTTCAGTTGTATCCAAATCTTTAGGACCCCATTTGAGATTTTTTTGGCAGAGATATTGGAGTGGTTTGCATTTCCCTCTCTATCCCATTTTACAGTTGAGGAAACTGAGGCAAACAGAGTTTTGCGAGTTGTCCAGGTTCACACAACTAGTAAATGTCTGAGGCCAGATTTGAATTCATTAAGATGAGTTTCTTGATCCTAAGCTTGGTGCTTTATCCTTTGCACCACCTAGCTCTCCCCTGGGATCGTCAATACTGGGAATTTGAAATTGGAATGAAAAAAAAATTCCTTATGGAAAAGTAATTCTTCTTAGATAGGAAAGACCATGGGAGTTTTCTTCATTCTTTTTTCTCTGTTTCTTTCTCTATATCTGTCCCTCTTCCCTTTTTCTATACATTTCCTCTCTCTCTCCTCCCCCCATCATCTCTCTCTCTCTCTCTCTCTCTCTCTCTCTCTCTCTCTCTCTCTCTCTCTCTCTCTGTTTCTCTCTCTCTCCCTCTCTGTTTCTCTCTGCCTCTCTCTCCCTCTGTTTCTCTGTCTCTCCCTCTGTCTCTCTGTCTCTGTCTCTGTCTCTGTCTCTTTTCCTCAATTACATGTAAAAACAACATTTTGCTTTGGTTATATCTACACATTCATTTTTTTTAACCTATTTCCTTATGAATCATCTTGGGAGAGAAAAATCAGAACAAGGGAAAAATCACGAGAGAAAAAAAAGAACAGCAGGAAAAGGGGAAAAGTGAACATAGCATTGTTGATTTATACTCAATCTCATAGTTCTCTCTCTGGATGTAGATGGCATTTTCAATCCAAAATTTATTGGGATTGCCTTGGGCCAATGAACTGCTGAGAAGAAGAACCAAGTCCATCACAGTTGCTCATTATACAGTCTTGCTATTGCTGTGTATAATGTTTTCTTGGTTCTGCTTGTTTCACTCAGCAGCAGTTCATATAAATCTTTCCAGGCTTTTCTAAAATTAGCCTGTTCAGCATTTTTTTATGGAACTATATAATATTCCATTACTTTCATGTACCATAGCTTATTCAGTCATCCCCTAATTAATAGGTACTTACTCATTTTTCAATTATTTGCCACCACAAAAAAGCTGATATAAACATTTTTCACTTCTTTCTTTTTTTGATTTCTTTGGGATACTGACACAGTAGTGGATCAAAGAAGATGCAGTTTTATTGTTCTTTGGACATAGTTCCAAATTCCTCTCCAGATCATTTCACAGTTCCACCCACAATGAATTAGTGTCTCAGTTTTCTCACATCCCCTCCAACATTATCTTTTCTTGTCATTTTAGCCAATCTGAAAGGTGTAAAGTGGTACCTCAAAGTTGTTTTAATCTGCCTTTTTCTAATCAATAAAAGAACATTTTTCACATGACTATAGGTGGCTTTAATTTCTTTATCTGAAAGTTGTCTGTTCATATCCTTTCACCATTTATCAAATGAGGGAATGACTTCATTATCTATATATCTCTTTTTGATGCCTTAAAAAAAATCATGGTCATTTCCCAATATATTTCTTCTCCAAATGAACCTTCTGTTGTAAAAAACAAAAACAAAAACAAGCAGTTAAACAGTACAGACTGACAAAACCAGTACTTGGAATAGTGTATGCAACATTCTGCTCCCATGGTCCTTCACCTCTTATCAGAGAGGGAAATAGACAACACTTTATGAACTGTTTTTGTTTTTGTTTTTTTTTTTTTTTATATCAGACTGGCTTCTGCAATTAAATTGAGTCTGGCTGTCTTTCCTTTTCACAATAACATTAATTGATGCACATATTTTAGAGCTATTTTCTCTGTCTCCTGTTTTCCCTTAGTTTGTTCAGAAAAATCTGGGACTCGGCTACATTTTCATTGGGTGGCTTTCACTAGAAAAAGACCTTTGCCACAGGATGGCAGCAGAATCCCATGTGACAACATTTAACTGATGATTCCTGAAGAACTTATTTGCATTTTATCCCCTTTTTTCCCACACAGAGAGCCTCAGGGCAAAGTCAAGGCCAGACTGACTGAATCACTGCTTTGGCTTGGCAGGGAACAGGATGAAAGTTGGGGAGAGGGGCAAGTTTGGAAGGGGATAGTGGTGAGAGAGGGACGTCCCTTGGCACAGAGACTGGGGGCTTTGTTCTGTGTTGTTTCCCTGGAGGTTCAGATTCAATTTGTGAATGGAAGTGATTTGGGTGGTCTCCTCAGAGCAGCTGATTGTGCCCATCACAAAACCACCAAGGGAGAGCTTTTGCCTTTCAAAGAAAGTTGGACAGAGGCTGGCTGGCAAGCCAAAGCTGAGGCAAAAAGGGGAAATCCAAGGGTTAGATGGCTCCTGTAAAATAGCTGAGGTTTTCCCATGATGCTTGTCTAGAGTGACAAGCCCCAGGAACTCTTCCCATCAAACAATGATGAGAAGATTTACTGTTATGTACAAACATGCCTTTTTGTGTGAGGGTTGGGTGACCCAGAAGTAGAAATGACTATTTTTCTGGAGATCTACCCTTTTTTTCTTTTTGTGATCAGTCAGTGTCTTTTTTCTAAACTTTAGCCAATATCCTATTCTTATAGGAATTTGCTTGAATTTCTGTGTGGCATTGATCTGTAATTATGACTAACAAAAAATGAACCTTTAAAAATATGCAATAAAATATATATATAAACTAACATATATGGTGCTTTGAAGTTTGCACAGCACATTTCCTTCCAGTCATCCTGTGATATAGTTATTTCGAATAATAGGATCGCCATTTTATAGATGAAGAAACTGAGACTGAGTTAAAGTGATTTACCTAGGAGCAGTTAAGTTTCAGAGCTGATATGGACACCCAGCTGCTCCATAATCACCTCTCTCCTCGTGCTATTTCCTGCAACCTGCTGAGGAGAGCTGGAATCCATCCTTTACTCTCTATTCAAACAGCTGGTGCTCAAATTCAAACATTTATTGCCGTACATCTGGACTGTCAAAATTGCCTCCTAATTGGTTTTTTTGCTTCAAGTTTCTCCCCTCTCTGTCGAGCTGCCAAAACAAGATGCTGCACACCTAGGTCTGACCATATCATGTTCCTTTTCAATACATCCACTTGGATATTGATGCTTTTGCATCGGCCATCTTTCCTTCCTGGCAAGCACCATTTCCTTACCTTGCCTCTGAGACTGCTTAGCTCCCTGCAAAGATCAGCTCGGGTATCTTTTATATAAAGTCTTTTTCTGACCTTCTTTGTTGTGACTGTGGTGGTTGTTTTTATTATTCTCAAATTATTTTTGGATAATTTATGGTTACATGTCGTACCCTCCAGTAGAATGTAAGCTCTATAAGACCAAAACCTATTTCCTTTACATACCTCTTCTCACACCCATAACATATAATATGCATCAACATAAACATAGGAAGGCCATAAAATATACATATTTAAATATATTATTTCATCAATCATAAAATATATATTATAATAAATTAATATAATATAACAAATAAATTCTATAATAATAATAATAAAATAGATTAAATATATATGTACATAGATGATATATAAATATAAATACATATACTTATGTATTTACACATATACGTGCATATATTGATGCTTTTTATTGTTGTTTAGTGGATTAGTTTTGTCCAACGTTATGACCCCACTTGGAGTTTTCTTGCCAAAGGCACTGGAGTGATTTGCCATACCCTTCTCCAGCTGATTTTACAGGTAAAATGGCCAAATTGGCCAGTAGGATTAAGCCTGACTAGTAAGTGTCGAAGGCCATATTTGAACTCAGGTCCTCGTGGCTCCTGGACCAGCACTGAGCTCCCCTGGACACCTGTATGTGTGGATGTACATATACCTACGAAATATCCATACATCTCCTAGCACAATAATAGGTGCTATGGAATGAATTGCTTTAATTAAAGCTATACCTACCTGACAACCTGACCTGGTTGTTAACTGTGGCCCTTCGATGATACTGATATGACTGCTCAAGAAGCCAGATGTAACTGTTGGCCCGTCATCTCACCACATTATAAATGTTTGGACTGGACCATCACCCTGAAAACTTTCATCGTTCCGGGGAAATTAAAACCATATTTAATCGGCTGGCCTGCTTGAGTCAATTTTCGACTCTGCTTATCTGCACTTTGTCGGCCTAAATTAAAGCATCTCAAGTGTACGTTGGACTGACCAAGGAGAAGATTTTGGAAGCTTCCTGTGGCTGATAAAAACCCTTGGCTGCCTGTTTATTTCCCTGAGGGCAGGCTCATTGTGGAGGCCATAGCCATGTATTGCCTTCAGAGCGGCTTATGTCTTGCCCTGGAACACAGCCATCAATGTCTAGGAGTTCTTGGCTGGTTGCCTCTAAGACTGATTATGCTCATAACCTGTTAAATGAGTGTCTCAGGGAAGCAGTCCTGGGGTGAGGACTAATGTAACACAACTTCCAGTTTCTTTGCTTTCAAGCATAAAATAGAGCAAGAGGGACAAGTACTTGGGATTTAAGATGAATGAGCATCTTTCCCCTTCCTCCAGGAAGGAGTCAGTGAGGGATAGTAGAAGGGTAGTGATCTGAAAGTCAGAAACAAATTTTTTTTGTGTTAGACGATAAAATTGCCAGAATAAATGTAATGTCCAGAAGGTAAAGGGTGCTAACGGTCCACTGGGGCCTTGTTCAGATCTCCTCTGGACAATTCTGGGCCATTTTGGGGTGAAAGAAAAACTAATCCTGAGTTTGATCAGGATGGTAAAAAGGTTCAAAATCATCCTACATGACTGCCAATTGAGTGAATTAGGATTTGCTTAACCAAGAATCCTCTGGGAAGAGACACGATAACATGGCTGCAAATGGGAAAAGGTGTAGAAGGGCAGACCAGGATAATTTAAGGGGCTATCGCAAAGCAAAATTATGCCTTTTTATGCTACTATCTTTTAAAAATGTATTATTTTTTAAATAAAAAAATATTTGCCTTCTTCCATTGAACCCTCCTTTATAATAAAGAAAAATAGTTGGAAAAAATAAAGAAAAATAGTTGAAGATAAGGTGGATTAGCAGGCAGGGCACTGGACTTGTAATCAGGCATCTTCAGGTTCAAATCCTGTCCTTGAACATTACTAGCTGTGATCCAGAGCAAATCACTTAATCTGTCTATGTCTCAGTTTCCTTATTTGTAAAATGAGGAAAATTAATTGTATGATCTATGGTCTTATGAAAATTTACTGAATAGTAATTTCTAAACTTATTTTTTTCTAGTGTGAACCTCTTATTGTAACAAAGTGAGTTCATCAATAATGATAGTGTTTAAATGAGAGATGTCATTTGCAAGGATGTTGGAGAAGGCATTTCCATTCAACTATAGTTTGGAATGGACGTGCAAACTTGAGCAAAGTCTTCACTTCTGTGAATCTCAATTTTCCTTATCTGTTGAATGGGGCTGACAATAATTGCTCTGCCCTCATCACACTATAGTCATAAATAAAGCACTATAGAAATGTGAGCTGTTACTTATTGTGGTTTTTTTTTTTTTTTTTGGCTCTTCTATTGTGTGCTTTAAGTAGGAGGTTGCACATGATTGTTTTGCACTAGAGTCAATATTATTTTCCAATTTGACTGGAAGAAGGTACATTCTCAATCATATTGGCAACTGAAAAACTATTTTGTTTGAATGGTGTCTTTTAAAATATTGGAACATTCAAAAAAAAAGTGTACCCTTAATGAAAAAAATGTGTGTATGTTATTTGGAATGGAAATACGTGTCAGATTTTTTTTTAAGCTCTGAAAAGGATTAGAGAAAAAGGCCAGAAAAGATTATGTGAGTGTGTTTGTATGTCAGCATCAAGGGGAAAAAATGAGAGGAGGAAAGAAAAACAGATGTGTGTCTGAAAATACCTCAACCATCAATAATTGAAATAGTTTTTTAATTAGTTAAGACCATGATGTGAGATTTCAAAAAGAAATGGTTAAACTCCAAGATCTAATCCCTAGAGAAGACATGAGAAAAAGGGCCAGTCTCCTTTCATTGGAGAAGTAGAGGACCATAACTGTGGAAAAGGTTGGTTGCATCTGGTGGCAGAAGTGGTTGTACAGTTTTGTTTAATTATTTTTCTTTCTTACCAGAGAAACATTTTGGGGTGGGGTAGAGGCAGGGAGGATAGAGAAGGAAAGAATAGTAGTGTATAATTTGGAAATCTAAAAACAAAAGCCATTAAGGAAACCTTTTTTTAAGTAAACAATTAGTCTATGTTTTAAAATTATGGGCACCAGGTATAAGGTGGTATGGCATAACAACTAGAAAGTCAGTCTCAAAGTCAGGGAGACCTAACTTCAAATTCTGCCTCTGACACAAACTGGCAGAGAAGATGTCCATCTACATTAGAAAAGGAATTTCCTTATTTGGAAGTTTCCTTTCTAGTGATATCAGTTTTAGTTTGAATTTCTGTGTTCCTGAGAAAGGCTTGAGAGAAATGGTCCTGGATAAGAATATCTATTTACATTTGTTCTTACTGGAAAGGTGACTTAAAAATATTTCTACTATGAAATTTAGTTGTTTGTTGTTCAATTCTTCTGACCCCATTTAGGGTTTTCTTGACAAAGATATGAGAATAGTTTGCCATTTCCTTCTCCAGCTCATTTTACAAAGGAGGAAAATGAGGCAAACAGAATTCAGTAACTTATCCAGAGTCACACAACATAAGGATCTGAAGATGAATCTTCATAACTCCATACCCAGTACTCTATTCATTGTGTCACCTAACTGCCTGTTCACACTAACTTTATTGTTCAGTAATTTTTTGTTGACTGACTTCCTTTTAGTGTTTGATTATCATGTGTAGATACAGTCATGAAATGTCCACCTGGAAATTAAAAAAAAATTATTTTTAATTTATGAAATAAAACAAGCATTTTCATAACATAACATAATAAAAAAGTGATTGCACATGAAACTACAAATCAATTATATGTAACTTGCTATGTATAATTTTATATATATATATACAAATATATAATTTTAAATATATAATAAAATTTTCAGGTAATTTTTTTCCTTTCTTTTTCTTCTCTCCTTTTCCTTTGCCACCCTAAAGATGGACTACTACTAGACATTAAGATGTATATGTACAAAAAACATTCTATACGTACTTTTTATTTATGAATTCTTTCTCTGGATTCAGATAGCATCTTCCTTCACACATCCTTGTAGTTAATTTGGGTATTTGTAATAGTCAAAATAACTTACTTGCCCAAAGTCATTCTTAAAACACTATTGGTGTTATTATATATGACATTATTTTGTTTCTGATTATTTCTCTCTTCATTATTTCATACAAGTCTATCCATGTTTTTTTTTAATTCATCATGTTTATCATTTTTAATAGCACCATCACATCCATATTAATTAAATAAAATAAATTACTGAAAAGGGAATTCTGTATACTAACTTTCTGATTTTGATGGAAAAAGAAAGGGAAGACCATGAAGAGGGCAAAGGTGAGGGGGGTAGAGAAGAAAAGAAAATTTAAGATAGACGGGACTGTTTCCTCCCTTTCTTGCCCTACTTCCCAGTGGCTCCACTGATTTTACACGAGAACACTTTCTTCCCCCGGGTGCTCTCCAATTAAGCCACAGATGAGCTTAGGGCTCCAACCTGTGGCCATCCAGTAGACTGCTATTTCTGTTTATTTTTTCCATCAGAATCAGAACTCTTAAATTTTAGTGGTTTCTCATCATTAACCCCCAACCCCTTTTAAATTTAGTCTTCCAGGGTCCCATCCTGTGGATTTCCTTCTATCTATGACATGCCTCCATCCCCTTCTCTCTGTCCCTTCATTCATATCCTTGTCCTGGTTATGACGCCACCAAAATTGCTCAGTTCCTCAGGATTTGGCTACACAGAGCCTAGCATTGTATATTCTGTCCTGGAGAACACCCTCAGAGTGATCCTGTAGGAAGGGGTGACTGGCTAGCCGTGGGCCCTGGGGTCAAGTGTGGCCCTCCTAGAATGAAATGGTGCTTTTTGGCCCCCTGGAATGAAACGGGGCTTTTCCTTAGTCCCAGCTGATAACAGAATACAATCTTCACTTTGGAAATATGTAGACGTCAAGCCCTTCAGGCAGAGAAATGAGCCTTCCACTCAATTTCCCACAAAAACTATTTATCATTGATCCTTTTGGAACAGTTATCACAATGCTGATTTCTGCTGTGAATGATTTTTTTGTTGCTTTTTTGGGGGCAGGGCCTCTGATTTGTTTGGGGGGTGTAAGTTACTTCCTTCTGGGAAATTCTCTCTTCCAATGCAGACCAGCAATTGTTCTAATTCTAAATTCTAGTCATATAGAGCTGTCTGGAACACTGAGAGGTTAAGTGATTTGCTCAGGACCACATAAGCAGTCTGAATGCTTTTGAACCCAGGTCAAAACTCCTTCAGACAGTAAAGCAATTCTTTATTTACTCTGCCAAGCAGCCTGATTTGAATGGGGAAATATTTGAGGCAAGTATTGGGGGAAAAAGGAGAGAGAGGAGTTTGGGACTGGGAAATGGAAATGCTGGAGAGGCTTCCTGGGGATTTTCCAATATATCTGACAGAGCCTGGGAACCAGGGGGATCTTGATTGCCTTTGAGGCTTTGTGGAAGTATAAATCAGCTAAAATGAATACAAGTCCTGTTAGTACTATAAAGAACATCAGGTTTTGTATCAGAAATCCTGAATTCTAATTCTGATTATGCAACTCACTATCTGTTGAGCTTCTCTAAATACAAAAGGGGGCAGCAGTTAAATGGCCTCAAAATGTTATAATCTTAGCTCTTTGATAAATAAATTGCTTATAGGAGAGTGATATTTGCTACATTTTTTTTTTTTTGTGATCAATAAAGGAATGACCTGTTCTTGTTCTACAGAGAATGGAAATTGAAAGAAAAATACCTCTTGTATTCCAAAATAGGGACTTGAACTTTTTGTAATTTTCATTTAAATTTTGTTAGGCTTGGATCTATTAGCTAATCTATCTTCCAATACACTGTTTAATATAGCACTGAATAAATGACGCAAGTTGTCAATGGATGAGTGATCAACTAATGGCTCTGCTAGTAATCGATTTTTTTTTTTCAATAAAGTTTCATAAACTAAAAAAAATGTTTATTCCTATGGGATAGCTTATCTTTCCTTATCCAAATGATTACTAGCGTTCACATCTAACACTATAAATTAATGATTTTGTCTTCTGATTCTTCATTGGGGTATCACAAAAATAATGATGCGAATGCTACAGGCTTTCTGACTTTCTTAAAAATTTTTGAAAAGATGCTTCCTGACCTAATCTGTGAAAGATTTTTTTAGATGTTATTTAGCCCCTTATGAAAGTTTGCCTTTGAGGCAGCCAGGAGGTACAGGGGTTTGATATAATGTCAGTAAGTTCTGAGTGAATCCTGCCTCAGACACTTACCAACTATGTGAATCTGGATAAATCACTGCACTGATATGTCTTAGTTTTCTCATCTGTCAAATGAAAATAATATTTTCTAGGGTTCTTGTGCTAATTAGTTGAGAGAAAATCTGTAAAGCATTTTTCTAAATCTTTTTTTTTTTTTTTTTGGCTGAGGTGATTGGGATTAAGTGACTTGCCCAGGGTCACACAGCTAGACAGTATTAAATGTCTGAGGCCACATTTGAACTCAGGTCCTCCTGACTTCAGGGCTGGTGCTCTGATCACTGCACCACCTAGCTGCCCCAATTTTAGCAAATATTAAAACATTATGTGTTAGCGATTATAATTATGATCGTGTGCATGATTCATCAGGTGAATGAAGGTAGGGGGAAGGGAATAAATATTTACATAGCATTTATATTCCATGCACATATGCTTTTTAATGAATATTATCTCTTTTGAACCTCACATTTTGTCCCCATTATATAACTATGAAAACTGAGGCAAATAGTAGTTTTAAAAGTAGTTTGTCCAGGTATCTCAGTTAGGAAGTATGTGAGTCTGGATTTGAAGTCAGGCCTTTATGATTCCAGATCTGGTGCTCCAGCCATTGAGTCACCACTGCATGGGAATGATAATTGCAAAGACAAATGGTCTGAATGGAAACTTTGGGGGAAGAAGAAAATGGGGACCCATGGGCAGCTTTTCACATTTGTCATTTGATCTTGGGATTCATTGAGTGTATCAGAGATATTTGACTCACATTAATGGCACATGGACAAGCTCCAGTAAACTAGAGGTATCAAACATCCCCGTAATTGGATTAAAACAGAATTGGAAAATTTTTAGCAAAATAAATAAAATATAGTAGCACATAGATAATGTTAACATGTGGTTTTCTAAATCAATCATAGCCCCCTGGTATCCTTAGGTATGGTTTAGTTTGCTATTTTTTTCTATTTGAGTTTGATACCACAGAGGAAAGGATAGGACTTTATTATTCTCCCTCTTCCAAGAGTCCCTTCCTTCTCCTCTGTCAATATTACTCAGTCTGTACCATTCCAAAATTGAGATTTTTACTCTACATAGGACTTATGCTAAAGATTTATTTCCAATGATTACCAATACTATATATTAAAGAAAAATACCACACTGCAAGGTGAGCTAATGTAAAACTATTTTTTTTTATTGAAAATACATCTACAAAGTAATGTTTCTCAGTCCACACTGGATGTATCTACCTGCAAAGCCAATAAAGGGTAGAAGGGGATTATCCTAGAGGACCTGAATTCCATAAGAAATAGTTAGTATTAAAAAACCCCCAAATCCCAAGATATGTGTTGTGTCACAATCCATTTTTCTCCAAAGATGTCATCGAAAGACAGCCACTTGCATGAAGTCTTTGCAGTGTATTTTCCAAATACAGCCACAATAAACATTAAATGTTACTCCATATAGACTAACATTAACTTTTTATCTGCACATAATGCACTGAATTTCTATAAAAATAGTTCTAATTACATATCAGAGGATGTGTATGTCTAGATATTCAACCTGTTAGCAAAAGCAAATCCATCTTTTGCTGCTTTCAGTTATAGACTCAAGCACAGCTTGCAATGTCTGACAGCTCCCAGATGATCACTTTCACTGAATTATTTCTAAGCGAGGGGGGAAATTATACCTATCTCTTGACTCAAAATTGAGGAGTTGCTTTGTTTTAACTAATGCTCTCTCTCTAAGTCCAATGAACAACATCTCAATAATCATCTGATATTTCTCCTGGGAACAAGCATGACATAACCAAATATTGTAAATAATTGGATGAGTAGAATTCTAACCCAAAGAAATGTCTCTTTCCTTATTCACTGAATATTTGGTTATAAAAATAGTTTTTACATGCAGGCCCTCACTCAACTTTCAATCTCTCCGTCTCTAACTACATTGTAAACCTCTTCCATTTTGACTCCTTCAAAATGCATAAAAAACGAAAACACCTAACATCGATATTTTGATCTTTAGGTTTCCTTGGGGAACAATTTTGGACTGAGCAGAAAACATATCAGAGTAAAGAGTATTTTAAATCTCTCCCCTTTTTTATTCTTTCCATTTATATTCCCCACTGGAGACCCATAATATCACTCTTTAAAATTCTTTTTACATTTCTGAAACATTCCATCCTTTCACTATCTTGCTATTCATGTTTTTTCTAGTGCCAGTAAAAGCTTAAGCACTCCATTAGTTTTCAGTTTTATTTTCTAAATTACTATTCTTAGTAGATATAGTGGATAACAATTCTCCCTCCTCCCCTCCCCCCCAAAAAAAATTAAATTTCCCCTATTGGGAAAAGAAGGAAGGGCAGTTTGACCTCTTACTTCTCTTCTTTCCCTTTCTAAAGCATGGGCAGGATGTTTGGTGAAGTTTCACTCCTGAATAGACCTATCTCTTGGTACTTTGCATAGCTGCCCACTTGGAAAAGATGGCTTCCGATCTAGGACTAGGGAACCACCCTCCCATGTCTACCTTAGACATAATCCTCCCTGGAGGATAATCTCCTCTAAGAAATGTCTTTTATTGCAAGATGCCAGGAAAAGACACAAGGGTGGTGATTTTTAATGGCCAGCAGTCCCTAAGCTGGCCTTTTCCTGTGCTCTGGAGCATAGTGAGATTAGTAAAATGAGACAGGAAGTCACAAACTAGATAAAGACAGATTCTGATTGACCATCTTTTATCTGGTTGCAGTTACATCAAGTTAATTATATTTTGGGACCTAACCTGGACTGTGTTCTATGGATCCAGAAATTCTGAAATAGGAATTAAGAAAAAATATATTTCCAGCCTCTTCTACCTAATTTTGACTTTCCAGCTTATAAAAAACAAGATCACATTTACAGGGTTGTATGTGTCATATACACTTGCATTTTTCTGTTGACTTGGTCAACTTCCTTTCTGATCTCTTTTTGCACATACCCAGGCAAGACCAGTAGATAAACTGTTCATTTTTTTTTCCTTTCTTTTGAGAAACAGAATGACAATCATACATTTTGGCCCCATCAAAACTTTGTTGACATTTTAAAATGCTATCCAATTAGGAAGAGAGAGCAAAATAAGGGGTTTCTGGAAAATGAGATACAACCGGATGGAAAAGTTATATTTCATTGCGTCAGTTTACATCTTAGTTTCGCTATCAATGGGTTTTTCAGTCTCATTTTCCTGGGAGATGAGCTGATAGGGTTTCTTCATTTCATTCTCTTCGATCACAGAATTACCCATTTCTGCATCTTGGTTCTTCAGCTCATGTCGTGATAAGTGCTCAACAATTCCTGCCCCAAGAGAGTCTCCTAGAACATTGGTGGTTGTACGAAGGCGATCCCTAGGGGATAAAGAAAGGAAGGAAATCAACTGCACTGCCAATGTGCCCACTTCCACTTTTTTTAACCAGGCACTTTTCTAGGATCTCATCCCCATGGCTTTAACTTTCACCCACTGTATCCAACCTTGCAAAATCGAGCCCACAAATGGAGTTTGTTTTTTGTTTTGTTTTTGCCCCAATGGCCTCAGTGTCTAGCATTTGCTTTGTACATAATTGGTACTTAATTCAAAGGTCTGTCAAATTGAACAGGTCTCACTCTACCCTGATTTGATGATCTACAGCAGGAGCTAGATGGCTCAGTGGACCGAGTGTCAGACCTGGAGTCAGGAAGACCCATCTCCCGAAGTGAGTTCAAATCTGGCCTCAGATACTTACTAGCTGTGTGACCCTGAACAAGTCACTTAATCCTGTAGGCTCTATTTTTCTCATCTATAAAATGAGCTGGAGAAGAAATGACAGGATATTCCAGCATCTCTGCTGAGAAAACCCCAAATGAGGTCACAAAGAATCAGATACGACTAAACAATAAAAATCTCTGGTGTATTCTCATTTGGGCTAGCAATTTTTCTAGTCTATTTTTCTTATCCCCCTTACTTACTTACAATGCCTAGTCCAACCTTTTCATTTCTCCTCTGGCCCTCACCCCAATGTCTCACTGTTAGCAAAGAGCATTCATTAAGTTTTCTATTTAGTATCACAGGATCAAAGAATGTAGAACTGGGAAAACTTTAAAAATCATGGTCACCATCCCACTTATTTAACAGATAAAGAAGCTGAGGTTCCAAAAAACATAATATAATAGGATCATAGATCTAGACCTGGAAGTGACTTCAAAACCATTCAATACTCTCATCTTATAGATAAAGAAATGAAGATTCACAGAGGTTAAAATATTTGCTGAAGGCCAGGTTAACCCTATTTGCCTCAATTTTCCCATCTGTAAAATGAGCTGGAGAAGGAAATTACAAAACCACACAGTATCTTTGTCAAGAAAACTCCTAAATGGGGTCATAGAGTGTCACCTAAAACTGAAAATGACTGAATAACAACAAAAATGGATGAGCTGGGAAGACCAACTCCATCAAATATCAACTTTTTCAGTGCTTCTGATACCACTTTGATACTCTAATATACTTATACCACAATTCTCTGTATATATGTATATAATCTATGAGTGGATCAGGCCTTTAATCTACTATACACAATTGCAGAACAGCTTTATTTCCCCTCTGGATCTGATTAATACATAGGCAGTAAGTAAATTTTTGTTTAGTAAGTGAATGAATGAATGATAATGAATGAATTTCACTGTGATTCCCAACTTGTTTAGAAAGCTGGTTAATTTATTTACGATAGCCCTCTAAATTTAATTCTGGAAAAAAATTTTTGTGCGACTGGTAATGTGCTTCTAATTGCAGCTGTTAGCCTCAGATTACCCATAATTGATCAGAAGCTATTTAATGGCTGAAGTAGTTTTGGAGATTCTTTCTTTCCTTTTTTTTTAATCTTGGAGACTTCCTCCTGCCTTAGTATTTATTCCTCCTTCTTTTTCCTTTCTTATGATTCTCACTTTCTTTTGTACTGTGAAATCATTTATGAAATGTTTATTTAAAACCTCCCCCTGCTTCCCATAGTAATTCATTCCTTATTCAGTGCTGGGAGTTTCTCTCTCTCTCTCTCTCTCTCTCTCTCTCTCTCTCTCTCTCTCTCTCTCTCTCTTTCTCTCTCTCTCTCTCTCTCTCTCTCTCTGTCTCTATGTGCCTCTCTCCCTCTCCTGATAGCACTTGACATAATCTATCAGCTATGCTCATTCCTCCAGGTCATTCATGTATGGAGCTGAATTCAATAATCTGGCTCTATGATAAACTAAATCAATCCATCAACAAGCCTTTATTAAGCTTCTATTCATGAGCCAGGCCCTAACTGTGATAAACACTCTTAGCACAGTATACATTCTCATCCCTTCTATTGGTGGCTATGCTCATCCTGAAAAGAGAGTTTTAGAAGAAGAGAATGTTGTTAGAAGGAATGAATAAGAAAAATTCAACTGAGGAGGGGAAAAGAAGAAACCATGGACCTCAGGAGTTGGTATCTGAGGACACCAGGATGTACAATTCTGTCTCTGAATGTGCCCTGGGGACCAACATAGCTAATGACTGCCTCTCTTCCTCTAACTGTTACCCATCTTCCCCCCTGACTGTATTTCTGACTTTTTCCATGTTCAGTTAAGATATAAACCAGTGGTTCTCAAAGTATGGTCTAGAGAATCCTGGGGATCTCTGAAACCCTTTTAGAGGGTCTACAACGCTTTGGAGAGATCCTCAATAATTTTTAATAGGATAAAGATATTAACAACAAAAGTTTGAGAACCATTGAACCATCTGTGTATCATATTATGCTACTGAAATGGGGAACAAAAACCAGAAGGATGCCCTAGCTCAAGTGTGAAAATTAATGTTTTTGTGGCTTAGTTGTTGATAGTGAGATAATGTTTGTGCTGATCTACACTTTAGTCTGCCGAACAGAACACTTTCTTAGTCACTAAACTGCTTTTCTAAATGAAAGGTGTAAGAGCCAGCCATGTTGTACAGATGGATAAAGAAATGAGGACTCATGGCAGCTTTAATTTGTGAATTCAGCCTTTGACTCTAGATAGGGGCCAGGCAGCAGAGAACAAGGGTCGTGTAGTTCTTGGTGGGACGCCCCTCCCATTGGGCTGTGGAAGCCTGCAGAACTCCCTGGCCACGGGCGGGGTGCTGGATGCTTCTGGATCATACTCACAGGAACCAGTCCACAGCAATGATGAGGGTGATGTCGTCCGTGGGCAGCCCCACGGAGGTCAGCACGATGACCATCGTCACCAGCCCTGCCTGAGGGATCCCAGCAGCTCCAATGCTGGCAGCTGTGGCTGTGATGCTGTTAAATGAGGCACCAAGCAGAGAGAAAAATGTGTCAATGTTTGGAAAGAATTCATCGCTGTGCAGAGTAAACACTGAAAAACATTGCCCACACCAGTATGACTAACGTAGGGCTTTCATCGCGTGGAGCAGGAGTGGTGAGGCTGTTCTAGGAACTGTAAACCAAGCACTCTGATTAGTTCTCATAAGCAGGAGGTTCGGAGATGAGGTTCTAATAAGCATCCAGGGCTTTTTGATTTCATGTGGGCACTAGAGTATACAGATGCTAACTTTCATAGACTAACAGAGATGGGTACATTTCTAATCTGGAAGACTGACCCACGACCTCATGGACAAACAACTAACTTCTCCGGGGCCCAGCCCACCTTGAATTTATTTAGGAAGTTTATATTCTGGAGATTCCACACTCAGATGAAAATCATAGGTCTGGATTAGAAAAAAAATAAAAGTGACATAGTCGGGTCTATCACTTGGTGGTGCCTTGGGAATAACTTTGAGGAATGAATCAATCCAGTTCTGATAATGTCTGATTATCAAAATCAATAATCCTCCCCAATGGGTCAAAGGGCATAGAGGCAATTATCAAGGAAAGGAAGGAAGGTAACAAGCGCTTATTAAGTACCTATTATGTGCCAGGCACTGAGCTACAATCTTTACAAATATTCTCTCTTTTGAGTTGTACAACAACCCTGAGAGATAAGTGCTATTGTTATCATCATTTTACATGAGGAAACTCAAGTAAACAGAAATTAAATGAGGGACTGAATGAGTTCACTTAAGAAGCTTCTGCTAATAAATTGCTGGTTTAATAACCACAGATGGTCAATGAGAAAATGTTATGATTTATGCAACATCATATCAACATATTTCTGGCGGTCAATAGATTTATTTTTTCATGATGTAAAGAAAAGTTGGAACTGGAATAAAAAAAGACAGGAAAAAAGAAAATAGTTTTAAAGCAGAGACATTATAACGTGATGAATGGGGAAGAGAAATAACTCGTAAATAGGTGTATTGTAGATTCCCTAATTCTTGACTAATTAAAGTCTGAATTTCAACTGGAGAATCTTTTTGTCATGAATGGCTTCAATGAAAAAAAATTAGATTTAAAAGGTATTAAAATTTTTGTTTTGTACAAGAATGTGTTGTTCTATATGACTCTTGTGTGCTTTTTATGTTGTGATTTATTACAATTGGAGATTTGCAGAATTTTTTATTTTCGTATTGAATCATGTTATTTTTGTATAATTTAAGTAAACAGCTGGGTTAATTCATCATTTTGTTCTTTTAATAAAATAAAAGGATAGAGTTCATTTTGAATGCAAGTTGCCTTTATTATAAAATTGAGTTGGCCTTAGTTATGTAATGTCTTGCATGATAGTCTTTAGCTAGCCTTTTTAGCTGTTGACATATTTATTGAAACTTATTTTTTAAAGGATTTTCCCCTTCTTTTTGTTTTTGGTAAACTATTCACAACTTAAGTGGCTACAAATGTGTTGGAGGAGAGAGTTGGAGATCTTACGGGTAATTCTGAAAACTAAATGTTAATCCCTAATCAAGCACTGTGCAGCTTATTAAATTTAAAGATCCCCTGGACCCATTAACAGTGTTTACAGCAATTAGTAACACTGTTTATTGTTTGTGTTAATACAGTATGTCATTTTGAGTTTGTTATTAAAGGTCTTCATTTGGCAAGATTTATCTTTGAGTTTCCTTAATTTATGAATACTATTTGATCTCATTAATATGTTGAATTTAATTTTGTCATAGTGCTATGAAATGACATTCTTTTCATTTTGTATATTTTTTTCCTCAGAGCAAAATCTTAAAATCTGATGTCTTCTAGAAGAAGATGAAAGAAAAAGTACTCCAGATTGCTTATAATGAGGGGAATGAAAATTAAATTAAAACATGTCTGAAATTCCACCCTACACCCACTGTAGATTGGCAAAGTTGATAAAAATTAAAAGTGACTATTGTTGGAGTCATCTGAGAGGAAAGGCCTACAAATGCCCTATTAGTGAAGCTATAAATTTGGCCAAGACACTCTAGAAAATAATTTGGAACTATATGACACAAAAATAACAACACGGTGCTTACTCTAATCTAGCAATACCACTACAAAGCCTATATCCCAAACAGATTAAGGAAAGAGGAAAAGAACCCAAATTTAATAAAATCATAGATCTACTCTTTGTTGGAGCAAAAAACTGCAAACAAAATGGGGGGGGGGAATCCATCAATTGAGGAATGGCTGAAAATATAATGAAAGGAATGGATTCAGAGAAATGTAAAAAGATTTGTATGCACTATTGCATAGAGATGTGAGTAGAACCAAGAGAATATATAATAACTACAATATTATAAGGAAAAGTTTCTCTGAAAGACTTAACTCTGAACAATGCAATCGACAATCATGATTCTAGAGGATCTTTGATACAGGATAATACCCAACCCCTGAGGGAGAGATGATCTACTCAAGATGCAGGTGAGACATAATTTTTTCGACATGGTAAGTGAGAAAATTTGTTTTGTTTAACTATGCACATTTGTAATAAGAAAAGATTTAAACATTTATTTGTTTTGGTGAAGGATGATGAGAGACTGGTGAGAGGAAGGAGTCCTGGTGATAATGAAGTTAAGAAAAAGAACAGAGTCCCCCTGAAATAGTTTTTTAAAAGGTTCAGAAGAGATCACAAGGAAGTTAAAGAGGGAGAGACAAAGAGAAAGGGAACAGACATTTATTAAACACTCACTATATTCCAAGCAACGGACTAATTGATTTCAAATTATTATCTCATTTGAGCCTTGGAAATTTGAACACTTGGATATAGGTATTATTATCCTTATTTACAGTTGAGAAAGTTGAGGCAAGTGATTTGCCCAGGGTCACACAGTTAATAAGTGTCTCAGGTTGGGTTTAAATTCAAGTCTTCCTCACTCTAGGTCCAGTGGTCTCTGCCCACTGTATCACCTAGTTCCTAAACAGGACAACTTTGGAAATTAACCATTAAATGTATTATATATTTGTAAAATGTGATTTCATATACAATCCTATTTGCAACGTTCATATTTGTTGGAACTAGAAAAGTACAGAATAATAATAAAAAAGTAAATGGCACACTGGGTATAGCGTCTGTCTTGAAGTCAGGAGGATCTGAGCTCAAATGTGATATCAGAACCTCACTAAACTGTGTGATGCTGGGCAAGTCACTTAACCCTATTTGCCTCCATTTCTCATCTGAAAAAAAAAAAGAGCTGGAGTAGAAAATAGCAAACCATTCCTGTATCTTTACCAAGAAAACTCCAAAGAAGCTCCCCAAAAGTCAGACACAATATAGCAATAACAACAAAAACTTAAACAATCAACAATTCAGATTTTTTATTATCATTCTATATGCAATCTCTCCCCCCCTTTAATTTCCCAAACTTTAGGCTTTGCTCCCATCTTTTAAAACTATTTTAAAGGAAAATATTGCACGTACACACACAGTCACCCCCACCCCCACACATACATGTACACAGTTGTGTCTACACATTTACCTGATGGTGATAATCTGTCCAAAGTTCAGTTCAAAGTTATTAACTTGAGCAATGAAGATGGCAGCAAGGGCCTCATACAGAGCAGTCCCATCCATGTTGATTGTGGCACCCACTGGTAGGACAAATCTAGTCACACGTTTGTCCACTCCATTGTTCTCTTCCAGGCACTTAAAAGTGATGGGCAGAGTGGCGGAACTGATGGACAGTTAAACAGGGGTGAGAACAGAAGGAAGCATTATTTGGGATATGACATTTATGGTACTATGGTTCTCTGTTAGGTGCTAATTTGCTATTAAGAAAGCAATTAATTTTTTTGCCCCCTTTAAACACAAGAATAGAGTCATTAGCAAAATGACAATTCGGAGATCCTTAAATGTATGTCCCTTCCATCAGTTAGGTTGCAGATGATTCTCTCTGCAACGGCTCACTTTGTGGGAAACATAATTATTCTCCTTTTACATGTAAACTTGGAAGAGATGAGGGAAATGGCAGCTCATCCTTCTTCTGAGGCAGAGAAGACAGACTTCTGTCACCCAATTAAATCCAAATGGAAATTGTATTATCAAAGAAGCAATTTAATCAATTCACATTTCTGAAAGTTAAATTTAAAAATTTCATATATCAAGCTAAAAACAATTTTAAAAATAAGATGGAAGATGATTTTAATAATAAGTATTTTAATTTTAATTTTAATAATAAGTATATGAGTAAAACTGAACTCTGTAACGATAATGATCAAAGTTGATTCTAAGGAAAAGTTTTTTTTTTTTCCCCCCTGAGGCAATTGGGGTTAAGTGACTTGCCCAGGGTCATATAGCCAGGAAGTGTTAAATGTCTGAGGTCAAATTTGAACTCAGGTCCTCCTGACTTCAGGGCTGGTGCTCTATTGACTTAGCTGCCCCAACTCTAAGGAAAAGTTAAGAAAAAATACACCTTTTATGAAGTGTGAAGGGTGAAGAGCTATGGTTGTGGAATACTGTATATGCTGTCAGGCAAGATTGTTATGTTCCTTTTGTTAAAACTAAAATAATTTTTTTCTCTTTCTTTTTAATAATAGCTTACTGAGGAGGGGTATATTTGAAAATGAAAGTGTTATAAAAAACAAAAAGATATTAATAAAATAAGATAAAATGATATAATAACAATGCCTTACATCTATATAATGTTTTTAAACATTTACTGACAATAAATCATAATTTCATGACTCTCCCCCAGTTTAAGAAGTTTTTGTTTATCTCTAGTTCGTCCCTTTATGTGACCATAATATAAAGGGTAGCTTTGAAACTAATGTTTAACAAGGTTTTGCAAGGGTGTATGTTGAAAAATTACCCAAGCAAATGTTTTGAAAATAAAAAGCTTTATTTAAAAAAAGAAACTAGTCTTTAGTATTTATTACATTTTTTTAAAAAAGTAAACTGTGAAATGGAAATTCATGTTTAATACTGAATTCTCATTTTATGTTATGCCTCTCAGATCTTCATTTAGAATAGGAATAAGCCCAGTGATGGTCCAGTTACCTGGAGGATGTCCCCAAAGCCGTGATAAGCGCCTGTAGTAATCCTCCAATAAAAACCCAAGGATTTTTGCGAGTTACCAAGAAGTAGAGAAGTGGGAGCACAATAACTGCATGAATGAGCAATCCGATGATGACAGTTATGGTATACATAGCCAGCTGCCCACCAATCACCCCCATATCCTCCATCTCAACAATTTTTCCAGCAATCAAAAAGAGGATCCCAAGTGGAGCATACCTATATAGAAGGTGATAAATAATCAAACTCAGTTTACTTTTCCATGCAACAAGTCATTTAGAAAAACTTTGAACAATTAGATCATTTTAAGTATTATAAATATTTAAATCACTATAGAGTCCTATGAAAGAAGATGCTATTAACCTCTAGAGAAAGAACTTCTCAATAAAAGTATGTGTAGTATGGTTTTATATACAGCTATATATTTAGTGTAAATGTAGCCTTCTTAAGGATAGTGTAGAGTGGAAGGGGAAAAAAAAGCTTAGAAGGAATGACGAAAAAATAGAGTAGCTTTGAAACTCAGGGTTAACAAAGTTTTGCAAGAGTTAATGTTAAAAAATTATCCATGCATATGTTTTGAAAATAAAAAAGCTTTAATTAAAAAAAGAAACTAATATTTAGTATTCATTACATTTTTTAAAAAAAGTAAACTGTGAAATTAAAATTCATGTTTTATATTGACTACACATTTTATATTGTGCTTTGTACATGAAATATTATTTTATTTATTATTTATATCAATATTTATTAAAAATAAATTTCATTTATTTTTTATTTAAGTCAAAGTGAGTAAATATTAAAAAAATTTTAAAACCCAAATTCATTTAGTTTATTATCAAATAATATGATAATATGAATTTCTCAAGCTTTCTTATTGTCAGGCTTCTTTTTTGTATCTGATAAAATCTCCTAAGTACCCTTTCTTTTAAATATTTTTTTCTTTCCTCTTATTCAAAGGAAGGGTTCCCTCACTTTCAGAATTTTTACAAGTCATCTTTCTTTCTCATAATTAATAAGAGGCAGCTCCTTCTTTTTTACTTTACCTGGGTAATGTCTACAGGTGTCAAGTCCTTAATATATAAAGTCCACGACTTATAGAACTATTGAGCATAATTTGAAAAGCATTACTACACAGAAAGAATATGGGAATATATTAATATGATTAAATCAAAGAAGTCTAATGTCAGCTTTACATTTAGTTAATCTTGTGTGTGTGTTTATGATAGAGACAGACAGAGAGACAAGCAGAAACACAGAAAAAAAAGAGAGAGGCAGAAAGAGGGACATTAACTCCACAGCTGGTGACTCGCCATGCTGGTGGTACACTGGGATGGCCGCGGCTGGATGACAAGGCACTTACGGGGTTTGGAGCTGCACTGGGGGAGAAAGTTTGCCATCTGCTTTGAGTCATTATTCTGGCTAACTAGAGGGAATGCAAGTACTGTTGGTATTCTCACAAGTTTAACACCCTTGGGACAATGTCCCACTTTCCCCCAAACTAGTTATAGCCTTGTCCTTCTGTAATGAAACACATATTTAAGGAGTCATGGCACTCCGGCTTTAAAGGTTTCTGAGAATTTTCCATTTCTTAAAGTGGTTGGATCTGGAGGATTTGACTATCACCAACTTAGAACACCTGCCAACCTACAACAAACACGTCGTCTAATTCAATAAATAATAACCTCAAAGCCCTTATTGACCCCAATGCTGTCATTTGTAGGCTTGCTCTTGCTGGCTCTGAGGGAAACAATGATTAATTGAAAAGAAGGATGGTCTTTTCTCCCCGTTGTTACGTGTGACCTCTGGGATCCCCACAGCACCAATGCTGGCCATGGTGTACAAAAACTGCTATCTCTGAAAGGACAGAATAAAATTACCCACAAAAAGGGATCTATGGGGAACCTTGTAGGTTTCTTTGGGAGAGAACAAAAAAAATACATCCATGACTGCTGGCAACAGTCTTTTAAAAACACAGACCAGGAAATCACAGCAGTACCTGTTTTATGGAATTTAATAACAGTGCAGAATGTGTGGGCTAATATACAGCTGGAAAGGATAACCAGCCAGGACCATTCAGTATCACTGAATGGGCTTCATTCATCAAAGAGATGAAAGGTAGAGGGATTTTAATAATATGAAGATAAATGTTCACTTGTAGTGCCATAAGGATTTCAATGGGGCCTCCCATCTAGGGGCTCATGGGTTAGCCACTCCTGTGGAGCCAACATTCTGACTGGTCTTTGTGTCTAAAATCCATGTTCAGCTTGGACAAGCTCTTGAAAAATGGATTTTTCCCCCCCTGGGCTCTGAAGGCTTTGGGGGCAGAGAAGACAAAAGGCATTTCCAACAGTAGAGGCAGCTGAAGACTTCCTTTAGAAAAAAAAAAGTCTGTCCATCTTAGGTGCCAAGGAGAACTTTGGGGAGTCACTCATTTATATAAGAAAGAAATGAAACAAAAGCAGCCCCCACAACTCTATGCCTTTAAATAGTCTTGCCCAGAATGGGGAGAGCCTGATCCAAACCAATACAATTCAATAAATATTTATTAAGGACCCACTAGGTGCAAGGAACTGCACTAGGTATTAAGTAGAAAATGCTTCTGTTCTTAAAGAATTAACGTTTTCCTGGGGGCTAATCTACTAATATCCCTCTTTCTCTATATGTATATATGCATTCACATATATACATAATACACATCCACAATGGATGAATACACAATTATACAGACATACAACAAATATACTTATTTATGTATACCTTTCTCTTTCTTGCTCCTCTATATGAGAAGGCAAGAGAAACTGCTAACAATTAAGGAGATTCAGGAAAGGCCTTTATAGACTCTTTTTTACCCATCTTTGTACCCCTAAAAAGCCTAGCACAGTGCCTTGGATAAAGTGGGCCCTCATTAAGTGTCTGCTGAAGTTCTGAAGGCAAATGTTACCTTCTGGATGGAGTATTTGTCCCTGTTTCCTGACACTAAGATTGTTAAAATAATTTTTGCAATAAATTGTCTGTTGGCATTTAAAGTTACTTCTTAGGAATGTTCCACTTATACAGCCAAGCTACCATTGGCTTTGGTACCTAGGGCTGAAGTTGAGCTGAGACACCTGTGACTGATCCATGGAAGCCAAAAAAATGATGCTTCATTTTAGGGGAAATGCCCCATGTCTGCCACACATTACATAGGAAAGTGCCTCTTGTTCTTTAGGATGGAGAGACTATAAAAACAATAGCCTTAGACACTTTTTTGAAGCTGAGTATAGAAACCTGACCCCATCTATCTTTAATGGAAAAAATAAAGTGCTAGAAAGAGTCTATCTGGATTAGTTCTTTCCAAAGTGTCATTGTATCTCACCTGGGAGCCAGTGATTTTTTCCTCTTGGGGGGGTATGCAGTGTGTGTGTGCGTTCTGGATTCAGCTTTTGGGGTTTTGTATTACTAAAAATAAGTTTCCCTTGTAGCTCTCTGCTTGTTCACATGTATTTCCACATGTAGGGAATGGTGGAAACTGGATTGGCAGCTGTTTGTTAGAGCTAAATTCAATTTAATCAGCCCCTGAAAGTATGCCCTGAGTGTCTCCCTGTGTTTGGTAATGACCCCCCTCAAGAACTTAAAATAGAAGAAATTTCAGTTTCCCAGATTTGGTATCCTTTTTTTAGTTGTATTAAAAAAAAATTAAACATGGGGGAAATAAGCCTTCGCTGGTCCTGGGGAAGGCATTTGATTCTATTAAAAAATAAACACATAAACATAAGTAAGGAAACTTATTTGTTGTTCCATCATTTTAGTTGTGTTCAACCCCATTTAGGTTTTCTTGGCAAAAATAGTAGAGTGATTTGACATTTTCTTGAAGAAACTGAGGTAAACAGGGTGAAGTAACTTGCCTAGGCTCATTTTCAAGAAATGTTTGGAACTGAAGAATTCAACAAAGAAAAAGAAAAACAAACAAACAAAAAAACTGAAGGATTCTATGAAATTCCCATGGGACTAGCAAAAGTCACCATCCTACTTAGTTCAGATTATAGCAATTAACAAACACTTAGAAGCTCCAGTGAACTATTTTTTCTAAAGTGCTTGTCCTGAATGCAGATATTAAGGAATCAAAGTAGATCAGGGCATTAATTAGGAGCATTCCCTTGTTCAGCCTGATAAGGTGACAGGTGGTCAGTCTTTGGTAGGGACCATGTACCTTCTAGAGAGTGTGGACATGAGAGGATTAGGGAATACCTACCTGATATGCCTTCAAAGTCTCAGATGATGGGGATAAGGTATCTGGCTCAGGCTGTTGTGGGTTAGAATCACATTATTGTGTTAGGCCTATCTAGAAAGGGTCAATCACAGATCCCTTTTTTTAGAGAGATACAGAGAAAACTGAGACAAGTCTAAAGAGCAGAAACTTAAGGATGGCCTAAGGTGGGGAGAGAAGGAAAAGAAAAGGGACTTTTCTCTAGGGGTAGAGGCACATTATATTTGCACTCACTCTTACCTAACAGCCAGTATACTGGTATATGTTTAACAAAGGACTGAAGAAAAATATATTTTTTTTAACCCATGTCACATTTTCAAGGTTAATCAGCATTATAGACATTTTCTCTATTGTTTTCTTAAGTCTAGACAATCAAAACTATATCAAAAAGACTATATCAAGCTCTAATTTGTAACATTGGCAGATTTTTTAAAGCATAAATGCTAACATTTGAAATTTAACAATTGGCTCTCAGGACCCAGTTTGAGCTAACTCCAGCAAACTCCTGCAAGTTAACGCTGAAGAAGAGAGGTACATTTTTGGCTTCAGCTTTTGCAGCTCCAGCTTCAGAAAGACAAAGATATGACTTCCAAGTTCAAGAAATAGTAGTTTTGGAGAGGCAAAATCATGTGGTGGTATGTTGAAAACTTTTGAATCTGACTTCTGGAGGACTATTGAGAGTATCCCTAAAGTGAGAGAAGTGGGTAGCAAAAAAAAAGAATCTGTATTTTACTCTCCAGCATTCCATGTGTTATTCAAATAGTACAGCCTTTTGGGAATGAGTGTTGCCTTCCTAAAACCACCAAATTTATTTCTTTTGGGGAAGGAATGTAAACCCTTAAGTTCATACCATAAGATTTATATATTCCAGGTGGCTGGATGGCTCAGTAAATAGAGCACTGGATCTATTAGGAAGACCAAGAATCAAATCCAATTTCAGTCACTGAGTAGTTGGGAAATCCCTGGAAGTCTCTTAGCCAATGTCTGCCTCAGTTTACAGTCAACTGTAAAATGGGGATAACATTTACCTTTCAAGTGTGAGATCAAATTTGTATTTGTTATTTGTAAAGTCTATATTAAATACCTGCCACAGAGTAGGTTCCTAAGAATGAAACTCAGCAGAAAATTGTGAATTGTCATGTCAAGTGACATTAATTTATAAGGCTAAATCTAAGGATGATGTTCTAAGGTAGAGAACTTTACACATTACTAAGATGATGATGGGACTCATCAGAATGGCAGGACTGCATCCACTGCTTGCCGATTATTTTGTGGCTATTTTGTGAGTAGATTCTTTTTTTGTAATTTCTGAACTTGCTGTGGGATGAAAGAATTATTAGGAGATATCTCTGTTAAGTACTGCTTCCTCAAGTGCTTGCCTGGATATTGAGATCCCTTTTAGCCATGGGAGGGAGTGGGGCAAATAAGCCAAAGACAGAAACTGGGTAAGATGTTGGGTTATAGAGTCACAACAAATAAAATTCCCCAAATAAAACCCAAATATATATATACACACACACACACACACACACACAACAAATATACAGATAGAGGAAATGGAGGTACCTACCACATGATCACAGCTACCAGTCTCATAATAGCCTCATTGAGGCAATCAAAGAAATCTTTCAGGGCTTGCCCTTGCTCCTTCATATTTCCAATCACCAATCCAAAGCACATAGAGAAGACGACCAGCCCTAGTGCATTCACTCCATTCACAGCCCCTGGAACTGGGACCATTTCCTCCTTTATACGGGTGAGGGTTTCCATGGCCTCTGAAACATTGCTTATCACAGAAGCTAAAAGTGTTTCATTGGGCGCAACAAGCACCTTAAAGGTTTTCTTCTCATAGTTGGTCTTAAACTGAAACAATAAAAGAAAGCAGAAAAAAAGGTTATAAACAAGAGGAATTGTTTCATTGGGAAAGATAGGCACCTTGAAATTTTTCTTCTCATAGCTAGTCTTAAAAAACTAAAACAATAAAAGAAAGTAAAAAAATTATAAACAAGAAGAATTGTTTCACTGGGAAACATAGGCACCTTGCTTGAAACTTTTCTTCTCATAGTCTTAAACTAAAATATAGCAAAAAAATATATAAATAAGAGGAATTGTTTCATTGGGAAAGATAGGCACCTTGAAGCTTTTCTTTTCATAATTTGTTTTAAAAAATAAAAGAAAGCAAAACAGAAAAATAAAGAGTTAGGGGACCAATACTTAGATTAGAAAATACTTCTAAGTTCAGTCTGTTCTCCATAACTTTCTTAAATCTAAGTAATTAGCAAAATAATAAATCAAATCCTGAATTGGAGGGTTTATAGATTTCTGAAATATAAATATGCTAAAAATTTACCAATTGGAGCTGGTTCTAGCACACTCCTTCCTATTAGATAACTGGAAGCTTTCCAGAGATTCTGAAACTCCCTCGCTCCCAAACAAAATCTAACAGAAATTCCTATTTGTATACTCTATCTTCAGATACTCCCCCGAAGCACTTTAGAGCATAGCTATAGTTTAGGGAATGTTAGCCCAAGAAGTTAAAAGTTTTAGAGCTAGGAAATGTAAGAAATCATTTCATTCAACTTCAATGTTTTATGGGAAGGAAACAAGAAGATTCTCCAAATATCATGTTTATTAATTAGTAGAGCCAGAATTTAAACACAGGGTTTTGGTTTTAAATCTAAGTTCTTTTGTAGCTACATCAAATTACCTCCCAACAGAAGCAGTGTCTCCTTAGGGTACAGAGGAAGGGAGGACAGAGACAAAGGGAAGAACAACAGTGAGTTCACTCTCTTACATTTTTTCATGCTAAATGGGCCACTGAGGCAGGAGAAATAGGACAAGAAAAGATTAAGATGTGAGAGTCTGGGAAGTATTAAGAGACTTTCCTTGCTTCTTTCTTCCCATGTGACTTATGCAAAGAAAACGATTCGAATTGCAAGGGTCCTTAAACCTTTAAAATAGGGGGCCAGTTCACTGTCCCTCAGACTGTTGGAGGGCCAGACTATAGTAAAAACAAAAACTTTGTTTTGTGGGCCTTTAAATAAAGAAACTTCATAGCCCTGGGTGAGGGGGATAAATGTCCTCAGCTGCCAAATCTGGCCCATGGGCCGTAGTTTGAGGACCCCAAGCTTTGACTCAAAAATCCCATTCTTAGGCATATATACCAAGGAAGTCAGATAGAAAAAAAAAAGGCTCCACATAGACCAAATTATTTATAGCAATATGTTTTGTAGTATCAAAGAAACAAAAACAAAGTAGAGTCCATCAATTGAGGAATGGCTAAAAAAGATGTGGCACAAGAATAGAATTTTACAAGGCCATAAGAAATGACGAACATAAGTGTAACGGGGTGCCAGGAGGACTGGTCAGTGAGGATACAAGCCTTTAAGTGTTTGGCGCCAATCACAGATTTGCTTGGGGAGCCTCTGTTACCTAAAGAATTCACTCCCAGAGAAGCCTGTGAAGACTTGCATGAGCAACAAGCAGGCAAGATGCCTCTCCCAAGATAAGCTGATGACCTGATCTCATCCGGGTGCTACTAACCTGGATACTCACCTCCTTCAGCTCCCTTCCCCTCGCGCCCTCCCCTCCCCCCCCACTGTCTGCAGGCTGGACAAAGGAAGACTAAAATTCACCTCAAGCTTTCCTTTAGAGAAAACAGCCTGGACTTGGTGGCTCTATTTGGGGAGAATTCCCTGCAACAAGATGACCCTTCTCTCTGACACTCCCTCCTCCACTTTCCAGCGCTGCACCCCCTGTGTTTAGTGCAATACTCAGCACACAGTAGGCACTTAAAGATATTTATTGATTTGAAGTGGCATATACACATGACTAATGCAAATAGGAAGAACAGTAACAAAACCCAAATGAAAAGTTCAATAAAATATCATCAAACATGGTCCTGGAGATGAGTGAGGAAAGTGCATCTTCTTTTCTTCTTTATAAAAATGGTGGGGTGAGGGGACATGAAATACTACATACACTGTTAGTTTATATTAAGTAGTTTTGCAGACTTGCTTCCCCTCTCCAGCTTTAAAAAAAATGATGCTACAAAGAATGGCTCTTTGGAAATAGTAGGAGCAGGGATAAAACTGGAAATGAAGCTAGAAAATCAAAACATATCAATTCAAGTAAAGTTCCTCATGCACCACACAGGTATGGTGATTGGTCCTGAGGCAAGGCCAAGTCTGAAGAGTAATTGCTGCCTCAGTGGCACATTTGTTAGCCTGTCAGTTGAGCCAGTCCAAGCTTGATTGGCACTTTCACACACCCACTTAGTTTTTTTTTTTAATCCAGGGAATGACATATTTTTTAAAATTCTGAAATGTGAAACTTGGCCTCCTAAAACAATAAGAAATTTTGATGACTCAAAATCAAAACCCCCTAGAAAGATTCAGACACTCTTGGCTTTTTGTGGAACCATTCCACAGCTCATGTTAAAATAACAGAAACTGAAGTTAAGGCTGTACTTCTACTTAAATAAATAAATTCCCCACTCCCCCTCCCCCCCATTAACATCCTGTGCATGGAGCCAAATCAAAAATTTGTATAAACCTTTTCTACAGAGATGAGGAAGCATAAGCAGACATCTTCTCATTTTGCCTCAGCAGGGTATTCTGCTATTGACCTATGATTTCAAAGCCCTTGAGAGTTCCAGCTTAACCCTGAGAGTGAAGGTCAAAAAAGAAGGCTTGTCATTAAGTGCATATTTCTGTAAGGAAAGTAGAGGAATGAAATTCCCACTCTTTGTGGCCCTTGTTAGTTGAGATCTGTTTTTAACTAAAAAGAGAACAAAACCACTGAGGTACAAAAGCATGGCACTTTGGAATGACATTCATACTCAGGAGTCACAGGGCTCTCCTGGTGTTTGTTATAATTCGTACATTTTCCAAAAGATTAGCTTAACTTTACAAATGGGAGGAATCAACTTGACTCTCTCCAAACCCAGGGGAAATAAAAGAGAATTATACCCTTGCCTACATTTTCCTGGTTTGGAGATTAATTAGCCCAAACAAATAAGTTTCAGAAACACCTGAAAAGGATGTATTATTCATTTGAATAAAGATATGGTTTTGAATTCTAATTGGTAAATGGAGTAGTAGCAAATACTATACAACTATTCCCTGACATATAGTTAAGTCATATGGACTTCATAAAGTAGGAAATGAATTCTCCATGAATTACCTAGATAACCAAGGTTATGTAATTTTGAGCTTCTCTATGATCTCTCAATTCTATCAGATCAAAATCCCATATATTTGAGAACCCTGAGGTACCCCAAGGGGCTGCCCTGAACTGTGCAGGGCTTGGGGATGAACAATCTTCACATCTAAAGATCCCACAACTTAAAAGTCAGGAGAAAATTCCTTCTATTATTAATCCCATAAGGTGGAAGTTCTATATCAAGTTACCATACATCAGTGGGAACTGGACCTTATGTAACAGTGAAACCCCAGTAATATACTTCTTTGTAGTTTTGACTTTTGAAAGCATCTGTTTTCTTGGCAGCTCACACTTATCCAGCTGCTTGCTGGCTATTTTAGAAAATAGAAATTCAAAATCAGTCACAGAAATTACCACTAAGCATACAGAAAAATGATATGGGGCATCAGTTTAAAAAAAAACATCAATAAACAGCATACACAGAAACCTTGGTTTCCTGATTCAGCATTCTTGCTATGGACCATTCCCATTGTCATAAAAAAGCCTCTCCACTTCTGATGAAAGTTGGAATTTCTATCAACAGTACTACTATCAACAGTACTATAACTAGGAATTTTGGCACCTAGGGCAAAGTCAATTAAACATGGGTAAAGATTGGCAATCCAAAAAAAGAAAAGAAAAACTTAGGAAGGAAGATAGGATAATAGGAAAATAGATACTTTCAGGTATTAGTTACATTGCACTCTGACAGTTTACCAGAACCGTAGCTCTGTGTCTTTGATTGACAACAAAACTTAATACTTATTTTCTACAGAAGGAATGTTTGGGGCTTATTCTACAGAAACTCGCACTCAGCAAACCCGAAGTAGTCAGCAGTGCAGTCAAGGTCCTCGACCTCCCGGCAGAGCAGCATTAACTCTTTCACCATCTCCTTCACGCGACGCTTGTTCACCCGTCTTTTGAGGACCTGCTGGATAAAGGTATCTCTCTGCTCGGCATTAAGCAGAGGCGAGGGAAAACCCTGTAGCTGCATCACCTCCTTGATCCACTCGCTAAGGCAGCTGAAACAGTTTTTGTTGAGGGCAAAGATGACATCCGCAAAGGAATCCAGGAGGCTGCGGGAGACCTGACCACTGACCACCTCGAGCACAGTCTGCAGCAGCACTTTGCCGTGCTCATGGACCACCTGCCTGATGGATGGGATCTCCTCACACTGGGGCAGCAATTCTGCGAAGAAGCCACAGGCGGCCTTGACCGTCAGGGCCTCGGGAAACCTGAGTGCCAGCAGACCGCACTGGAACATAGCCTTGACATCCAGGCTGTCAGATAGGAAGAGGTCGGGCTTCTGCTTCAGGACCTGGGCCAGGAGTTGCATAAATGAATCAACATCACGATGATTCCTGGGCCCTTGCTGGAAGTGGGTAAGTGTGATAGAGGTAATGAAGAAGAAGAGGTCCTTGATGGGAGGAAAGTGGGCCGGCTCGTGGGCAAAGATGCGTACCAGCTGGCGAGTGAGATTGAGGGCAGAGGCCTGAGGAACTGCGTTGAACATCTGTCTCAGCATCTCACAGAGCTGGGGGATCATGGGTGCAAAGTCATCCAGCAAGGTCTTGACGGATTTCTCCAAGATGGTGCACACCGCCTCTACCACCTGGGCATCATTTAACCACTTGCTCAGCACCTTCTGGATGAGCTGGAAAACTTGCTGCAGCACAGTCTCCACCGGGTTGCATTTCTGGGGTATGGGCAGCTTACTCAACTGGGAGCATTCACTCTGGTCCTCATGGTGACTGATGTCCAGTGTAGAGAGGAGGTTTGAGATGAGCCCCAGGATGTGGACGATGGCCAGCTTGTTAGCCGGGCTGGTCATTTCCTCAGCCAGCCTCCCCAGCTGATGGATGAAGGGTGTGACCAGCGAGTGGAGGTTTTTCAGACTCTCTTCCACTTGCAAGGAGGACAGCAGAAAACCAAGGGCTTGCATCAGCCACATGCACTGACCCGTCTTGTGAACCTGCTTCATCAGCACCTCCTGGGACACTGCGACAATGTTGGCGGCAAACGGAGGCAGCTCGTTCTTGCACTCCCGGCAGATCTTCTTGAGGGTGGACACAGAAGACACGGAGAGGGCTGGATTGGCCAGTGAGTGCAGCACCAGGGGCAGGACCCCGTTAATCATGCCGGGGTGGTCGGCCAGCCACTCCGACAGGGCCCCGATGGTGAACATGACAGTGTCGGCCAGGTGCACGTTGCTGATGCTGATGCGGGGGATGAGGTCCACGAGTCCCGGTACCGCCTCGGAGTGATTGACATCAATGGTTTCTGCAATGGACTGGAACCCATAGAGCAGAGCCTCGGTGTGCTGCCAGGCGCAAGGCTGCTGGGGGTTGGTGAGCAGGCGGCCCAGCTTGTCATAGAGGCTATTCAGCATCTCTGCCCCTAGCAACTCGTACATGTTCACGAGGGTGTCCGAAATGTCCACTCTGTAGATCCGGAACTGCTCCTTCTCATCTGAAGACCAGAAGCTGTACTCTTCATCTGCGGGAAACTGGGCCTTATAAAGGAGCACGTCCACCAGGTGGAAGTAGACAGGGCGATACAGCTGCTGGCACATGGCCTGCTTCTCTGCCTCTAGGGACAAGATGTCATCCTGCAGGGTGTACCAGAACGTGAGCGTCATGGAGCTGGTGATCTCATTGACCACCATCGAGTGGCCGGGGATGCCCGTGCAGAACATGATCATGTTGACCAAGGCCAAGAAACTTTGCCAGTGCTCCATCTGGTCCAGCAGGGCTCTCGAGTGGTTCTCCCCCAAAGCCACGGCAACTCTGCAGATCCCGTGAGACGTCTCCAAGTCCCCGTTCTGCACCGCCTGCTGCAGCTGCTCCTGCAGCCCCAGCACCAGGGGAACCAGCTTGAGCAGTGTGGTCACGTACCTCTGCGAATCAGGCTGCGAGATGGCGCTGACGATGGCCTCCACGCTGCTGTCGAAGAGTTCGGGGTCGCTGAGGGCCTCGAAGGCGGCCTGCATCAGCAGCTCGCAGTCCAGGAGCGGCACCTCCAGGGGCACCCAGCTGCAGAAGCACTTGAGCGCCTTCTGCTTGATGGCGCCGGGCAGCTGGGGCTGCAGCAGCAGCTGCTCCAGCAGCGGGAAGATGGCTCGGTACTCCTGCGCCAGGATAGCCCGCACCAGGCTCTGGCGCTCCTGCGGGAGCCGGCTCGTCTCGAGCTCCTCGGGAAGCACGATCATGAGCTCCAGCAGGGCCAAGCAGTGGTCCTGCCAGTCGCCGGCGGCCTCCTCGGTCTGCAGCAGGCCCACCATGTCCGCCACGGCAGAGGGCCACGCGTCCGGCATCATGCTCAGGGCCAGCGAGGCTAGCGTGACGCACAGCCGCGTCAACACCATCTTGGGGCCGCTGGCGAAGCGGCCTATGTGCGCCACCAGCTGGGCCTTCAGATTCTCGTACTGGTCCGCGGGAATGTCGCTCCAGTAGCGGGATATCTTGAGGTACAGGGAGCTGGCGCCAAAGTACTGAATCTCGGGGACCTTGTCGGGCTGCAGCAGCTGCCAGCTGAAGTGCCAGGCCTGAGGGGAGAGCTGGGCCTGCACCAGCCACTCCTGGGCCACGTTCTTTTTCTCGATGTCAGGGTCATAGTAGAGCAGGTTTAGGGCCTTCTCCACGTTCTCCACAGTGAAGTCCAGCGCCAGAGGCAGGGGCTCGCTGGGGCAAAGGTCAGGGCCCGAGCCGGGGCTCACTGACCGCTCCTCCCGCTGCTCCATCTCGAACCGACCGAGCAGGGCGGCTACACTGCCTTTATACCCCTCCGGGCATCTGGAGGCGGGGCCAGAGCGGGTATGGCGGGAGCGCGCACGGTGCGGGCCAAAGCGGGGAGCGAACTAGTGCGGGCGCCTCCTCCGCCGCAACTGCCGCCTCCTCCCCTGAGCTGGCCTCCGGGCGGCCTCCTCCCCCGGGCCTCACTACCGCTCGGCTGGCTCCGCGCCCAGGACTCCCTCCCCATCCTCCGTCCGTCCGCCCCCAACTTTATACTGAAATGACAGGAAAACTAGAGCAAGCTGGCCTGTTACTACTACAAGTAAATGATAAGGTAAGGTCCCTTCCAACTGAGTTCTGAAAACCGCAATTGGTTTCTGTCTTCCCAATCTCTGCATTAAATTATTTAAAAAACAATAATAGCTTTTTATTTTCAAAATCCATGCAAAGATAGTTTTCAACATCACCTTGCAAAGCCTTGTGTTCCAAACTTTTCTTCTTCATTCCCTCCCCCTGGACAGCAAGATGGAATGTAACTTAACCGTGTCTGCATTAATGTGTGTATATACATATATGTATATATAATTTTTTACCTTTGCTAGCATTCTAAGTTGGATCCAGCTTCTTCTTTCCCAAGACTAAAGGGCAAGGTGCTTGCTGTAGTTTCATGCTCACACTTTTTTGAAGAGGTCAAATTTTTTAATGTTTCTCTCACATATCTCCCTTATTAGACTGTAAGTTCCATGAGGTGACCATTTCTTCATTCAGCAGGTATTTATTTAGAACTCAAGCTGTAAGCACTGTGCCATGCAATGGAAATACCCCTCTTCCCCCCCAAAAAAATAGTCCCTGCCCTCGGACTTGTATTCTATGTGAACATGGGAAATTAAATACAAAACATGTAGAAAGTAAATTAAATGCAAAATAATTTCTGCAGAGGAGGATAAAAGTATAGATTCTAAGAAGCAGAAGTAAATGGAAGTACATTCCAAGCAACGGAATCAACCTGTACAAAATTATGGAGATGAGAATGGAATAATGATTTTAAGGAATGGCATCGAGATTACTTCAATTGGAATGTTTAGTGCATGAAGCAGAGGGATGTAAAAAAAGTCTGGAAAGATGGGAATGAAGTAGGCAGTAGAGGGGTTTAAACCCCACAAAGAGGCATTAGTATTTTATCTTACATTCAAGAGACAGTTAATTGTCAAGAGAAACTATATCTACTTTGATGGTGAATTAAGTCACCTATTTTAGTTCTTTCATTTTCCTGTCGGGATAACAGGAAATTTTCTCATTCATTTCAGAGAAACTAGACATTTGCTTTCTCTCTGCTGCAGCTGCAAGGTATTCCTGCCACCCTGATTTTTTCCTGGCATGATAGTGTTTTTTTAAAAATAGCATATTTTTTAGCATATCCTCAAAAGCATATTATTGTTGTTGTGGGATAATTTTTTAGTCAGGTTCATTTCTTCATGATCTTATTTGGTATTTTCTTGTTGCAAAAGTACTGGAGCCATTTCCTTTTCCACAAGAGTATCTTAGAATCCTTCCTTCCCTCCTTCCCTCCTTCCCTTCTTCCCTCCTTCCTTCCTTTCTCTCCCTCTCCCCTTCCCTCCTTCCCTCCTTCCTTCCTTCCTCTTCCTTTCTTTTCTTTCTCTCTCTCATTTTGGTGGAAACAGGATGAAGAACTGGCCTCTGAGTTAGGAAGTCATGAGTTCAAATCCCACTTTTGACACATACTGACTTTTGACCCTGGGCAAGTCAATTAGCTTTTCTAATTCTAATGTCCCAAACAACTAGCAAAAACTTATAACAATTGAAGATCTGCATTGGGAGAGGGAGCTTCATTACCGAGAGTTCTCTAAATAAATGAAGGCAGGTCCAATTGCAACAGCAATAGAAAAAATCACTTGTTGAATGGTGTTTTTGTTTTAGAGATCCTGGCTACCCTTACTGTACCCATAAAAGAATAGTAAGTGGGCTCTGACTCAGCTTCTCTCTTTCTGGGTGACTCTCTACCATTTGCTATAATGGGAGATTTGTTCATTTTGTTAGCACAGTATCTGTGCTAGTTGGTATGGCTTCTTGGCCATGATGCTTTTTTGGCTATGATGCTGATTAGAGGAACTTTAAAAGTAAAAAGAAATAGCCATTAGGTTTTTTACCTGTTTAAAGCAGGCTTCCACCAGATTGGGAGGGAACATATTCCTGTGAAGAGAGAAAGGAAATCATTGGGAGAATATCCTGAACAAATTCATTTATGTCCCTTCCCCACTAAAGCTTTACCTTTTCAAAGGTTAAGATTTATTTGATTGATGCCAGGCATTTGGCTGGGGCTGGGAGAGCATTGGTGGGGCAGGGGGTCATAGCTATGCAACAAAGTTTTAAGTGCTTTTTATGTGCAAAACACTGTGCTAGATGCTAAAGGGGATTGAATTTAGTTAAGATCGCTCAAGGAGCTTATAGTTTAGTAAGGGGATAAAACACCAAAATGATAGCTGTAATGTGCAATTATTTGAGCAACAGAATTACAGACTTAAAATGGAAGGGACTGACATTCAATCCACAGATAGGAAATAGAGGCCCAGAATTTTATTGGAGTGTAGTATATGCCTAGAGAAATAATAAGGATGAAAAGATAGGTGCCATGAGGTGCTAGGGGACCTTGAATGCCCAGCAAAGAGAATGAAAACAGCTTCTGTGAGAAATAATATAGAGCAGATGACATCTTAGTTGGATTTTAAGCCCTTTCCCATCTTTAAGAAGAATCTGGTTAACTGAAGTATTAAATTAAATTAAATTTTGTATCATACTATTTGCTTCCTCCATGAATGAAGGAGGACTTGGGAGAAGGACAAATTGTTCTTAGACAAATTCCTTGTACAACTCTCAAGGCCTTGATTATCTCTTGTGCAAAATAATTTTGAAGGCCTTTTCCGGCTCTGATATCTGTAATGTAAGAAATCTGTGAGAGGACGGAGGCTTCTATAAAGGATTTAGTGTGCCATAATGTACTTTTAAAGGTTATGAACAGTAGTCTGAAATGACTCTTTTTGATTTACCACCCAATCCACTGTGTCAGCATGAGTACCAGGCTCAGATCTCTGATCCCTTTTCAATGGCTATCACTGCTCTCAAAGTTACTATCTGTGCTAGCATTTCCATGAACACTCACAGCAAAACTGAGATGTAGGAGAGTCCACGCTTAAAGTTTCAAGTGAAATGGCTTATTATGGGCCTCACTAGGGGTAAAGGAGGAAGGAAAAAAATTCAAAGTCTTAGCCTTGGGGTAAAGTTCTATTATTAGTTCTGTTATTAGGTACATGAGCACAGAGAGTGCTGGCAGGTCAGCTTGTTTGGCTTTCCACAGGCAAACATAGCATGCTTTATAATTTTCCCCAAGGTTGCATTTGGTATCAGCCAAAAATGTTGAAATGGCCATTTCTTACTCGTAAAGGGGATATGATGATATATTATTATTGTTATTATTATGTATAGTTTTCCTTTTTTAATATTTTAGTAATTCCAATCTTTATTTTTAAGCAAATAGCTAATTAGTATCAATCTCCCTCACATCCACCTTTTTCTTTTTTTTTTATAATAGCTTTTTATTTTCCCAAATAAATGTAGATAGCTTTCAACATTTACCTGAATGTCTGGGCTTCTCTGGATGATAAGACCAAATTCAGTCTTAACTTAGCCATTTAGTCAGATGAAATTAGACAGATTCAGAATAAGGTACCAGTTGTTGATTGGTCCTAGGGGATGCCCATGACATCAGCACTAGTGATGAACTATGGATCAGGGAATTCCAGAAAAAGAAACTTGAATGGGAAAGAGGGAAATTGTCTTCAAGGCTGTGCTGACACAGCAAGGGCAGAGATTATAGTGCCTCACACCACATGGGCTCAGGAGGGGACCCCAGGTCCTAGGGAAAGGCAATAAATAAAAGGATGGGCCACACTTTAGCTAAAGGCTAGAACAACTAGTTATATATGACCAGAGAATTTGCTTGGATAAACAGAAACTGGGTCATAAACTAGGCTTAGGACCTGAGGCTATGGAGTCCTCTAGGAACTGAAGCAGCTGTGAGAATTAATTCTTAGAGACCAGAAAATTCAGGAGAAATTTTTGTAAGCTAAGTAAGGGGACAGGGAAGTCTTATTTGATGGTGCTAGGGGGCTAACAATAGGATTCCAACAAGTCCATAGCTGAGTTGACTGTGGGTGAAAGAGGCTACTTAGCAATCTTGAAACCAAGGGCAGGAGATCCCATCTGGGACTCTCATACCTAAAACTAGACTGAGGAGTATTATGTTTCTAAGAAACTTTGACTAACCAAATCTATCATGTTATGATAGAAATAGCATTGGATTTAGAGTTGGGTTCAAATCCAGGATCTCCCAGGGTCTCACTTGTGTGACCATGGGCAAGGCAAGTCTGTTAAGACTTAAGAGATGCCAAAAACATAGGTCCATGGGTCACATTTTAATTTTTAATTAATTTAATATTTAACAAAATTTAACATATTGTTAATAGATGTTTTCCTGTTAATATTGGACCACAAGGATTCTTGTGTAGTTCTAGTGGCCATTAGCACTTACTTGGTATAATAAAATACTGGTTTATAGAATCACAGATCTAGAATTAGAATAGACATTAGAGGTTATTTATATAGCTTCCTCTTTTTACAAATTAGGTAAGTGAGGAACAGATATGTCAAATGACTTGTCCAAAAAAGAAGTGGAAGAGCTGGAATTTAAACTTAGGTTTTCTGGTTCTAAATCCAGATCACTTTCCATTGGTCTGTGATATTTCTTTAGTCCATTAAGAGAATAAAGAAATAAAGACAATATCTTTGTACTTTGTACAGGACCAAGATTACTGAGACTTCTATATATCTGTATTCTTTTTCTTCTTTAATGTCTAGGGTTCCATATTGTATTTCATAGAAAAAGCAAAGATTTTTTGCTATTTTTTCAGGAAGCAGGTTAAAGGGAGAGGGAAAAGATTATATCCACTCTTAAGGGCAAAGCTGGGCATCCATTTTAAGAGGAAAGGTACCAGTAGTGGATATTGGGGAGTCAAGAACTTCACCTCACCAATGGTCAGATGCCAGACATGTCATTCCCTGACTTTATTGACCAATGAGGGTCATATGTAATTAGCAGATTATGTATACACAGATACTACTGAATTCCTAAAAAACTGCTATCTCTAGGCATTCCTATTTTTTGTATTTTGTTTTTTGAATGTATTTTGTATTTTGGATCCCATATATGTATATTACTAATTTCCTTAGGTGAGTGCTTTCTTCAAAATTAAAACAAAGATCAATTTTAGCGTTGCCAAGATATCATAATCACAGATTCATATTTAGCAGAAATTTTATGAAATTTCACTGTATAAATATGTAGCTAAAGTTGGAGGTCTTATATGACCTGTCAGTATGGTGAAGATGAAACTCCTGGATATCCAAAAAGGGGCTTTATAGATCAATATGGGAAAGAAGATGCTCCATAAATATAAGAAGGTTCATAGCTTTAGAACTTAACCGGATCTTAGAATTCATCTAAGTCCAAGAATATTTAAACTTTATTTATTTATTTATTGTTTCATGGATCCCTTTGGCAGTCTGGTGAAGCCTGTGAATGTTTTTTGAGAATGATGTTTTAAATGCATAGGATTACAAAGGAAACTGTTTTGAATTATAATTATATATGTGGATGCTTTTTGAGTATAATGTTTTTAAATACATAGGATTACAAAGAACTATTTTGAAATATAATGTATATATATAAAATATATGTTATATATTTGATGTATATGTATTATATTTATATAACACACATATAATACATATACATCAAATATATAACATATATTTTATATATATATGTATATGTATATATATAAAACCATGCTCACTGACACAAAGTTATGAACTTCTGATCCTGTCCCAAAAAACTGTGCACTTGCCCTACATCACATTAAGTAGCAAAACTGGAATTTGGAATGGGCTGATCCAACTGGGAGCCCCTTTAACTTGACTTATTCAATGGATCTTTATTTCAATTGGGGGAGGGCTGATCTGGGTGAAGAGAAAGAGAAAAGAAAAAGAATGACACGTCAAAAAGATGTTTCCCATGAAAAGTAGCATCTTGTAATCTTTCACACTAGCCCAGGGAGGATGCAGGTTTGGTTCCTGGGAAATGAGAAGTCTTGGGTGACTCAGCAGTGAGCCAGCACATTCACACGGGCGCTGCTGCAGGACATACCTGATCAAGTCAAGGAAGGCATCTGCGGCTGTCACTTGCACAATTTTGCCTTCTCTGTGCATGTTCTCCTTTGAGCCTTTCCCAGGATGGATGATGATGACAATGATTATGCCAATCACCACAGCAATGATTGTGGTAGTCATGTAATAGACCACTGCTCTCATTCCCATCTTCCCTGAGGCCTTACTATCTAGGGCAGCCATCCCTGGTAAAGGCAAACACAAGGAGATTGGTTTTAAAGCATCAATCAACTGAATGCTCCGGTGAGAAGATGATTAGTGGCCTCCTTCACCCCATGGTTTCTTTGCTTCCCAAGACTGGGGCTTGGTTCAGATATGCTAGGAGGGTTTGGTTTCCCACCTAGTCAAAACATGGACAAAATGATCCAGTTATATTAGATCAGAATAGGTCAGCATCAGTTGGATCAAAGAATGTACCGACCTTTTTTCCTACCTGATAAGTAGATTCCACATTTCTGAAACTAGACTAAATAAAAATTCAATTTTTAGTAGTGCTGGGCTGAGCAGGAAAGTATGACATTCTTTCACAGGTATTTTTCACTAGTATTTGATAAAGGGAGGGTGTATTTGTGAAAGCCTTATTAAATTCTTGGTAGAATGGTCTAGGTTTCCTTTTAGCACAGTATTGGGCTGATTTAGGCAGATTGAGTAACTTCTTTCAAAATGCGTACCACTCTATGTATAAACATTTTCTACATATTTTGAGCTTTTATTCCAATCACTTACTAACCTAACTGCAATTCAGATATATAGATAACCAGGTTTCAAATTTAATTCCCTCTGCCAATTTTAACTCTTTCTAATCTCTGCTGCTGCTGACCTAGAAAAATATGTTCCATCAATTGGGTCTCCTTCACTTCACCTTCTGGTTCCTAGTACACAATGATTAAAACTTTTTGCCACCCACCAAACTAATTAACTAGAGCAAGATCATACTTTCTCATAAGGAGTTTCAATGAAATGATCTCTAAAGTCCTATATTGTAACATCCCCATAATTCTTAATTTTTACTCTCCCTAAATTTCTAATTCTTGAGGAAGTGTGGGCAAGGACTCCAAGATTTTTCAAACTGCCCTAGAATACAGAACACATTCTAATCAAAAGACAATGAAAACAAAACAGAAAGTTTGAAATAATTATAAATACTAAGGATTGAGTATTTGCATATATGTTCTATATGAAATTAAGGTATCAAGATATCTTTGATGGTTACTATCTAGAGAGAGGGACCATGATATATTTTGTATATAACCAGTAAATACAGAACAGTTGCTAATGTTTCCAGAAAATTTTTGACATCATTGGTTGTCTTCTATACATTCTCCCTTATTCTTTTCTTTTGTATCTGAGAGACCCAGAAAAATACCAGAACCACCTTTCTGTTCAACAGCATTTTCTTTTGTTTCCTAGGATCAATATGTTAGAGCTAGACTAGCCTCACCCTCTCATTTTAGAGATGAAGTAAATTCTTGATTTTATATTTTGTCAATATTATTAAGATCTTGTGCTGTGCCAAAATATGGACACTTACAGAAACTACATCACAAAAAAAATTGACTGAAGAAAATACAGATACTTAGCTAGACAAAAAAACAAGGTAATAACTGTTTCCAGCCATTTTGCAGAGTTATCATTTGAGAGATTTCATTTGTTTTGCTTATATCCAGAGATTATAGTACTAGATTCAGTGAGGCAAAACTGTGCTCAACAAAAGGAAATACTTCCATAAAAATTCAAGCTGTCCTATAGTAAAATGATTTATCTTGAGATATAATAAGATCCTTTTCCCTGGCAGGTCTTTGAGCAGAGCCTAACTGGGTCCTTCTTAGGGCCTCTGTAGATGACTTGGGTAAGCATTTTAATATAACTTCTGAAGTCCCTTTTACAATTTAATATTTAGGTACTTTTTAGATTAAGTACTGAAAAAAAAGGTTTAGAATAAATGTGATGAGTTGTCTGTAAATCTCTTTCTACTCATTTGCCTCCCACAGTTCTCACAATGAAACAAATAAAATCAATGCTTCAAAATTATTGAATTTTAGTGACTGGCTTTCTGCTGTCCTTCCTGATGTCTTTTCCCATTTTCCCTCTACCATCATACTATCTTCCTGTGGCATACTAGTTTTTTAGTCCCTTAATCATTATATTATTATCACCTTCCTTTCAAAACTCTCAGGAATGTCCCTATTGATCATTCTGAGCTCTCTTACCAACAGACAAAATCAAGTATTTTCTTCATCTGTAATCCTTATATGTAACTCTAGTATCATTAAGAAGCTCAGTAGGGAAGATGGATTCACAGGCAATCATAGAATTCTAGAACAGAAAGGGATTTTAAAGATCACCTAATCCAAACTTTTTGGTCTCAAGGTCTTAAACATGCTCTTAAAAATTATCAAGGACCCCAGAGAGCTTTTGTCTGTGTGCATTTTATAAATAACACATTATTATTATGAAAGCAGTTTTTCATTATGGACAGTGATCTGCATATTACATTGGGAACCTCTTGTTTCATTCAACCCCTCTATTTACTATACAAAGAAATTGAGCCCCAGAAAAATAAAATAATACACCTTAATTTTTCTTTTCTTTATGACTGATAGTACCCATTTAAAAGATGGAATGCAGGGAAACTAACTGCCTTCATGGGAACTAAAGCCATGACCTTGGCTTTATCAGTGGGTATACAGCAACTCACTGAAATAACCAGTCAATTACTATTTAAAGGGAAAGAAAATATTAGCTGCAGATCCTAAACTGAGCCCCTTTTATCCTTGTCCACTCTTTCCTGGAACCCAGTAAAAAATTAAATTACGCGCCCTCCCCCCCCCCCCATGCACCCATTCATTAGGTTGGTGCCAATTTACAACAGTTGACCATGTAATCAAAAATGGGCCAATCTGTGTTCCACTCAGATCCCCAGGCCCCAGCCTCTCCCTCCCAGCCCTGGCTTTTTCATTAGTTGGTCTGAATCACATCTTGGACTATCTCTGCTTTCCTGCCCTGGCAGGGAAGACTTTGGGTGACTGTTTCCCTTGGTGCCTGAATTGAGACAGGAATTCTTTAGTTCTTTCACTATGGGTCTCTCACAGTAGCATCAGTAACACAATAGGCCGGATGCCTCTCATAAGTGGTCACAAGCAGCAGGATTTTCTTTTTCTTCCATTTTTTCTTTAGCCTCCTATTCTGTGCTCTTGTTCCGGTCTCATGCTAGTTCTTTTTCCATGGCTTGCCCTTCCTCCAATGCTCTCCTCCCCTTCTCCATCTCCTCCCATTCCTGACCTATAGCTGCTCAAAAAAAATATTAGAAGTTGCCTTGAAAATTAGATCTTCCACAAAGGGTGAAGTTAGAAAACTTGGGTCAGAAAAGCAAGGGGAAGAAGGCTCTGGAAAAAGTCTATCCAATTTTAGTTATTTGAGGATGGTATTTTTTTGGGAGGTAGATGATTTTTTAAAAAATAAAAACTGTAATTTGAGGACACACTGGTGGGATGCATGGCTCTTTTCCAAAGAGTCTGTGTGCCTCAGTTTCCTTGTCTGTAAAATGAGCTGGAGAAAAGAATGGCAAACTCCTCCAATATCTCTGCCAAGAAAGTACCAAGTGGGGTCACACAGAGTCAGGCAGGACTGAAATGAGTGACTAGTGTGTGTTCAGTTAGGTGCCAGGAGGATCATAGGGTGGAACTTCCAAGGAATGTGAGCTCTGGGGGATCAGGCTTTCAGGAACTGACAGTGTCTAAAGTAAATGTCACATGGGAATAGAGAAAGAGCTGGATATCTTATATCTCATATTCCCTTCCTTCAAGATTAATAACTTTCATACTTATTTTTTGCATAGGAGCTCAAGTTTTTTTACTTACATCCTGTTATTACCTTAGACGAGCCACAGAGGCCCATCTCTCTGGCCGTTAGGTTCCTCATTTCTAAAATTCATGAGATAGATTATAATAAACTTAAAGACCCCTTATCAGACTAACTTATTAACAAGGTTTTTCTAGCTCTAAATCTATGATCCTAAATCAGAGAAGAAGTTTCTTTAAATCCTGTATGTCTTTGATATTATGTATGTCTTGCTCTTCATTAAAAAAAAAAAAAGAAGCTATTTAAATAAATGTGAATTTAAATCTCTTCAACAATTGTATCCACTTTAGTGCATTGTCTGGCCATGTGGGAGACACTGAACCAGAGCTTTTTCATTTTTTATTTAAAAAGATGCGATTTGAATGCAGACTATGTGGCATTGGAGAAAAAAAAAAATCCATGGCTTTGGTGGTCAAGTCCCAGCTCTGTTACCTGCTATCTTGTGATGTTAGACAAATCACCTAAGCTCTCCAGGCCTCAGTTTTCCTTATTTCTAAAGTGACCCTTTCCAACTCCAAATTGTATTACTCCAACAGCTGCAGCAGCAGGAATAAAGTTATCTAGGAGGCCTCAGCAGTAGAAAGAGGAGCTGGTAAGAGCTGTCATGGCCCCAGGTAACTCAGAGGCCCTGGGGGATGTGTGTGTTTCTTTATTAAGGCTGTCTGAAGTTTTCTCCCATGGAGTGGCTGGTCCTCCCAGCTGATTTTGCTACTGGTTGTTCCCCTGCTCTGTTTCTGTCTGTCATTCCCTCTGTCTCTGTCTCTGCTCTCTGTCATTGTCTCTGTGTCTCTTTCTCTGTCTCTATCTCTCTTTGTCTCTCTAATTTGTGTGTGTCTCTCTTTTTCTGTCTCTGTCTCTTTCTCTCTCCCTCCTCTCCCCTCCCAGCTCCTCTCTATCTCCTTTTGTCACATTCTTCCCTGCCCCCCCCGGGACCCTTTAACCCATGTCATCCCATTCTCCCAGAGAAGCCTGGGAAATGCATAGCATGAAGGGTTTCCACATGTTGTTGTCAGGGCAACGACAAGCCAAGCATCTACAATTTGTACACGAGGTCTGAAAAGGAATGGCCTCCTGACTAGTGGGGTACAGACTGGCGAGGGGTGAGAAGAAGACTAGCAGGAGTTTATGGAGACACCCCCATTCCTCCTCCATTCCCTCTGGCTTTCTCACTTGGGCTCTTTTGCCATCATCCTCCCAACTCCCTTCTCCACCTCCCAGTCATCCAGCCTCCATGGAAATGAGGGTTGAAGGGTAGAATCGGTTACATTGTAGGCAAAATAAGATGTTTAAATACAGCTCTCTGAAATGTCAAGGACAAAGAGCAAAGCTTCATTTCCTAACAAAAGAGGTAGGAACTGAACTAAAGTTCTGGGAAAAGAGCACCAAGGTCTTGTAAGGAAGAAAATGAAAGTGTTACTGGGAGGGAAAGAAGGAAATCTGTGGACGCATAGTTAATCAGACAGGCATGGTAAATAAACATGCAAATTTAAAAATATATACGTTATTTGGAGGGAATAGAAAAAAAATTACCCTTTCTAATTAGCAGTTACTAGTCTCTTTTTTCTTTCATTCGCCCTAGACTTTCACAGTTAGTCCATTTAAAACATCCTGCTCTGAGAATATATACATTTTATTTGGAGAGAGTAGAAAAAAAATTACCCATTCTAACTGGCAGTTACTAGTGTCCTTTTTCCCTTCATTCAGCCAAGGCTTTCATAGGTTTGGTCTATTTGAACCGTTCTGCTCTGAGAATATATATACATTCTTTGGAGGGAGTAGGAAAAAAGTTTTCCCTTCTAATTAGGAATCACTAATTTCTTTTTTCCTTTATTTAGCCCAAATTTTCACAGGTTTGGTTCATTTAAAACATCCTGTTCTGAGAATGGGATCCCATTCCATGATGAGAGGGATTCTAGGAGCAAAAGGCATCTTGGTTTTAAAAGTCAGTAGTAAGCTGATCTTAGTGTGACAGTGATTTCCCCCTGCTGTGATAATCTTTATCAATCCAGGACCTTCTTGATCCTAAGCCCATCCCTCCTCCAGATGGGAGGGTGTTAACCTGTCTGTAACAAAGGTGGGACTAGATCCCAGTAGGCATTCTCCTTTCTGTGACATCTTGGCAGAATTCAGAGAGTAAGAACAATCTGGGAGTAGATCATTAAAAATGTATTTTTATTCTATGTGGTTAGTACCAATCTAGGTCATGGCAGGGCTGCTAGTGGTGGAAATGAAAGCTGTCCCTTTTCTTGAGAAACTGAAAACATAACTGTAACTTTAACTTTACAAAACACTTTTTTGTTTCAGTGATCTAGATAATTCTTACAGAAACAAGATTTGGTGGCAGGAGAAGCTTGAAATATTGAGATAATCATCTCCATTTGTTCTTTAAAGATGATATTTTTGTATTGAATTTGAATAACAACCTCACCATGAACCACAATTCAGTTTTACTACATTCCACAAGTACAAAACGGTGAACTTGAACTTATGTTTGGCCTTATTTATTGTTACTCACTTTGGTGTGACTCTGTGGAAAATCAGAAGCTTTGTTCCAGCCAAGCCCTGAAGGACATGTCCGCACTAAGAACACTTTTTAAGGCTTCACTTCCCACAGATTATGGGCTCACATGTTTGAACTCTTGAAAATCTGTGGCTTATAAATCAATGTGTCTCTGCACATTCTCCCACAATCCTGGCCACAGATTTTCAAAACATGACATCAAAAAGAGAAAGCTTTTACTGTTAGGAATTGTCTTCCCATTTACCCCCACTGACTTTTCATTTCTCTTCCAGGATGGCTGTTTTGAGGCCAGGAAAGTGGGGAAATAGTAAAGCCAATTGCTGAGTCAGGAATATCACTCCTTTTTAGTTTTTGTATTATTTTAGATGCATTTTTCCCTCACAATGCATGTCCTCAACACTAATCTAATGAAAGCCTCCTGTTCCTCATACTCCTAGGATTTCAAGATGGGCAAACTTACAGAATTTAACATGAGGAGAAAGCACCCTGCCAGATACCGTATTGACCTGAGTAGAAGGTGTCTGGTTTGTTTCTGTGTTTCTTAAAGAAAATAAAAATTTAGAAATACAACTTGCTTTATATTCCTGAACTGTGGGATGCCCAATGTAGGATGTGGACCATAGGAGCAGGCTTCAGGATATGAAGTACAGGATGTGGGGAGTAGAATGGGCAGTGATAATTGAGGAGCCCAGAATATGGGATGTGATAAGTCATATGCACAGCATGGGATGTCGAGCTTAGGATCTAAGATATATATATATATATATATATATATATATATATATATATATATATATATATATATATCTTATACACATATATATACACATCTTAGGATCTAAGATATATATATATATATATATATATATATATATATATATATATCTTATACACATATATATACACATCTCCTGTCCAAAGCTTCTGATTTTTCACAGTTTCAGGAATTGACAGTGTGCATGTAGGGAGTTCTGGAAGGACATGACTGGAGAGAAGAGCGTCACCCTATTATCCAGCTACCTCCTGCTTTGACACTTAAAAACAGTTTTACCAGGAAAGAAAAGGCAGCAGGATATTTCAAGGAGAAAGATAGCTGCAAGGATTATGCTTGTGTGTATATGTGTGCATGTAAAAAGACTGATGAAATTATTTTGAATCACTGATTAAAAAGTTTGTTCATTTTTTCAACGTTATATGCTGGCCCTCTAAAGAGAAAATTCTGGAGATGTTTAAAATTATCTTAATCCAGAAAATCTGTGATGGAAAGTAAATGATATTTGGTTTGTTGAAGGGGATCGCTAAAGACCAAGTGCTTTGCAAATAGTATATCTATAAGAGTGGGACCAACATCAGGAAGGCACAAGCTAAAGAACTGGTGGGAGCTTTTTACTCATTAAAAGTCAGAAGAATGGCATGCAATATGACAGAATGTTATTGTAAAAAAATCATTTTGTTATATAAATAACAATCCCCCCCAAGAAGTGGCCAAATAATATGAATAAACAACTTTCAAAAGAATGGTACTGAACTATTAATGAAAGATTGTTCAAAATCACTGATAAGAGTAAGGCAAATAAAAATAATTTGGGGGTTATACTTCACACCCAGTAAATTGGCAAAAATGATAAAAGATGATGTGGTTGGACAAGATGGCCGCTGAAGTCCCTTCCAATTATAATCTACAATCTTATGGAAATAGTGTTGGAGGGGCTGTGGCAAGACTGGCGCACTAAACTGTTCGTAGGGCTGTGAATTGGCTGGAATTCTGAAAAACAATTTGAAATTAGGTTAAAGAAGTGACTCCATTATCATGCTGCAAGGCATATGTTCCAAGAAGGTCAAAGATAGAAAGCAGGGTTCCACATATACCAAAGTATTCATAATAGGTCTTTCATGGTAGCAAAGAACTGGCAACAAAATAGTTACCCAGTGTTAGGGGAAACTAAACAAATTGTGTTATATGAATTTAATGGAATATTAATGTGCTTTATGAAATTGACTATGAAAAAGTAAAAACTATGAAGAATACAGAAAAAGCATAGAAAGATTCACATAAACTGATTCAGAATGAAGTAAAACCATAAAAATCAGTATGTTTGCTTGCTCTTCATCCACATGTGTATATGTATAAAATTAATATACAATAACTACATAGTGTAAAGGGGGTGAATAAAAAAATAAACCAAATGTTTCATCATTATTATGACCAAGATTGGTCCTAAAGAAGAGTTGAGAGACCACATTTCCTTTCTTTCAATGTATTAGTTGGGGATTATGGTTATGGAATATTATAAATGCTGTCAGACAGCATATGCTGAGTGGTTTTGCTGATTTGTTTTTTCTCTTTTAAAATCCTTGTTACAAATACAAAAATCTCAATTGGGGCTCTATTAATTCAAACTTTCTGGTGATCTATTCAGGGGTTGAGTTGGAGTTTACTTTGTATTATCTGTGACCATAATAAACAGAATAAGGAAATGTTTAAATTACTTGAGATATTTTTTTAAACTAAGTACTTGGGAAGCCTTACATTGTTATTGTTCTGCTACAGTCAGCTTTAACTGACTCATAAAAGCTGAGAGCTAAATTTTCACTGTGAGCATTTTTATTTTGGAAATCCACAAATGCTGCTAATCACAAGAAAGTAATGGAAGAATTGTTAATAAAGATTAAACTTAAGAGCATACTATACTTTTGTGAGAGCTGGTTGTTAAATATATACCAGAATCTCCCTGCTCCTACTTGAAAAACTAGTTAAAAATAATAATTACTTATTTACCAAATCAAAAAATAAAACCAAAGTACAGGCAAGTCACTTAGGACTATACATATAGAGCTGAGGGGATCTTAGAAATCATCTATTTTAATTCATTCTTTTTAAAGATAAGGAAATTGAGATGTGAGGTAAAGGGACTTGTCCCAACCATAGAGTCAGGATTTAAATCTAGGATTTCTGACATAAAACCCAGTGTTCTTTCCATTGTATCATATTGCCTTTCTAATTCTCTTCTTGATTTATGTTTTTATCTGTTGGGATTAAACAATATAACCCTAAAAGTCACTTGCAACTCTAAAATTCGACCATCCTAACTACTTAAGGATGTGTATTAATTAGGCACACGGTTTTCAGCTTAGTCTTTATTGCTATGTGCATTTGAAAATAGTAAAAGTACTGTTGTATGGAAATATACTTGCCACAATTTGAGATTAACTTTCCCCAATTGGTGTGTAAGGGAAAGACTTTACAGCATTCTGTGTAATGAATATAAATCTCCTTGGGGAAAAAAAGTATTACTCTAGTATCTTTTGATGTGTCTATGAAACTATGGCAAGGTGGGAAATTATGGCAAAAGTTCCACTAAATGGAAATTAAGAAAATTATTAGTACTATTTTCCACCATGTTTCTCTTTTTTCTTTGTCACTCTTCTCTTTTTTCCTCCTCTTCTTCCTGTCTTCTTTTTTCTTTCTTTCCTTCTTCTCCTTCTCTTCCTCTTCTTTTCTTCTCTCTCTGTCTTTATCCCTCCTCATCTTCTCTTTCCTTTATTATCTTTGTGTCCCCCCCTCAATGTCTCTCTCTGTGTCTCTTCTCTCTCCCCCTCCTCATCTTCTCTTTCCTTTATTCTCTGTGTCCCCTCTTTCTCAATGTCTCCCTCTTTCTGTCTCTCTGACTCTCTCTTCTCTCTCCCCCTCCTCATCTTCTCTTTCATTTACTCTCTCTCTCTCTCTCTCTCTCTCTCTCTCTCTCTCTCTCTCTCTCTCATTGTCTCTCTGTCTCTGTCTCTTCTCTCTTCCCCCTCTTCATTTTCTCTTTCCTTTATTCTCTCTCTCTCTCTCTCCCTCCCTCCTCATCTAATCTCTCCTTTATTTGTTCTTCCCCCCTTGCTGGGGAAGTCTCAGAAGCCAAAATGCAGAGGACTGCTTAGATGTGTACAGGGTCACACAACCAGACATTGGCAGGGTCAGCTTGAGCCTTCTGGCTTGGGCCCTATCCACCATGCTCCCCTCCCCATCCCCTGAGCACTTTCCTGTAACTGGTGGCGTCTATTGATTGTATTTTATCTTTGTATAAATGGGAAAACTCAGTCAAGCAAAAAGTTGAGTCTTCAGACGGCACAGAGTGGTGGGAATTGGTCCCTCTGTAGTCAGTACTAGGGAACTTAAAAGAAGATGGGAGTACACTTTTTTAGTCCTGTTGAGGGCACCCGAGCTGAAGAAGTTGCTGACCTCTGGCTGGCCGCCAACTCATTTGAACATCTAAGGAAACTAGTTCCTTAGAGATCAGAGCTTGAAAACAGAAGTTTGAGTAAGGAGGCCCATTTTAAGTGGTGAATTCTAATGAAGGTCTTCAAACAGCCCCACAAAGAGCTGATCCCAGCCTAATTGTGCCCTATGCACATTAAATCAAAGCTCAAGTACTTTCTCACTCTTTTTTTCGTCCTGGCCTTGTTTTTCCTTCCATTATGCCTGCTAATAATGTCACAACTCTGGCCTTTTCATTAGCCTGGGATGCCAAGTACCTTTGCGAGGCAGCATTGCATGAGAACGGCCAGCGTGCGTGCTGGCTGTCCAGACCTGCAGTGGGGACGATGGGATGTGTGAATTGTGCAGGGAAATCGTTTAAAAAAGTTCACTCTTGCATTTTCTCCACCACCCAATCCGTGTGCTCTGCCTGTAGTTTCATAGTGAATTGTGTTGGTGTCTTGAAGAAAGGGAACGCGGGTTTAAAAAACAAACAATATTCTTTTGAAAGATTGTTAATGGAAATTTCCCGGAGTGAGCTGTGTTATTAGTGGCAGGCAAAGTCAGCTAAAACGCTTTTCTGCCTAAGTCTGGTAGTCCTGAGCAATCAATTATTTTCTTCTGGCTTCCCTCCACCTGTGCGAATGAATATTCCACCCAGAGGAATAATAGTCGCGGAGGGGAAACTGAGGACTCGCTCCCGCAGTTACTCCTTCCTGCCTCAGAGGCCCGGGTCTTCGAGGCCATTTTTATCCCACTTTTCAGCTGAAAACCATCTCTCTTAGGCAGTGGGTTTTTAAAGGTCCCTTGGGTGGTCGAGAGGTTTCTTTGAACAGAGGAATGGTGGCTATTGAATAGACTCTTATTACACCCTGAGACCGCAGCAAAGCCGCCGGGCCGGGAGGAGATGCCTACCAGGAGGATTTATTTTCTCTCCGGCATCAAGGTAACAGGAAACTTGGGGAAGGAAGGGCCTCCAGCCGGGGCTTCCCCTCCGCTCCCATCTGCCGGACGGAGCCGGCCTGCTGCGAAGCCGTCCCCATCCCCATTTAACGCTTCCCATTAGTCCGTCCTTTGCTCACACTATTGGAATGCGCCTCACAATACGCTTTCTGAAGGGGAAGCGGGATAATTTATCTTCTTTATGTGTGCTAAGCAGAGCAGCAGCGAGAGGCGAGGCAGGATTCGCAGCAAGCCGGGAGCACTGATTAGTGAGCCCCCAGCTACACACCAAGGCCCTTGTGATTTGGGTTACCTCATTGTAAGAGCAGGGGACAAAGCGATCACTGTCCCTCTGCCAAGCTTCAGAAACCCGGGGCCACGGAAACCGGCGGCTCGGAAAAGTGCTTCCCTCAGGGAGGGGGAGGAGAGTGAAAACAATACGGCTCTACCTGCCTAGAACAGGTTCCGAGAGACACACCCCGGGAGGCGGAGAGTTTGGGACTTGGGTCCTTCTACTTTCCCAGAGCCAGTGATGGCGCCTTGTTTTATAGGAAAGCAGGGACTGCCCCAGAGGCGAGGTGGGGGAACCGCGACCGCTTTGCCGCCGCTGGGAGCTGTGCGTACGGAGTTCCACGCAGCACGACGGGAAATGTCATCAGCTGGGATTAGTCGGCGGGTTTTGTTCAAAACTGTTGTTACAAGCGACATATCCTTGGAGTTTGAAAGAGAGAAATGAAGCTAATGCTAAAGCAAAAGAAAAACAAAAACAAAATGAAAACTAACAGACTTAAGGGAAAAATCAAAACTAGACCATGCGACCATATTAATATTGTATTAGACTATTTAAAAAAAAACCATAGTCTGTGATTAGTCAGCAGGTTTTGTTCAAAACTGCCCTCCCCAAATTTTTGTTGTTGTTACTCTTACAAAGGATGGATTCTTGAATTCTGAAGGAAAGAAATGAAGGTGATGCTAAAGCAAAAGAACAAAAGAGTTAAAGCCAATGTAGACGTAATGAAAAGAGAAAAATCAAAACTACACTGTAAGTTAGCCATATTAATCAATGCTGTTTTAGACTTTTAAAACCGATAGTATAAGTTTGGAATATTACTGTGGTGTTGGGAATGATCAGTTGGTGGATTTAGAAAACTATAGAAAGACTTGGACTGAGGAAGGATGACGTTACCCACTTTCAGAGAAACAGAGGATCTTACATAGATCTATATGAATGTATATGTATACGTGTGTATTATAGTTATCTATGCGTACATCCACACTTCATTGTAACCTCCGTAGGGAAGGTAGGAGGGAAGAAAGGGGAAAAGAAAGAATAAAGTAAAAAGTGCCCAGCAGAATACAAAGGAAAAGCAAAGATTGGTGTCTCTGAACACAATGTAGAATATTTATTATATAAGCTTTCTTGGAATGGAAATTTATTGTTTGTTATTTGGAGTCGTCTCATGATCTGTTGCACACACAGTAATTTTGTTCGTATCCTTTTCTATTTTGTATTCGTTTTAAATAATTTAAAAAACAAAATAAAATTTAAAATAGCTCCCCATCTTATTAACTGAAGATTTGGTTGGCTAGGCCAGGATCTTTGATTTCCTTGGCAAAGGAATGTCTTCTATTATGTACTATCACAAACAGCTCTATCTCAGTACAATGGTTCGCAAACTTTTCCCTTTCACAGCATAGAATAGGATCTTGTGATGAGTCATCACATGCTACTGAAGAAAACTGGTGTATTATGCACATACGATTAACATACAGTTAATTGCCTTGCCCAGGATCACTTAGCTGGTAAATATAATTTTCACAAAAGTCTGGCACAATGTCCAACATGCATACCACCTGCTTCTCTGAGGTCTATAGTATGATTATCTATCTAGCCAGCCAGCAAGCTACTTTACAAATATTATTTCATTTTATCCTCATACAACCCTTAAAGGTGGTTGCTATTATCCTCATTTTACCGTTGAAAAAATTGGGGCAAACAGGTTAAGTGACTTGTCCAAGATTGGACCACCAGTAATTGTCTAAGGCTAGTTTTTAACTCAGGTTTTCTTGAGAGCCTATTGTTTAATTTTTAGTGTAGCATTTACACCCTGGAAATCAACAACTGCTGTATCAGGACTTAATTTGTTGTTTTGCTGATTGTCTTAGACTTAAGAAAGCAATGGAGAAAATGTTAAAAATGCAGATTAAATTTAAAAATGTGTCATGAGCACTTTTTTTTTAAATAATTGGTTATTATATATTTGTGGGGCACCTAGGTTACATAGTATATAGGGTTCAGCCTGGAGTCAAAAAGACTCATTGTCCTGAGTTCAAATTCAACATTAGATACTAGCTGTATTACCCCAGGCTAGCCAATGAACTCTTTTTGCTTCATATTTCCTCAACTGTAAAATGAGCTAGAGAAGTTAATGGCGAAACTCTCTAATATCTTTGCCAAGAAAACTCCAGATGAAGTCATGGAGAGTTGGACTCAATTGAAAAATAATTGAACAAATATTTATTAACACACTCTGTATATACTCATGGTGTTATATGTATATGTAAATATATGTATATGCAGATATTTGTTTATACATAAATATACACACATGCACAATGTATTGTGTATATCCTTTAAACAATACATATTCTACTTATATGTTTATAACATATATACACATTTATGACCTATTTATATTATCTGTTATTGATGAACTACACTAAGATTTTTGGGACACTGTGTGTCTATACATATACATACGTATAGTTGTGGAGTGGGGATGTGAGATAATCAGTGCTTGTAGATTCAGAAGACCACCTAGCTTAGTGACATTAGGCAAATCATTCAACTTCTCTGAGCCTCAGTATCCTCATCTGTAAATTGGGAATAATGAGGGTAGTTTTCCCGATCTCACATGGGGAATGTGAGCAAAGCATGGTGCTTTGTCAGTGTATTACAATGGTGCAGACTTATTTCATGGACTTAGCTAAGAGGGAGATCACAGAGTTCAAGGAGTGCATATTTGAGAACTCTTGGACTATGAACATGAAATCTATTGAATGGGTATTTTGTTATAAATTGAAAAGACCCTTTGCTTCTTTCTTGCCAAGGAAAATACCTCTATGAAGAAGCTGATTCTTACAGGAGATTCCACAAACAGACTCTACTGTGCAGAAACTAATAAAGGAAACACAAAATACTAACACAATATGATACAGATAAAGGCTGAGTCTTTTTGTGTATGGAGAGCTAGTCACCACAGACTCATACAAAGGTTAAAAAAATACCCTGATAATGTTTTTTTTTTTTAAATTATTGGGGGAATGAATGGATAGAGGAACTATAAAATGTAAAGTGGTAAATCCACTCACTTTTAAAAAATAGTGGACACAAGAGTTTTTCAATTTATACAACAAATAAAATTAATTTCAGTTTGATATTATAATTCCTTGGGGGTGAAAGAAGATGAAGGTAGGAGGAGGCAAAAGGGAAGGAGGAGGAGAAAAAAACAAAAAGAGTAAGAAAGAAGAAAGGAGGAAAGAAAAAAAGGAGGGGGTGATGATGAGGAAACAAAATACAGAGGAGAGAAAGATCTATAGACATAAGGAAAGTGGTTTTGGGAAGACACAGAAACAGGTTCAATAGTTGATGTGTTCAACCTAAACTCTGACTAGCAAAGCAATTTATTAGTTACTGTAACTACCCTTTGATTATCTAATTAATTTTCTCATTTTTTCCTATCCAAAGGAATAAACACCACCTGAGAGGGTAAAAGAAATTAATTTGAAGATGAGGCCTGAGAATTTCTAATATTAATGGTGACAACATAGTTTTTAAATTAACATTTCAATTGAATTTTCTTCTGAATTGAAGTTATTACCCAAACAATTAAACTATGTGATTTGATTGTTTTCAATAAATGGTTTGTAACTGGGAATAATATTGGATGAATGAAGCTCACCTTGGAAGAGGCTTTTTATTAATTTTCAATTCCCTTTGTATTTAATGGCAGTAGTTTTAGTTTGTCACAAATTTTCTTAAAACGTTTGCTTTGTTTTTACATCCGTACTTTGTAAATGACAAGTCAACCTTCTAGAGCTATCAAGCTATTCTTAAAAAGTTGGTACAAAAACTAGCATATATAGTATATTGGGTACTCAAAAAGCAAACTCAATCAGAAGGTTAGTAGATTTTATATATATATATATATATATATATGTATGTATGTATATATATATATATATATATACATATATATATGTATGTATATATATTTTTTCTGTATTTTGGCTTTTATATTGAGCTAGTTAAGTGAATATGTTTCCTTGTCAGGAGCTAGTTTTTTTCCTTTAAATATTTTTTTTCTTTAAACTGTTTTACTTCTTCAAACTTTGCAGTTTCATTAAGTGATCCAAAATGGGCAATGCTGCCTAGAGGATAGATAGCTGTCATCCAGGTCAAGAAAATCTGGACTTAGTTGTCTGACATAGATTTATTATGTGATAAGGTACTTAATCAACCTCTCAGTTCCCCAAACCATTTTTCTATGGTTGCAAATTAAAAAGCAGAAGGCTAATTGTATTGGGAGAAGGATTCTCTTCATCAGGAGTTCCTTATTCTTATGCCAATTAAATCACAGATTGAGCTCACCCCAGATCCAAAATACTAACAGTTCTCTGTCTGTCTCTGTCTCTGTCTTTGTCTCTCTGGCTGTGTCTCTGTCTCTCTCTCTCTTTCTCCATTTACTTCCTTTCTTCCCTCTCTCTTTCTCCCTTCCTCCCTTCCTTTCAACACCTGCCTCCCTTCTCTTTCTCTGCTTCTTTGTTTCTCTTTCTCCTGATACTGATATATACAATATCTGGAAATTACTAAAAATGGAAGCTTTAATTTTACTTGTACTTTGCTAAGACAGAGCATCAAACTTCTGAGCCTAGCACCATTACTTGATCAGTACTTGTGTGCTTTTGGGGCAAGTTCCTCAATTTCTAAAAAGACCTTGGTTTTTCTTCTGTAAAACGGAGAAATTATACCGAATGACTTATGAGATTACTTCCAGTTATAAATCAATGGTTGTAGAATCATCCAAAAGTAAAAGCAACAATTTATTCTAGATCAATAAGAAGACAATTTTTTCAATCTCTGATTTTAACCAGTCTTAGATGGTTCTCATAAATTGACTGAATACATTGTGTATGATAACTACAGACAGCAAAAGAGATGAGTCATTCTAATTTTTTTCTTTAAGGAACTCCTTGAACCTGATTTATGTAAGCCGAAGGTCCCATGAAATGTGGTTTGAGAAATGCTGATGTAATAGGACATTTTATTATAGAGTTGTAAAACACATACATTAGCTAGCATTTTTTCCCCTAGCAACAGTGTTGGTACATTATGACCAGATCTTATCTTGATAGTATGCTTTGGGTAACATTATTAGATCAACCTTCCATTCATAACAATATGTCAGGCACTGAAATTGCTTTGTCACTAAATAGAAAGAGAGGAACAATTATGCAGTCAATGCTGTAAGGGCCTATAATTCTCCAGGGTAATTTAAGAGTATGACTAAGTTGCCCCAGGGCTTGCATTGGGTTGCAGGAGAGTGAAAAAGTAGCCCAAAAGAGGAATAGTAAGGAGTGTAGACAAAGAGCTTGAATTTAGGCTGAGGAAGCATTCTGATTTGAGTAGACTCTTTTAGAATATAAGCTCCCTGAGGGCAAGGACTATTTCACTTATGTTTTTGTGTTTTCACCCCTAGCTAACTGCTTGACTCAAAACTTGTTTGAAAGATTGTTTGAAGCTGACAGTGACTAAGTCAATGAATATCAGAGGGAATGCATTTGGGGTTAGGTAATGGCTTTGGTCTTTGGGATGCCCATTCCTTCAGTGGCTCATAAATATCAGCAAAGAGACCTGTGATGAAAGTGATATTTATAGATATCTAAATAAATATAGGCACAAATATGTATATGCATATATGTTTATATACTCCAGAGTCATAAATATATAATACATATATGTATATGTTATATATGCATTATATATTTACACTATATTATAATATACATATAGGTATGTGTGAATATATACGTATATTTCTGAGTATATGTATATATGTTACATGTGTGTGTGTACATGTATAGAGATATAAACACACACACATTTCTGAATCTTTTCATTATCTGATGTCCTTTTCTGTTTTGGAAAAATCATGTCCAGGTTTGTGCAGAACAATCTAAGATTTGGAGCTTCTGTGTCAGTTTAGTGACAACACCAATGGAATCACCATGGAGGTGACTTCCTCTGTGAATTACTCTGGTGGGAGTAATGGGGGTGGAGCAGGAATTTGAATTACTTACAGATGAATAATAGAGCACCAAAAGATGCAGGGATGCTCATGTTGCCTACTGCACCAATTGCAATATCTCTGCAGGATTCAATGATCATTTCTCTGCCTGTTTTCTGGGGAAAGCAAGATGAGATTTTGGTATTTGAAGGGAGGTATTCCCTTGTGTTTGGAACAAAGCCCCAAGGATTCATGGCAGAGCAGGCCTGAGTAGCTCATGTCATAAGCAGTCTGGGTGGCCCTGCAAAGGACTGGGCAGTGCCTTTTTGATGGAAGCAGAAAGCCTGTTGCTGGGTAACTAGAACATTATCAGTTGGTGCTTCATGGGATGTTTGGATAGTCTCACAGAATACAGGAGGCTGCGGCTTCTTTGCCCATCATCCGGTAGGGGCAAAGGGCTCTGATGAAGTAACTAAGTTGAAGTTTTTGATAACTGTTTGGGGCTGGGAGGAGGTGGTCTCAATAAAAATATTGGATTGAGTTTAGAGTATTGAGCCCAAAGACTTCTTGAAATGCACCTTGACCTTGGCAGCCTGATAGATGAGACATACATACTTTTCTAGCTGAATAATAGACTATAACATCAGAGAGTGTACACATGTGGAGAAAATAGAGTCAGTCAGAGATTTAAATCTTGCCCCTGACAGTTGCCAGTTTTATGACCTTAGGCTATTTAACTTCTTTGGGTCTGAGTTTAATTTACTCATCCAGAAAATAAGGAGGTTGGACCAAATGGATTTTTAGGTTCCTTTCAGCTCTCAATCTTTGATTGTCTGTGAACCCAAAATATGGGTGGTGGTAATAGGGTCTAAAGACCTGGAAGTCCAGAGTCTACATGGCTGGAGAGGAGGAAGGGTTATCATCTGGTAAAGCCAGATGGTCGGTGTTGGCAGAAATACTGGCAAACTATGGTAGTAGTTTCTGTGTAGAACATGAGGGGAGGGGCTCCAGATAGGAGATGGGAGCTTATGGAGACACAGCAGAGGAAACACATTGTAGAGGTCTTTACAGAAACCTCAAATATGCTATATCCCAGCACAAACAGATGGATGATTCCACTGCAGGGAAGAGGAGACGATTCTGGTGTTGGGCCCTAGCCTCAGTGGAAATTTGGGCCATGTCCTTCTCTCAGACAAGGTTCAGAAGAATGAGGCAAAGATGCCCCTTAACAATTGAAGCTCATTTCCAAGATCACCAGGAGAGAAATTATTGGTGCTCAAAATAATCTGGAAAGAAGAATATCAGTATTCTAATAATCTCAAAAAGGGGAATTTGGGTTTTTTTCTTCCCCAGGAGTGAGGTCTAAGAAGCCCTTGGCAAAGAGAAAGATCAAGAAAAGAGTTGGATTTGTATGGTGATGAAAGCTTTATGGAGAGGCTACCCCTGGAAGAAGCTAGGGCAAATTTGTGAAACCAGAAGGTAGACTATCAGGCAATAATCACCAAACTGATACATTGGCCACTATTAGATCTTTGGCCAAGCCCCATTTAGGCATTGTTTGGGTCACAATCAATTTAAATTGAATGTAAATAGTAATTTCTGCTTTAGACAGAAACCCTTTCGGTCTTTCTCTTCCTCTTTTCCTTCCTTCCTTCCTTCTTTCCTTCCTTCCTCCCTCCCTTCCTTCCTTCCTTCCTTCCTCCCTTCTTCTCTCTCTCCCTTCCTCCCTCCCTTCCTTCCTCCCTTCTTCCCTCTCTCCCTTCCTCCCTCTCTTCTTTCCTTCCTTCCTTCCTTCCTTCCTTCTTTCCTTCCTTCCTTCCTTCCTTCCTTCCTTCCTTCCTTCCTTCCTTCCTTCCTTTCTCCCTCCCTTCCTTCCTCCCTCCCTCCCTGCCTTCCTTCCGTTCTTCCTCCCTTCCTCCCTTTTTTTCCCTTCCTCTCTTCCTCCCTCTCTCCCTTCCTCTCTCTCTCCCTCTCTCCCTTCTTCCCCCTCTCCTTCCTTCCTCTTTCTCCTCTTCCTCCTCCTCCTCTTTCTCCTTTACTTCCTCCTTCTCCTCCTCCTCTTTTTCTGAGGACTTTCTCTGACACTATTGTAATTGTTTGTATTTGTCCCTCATAAGGGGGAAGTGGAGGAAGATGGGCTGTGGGGATGGGATAATGGCAGGAATTTGAAGGTTGGAGAAAAAGGAAAGGAGGAGCTGTGTACGAAAAGCCATAAGGGTGTATGGGCAGAGACATTAAGTGGAGTGGAGGAAGGAGGAGCATAGACCCTCACTTTGTATTTGTACCGGCTGATATTCTGGTCAGGAGAGGGGTGAGGGAGACAGTATTGGATTCAGTGAGTATATACATGGGCAGGTACTGGAGAGAAGATTGATGGAAGGAGATTGAATGTAGGTGATTCAGGGGGTGTCAGTGAAGGAAGGGTTATTTGCTGTTGAGTTATTGGGTCTGACCCATTTGGAGTTTTCTTGGCAGAGATTCTGGACTGGTTTACTATTTCCTTTGATATCTCATTTTATAGATGAGGAAACCAAGACAAAGTGTCATGTCCAGAGTCAAATCATTAGTGAGTGTCAGAGGCAAAATTTGAACCCAGATCTTCCTGATTCCATGCAGGGAACTGATCAGTGCTAAAACAAGTAGTACTGGAGCAGTCATTGAGTCTAACTCTTAGAAATTCCACAAGTAGCGCAGTGCACTGAGCCTAATTTCCTTCTCCACAACCTTTCAACCAGCAGTCTAGATGCCAGTACAGCAAGTGCTGAAAAGGCTGCCAGATTAAATTTCTTTCTAGCACAACACATCTGAATTATGTGCTTCCAAATGACACTACTAGGCTTGCCTCAAGCTGGCTCAGGATGTAGCAGTTTCCTAGCTGGGATCATAACACATCTTGCTTAATCCTTCTTTCAAGGTAGACTTTTAGAAGTCACATAGGACACAGAAATAGTATCATTTAGGCAGTTGAGGGCTGTGCTGCAACTTTATTCAAGGGTTGACTTTAGAACTTTCTAATTACCTGTCCTCATCAGCAGATTTCAAAGTTACTTTACCTGGATTCATTTTTCAATCATATCCCACCTTAGTGCTGGGGAACTAAGGCCCAGTTACCAAAAGTAATCTCTTCAACATTAGTAGTCCACTACCTCAACCATATCCCAACCTTCATAAGCTATTCTATGTCCGCTCATTTTTTCTACTAGACTCTCTGAAATGCCTGCTATAGAAGTAACAAATTTCCTCCCCCTCCCCTCCTTCTCTCTTTCGGTGCTCCTGTCTTTTGGTATTCATTGAGGTCTGAATCCACCCTGATGATACTGCTTCCTCAGTTACTCTTTCTGGTACTGGATTTTCCCTCTTTCCAGCCCCCTGTTCCCAACTCATTGGTTGGGGAGTTGTTATATTTCTTGATCTCCAAAGCAATATTTAAATTCTCCTTCCATCCTTTTTTCTAAAGGCTACTTCTCTGTTGCCTCCAAATATGTCCCAAACCCTCCTATTCTTAAAAAAAAAAAATAGAACTTTCACCAAAGTCTAGCATGCTTGCAAGTTATCAGTCAATGTTGTTGTCTTCTTCAGATAATCTTGAAAAAGCCTTCAGCAATTCTGTTCTCCTCAATTCTAAATCCTTTGAAAGCTGGATTCCAATCTCATACTCAACTGAAACTGCTCTCTAAAGTTATAATTTCTAAATTGCCTAACCTAATGAATTTTTCTTAATCCTCATCCTTCTTGATCTTTCCAGTATTTTAAATTGTTGACTACTCTCTCCTGGATGCTTAATTCTCTCTGAATTTTTGTGACTATTCTCTCTTGATCCTCCCCCTACCTGTCTGGCCATTTCATGTTTGTCACTGCCATTGTCTATTTTTGCCTTGTATTATCTCACTTGGTGACTTTTAGTTCCCATAGGTTCAAAATATATTTCAATGCACATGACTCCCAAACCTACACATCTAGCCCTAGGCTCTCTCTCTCTCTCTCTCTCTCTCTCTCTCTCTCTCTCTCTCTCTCTTTTAAACATCTTGAACTAGATGTTCCATAGGCATCTCAAGTTCAGCACACCCAAAATATAGAGCTCAATTTTCTTTCTTCTCAAAATCCCCTCTTTTGTAAGCTTCCTATATTATGACTGTTTAAAATATTGCCATCATCTCAGGTACTCAGTTTCACAATCTCAGTGATTTTTCACCTTCATTCACCCCAAATATCCAATCACTTGACAAATATTACAATTTCTCTGTGACATATCTTGTACATCTCCCCTTCTCTCCATTCTCTTGGCTACCACCTTACTCTTATCCCCTCTCTCCTGGACTATAGAAATATCTTTCTAATTGATTTTCCTGACTTGTCTCTCCCTATTCCAATCCACTCAAATATAGTTGCCAAAGTGATTTTCCAGAAGTATATGTTATCTCTTATCCAATAATCCCCTGCTTCCTTATTACCTTTATGATCCGATATAATGAATCTTGTTTGACATTTACAATTTTTCACAACTTTCACAACTTAGCCCCCTCCTATTTATTCAGTTTCATACACACACACACACACACACACACACACACACACATACATTATTCTCCTACACACACACACACACACACACACACACACACACACATACATTATTCTCCTACTTTCATGCGTTCTGGACTACATTCTATAACTCATACAAGTCATTTTGTCTCCCTTTTCCTTGTCTGCCCCTGGCTGTCCCTAATATCTGGAATGTTCTTCCTCTAAAATCTGCAACTTAAAATCTCTAGTTCAAATGCCACTTCCTATAGGAGGTCTTTTCTTATTTCCTCTAGTTAATACTTTTCAAAGGCTATCTTCCATTTATTCTGTATGTATTATTATATGTATGAATTTTATACATATTAAATTCCTCCATTAGAATGTAAGCTCATTGAGGACTGGGACTCTTCTTTGTTTTTTTCTTTTATTTCTAGCAATTAGAACAGTTTGTCATATATAGAAAGCAATTAATAAATATTTGTTGATTAATTCTGTGGACACTGATCTCTTCTTTGTTCAGTTCTATGAAAGGGAAAGGGAAAGGGAAGGGAGAAGAAAAAGGAAGATAATGTGCATTTAAATAGCACTTGCTATGTGTCAAGCACTGTACTAATTACCTTACCAATATTATCTCCTTTAATTCTCACATAAGCCTATAAAGTAGTGACTCTTATTATCCCCATTCCATAGTTGAATAAAAGGAGGCATGCAGAGGTTATTTGCTCAGGATCACACAATTATTATGTGCAAAGCCAGATTTGAACTCAGATCTTCTTGACTGTGAGCCTGGGGCCAAAGAAAATACTTTGGAATGAGTGATCAAAGAGCATGGGCCATATGTGATATTTTCATGATATGTTGTTCCTTTGGAACTAACTATCCTATATAATGTCATTTCACTTAACCAACTAACTAAAAGAGGTAGATTTTGTGTAAACTTCACTTTTTCAACAGTTCAATTAGTCTTCAAGATTTTAGGGTGAAATCCTCTGAAGAAAATTGTTATCTTTGCTTTAGTTAGACTAGATACACATTATCATGCAGGATTATAAGAAAAATGGATATTTCAAAATCAAAGATTGCGTGTTGTAACTTCCCAAGAGCTAGGAGTCCTTGGCATTAGTGAAACATTTCAGATTAAATAGGAGATTCATTTTATGTTGGCTTCAGTTCAGAAAATAATATTTCACAGAGACAATAGATTTAAAATGAAAGAATAAAACCACAACTATAAAAGTTCTGGAGTAATTCACAGAAAATCACAGAATCTGTACTTGGAATGCCTCTTGGAGATAATTAATTCCAACCTCCCACAAATTATAAGCTTACCTTTTATTGCATCTTTGACAGATGGTCATCTACCCTCTATTCAAATGCTTCCATTCTTTAAGACCTCGTGAGACAACTCAATCCCTTACTAAACAGTTCTTACTGGTCAAATGTTCTTAAATTAAATCAAAATATCTCTCAGAAAAGTAGCAAAGCAGTAGTGGAAAAAACACTGTGATGAGTCAGAAGACTTATGTTCAATTGCTGGTTACACTTTCTAGCTTGGTGATCCTTAGGAAGTTATTAAATCTTTCTGTGCCTCAGTCTTTTCATCTGTAAAATGGAAATAATAATATTTCTATTTTTCAACTCATCATATTTCTGCTAGGAAAATACTTTTTTATCTCTTAAAATCCCTTAAAAAACTTTTGTAATGCTTTTGTTTGCTTTTTAATTTATTTTGTCTTCTGATGCAACACAGAACAAATCTGCTTCTTATTCTAGTCAACATCACTTTATATTTTATGTAGCAACTCTCCAAGTAGTTGAAGATCTTTAGTCTTTTCTGAACTAAACAATTTCTTCAATTATTCCTTCTAGGAAATCGATCCCAGAGTTGTCACTTCTAGTGTCTCTCTTCTATATGACATTTAATGCAACAAAGTTACTCAAATGTGCCAGGAAGAATTGAACAAAGTATTCTGCTTTGACTCATAGTGGACATTAAAATATTAATACAGTCTAAGACTGCATTAGAAATTTAGCAATCACATTGTACTGCTTATATTAAGCTTGTGGTTGACTCAAACCCCCAGATGTTTAGCATGAACCTCCTGTCCCTGACACATGAACTCAGCTGTTTCCAATATAGGAAGTATGAACAGTGATGGGAAGCTGTCAGCAGCTAAAGCTTGGGCGGAAGATCAAAGGCTGGGGATGGAGTTCACCCTAAACACCAGAGCCCAAAAAAGCAACTCATGATCATTTTAGCAAGTGAGTGAATTCCAGGAGGATAATTTTTGAACAAGGCCAAAACCATTTGGATGTCCATTTCCAAGGTCACACCTCAACCATAGCAACCTGGCCTGCCCTTTGGACCCAAAGATTCCTATATTTCCAATCCACATTTCTAAAGCCTTGGCCTGTTTTATGCCCCTAAGCCCATCTGATATCTATAACTGACCCTGGATGCTCTCCCACTAGCATCCCACCATATACTTGTCCAAAATTCATTCGTCTTCTCTGGGCTCCTGATTCCATGTAGTCTCTTAGGTATAACTTCTGTTGTGTTCTATCTCTAACTTCCCCTGGATAGGGTGAAGAAGAAAAGTATACTCATGTCTAGTTAGGTTCTCCCCAACATCTACTAGGCTAATTCAAATATTTTGGGGCTTTTACATGTGAAAATTTGCATTTATCCCTATTAAATTTTATTTTATTGGTTTTAGAGAAGACTTCCATCCTGGAAACTGTTGGGTTTTTTTGTACCACCTAGTAACTATCTGTCCTTCCCTTCCAGCTTTATGTCACTTACAAATGTGAATGGCATCCTTTCCATGACTTCAAATACCCATTAAAAGTTTTGAGTAGGGCAGTTCTGGGACACTATATAAAAGAGTTCCTTTTAACCTAACACAGAATTATTAATTATTAATTAATGCTCTTTGGGTGTGTATATATAGTATTTACAAATCTACCCAATGATACTTTTAGCCAACCCATATTTCATCATCTTATCTCCCCAGATGTTATGTGAAACTATGTCAGATATTCCAGAATAACCAAAACAACTCATAGATCTAGTGCTGGAAGGGACCGCAAAGGTACTAGTTTAATCCCTTTCTCTTATAGGTAAGGAAACTGAGGCGCGGGAGGTTAATTAGCTTGTTCAAACTCATACAGATGGTGTCAGAGCCAAGAATTGAAGCCAAGTCCTCTGGATCCAGAGAAGGTGATCTGTCTGTTGTTTTATGTTTTATTAGGGTTTGACATTCTCCCAAAAGACTATACTGAAGGTATATTCAATGATGCTACTAATTGAGAAGGCTCATGACATTTCGCAGAGTGCTAAATATTTCATGAAAATACTTTATGGGCCAGATTTTGACATGTGGAAACAACCCCTTTTCATCAAAAGAGAGAACTATCTCTTTAGCAAACTGACATTGTTATATAGTCTTTACAAACATGATACTTTCTGCATATGAATTTATTCACATTGCTAGAGAAATCACATCATTATTGAAAATTCGTTGAAGACAACTTATTTCTCTTATCTTTTTCCTACATTTAGCCTACAACTATTTGGGCATGTTATAGATAATAGTAATAATTCATATTTACATATGCTTTAAGGTTCATTAAGGACTTTGCTGGCAGTAACCTCAAGTGAGCTAGAAACACAATCATTATTCCCACTTAAAGCAGCCAAAATCTGGTTAAGTGACTTCTCCATGGTCATATAGTTAGCAAGTGTCTGAGGTAGGACATAGGCCAGATCTTACCTCTGCCTCTTAGAATCCCTCAAATCCTTCAAGACTCAGTTCAAATAGCATTTCTCCTGGAATCCTAGTCTGAAACCATTTAGTCCATCTGTATTTTATATTAAACTAATGATGTACATGTTGTCTCCTCCATTACCATTAGAATATGAGCTCCCTTATACTGTAACCTATTTAACATGTATAGGACTACTTGCCATCTGGGGGAAGGGGTGGAAGGAGGGAGGGGAAAAATCAGAACAGAAGTGAGTGCAAGGGATAATGTTGCAAAAAATTACCCTGGCATGGGTTCTGTTAATAAAAAAGTTATTTAAAAAAAAAAGAATATGAGCTTCTTGAAGTTAGGGTAGTTTTTGTTTTTTCCCTTTCTTTGTGTCTCAGAGCTTAGAACAGTGTTTAGCAAATAGTAGAAACTTAATAAATGCTTGATTGACTGATTCATCAAAGCTAGCACTCACCCCCCCCCCATGTCATTAAGTCATGAATCAAGCAGGATTCATTAATTATTTATATAATTATACATAATTATATATAATATAATATAACAATATAATTAATTAACCTACTATTACCCAGGGGAAATCCAGTCTCAGCATTGGTTAAAGTTTCAAACCCTGGAGATCAAGGGACATGATGACCAACTTCCAAAAAATGTGTACAACTCTGGGGCTCCAGGTATCTATTCAAAATTCTTCTTCTTCTTCTTCTTCTTCTTCTTCTTCTTCTCTCTTTTTTCTTCTTTTCTTTTCTTCTTTCTTTTTCTCCTCCTCCTCCTTCTCTTCTTCTTCTTCTTCTTCTTCTTCTCTTCTTCTTCTTCTTCTCTTCTTCTCTCTTTTTTCTTCTTTTCTTTTCTTCTTTCTTTTTCTCCTCCTCCTCCATCAATTTTTCTCTTTCTCTCTCCTCCTCCCTCCCTTCCTGTTTCTCTGTCTCTATCTCTCTGTCTCAATCTGTCTTTTTCTCAATCTCCTTTCATTAAAGTTTTCACTGTAAGTGCCCACAAAAAACTGAAATTAAGAAAATGTAAGCAGGTATAGAGTGTCCCTCTCAGATAATCAGGAATCTTATCTCCTCCCTAGTACAGAGGAGGCAGCACTGTCCTATCTCTGTGGGAATGGACACATAGCTTACTCCCATCAATAAGACCAGGCATTGTGGTCAGTACACAAATATAAGATACAAGGAGCTAATATTATTGGGGAAACCAGATTTACACATGCAAAATAACCTTGAGAACAAAATGACATGCCATTGAGTTCGGGGAGGTACCTAGTTATTTACCTTATCTTTCCCATTAGAACCAGATCCTTCAGAATTTAGTCTACTTTGTGTGTGTGTGTGTGTGTGTGTGTGTGTGTGTGTGTGTGTGTATCCTTTGTACTTAACACAGTACCTGTCATATAGTAAGTATTTAATTTAAAGTAAGTGTTTGTTGCCTGTGACTCAATTTCACGGATCAAGAAATAGGGTGTAATTCATGGAATATTTAATAGGCGTTTAGTAGGGTAATGAATTGTAGGCAACAAGATTTGCATAACAACTACATTTTGGTTTGATTTCTACCAAGCTCGGCTTTCCTGAGGCAGTGAACAGAGAGCTTGTCTTGAAGTCAGCTGGTCCTGTATTCTAGACTTGGCTGTGTTACTTTAGACACTTGTTTTACTGAGAAAGGGATGATATCTGTGGTAGAAGTAATGCGATGTCCCCTTTCTATCCTTATCAGTTGCTACTAGAAATAGCTACAGCACAAATCTGGAACCATCCCAGTTTATTGAAAAAATGCATCACAATTTATTAGCACAAAGCTGACATGGATGCTTTTATCCAGTTAAGTGGGGGAAAAAAAGAACTTAACATTGGCAATCTGTATTGCTAACAGATGTGTTCACAGTTTATAGCAAGCGAAATATAACTTTTATAGCTTCTTTGTTAAATCCATGCAATGTGGCAAAAACAATGCCCCAAACTGAGGAGTTTTGGATACTGGGTCTGCCAGTAATTTATTTATTTTTAAATTATAGCTTTTTATTGACAAATATTCATAGGCAATTTTTCAGCATTGACCCTTGCAAAAACTTCTATTCCAACTTTTCCCTTCCTTTCCTCCACCCCTTCCCCTAGATCTGCCAGTAATTTAACGCTAACACTGGATTTAAGTTATGACTGAGTCAAAGAACCTTGGGTAAACTGAGGAAACTGAGACCCAGAGAGCTTCAATATTAAGAAGTAAAGGTGGAATTGTGAAATTTGAGCCAAGAAACAGATAATCCTCAGAAAGGATAGAAATGTTTAAAGAAGCACTATTGGAAGGCACTTAAAAATCCATCTCTAGTTTTCTAGTTTCATAGATAAGGAAAATGAGGGAAAAAGCAGTAAGGGGACTTGACCTAGCTAAGCTGATGGTTTGTTAGGGCACAGTCCTGAGTCTCACTAGGCTTCAAGCAGGGGCTTTCTCACTCAGATGCTGCTAAATCATGGAATAACTCATCCTACTTTGAGAGAGAATAATTTCGAACCTTTTGAGCCACTCACATCCCTGCAAAGCACAGCATCTGTTCAAACCTATCTTCTGTCAGGGAATATATGTGAAAATGTTGCCTGCAGCTGCTGAAAGCCATGTGCCAGCATATGTGGACACTGCCACCAGGGATGTGTGCCATCTACCTTATTGATTATCACTGATGTGCTCCAAACCTGGCAAGGTAGAATTTAGCATTTTCAAGGGATCAGTCAAAGCAATTTTAAAGCAGAAGAGTTTAGAAAGATAGTTTAAAAAGATAGGAGTTGAAAATCTGACAATAGTTTCAGAACAGCTTTTTAGCCAGGTTCTCCAAAAACTTTTTTTTAAAAGTATTTTGATAGCTATTTCAATATATTTGATTTCCTTTATAATTCTATACATTTATTTAATACATTTTAAAATAGTATTCTGTGAAGGATTCACCAGATTGCTTAAGGGATCTATGATACACAAAAAAAAAAAAAAATCAAGAAGTCCTGCTTAAGAGAAAAAAAGCTCTTTTCAGACCTTTAACTGCCTTATACTATTAAGATTTCTATTTGAGAGAAGCTGTGTCTTACGACCCCTAGTGGACATGTTTGAATTGGCAGTTTTTCTAGTTGAAAGTCTTTTAAAGGCTACAATATTTGAGACTATTTCTGTAATTCTGCCTTTGAAGGTATTCAATAGTGAGAACATCAACAATAATACTAGTGGGGATTTTGCAAGAGCTTTAAGAATTGAAAAGTCCTTTACATGTATTATCCGATTTAATTAAATTTTGTCTTTCCTAGGGAAAACAAAACAAAACAACCCATATCCTGAGTCATTTTTGTTTAAATTTTCATCTGCCATGAATTTATATTTTAAAATAACAACAGAAGAATAACGAAAGCTTCATATGATATGGCTTTATAACCCTATTAGGTTTCTTTCTTTTTTTTTCTTTTCTTTTCTTTATTTTTTTTCTAAACATTTTAGACCTTTTTTCCCCTTCCTAGGTAACTCTGGGAATTCTTTGGTGGAGTTGCTGGAGGAAGTGAGTCTAACTCTTTGTATTTGTAATCATATACCTGCCATTGATATAGAAGATGAAAAGAAAACAGCAAGACACATTGTTCTCTTTTTAAGCTGGGGCACTCAGTTCTAGGAGAGGGGAAAAGATGGTGTTTTCTCCTTGAAATACAACCAGAGCCAGTGGTTCTGAAAAGTTCTTTCATGGACCCAGTTTGCAAAGTTCAAAAAGAGATGCTCTCAAACAACCCATTTGGATGAAGAGGGGTGTGTGTGTGTGTGTGTGTGTGTGTGTGTGTGTGTGTGTAGGAGATGGGGACAGTGCTTGAGCTGCATAAATCTCTCTTCACATCCTTAAATACTTGATAGGGAAATGACCGGGAGGACAATCAGCATCTTAAATGCAAACAAAACTCCCTAAGGATCCTCAGCCACCAAAAAGACCTACCCAATGTGGTCCACAGCAAACTGTATGCTGTACCTTTTGAGTAGGTGCTTTACCAATTATTAACTGAATGAATTGAAACCATGTATCTTTCCAGGAAAATATTTTCCTCCTATAAAAATGGTAATGAGTAAAATGAATAAAAATGACAGCTGCCAAGTGCGTGAGTATGCAGTAGGATGCAATATTTCTCTAACCAGCCACTATCAATCAAACTAGGCCTGTCCAAGTAAGCCATGGAACTATTATAGAACATAACATATTAAATAGAAGACTGAATCTCTTTGAAGTTTGGATTCTTCTGCCTTTCCTAAAAATGATTGCTGAAACAGCTTTTCCCCCCCAATAAATGAGAATTAAAGATAAGAAATCAGGCATATAAATAGGTAGTTATATCCTCTCAATTCCATCTCCTCCTTTTAAGGTAGTATATCCTAGTAAAAATAGTATCTTCACATTTTTTATATATTTTGAAAATTGATTTCTCAATGCCTTCAAAATTGTGTCATCACTTACTTTGGACTTTTTCTATATATTCTTAGTCTTGTTCAGTTGCTTTCCTATCTTTAGTTTCTTTAATGCTATTTTTACTTCTTTGAAGAACAGGTCAAGGACTGTTGTTAGAATGAAAATGTGATGGTTTCATTGTTCTAAATGATGAAAAGTTGACAATAAAAATTCTTACAGATCTTTTTCAATTAGGTAAGTCAATGCTTGTTGCCTTTCTTTGCCTTGCTTAGTTTTATCCCTCTGTTTTCATTATACGTGCTTTCAGGATGAGTTGGCTTAAAATTTCATCACTTGCCAAACTTTCTGTATACTTGTTGTTCTTTCTCCTCACTGTTGTATGAGCCAACAAATTCATAATCTTCCATCATATTGCACTGTGAGATTTTACAAGGAAGCTCATACTCTAAGCCAGCATCGCCCTTGGCTATCATATCTATAAGTTTGGCAAGCAAATCAAGTTTTGGCTGTCTGACATAGTTTCTAAGCTTTTTTGGCTTCCTCATTGTGGTAATTGCTCAAGTTGGTTAAACTTCTATAGGAAATATTTCTATTTTCTCATCATTGCAAAATCTTTATAATCATCATTGAGGAAAACACAGAAAGTAAGGTTTCACAAATCATATTCAACATAAGGAAATATCTATAAACATAAATTGACTGAAATGTTCAGTATACCAGATCCCATTATTTTTATTAATCAATTATAAAGATTATTTACATTGAGTAAAATTTGGCTTTAAAAACTTTCCTCCAATTAAGTGTCTTCCATAAGCTCCTGCTAAGACAATAAAAGATTTATTCATAAATACAACAAGTAAGAAATAAAAGACAGAAGTATTTCTCCCAAAGGATATCTGTCAAAGGTATCTAATACTGTCAGAAAAGGATGTCAAAATCACTTAAAAGGAAAAACCAAGTGGATGAAAGATATCTATTGTCTGATTGATTGCATTGTAGGGAAGCCCAAGTGCATTTATCTGGGACAGATAGTAGAGATGGACAAGGAACTTGATTCAGAATTGAATCAGAAGAAGAAAATAGGTTAGATTAAATTTGAGAGATTGAGTAATGTTTTCATTGATGAAAGGAAATCCTGACTTTTTAATTACCTACATTGCATAATTTTATAGTTGAAAGGAATCCCTCTACAACATCCTGGTCCTCTGCTCATTTAGTCTCTGGAGAGTTTAAAAGAGGGAGAATCTTTGCATCTTTAAGTGATCATGTCAGTTAAACTTTTATAGGAAATATGCCTACTTTCTCACCATTGCAGAATCTTTATAATCATCATTGAGGAAAACGCAAAGGTTTCACAAATCATATTCAACATCCGAAAACATCTATAAACATACAATTAATAGAAATGTTCAGAGTATACCAGAGTGTTCCAAATACCCATTGTATTTATTAATTTGTCAATTATAAAAATTATTTACATTAGAGCAAAATGTAACTTTCAAAACTTTCTTCCCATTAAGGGTCTCCCACAAGCACATGCTAAGATAAGAAAAGATTCATTCAAAGTTACAAGTAAGAAATAAAAGATAGAAGTTATGTCTCTCAAAGGAAGCTTGTCAAAGGTATCTGACACTGTCAGAAAAGGATGTCCACTGCAGAGTCTAAATGTAAAAAGGAGTTTCTCTACATAGCAAAGTTCTCCAGATGGTCCTACTTGGAAATTTGTGCTGATTGCAAAAAGATCTGGAGTTCTTCATGTTCTCATAAATGAGATGCAAAGTCACTTAAAAGGAAAAATCAAATGGATGAAAGATATCTATTGTTTGGATTGATTGCGTTGGAGGAAAGCCCAAGTGCGTTTTTCTGGAAGAGACAGTAAAGAAGAATAAGGAACTGGATCCAGAATTGAATCGGAAGAAGAAAACAGGTTAGATTACATTTGGGAAATTGAGCAGTGTTTTGACTGATGAAAGGAAACCCCGACTTTTTAATACCTACATTGCATAATTTTATAGTTGAAAGGAATCCCTTCTACAACATCCTGGTCTAATGATCATTTAGCCTCTGGAGATTTCCAAAGAGGGAGAACTTCTGCTTGTTTAGGTAGCGCCATCACACTTTGAGAGAGTTTTAATTGTTAGTAGGTTTGTTTTTTAACTATCAGACTTAAATTAAATTTTATTTTTCCATCAGTTTGCTCCTGATTATATCACACTCCTAATAAATTCCTTCCTCTCCAGCCTCAATATTCATAATTCTATCAACTGATGCTTATAGGGTTTTCTCTCAGGCTAGTTCCCTTGCCTTTCTGGTAATGCTCCAATCTAGCTTCCTTCTTTTTGGTGCTTAAATTGAAATTGGAGAATGCATACCTGAACAGCAACACAATCATACTTGTACAACATCCCTGTCTCTAAATCATTTCCAAGAAGTCATCATCTAGTTTTTACTTGAAGAACTGCAACAGTGGGGAAACCATGACCTTTTGACAAAGTCTGCCACATTCTTGGATCATTCTGATTCTTAAGTTTTTCCTTACATAATGTGAAAATAAGCCTTTCTGTAACTTCTGTCCATTTATCCTATATCTACAGGGGAGAGAGGTGATATTGGCAATTTAAAGATAATGCTCTTTTCACTTCATAACCCTTGAAATCCTGGAAGGAAGCTGTCATGTCTTTCCTAATCCTTTTCTCTTCTAATCTCTAATTTTTTTTTAATAACTCTTTATAAGAGTTATATTTGTATAAAAATGGAAATTTTTTTGGTAACAAATGATTTTCTAAAGATACTAAAGGAATTTATCATTTAAAGGAATGCTATAGGGTATCCTTTTAATATTACCTTTTTGGTAAATTCTGCTTCATTTGTCAGATTTGCTTCAAATAAACTTTGGTCCTAATTTGATAATTTCCATATAATGGGGATTTTTGGAGAAATTTGGGCAAATGCAATTTTTAAGAAGTTGAAAGGGCTTTCCCTAGAATTTATTTTACCAACAGACAAATACAGTGACAAGTCTTAGAGAGAAAATTTTGGGGAAAAACAATCCAATGAATATGTAAGAAATAGTAAAACACTGTCCTCTTTGTTTTGGGAATTTATTACTCATCATACATAAATGAGAACCATCAAGAGTTTTTTTGCAGTAAACTTAGGAAATGAGACTTTTATTCATTTCCTCTATTTTGAGATACAGAGGAACATAGACATTCATGGAGAACGGGCAATAACTGGGCCAATCAGACTCATGTATTTTGTTTTGATTAACTTGTTATTTTTGTAATTGCACAAATTCATGAGCATTTAATAACTGAGAAGTGCAGTGAGGATTATTCATGATGTTCACTATAAATGTGTATGTTTGGAGTTTCTTTTGAATGATCTTTTGTTTTCATTTTCCCCCCTCTCTTATTGGCCCCAGTGATCCTTGAACCATAGGTCACTAATGTAGTTAAAACCACAAAGGATCAAAGATCTACAGTTTTTCCTCCATTTTTTTTTTTCACACAGGGTTAAAAAGAAAACAGAATGAAATTCAGTTTTAGCCTATGGACTAATTGCACTCAGTGCCTTCTCATGCCTTGAGTTAGTTCTTTTTGAGTTCTAACTAATAATTTAAAGTTTGGCAATTTCTATATGATGTTTGGTTTAAGTGATGAAATGTGCCCTAAGAAAATGAGAAGGTGCTCTCTCAGCACATTGGTAACTGATGGAAGAAAATCTACTCAAGCCTAGAAATACATTGCTGTGTTACCATGTCAGCTTTTGAATTAATCAGACCAGATCCTCTCATTGTCTGAGGTAGTGGTGAATGTGTCCTAAAATACTAGAATATGATTTAGACTTGCAAGAAGTCGTAGAGCCATTGAGTCCAAGTCTCATTTTACTGATGAGAAAACTAGCTTCTCTAAGTTACTAGGATAGAAAATCCAGGCAGAATTTGAACTCAAATCAGTGCGCTTTTCACTCTTTCAAGTATGTTCAAAAGTGGATGAATATTTGGCATGCTCATTCCGTGATTTGTGAAAGTCCTAATTATTATGTAAATGAGTTATTATATAAAAACCACAATTATGATCCAATCATTAATTCTTATATCTTATCACTGGTATAATATTGCAAAATATGTCCTGATATTTCTAAAACTATTAAGATTTCTTATTAGTTTATAATTGGCAATGAATTAGTAAATTATATGTATATATAATTTATACATAGTTTTTAATGCAAAGGTGACCGGTAAATCCACCAAAAAGGAAAAAGAAGCTATTTCAACAACATAAAACTATTCTAAATAAAGGACTTAAAGTGAATTATAGATTACTATCCAATGTTGGTAATGAGATGGACATTCATTCTATAGAGAATAACATGAGAAAGTAGTGTTTTATCAAGGAAGATAAGATGTTAAGTCATATTGCATTTGTCCTTAGCATATTCAAATGTGGCACAAGGCAAGAAATTCCAGACATCTATCAATGGTGAATCCATCACCAGTGACAAGATTTCTTTTTCATGATAGTGACAATTCTCTTCTAAAGTGAAAATTAAAGATATTAAAATGTTTTGTTATAACAATTTATAATTTAGACTCTGTTACCTGAAGAGTGAGGGAAGAATGTTAGAATTTGAATTTTTCTTGTTTATTCCATTCCCTACCCCCTTCCAAAAAAAATTAAAACAAAATACACATAACACATATGTGGCTTAAACTCTGAGTACCCTAGGCAATTCTCTGGCTATAAGTAGCAGAACAGACTTATACTGGAAATCTCCTCAGCTGAAATTCTCAACATCAATGAAGTCACAGGATTATAGATCTATAGATGGAAGGGATAGATGAAGAAGCTAAGGTAATCTGCTCAAAATAAAATAGGGAGTAAGAAGCAGAATCAACATTTGAATCTAGTTCTCTGATTAATAAACCCAATGCTCTTTCCAAGTGTTTCCCTTTTTCACTCTTAGATCAAAAGTCCTGGAAATTACAAATAAACTAGAATAAGTTTTGACAATTGATCCAATTTATTTGACTTTGGTATTTTATCATTTTATTTAGTTTATTGGTTTATTTATTTGTTATCCAATTTTTGTTTATATAATAAATTATTAAAATTTGCATTAAAAATATGCAGGACTAAAACAATGTGAAATGCCAAAATAAAAATCAATCAATTTTTGCTTTGTTGCATTTCATCTAATTTTTTTCCTTCTGTCTAGCAAAGTACAGTCCTGAATGCAAACTTCCAAACCAATTTATTGAAACTAGTTTTTGCTCAGTTTTTACTCTGACAAGCATCCAAATCTGACTACAGATTTAGGGACCTGCCATAGTCCTTTCACACCTTATGACATTATAACCATTAATAAAAAAACTGATAATATATGTATATTCATCAAATCTAGCCAATATATGTTGAATGTCACTACATCTAGCCTTCAGAAAAAAGGTTGTTACCATGAATAAAATAGTCCTTATGCTCAGCAGGCAAATGAACTTTTATAAAAGTTTTCAAAGTTACCATTTGAAGCTGGGGGGATGGGTTCACATGTTTGCAACATGAGCATCTGTAATTCTACAGAAAGTTGACTCTGAAAACAGAGGTTCAGAAATATGCTTCACAAGCCCACAAGGAAGTATCTATCTATCCAAGCATTTTACCTCCTTAAAAAAAAAAAAAAACCACTGGAAATACACAACACAAATGAAAATTACCGTGATTGGTTTGTTGACAGAAGAAATTGTACTTTTCTTTCAAAATGTACAAAAAAATACAAAGGAAGACTGCCTTCTTTCTAAAAGTGATTTCAGTTGTAAAAATAAGATGAAGTGGGTGCCTTGAATCTAAATATGTTTCTGAATGAAATGGCCATTTAGCCAGGTTTTTTTTAGTCCATAATATGCTTTCTTCTAGGGTTGACAAAGATTTCTTTTCATTGGAGAATGTTTCATGCCATCTGAGATTTGTGTGTGTTTTTGTATGTGTGTGTGTGTGTGTGTGTGTGTGTGTGTGTGTGTGTGTGTCTGTGTGTCTGCGTGGGCACTTGAAGAAAGAAGTAGAGTGAAAACAGCAGGAAGAAAACTGCCAAAATCAAATTAATCAATTTTGCTTTATTACATTTCATCTAATTTTTCTATGTGTAGCAAAGAATAGTCCTGAATGCCAAGGAAAATACTGGCTGAGATACAATATCTATTTTCTACGTCTACTTAACAAATGGCATGTTTAAAATCCAAATTTAAAATCCAAATCCATCTTGACTAAGTACCACAAGTTAGAAATTTCTTTGAAAGGGAAGGAAAACATTTGTTTAGTTCCTGAGGAATTTTATTATTATTATTATTATTATTATTTTTGTAGAGGCAGTTGGGGTTAAGTGACTCGCTCAGAGTCACACAGTTAGCTAGTGTCTGAGGCTGGATTTGACTCCAGGGTCAGGGTTCTATCCACCTGAAGAACTTTTTAACAATGAAATTTTCTTTTTGATCACTAAATAAACAGATTTTCTCCAAATATTCTCAATAAGCTGTATGTTGACTAGTAGCCAGTTAAGAGAATTAATTAATAGTCATTTGGAAGTAAGTACACACTTATCACACAATACTGAATTTCTAAGAGAAAATGATGAAAATATTTATCTTTCCTGTAAATCATAATTTGTAAAAAAATTTTTGAACTATTAAAAGTCCTAAAAAAAAGTTAAAAACCTAACAAATTTAGTTCTGACAAATTACCCAACTCTCTTTTGTTTCTATGTGGGAAAAATCGATCTTGCTAGAGTTAAACATTACTGCTGACTAGTAAAAACATTAACATAATTTTATATGTATCTTATTTTCTTTATATATTTATCTTTTTTGATGTAGTAAGAATTCTATGTCTCATGAAAATGAACATAAATCTTGGCCAATATTCTAGGACCATTTAAAATAGATGATTACAATTCAAAAGAACTAAAAAAAAAAAAAGAAGAATCCCAAGTGGCCAATTCACTAACCTCTCCTTATGTCCCCCACACCCTTGCCAATTAGTAAGGTTTAAGTGTATCATATCTTTAAATTTCTGCTTTTCTCTGTCTGTCTCTCTCAGCTTCCCTCAAATAGCCCTATTTGTCCTCCAGTGAAGCATGAATCACTTATACCCACAAAATTTCTAAGAATCTTTTCCTTAGAAAATATTCTTTTGAGTATAATTTGTGAGCTCTGCTGAAAAAAATAAAGCTTTCAGAGACTCGGAGATTGCTATTGGAATTTTTCTGGGAACAGACCAGAAATATTATGCAATTAATCTTTTTAGTGTAAATATCAAAATCCAATTTTCCTCACCCGGGATGGGAGGTGGGTATTAAATCATCACCAACAAAAGTGGACAGAGCCCTTACTGCATGCATTATTAGGGCCTTACATACTAATCAAAGAAAGGCAAATTCTGCCCACATAGAACTTATGGTTTACACAAGTCCTGGCACAAATCCACAGAAAACAGACAAGCAAACTGAACCCCTCTAGAGGCACACATACCAAATGGTGGTTTGCTCAAACCACTGAAGGCAGATATTACTTAACAATACCTAGCATTTAGAGTTCTAAAGAGTCTTGTGTGTTTTGTTCATTTTTGAGGTTAAAAAAAATCCCTCAGAGTGGATTCCTATTTTTCCCAACACAGAAAGAATAATCTATTACAGAAACTTAAATTGGAGAAGTCAAGTGTTGGTAAAGGCCAGTCTTAAAGGATAATTAGCCTTATTCTACATCAACATCATAATGAATTCTGTACTTCAAGTGCTTTACTGTATTTTCACAAGAGGATATGACCCATTCATGGTCATTCTGCTGATCAACAGGTAGTATGTCTTTTTTATTAGCAGGTCTCTGCCTTTAAGTCTATTCTTGTTCTACAGGATTCTGGTCAAAGCACACTGCCCCAAGAGCAGAGACTCATCCATCCCAGTAATTATTTGTAATGGGAGGGCAATCTTGGGACATTTCCTCAGGAAGTATGGCTATTCTTGTGAACAGTGCTTCTCAAAATGTGGTGCCCCAAGATCCTTTCACTCAATAAAAAGCTATTTTTATAATATGAAGATTTTTTCATTTCTAATATAATTATACTCATGTAAACAAAAGTTCTTTTTTTGGGGGGGAGCTGCTCCCTAATCATTTTTCAGAGAGTCAAGGAGTTCGGAGACCACAATGTTGAGAATTATTGCTTTATGACATCAGCTTCAAAGGATTGAGGATTTATCCCAAGTTAGAAAGTTTTTTTTTTTTGGAATATCAGGCATAAAAAATAATTTATAAGACAATAGACTTACAGGCCATAGAGGTAGAAGCAGGATAAAATCTGTTGATTTCTAGGAGACTTAAATGAATTAATGGATAAGGATGATATACAATTAGCATCTCTTATTTTCATGATTGTAACTACACAAGGATGTGAAAAAGTGTGATTCCTTAAATATTAAAGAAATTCACCTAGGGAAATTGTTAATAGAACTGATCTTCACTGTAAAAATAAATTTTGCTCATTCTTTAGCCAGGACAAACAAGATACCTAGATAGGGTAATCAGAATTTTTCTGTTTGGATTACATTTCTTTCTTAGTCATATTTGTGGCTTAAACACAAGAATTTTATTATACAAAGTAGGAAACTAATTCCATATGGAGTTATTAAATCTAATGACTATCTGTGGGCATTCCATGATCTCTGAGGATGGCACACCTTAAGAAGAATGCCCTCTTAACCATTCCATTTTCTATTGTCTTATCATTATGGGAACCAGGCCTCCATGCCACTTCCTTCAGGCTTCTTGCCATGACCCCTTTCTCACAATCTCCACTCCATTTGATATGAATTCTACCTTACCTCTTATCCCTAGAGCTAATGGTTATTGTTATTATTATCTTTGCCTTTTCTTGCTCCACATTTCCTGCAGTCCTCTCACAATGTTGTCTACTTTCCAGTATCCTATCATGTATTGTCTTCTCCCATTTAAATGTAAGCTTTTTTGAGATCAGGAACTATCTTATGGGCTTATATTTTATCTTCAGAGCTTATACAGTGTCTGGTACATAGTAAGTACTTAATAAATTCTTTATCTATTTATTTATCCGACAGCTTGTATTTGAAGAGTTCCCCTCCCTCTCCAGCCAGAGGGAATACACTATTTCCTGAAGCAAATCATGTTGGATCAGCTCTAATTGCTGGGAAATTTTTCTTACATCAAGCTGAAATCTGCCCTTGTTAGGTATACTTTATTCCTTTCAATTACTCTGTCAACAAGCGTTTATTAAGTTCTTACTCTGTAACATGGGCCATTCCTAGGCAAGAGGCCACCATTCATTCCTCTGTTTTAAACTGTGGTTTGGAATTCAAAATTAGCTTCTTAGAAATCATCTTCCTTTCTACATCTTCACGTTCCAATTTCACATCTTGAAGTCTGTCTTTAAACAGGAATAGTGTTAAAAACCCTCATGAAGTCCTGCTCAGATGACTTATCATGGCATGTGGAGGTGACCTTAAGTTGTCAGAGGAGGGTAAACTGACAGATTCTGCCAGGATGGGAAGTTAATAAGTACAATCTTAGCAAATTGGATTGTTTCTTCTTTTTGAGTTGCATCTTTCTAAGTTTGGAGAGGTTCAACCCAGTAGTCTGGCCACTTAATGATTAATTCTCTGGCCATTGCAGAGTCATGATTTTAAGATAAATACAAAAGGGTACTTAGTCCTGTGTAGACCCCCAGACTTTATTTTTTATCATCCTCTGTGCCCAAATGGGATATAGAGAACACCAGCACATCTGTTTTCCATCTTTATAACATTTTGTGAGAATACCTTATGCACACATTATAGCTAACCTTGATCAGAAAGTGATAGATTCTTCAGTAGACTATATCTTTATCCTCACATCATTCACTGACAGGTGTAAAGTAAGTAAAATCCCAGTGTACTTTAAAAAACCCTGTAATGTAATTCAGTAGAGCAAAATACTGTCTTAAAGGCTTCTCTGTGTATGTGGCAAAATTATACATACTTCTTTGAAAGGTATATCAGGAATAAGAAGCTGCTTCCTCCTCCATGGGTTTATTTCTACCCTCTTATTGAGAAGTACTTTTCTCCTCTTTCTTTTCTGCATATTCTTCTTTCATTCTAACCTAGCTTTTAAAAAAACAAAATGTGTTTTGCAGGCTACTGGGAAATCTTCCTTCCCCTGCACACTGTTGGTAGTAAAATTGTTAAACTCTGTCATTCTAGTTTGTAGCTCTCAATACTCAATTAATAGGTTGCTCCAGGCTCTCACTGGAGATCTCTGATAGGGATTCTGTCACTGGGAGGGTCTATGAGTATAGCTTCTGTGAGGGGTCTGTTACTGGTGGGGGTGAGATGGGGGAGAGGGATGTTATTAAGTAGCTTCACTCAATTGGAGAGGACACCCTACCTTTTCTCATGATATGACGACGCTAGCTTACCTAATTGCCTTTAATCAATATTTAGAAAATTTCAACCCCACTACAAATAGGAGCTTACCACAGCTTCCTACAGACCTCATAGGAGGGCTCAAGCATAATCCAATTTCCAATTATGTCCTTCCTCTCTTGTTTTTCCAGTGATAAGACTACAATTTTCTCCTCCTTTATTGTCACTTTCTGCGACAACAATCACTGCCATAGGTATGTAGACTGTTAACTCTAACATTTTAACATTCTAGAATGATAGTTAGATGGGACTTTAGGCTTCTTCCAGTACTGAATCCCAGACTTTCCCAAAAAGTTAAGTGACCTTTTTCAGAACCACACAGCTGCTAACTTCTACAGAGTTAGAAGGAGAATACAATTCAATTATAACACGCATATATTATAACATATATACATGATATTATAATACCTGCAAGTTAATGATCTTTCCAACGTAGCACAAATTTCTTTGCTGTGCCCCTCTACTCCACCATTCCCCACCTCCAACAACCGTTACCAGTTAAATGTTATTATTTCCAGCATTTCTATTGTCTGAATGTCCCCTTCTGAAGAAAATATGCTTTGTCAGCTTAAAACAACAATAATTCCTTGCCAAGAAGAAACAAAAAACAAAAAACCCAAACCCTTATATTGGCTCTCAAGACATTTTTATTAGACTTGGAAGGGGAAAAATTCTCTAAAATTACCAAGGAGATTTTTCTTTCTCTGAGTATTAGATTCAAGATGGCCATTATCCATGTTATGTGAACCCTAATGGGTCAGCCTGGTAATTTGGTAGGAGCCTTTGACTAGGAATTGAGCATGAATTATTTCCTGATTTAATTTGATTTTTTAAATTAGTAAGCTCTTACTGTATGCAAGACATAACACCAGATGCTGACAAAAGAAAGATAGTTAATGACATAAACTCTACTCCTAAGGAGCTTAGTCTAACCATAGGAAAAAACAGATAGACAACTCTTGCAAAGGAGAGTGTTAAGTATAAAGAAGATATTCTGGCAAAGTGCTGTCAACACTTTTCAGAGGGAGATTATTTTAGATGGGATGATCTTGTTGAAGCTGCCAATATTTATAATAGAAAGATAAAGAGGTGATAAGGCATTAGTGGGAACAGCTAGGTAGTGGAGTGGATCTTGTTGAGTTCAAACCTGATCTCCAATACTTCTTAGCTTTGCAACTCTGGGCAAGTCCCTTAACCTTGTTTGCCTCAATTTTCTCATCTGTAAAATGATCTGGAGAAGGAAATGGCAAATCACTCCAGTATCATTGCCAAGAAAATCCCAAGTGGGTTAACAAAGTCAAACATGACTGAAAAATGACTGAACAACAACAAAACATTTACATTGCTTTTTAAGATTTGCACTTTTATTTACTTTTATTTTCACCTTTCTCATCTCTTCATAACAACTACATGAGGCTACAGGGCTATTATTCCTATTTAACAGATGCGTAACTAAGATTGAATAAGGTAAAATGACTTAGCAAAATCACGTGAATATCTGAAACAAAATTTGACTTGGGGCTTCCTGATTTCAAATCCACAGGAAAGTAGTTGGTGTATGGTTTCTTTCTATAGATAACAGGTTTTATAAAATGGGGCAAATTCCTTATGGCTACTTAGTAATGTCAAAACATCCTCGTAATGCTGATAGACTTGACATTGGAAAGGGGTCCTGAGTGTGTGAAGTCAGTTCAGTGATCACTAGTGCGAATGGGTGGGAAAGAGGAATAATGTAGCCCTGCTCTGAGTCAGGATGGATTGTATGATGAAGAACAAAGACTAACTCTCAGTGGGAGAGCATGTGGAATGTCTGAGAACATGTTTTCTGTATCCTGTTACCCTCTATTTCAGCAAGACCAAATTTAGGAAATAAGGTGAGAGAGCCTGAGGAAATTCTCCATTACTGAAGGCACATTTCTAATCTCCCTCTAACCAGGGGATCCAAGAAGACCCAGTCTGTGGCATGTGCCAGGTTATGATAACATATTGAAAGAAGGAAGAGATTTTAATACAAAAGTTTTTTAAAGCACCTTCTTTGTGCAAAGTTCTGGACATACACATTCCTTCTTCTCCATGAACTCTCAGTCTGTAAGAATAATAGTTGAATGAACTGAGGGTGGAGGGTGACGGTATATATAGAGAGAAAGACAAGATAGCTTTCTTTAAGTGTCTAAAGGCCTGTTGTATGGAAGACAGATTTGAAATGTTCCACTTGGTCTTTGAAAGGAGAACTAGAAGAAATGGAGAGATGTTCCAAAAAGTAGATATGGGTTTCATAAAGGAGAAAAAACAAACTTCTCGACAATTAGAGATACTTAAAATCGAATGGACCACTTTAACAAATAATGGGTCTGTCATAATGGAGGTTTTTTTTTGGAGGAGGAGGGACAGGATGGTGGAGGAAGATTAGGTCTCCCTAACTCAGTCCAGGCTGGGAGTACACTGGATATACATGGGCCTGATCCCACTTCTGATTAGCTCAGCAGCTTTGACCAGTTCCATTTCTGACCTTGAGTATTTCTACTCTCTTTAGGCAGCTTAGTGACCCATAGCCACTCGAGGCTCCATACTGGTCATGGATTTAGTGTGGACATCAACTGATTTCAACTCTTTTGAAGCTCAGAACTTCTGAGCTCAAGATCCTTCAGCATCAGCCTCCTCAGGATTGGGGATTACAGGTTGGAGGTCTTAAAGCCAAGAATGGATAATATATTGTAGAGGGGACCCTTGGTCAGGGAGAGATTGAACCTAGAAGGCTTTTGAAGTTATCTTTGAAAACAGTGTGATTCTGTGAACTGGGTTTTTCTTGAAGATGCTATAATAGGATGAAGAACCCTAAAGAGTCAACTATTACTTAATTAAAACAATAGCTTTAGCAAATTTGTAGAATATAAAATAAATCCATTCAAATCATCAGCATCTCTACAATGTGCCGATAAAAATCTGGAAGACAGAGAAATTCCTCTAAAAATTACTATTGAATATAGTAATATAAAGCAATTGGGAATTTTCCTTCCAATATATACACAAAAGCTATATAAATATAACTTATTTATATAACTTTTGTGTATATATTAATACTATTAATGACTGTTTACAGAAATAAAGTCATACTTAAATAATAGGAAAAATGTAAATCCCTCATGGACAGCATGAGCCAATATAATAAAAATGACAATACTACCTAAATTTATTTACTTTTTTATTGTCATAATCTAACTATCAAGGGATTACTTTATGTAACTATCATAATGAAATTCATATGGTATGGGGGAAAGGCCAAAAATCTCAACATACGGGAAGAGGGCTATCTGGGTCAGATCTCTATATTACAAACAGTAATCACTGAAACTTTTATAGTGGTTAAAAAATAGAGATCACTCAGTGGCACAGATTAGGAAGCCAATATACAGAAGCAATGTATCTTGGAGCCTAGCAGGCAACAAACACAAAATATTTAACAAGTGTAATAAAGACTTAAATTGGGTGACAATATGGAAGAAATTAGGTCTAGATAAACATCTTGTACCTCATACAAAGATACACTTCAAACGGATGCCTGATGAAGACATAAAAAGTCACATCATAAATAAATTAGAGAAACATGGATTAGTAGGATCAAATGAGGGCTTTTTGTTTTCTTTTGTTTTTTAGACAGAGGCATATTTGTAGATAGCATGAAAAGGGCCCAGTAATTAGAGATTCATGAAAGATAAAGGGAAGGAGAGGATAGGGGCTTTTTGCTGGAAAAGTTGGGAGGCTATTCCATCAAGGGTACAAGTTAAGGGTTTGGACTTAATCAATGGAAGCATTCATCCCAAGGACCCTCAGTGTTTACCCTTTGCCTAGACAATAAAGTTCAAATCCTTTAATCTGACATTCAAGGCTACTTCCTTCTTTCAATTAATCTTACAGCAGTGGGTAGAATTGGAAGGGAAGAATGGAGCCAGTAAAACTATTCAGGAATTACTGCTGTAGTCTGACTAAAAGGTAATTAGGATTTGAGGTAATGAGAAAAGGGAAAGAAAGAAGGAGCTATGTGTTAAGACATGGGGTGGGGTAGAATTGATACCATTTGACAGCTGATTGTCTTTAAGGAAAAAGTCAATTATAATTTTTTTTTGAGACTGTGTCTCCCTATGTCACCAAGGTTAGAAGTGCAGTAGCAAATTCATAGACTTTATTTCATAGGCAGATATAATTCTGATATCCAAAACAAAAGTAATTAGGAATAGTGGTACCATTATACTTATCAGACCATTAGGAGGAAAAGCAGGATTTGGGGAAAGATGTGTTCAGTTTTAGATATGTTGAATTTGCCAGTAGGGAATAGATGTGGAGAAGCTTAGGGCCAACTGTGGATCTGAGGCTGAATTTCAGGAGAGAGGCAGAATAAAGACATATGTTTGGGAGTAATTATAGAAGGGCTTATTAAAACCAAGGGGAGAAATGAGGTTAACAGGAAACAAGAATGTAAGAACAAAAGATATTAACAAATTTTTAGACTGAATAGGAAGGTAAATTAAACCCCCAAAAGGCTGATCAACTGAATAAATAAAGAAGGACGATAAGATTAGAAGTTTTCATGAGGATTAATATGAAGAACAATGGGAATGGCCAAATAGGATGGAATGTTATAATAAAAAAGAAAAATGTTTGAGTTTGAGGTCCTAAAAATGAGTTGTTAAAATGAAGTATCAGGGGTCCTCAAACTTTTTAAATAGGGGTCCAGTTCACTGTCCCTCAGACTGTTGGAGGGCCGGACTATAGTAAAAACAAAAACTTTGTTTTGTGGGCCTTTAAATAAAGAAACTTCAAGAGGTGGATAAATGTCCTCAGTTGCTGCATCTGGCCCACGGCCATAGTTTGAGGATCCCTGTAGATCATTGACTCAGAGCATCACAAAATTTCTGAGCTAGAAGAAATCTTAGAAATCATTATTTCAGATCTCATTTTTGCAGATAAAGAACCTGTCGTTAAAAATGGAAAAGTCACTTTTCTGAAGTCACCTAGCTAAATTAATGATAAATATGAAATGTGTTTGAGGTGGGGAAAGAGTAAACATTTACGGAGTGCCTGTTATGGACTAGACACTACTAAATACTTTACAAATCTGATGTGAAGTTCATTGCAGTTGAGCATATCAAGTAACTTTTGAGGCCAGAAGTGGATGGTTCATTATCAAAGATGCTGAAGGCACTGAAGGTGATAGCAAGAGATGAGGTAGATGGGACTGTGAGCTATATGCAGGAAAGTTAATTGAAGATGGGTAGATTGCAGCAATGATGATGGAATATAATTAAGTAGAATGAACTCTTAAAAAGATGAAAAATTGGGGTGTGAGAAAATGGGGCCTGAATTAGGATGAGATCCATGAGTTGAGGTTTTTGTTAAATGCATGGAAAAGATGGATATAAGAAGACTTTTAAAGGAAGAGTCAAATAGAACCAAGGAACTAATTAAATGTAGAACTGAGGAGCAAGGCAGGAGGAGAAGCTGAAGGAAATTCAAAGAAATATGCCTTGAGTGGTTATGGATATGGTAGGAAGAGATCACATAGGGTTTTAGAGATTCTCTGATCAGTGGTTCAGAACCAGTGAGCTCCAGATCCCCAAGGCATTAAGAAATTATTGCAAAAGATATGCAAATCCATAAATTCACAAGTATACCTTCTGCAGGTTGAATTAATGTCTTGCATACATAGACCTAAAAGTTATATACATAACTGTTTCAAAAAGTAAGTGGATGTAATTGTGATTTACAATTACTACTTAAAAGCATTATTAATTTCATCATACTTTTTACCCTTGTTCATTTTTCTAATCAATTATTATTTGGGCATCTACCACTTTTCTTTGACATAAAAAGGGAGGTTTGTACTAGTAAAAAAGACTATGACATAAGTTCAGTCTCTTCATTTGAACAGAAGAGGAAATTGAAGCCTTTGGGATAATAATAGGTATGGAGTGCTTTGAGGTTTGCAAAGCACTGGGTAAATCCTCAAAACCACCCTGGAGGTGGGTGTTATTATTATCCCTATATCACAGATGAAGAAACTGATATGGACAGAAATTAAGTGACACATCCAGGTTAGTAATGATTTGAACTCTAGTCTTTTTGACACTAGGCTTATTATTATCTAGCTGTCCCTGAAGCAGTTATCTCAAGGTCACAGAGTGGTAAATGGTAGACCGAAAATTTGAATCTAGGTTTTCAAATATCAGATCAAATACATTTTTTCCATTATACTATTAATGCTGTATAATTAAAATAATCCTTTCTCTCTTTCCTTCTTCCCCTTTCTTTTGCTCTTTCTTTTGTTTCCTCTTTCTTTCACAAAGATAGAGATGTTTATTAAAGAATTTATATTGTCATGGAGCCTCTGGCTCCATAATAGTTTCACAGTAGCCCTAAAGGTGCACCCTGTTATTCATCATCTATGGTCCTGAATTTCTGCTTCCACAATTAATTACTCAATTTTCAACCAAAGGCTGCTGAAAATTACAGGTGAAAATGCTTAGCTCTACTAGGCCAAAATCCTTTCGTAGCTCTGGTTCACACAGTCCATTGAGCATGAAGAAGCTCAACAAATATTATTTAATATTTATGCAAAAGAGTGGCTCCATTTTTTGGCCACAAATACCCTCAAATGAAATTTTCTATCTTGGGAGTTTTAGCTAACCACAAGTTTAACTTGTAGGAGCCAGAAGTATGATGTGGCTGCTAAAAAAGCTAATGAAATCTCAAGCTGCCTAAATAGAAGCAGTGTTTATGTCAAAGGAAGGTAGAACCAGCCAGACCTTATTCAGGATTCTATGGGATTTAGAACTGAAAGGCTCTTTAAAGATCATCTAGTTAAACACCTTCATTTAACAGCTGAGGAAACCAAGTCACCTAGCTTAAAGAAACTTGCCCTACATTGCCCATGTGACCAAGGTAGGATTTAAATACTGGTTTTTTGACTTTGGATCTAAGGTTCTTTCTACAGTCACACTGCTGATTTTTTTTGGTCTGATTCTGGGAAATGTATTTATGGAGAGTCACTGCCCAATTGCAGAATGTTCAGTATGGTAAAAACAATCAGAAACCAGGTCCTCTAAGAAAGACTGCAGGATATATATCTTATATCATGGAGAAGCATAAGAACAATCTTCAAATAGTTTTCAGACTGTCTTAAGGAAGAAGAAATAGATTTGTCTGTGTAACTCCAGAGGTCAGACCTAGGAATATGGGCTGAAATCATTACAGATTTCAACCTAAAACACACAAAACTTTCTAAGAATTAGTGTTGATTAAAACTAGAGCAAGTTCTGGAGAGGAGTGAGTTCTCCATCCCTAGAGGAATGGCTATATAATCATCCATTTTTAAGGATGTTGTAGAGGAGATTGCTACATTGGAGAGAAATTTGGACTAGAGCCTCTCTAGGATCTTTTCCAATTCTAATATTTTCTGATTCTAGTGACCATTTTAGAAAACTGTTAGGTTGCCTCCTCCCATATGAAAAGTCCCCTAGGAAAACCTTTAGCTGCCACCTTCTTTATCTCTGATTTTTGGCTCCACAGATTTAAGGTTATTTCATTGATGGGACTACTGAAGAATTCCTCACTGAACTTGATAATAAATGCACTGAAAAGGACTATAAGAGAGCCAAGAAAGGAGTGTCAGATTGGGAGTCAGGGGATCTGGACCTAAATCTCAATTCTTCTACTTCCCATCCATGTGAATCTGGGTCTCAAGTTTTTCCCTCTATAAAATGAGAGTTTGGATTTGGGGATGAGACTTCTGAAGGCCATTTCAACTTTAGATCTTTGGTGATCAATTATCCTTATTATTCAGTCATTTCAGACTCTTCTTGACCCCATTTGGGGTTTTCTTGGCAAAGATACTGGAGTGCTTAACCATTTCCTTTTCTAGCTCATTTTACAGATGAGGAAACTGAGGTAACGCCCAGGATCACACAGCTGACTTGTAACTGAGGTTGGATTTGAACTCATGATGATGACTCTTTCTGATTCCAAGCACTACTTTTTGTTTCCCCAGTGGTAAGAGGTTCCACTAATGTTTAACCCTGATGTCTTTTGTCCCATGGAGTTGAATCTTAGTCTTTGAAGGCTATCAACATAATGCAAATTCTTATAGATACTTTTAAGCTGAAAAAACTTTGTTACAGACCCAGGAACAGCCTAGCTAAGTGGGCTGAGAGGTGTATCCCTCAAATCATCAGAGTGGTTTTGGGTAAGCCACAGACCATAATTAGACTATTAACTAAATAGCACTGTGATGCATCTGTAGAAGGGGCACCATTGACAGTGAAATCATGGCTCTCTGAAGCATTGAAATAGCAGAGAAAAAGAATCAGCCATTAGAAAAACATAATCTGGGGCAAGCAAAACATTTTTTACCTTTTAACTAATAAGATTTGGGGCCAAAATGACTAGGTAGCATAAGTGAGGCAGGGGAACAGAATTTCAAGTCATGGAGTGAGACCATAAGGCAGAAAGTCTTCTTATAAAAGTATCTACAGCAATGGTATCAAACTCAGAAACCATTCCCTGCTTTGAATTTAACACTTTTGGCCTAAAGGACACAAATCAGAAACCAGCTCAAAAAATATCACATTTTCTAGACCACTTATTTTATTGATTTACAGAATGAAGGACAGTTAGCTTGATATTACATGGGCTTCCTTGACCCAACTATGATCTGACATGCAGCTACAACCCCCACATGAATGAGCCATTTCTCTCCTTACTAGGATTTAAAAATATGTTTCCACAGACTGAACCAAATGTCTTAATGGATTTTTAAGCTATAACAGCTTAAAAGCTACTATGTATAGCTCCTATAGCTTAAATTCCACTAATATGTTTAGAACAATCTATTGAGAAACCAGTACATATAGACAGCTATTAATATCTCATTTTTATATTCTTTTCATTGCCAAATATATTCCTCCTACCAGCCTCAATTTTTTTGAGATATTTTGAAGGAAAATAAAGAGGACCCAGCCTGTTGGTTTCAGATTGCCATTCTAGAAGGTTTGGTTCTTGTGTAAAGCTGGCTGGCACCTTCTGTAAAACAGCCTAGAGGGCTGAAACTGAGATTCTACTTGCCTGAAGTCTTGGTTAACTAGAACCTCTCTACTTTTTCACACAGTGTGTAATTAGCCTGTGGAATTTGTTGCCCCAAGGAACACAGAATGCCACATACTGTGTATGGATTTTTCAGCAAAGAGAAATCAACTAGATAGTTGTATAACCAATGATAATATTTATAGTTATGCAGCTGAGATAAGGATAATCAAATCTCATGCTGCAGGGGAGAAGCCAACCACTCCCTTCAAAGGTAAAAGGAATTTTTTCTGTAAGTTCCAGGAATGTTTAATTGGATGGGTTCAAGATATCGTTCCCTTCCCCCCCATTCCCCACACCAGTCCCATCTTCTGTCGGAAATTGTTCTCCGAGCCCCATGTTGGACTACTGGGGTCCACTGGATCTGGGATAAATCCTAAGTATGTTTCCACAGTCCCAAGTTCTATCTTCTTGCAAGGGAACTCTTATTTTGTCCAGCATGAGCTGTGAGACGAAACCTACAATAGTGCATTTCATGGAGATTTTGTCTGGTATCTGCCCTAAACTCATAATCATATTGGAAATTTAGACTCTTAGGTCCCGCCTGTTCTGCACTTCATGTTGCAACCTAGTCAGTTAGAAAGCAGTGAAGGAAAGACATCAAAAGGGAGGCCTGAGGATTTGGAACTATTCTCTATTGCACTTAAATTTCTAGGGCATCCTCCAACCGCTCTATGGAGCCTTATTCTGTTGCATCAGGAGGGGAGAAGCTGTCTCTTGTCCTTTGACCATTTCTGCATCCCTTATCATTGGCTGACTGAGCTGTCAATCAGCATCAAGCTAGACACATCATATAACAACCTGTTAAAACCACTGTTGGCTAACTCAGTAGTGATTGACAACTTAGTCAACCAATTGATGGAAAGTAGGGGAGGACATGTGCCCTTCCTTCCCTCCTTTCCTCCCTTGTTTCCTTCCTTCATTTATTCCCTCCCTCCCTCCTTCCTTCCTTCCCTCCCTGCTTTATTCCTTCTTTTCTCTCTTTCTCTCCCTTCTTCTCTTTCTTTCTTTCTTTTTATTCTTTCTGTCCCTTCCTTCTTTCCTTCCTTCCTTCCTTCCTTCCTTCCTTCCTTCCTTCCTTCCTTCCTTCCTTCCTTCCTTCCTTCCTTCCTTCCTTCCTCTTTAAAAGCTTCTTAATAACTATAGAACATTACTTTAAATGAGAAAAACCAGCCAAAATTCTGTCCTTCTTTTGCTTGTAAATGATTTTGTAGATTTTTTTGAAGGGAAAAATCTCTTGATGCCTTATATATTAGAATAGAGTTATAGGAAAGAAACAGCTTAATTGAAAAATAAGAAGCTTGTTGGATTCATTCTCTTTCATAGAGGGCAACAAGCCTCAGTTAATGTAAGAGAGACAGTGGCAGAATGGAGAAAGAGTAGTCCTAGACACTATCAAACCTGAATTTAAGTCTTAAATTCTGATGTAAATTGCCCATGTGATTCCCTAGGTCACTTAACTTCTCCAGCCTTCTAATTCTGAGACTAAAAATGGCAGAGAAGATGCTGATTTGCATTGTTGAAGGGTATTTCCTTACTTGGGATTTCCCCAAGTCAGCAGTTCTTAAAATGGAGACTTTCAGGGAACTTATAAGGGCAAAATTATTTTTATAATAATATTTGAATGTTTTAATTGCTAATATGGTAAATATTGATAGATATATACCCCACATAAACACAAACACTTTATGGCTTCTCAATAGTTGTTGAAAATGTAAAGGGATCCTGAGAACAAAAACTGCTGTTTTATATCACTGAAGTCATAGGTCCAGGCCCCATCTCCTTGTTTATGCAAGCAATCAACCTTTTTAGTACCAAATTATTTTTTTTATGTAGTTACTATTAGTGTTAACTAGAGATGGAAAGATGTTTACTTTTATTGGTGTCATTTGAGGTACATTAGAAAGATTGGCTGCCTAAATATATCTTTCCTATCTGAGTGCCTGAATTTATACTATGTGATTTCACAAAGGAAGATTAGAGGGTACTGAAAGCAATTTTTTTCTTGTCTCACAATTTTACTAAGGGATGTAAGTATTGAACAAGGCTACTTATCCCAATGCCAACTGTGTGCTACCTACCTTATCTTTAATTTCTACTATGGGAATATAAAGGATATCTTTTATGCAGATTTTGAGTGTCAAACATCCTGACAGTGATCCAAAACAAATGTATTTTTAGGAATCTGAAGTGATGATGGTGAGTGTTAAGAAGAATAAATCCAAATGGGAAAACTAGCTCTCATTTGCTGCAGAGATTCTAAAAGTCAATAGGGGGGCCATGTGTCATATGTCATGAAGATTTAATTATTTTACTGTTAACTTCTTCAGATAGCCAACATGTGTAATCTCTTTGGCCTGAAAAAACCTAGTCTGGATGGAGCCAATGATCAGATGAGTCACATATTGCCAGATTTATTCTATATTGAAATAGAATCAATCTTAAGGAAATGAAGTACTTGGCTATTTTACTCTTTTACTCCAATTCTTTCTTTTATTTTCTCAAATTCTAATATACCCTCCATACACTCCAGATGTTCAGTATATATGGGGATTTGAATTTCAAGAAAATGGATACAGAATTGCTTAGAGAGCTACAATATTCCACTTGGAAAGGCATTTCAAGGTAGGATTGGGAGAATTAAAGTTAAGGTACATTTTCACTAATTCCCTAAAATGAAATGTCAGCAGTGGGTATGGGTTTGGTGTGTACTTAGGATCTGTCCTACTCAAAAGTAGAGAGTGTTGGACTCAGAATACTCATTCTCAATAGATTTTCATTGGGGTATCACAGTCTGGGTTCTTAAACTAGCACCCATGGTGTGCACAGAAAAGATTAACAGTTATTAAACAATTTGAGTTATACCAATAAAATGGAAAGTGCTTTTTTTTCCCCAGTAGCATTTGTTTAGCAGACAGGAAATAATGTGTTAAGTAGTCCAATTCTTTTTATGGGTTAAGAGCTCAGAGCTCAGAGCTATTGGTCAATAGGAGAATCAGCACACCTAAGGCCCAATCATATCCTAGAATGGTCTGAATCTGATGATGCTTCATTTCAGAAAGACAGGTTACCTCTTTATGAAATCACCTACCTTAGGCCACAGAAGGTTCTTGGGTTCCTATGCTCCACCCAACCAGAAACAGTCAAATGAATATGTAGCTTTGAATTACTTCTTTGGCACAATCACAAAAGCCTGAAGCATCTTTGGCAAGTTGGATGTTGCCTTTGAAACTGTCTCTCACACAGGTGAGTTCTTGAAACTGAATAACTACTTAGGATCTCTTTGTGCTGGACAAACATTTTTAAAGACCAAGATTAATTGACTTTCTCTTTATCATGTAAATGAAGCATAAATCTAGTACTGGCTTAGTCATGGTACCCCAAAACAATCCCCAAATTGCATGGTATATCAGGGTTTTCATAAGACAGGTAAATAAAAGAGCAAAATCAACTTTGTCTTTGTTTTTACTTGCATTTGAGAAGTAAATTGAGTATATGTAACACAGGAGAAGAAAGGAAAAAGGAAAGGCCTAAATCAGCTACCCATTGGTTAGCCAAGTTCCTAAATCTTGAAATTCAAAATTATCTCATGGGCTGGGTTTTATAAAATCTTACAAGCATGGAACAAGAATGTCACAATCCTTCTGTTAACTACATCAAATCTATGTACTTCCTTATCTATTGGTGAGCAGGTGTGCAGCCATCTCCAAGGATACTGAAAAAACAAAGGAAGGAAGACAAGGAGTGGGGAAGAGGATCATAAAAACTTGGCTTAAATCATACAAATAATGACTGTTGGAATTGGAAGGAAAAAGTGAATCATAAGGCCCTTATTCAGGTGGTAGAGTTAAAAGTGAAGCTCCTGGGGAGAAGTAAGCCCAGAGAGTTCTACTCCCTACTCTTATTCCATTTTTAAGTGCTCCCCCAACTACTTTTCGATTCTTGAACTCAGCAGGTACCCTAAATAGTAGGCAGCAACAACTTGGCTTCAATTCTGTTTTCCTTTGTTTTTTAAATTTTAGGTTTCTACGTTAGAAGTTTCCAGTCACAAAAGCCTTCCAAAAAGAGTTGCCAAAAGCCATCTTTTAGGGTCTTATCCTTCCAATCAGTACCTCCCATTCCCTCCAGGAAGCTTTCTTTCAAATCACCGATGCCAAGTTTACAGTTGTCATTTGGGATGTCCAAGGAATCGAAGATACATTTTGTGTGACCACATTACACAGAAGAAAGTCTCTGGCTGACCTCTTCCAACTAGTGATTAGTGAATATTGCAATAGGGTCTTAGCTGCCAGGAGCAAAAGATTTTGGCTTTTGTCCAAAACCTCTGAGCAGCAATAGTCCCACCTTGTAAAAGAGGAAAGCAAGCAAAAAGGAATAAATGACCCTAATGAGTCTCTAGTCAAGAAAAGAGAGATGATTCTGTCAGGTGACACTGAAAGGCTGTCAGAGAGGCAGGAAGCAGGAACAGTGGTGAGGAACTCATTGTTCCAATGAAACCTACTAAAAAATATATTTTTCTGTTTTGGACAAGTTGTATAACAACTTGCGTCCCAGAAAAATTGCAGTGCAAGAGTTACAAATGTGGAAGTATCCTTGTGCAATAGCCTATATCAAGCTATTCTTAAGTCAGTTTTGCAAACAATTATCAAAAATGCCAGACATAAATACCTCTTCTCTCCCCGCTCCTTTCTTGCTGTCATTATGTCTCTCTGCCTTTGTCTGTCTCTCTGTTTCTCTGTCTCTCAGTCTCTCTTTCTCCTCTGTCTCTCCTCTCCTCTCTCTCTCTCTCTCTCTCTCTCTCTCTCTCTCTCTCTCTCTCTCTCTCTCTCTCTCTCTCTCTCTCTCTCTCTCTCTCTCTCTCTCTCTCCTCCCTCCCCCCTCTCTCTGTCTCTCTTTCCCTCTTTGTGTCTCTGTTTTAGTGGGAATGTGAGACTTTCTCTGACTGGTATTACATGCATATGCAGTGAAGCTGATACTGGGTGAGTGGAGACAAGTAATACTAATAACGGCTTACATTTATAGGGTGCTCTAAGCTTTACAAAGCACTCATAAATCTCTAAAGTGGATAGTGACAGACATCATGATAGAGTGAGTCGCACTGACTTTGAAATTCAAAGGAGCTGTGGTCAGGTTCCCCGCTCTGCTATTAGCTAGGTGCTGGACCACATCCGCTTCCTTTTTCTGGCCGTCCCTCAGCTTCTTCATCTGTAAAATGTGGGAATGACTTGAAATCTCCACGGTTCTTTCCTGGTCTAAAATCCTACTACTCTGGATTACGTCCCTCCCCGAAAGTGTGGGAGATAACTGTACGGCCAGCCGCTGGAGGGATCTGTCTGCGCGCGGGAGATGCGCGTTAGGGCTGGCTTCCCCAGACTTTTGAACTACTCCAGTTGTAGAAAGTAAGCTTCATGGCTCCCAAGCCTTACGGGATTCTGCCTACACACAGTGGCCATGCCGCAGTGGGGGGAAAGAGAGTGGGTGGGGGTGGAATGCCCAGGAATGAACGTTGCTTTTGAGCCGCTCGGTTCCACGGGTGTGCACCAATCACGAGCGAGCATGCAAATTAAGCTTTCCTCAGCAACCCGGTCAGGAGTTACTGGTGGCCTCTCTCTCAACGACAGTACACACACTCTTTTCTCTCCTCTCTCCCTTTCACTCAAACGAACACAATCTTTTCCTGCTAGTTTTACTCTGGAATTCCAGAATTCAGAAGGTGAAATTCACCTTGACACTTTAAAGGGTTCCAGACGGGAAAAGTCTCCCACCCCCTCCCAGTTGTCCCCTCCGTTGAAAAGGCTTGGGGGTGGGGGATGTGACCGGAGAGGGAAACAAGATCATGCAGGGAGGTCAGAAAAGATACATTGCTGGTGGCAGCAGAGTCTTGTGGGTGTGTCGTGGGCATTACCTCGTGGTGAGGCTTCCACGGAGGCCGCAGTTCAAGTCTTGGCGGTTCTTAGAACAAGCATTCTTGCATCAATAGCTAATAGGCTGTCCAACCAGATGTTATCTGGGTGGGATAAGAGGGTGAGAAAACAGACCTGTTGTACGCGGTAGAGAACGTGTTTTCAGAAGGGTACCTCTTTCATACTGAAGACAGGGCAGATTAATTGGCTATTTAAAATCCGTTTCCCTTTGTGATTGGTCAAACGGGAGAGGCGTGATCACTCATGCATTACTAAAAAAAATAAAAAATTAAAAAGCAAAACACAAACAAAAACAGAAAACCTCCCTACCACCACTTTGAAGGGAATTTTTCATTTTCTAGACTGGAGCATGCACCCAGTCAAAACCGAGGGGGCTTTTCACTTTTACAAATTTATCATAATAAGCGTCCTTCCAGAAACAAAACACAGGAAAAAGCAAAGTAAAGTTGACCTCGGTACCTGTGACGAGGCTGGAGACGATGAGGGGCAAGACCAACATCTGTAACATCCGCATTAAAAGTTCTCCTGGGAAGGAGAAGTACTTAACTTCTCGATAGCTCATTTTGTACGGCCGGAGAGTAAATCCAAGGATTGTACCTGAGGAAAAGGAAAGGGGGAAAACTGAGTCTTTTCTGAATCCGAATCAAGACTATTCGAAAAGCGTAAATGGTTACTCTTTGCCATGTGTCTGACACAAGAAAATTTGTTTAGGAGGCAAATAACTATGCTGCTCTGGGCGCAAGGCGGTATGCAGATCGCTTTTTTGAGGATCATTTTATTCTTTGGAGTTCTGAGGTTTTATTAAATTCAGTCTTTAGTTTAAATTTTATACTGTGGGATAGCATTCTGACATGGTTAAATATCACACATGTTTTGGGGATGATCCAGGTCAAATTATATCATAAAATAGAACTATGGGGCAAGAGCTTTCTGTCACACAGCTAGCGTATATAGCAATATAATATAAATAATATAAAAATAGATTACTTCTTCAATTTAAAAAAGTTGTATTGTCCTCAAATTTTGTAAATCTCATTTGGCACTATTTCAGCAACTTTGTGGAACAAATTTGTTTCTTATAGGAATGGAAGAAAAACAATAACAGAAAAACTGGTTTTCACTGAATTTTTGTTTCTTTTTTTTTTCCTTTTCATTCTTCACAGCTCTAAATATAACAGACAAGATAATTTTAAGAGTCAATCAAGTCATGCGCGTGATACATTTGTGTAGTCCTAAACTAATAAGCTGATTTTATTTTGGTAAATGGTACTAAACAATTTTTTCTATTTTTGTATTTCTCATGTTTCTGATTTCAAGATAAATAGGATTTCTCATGATGGCTTCAAAAATTCCAGAAATTTTATGCTTCTGTTTATTGGACACAGTTGATTCTAATTCAGTCTATCTGTATTGTCCTCCCTCCTCCTTTCCCCCCTTTCTCTAAAGGTAATCTGTGGGCGAAGCAGTTTGGCCACTTGACTGAATGTCATCAAAATACATCCTGCAATATGGTGATTCCAAGAAGCTGACAACTTCTCCAGCTTCAGTAAGGCACTTTGACAATTCCTTAAACTAGGAGTCAGTTATACATGGACTCCTTTATCTATAGAAGCATTGAGTCATTATATTCCCAAAGCATTTTTCAGAGTCAATCATTGTACCATTCTATAATGATGGGTTCATCTTTAATATTCCCAAATTTTGCTTTCTTTACATCTGTATATCTACATCTATGTTTCTATATCTATATCTATTATGTACTGTCTTAGCTATTCACCATAACATTCACCAGGTTAGAGGCATACTGGAGCACAGTCCAAATCACAAAATAAATCAGCCACATGCAAACATTGGGCTTGTAATGAATGTTTAGATCTATTTTGCCTATCTATGGCAGGCTGCATGGGTCATTTTTTTTTTATATGAATGTGTGGGTATGTGTGTATATATACTTCTCTCTCTGTATGTATACATATGCATATATTATATACATATATGCACACACATAATACATATATATGGGTGTATATGTCTGTGTGTGTATATACACACACACACACACACACATATATATATATACACACACACACACATATATATATGTATGTATGTATATATATATGTGTGTGTGTATATATATATATATACACACATACATATAAAATTTTGACCTTAAGCAAGTCACTTAGTTGATCTGCAATTTGCAAACTTTAAAATGCTTTACAAATATCTGGTGTTATTTGTCCTGGCCTATGATCTAACCCATATAAAAAGCTCCTGGTGAGGAACCTTTCCCTGCTAAAGGCAGACCAACAATTATTCTGAAAACTATGATTTTATTATATCTAGGGCACCGAGAGGTTTAGGTGACAGTGAATTGCCCAGGCTCAGAAAGCTAGTGTTTACAATGAGATTTAAACCTTGACCTTTTAGCCTTTGAAGCTGTGTCTCTTTCTAGGATGCCATGCTGTTTTTCTCAGGTATTATAGTTATTATTATTATTATTATATTACAGATATTAGTGATAGTACTTTTTATTACTTATTTTTGAAGAAAATATACTTAAACACTTAGTATTTTGAAAATCAATTATAATTGAAATGTTCATTAAGCACATTCAACAAAATAACCATGTCATTTGGGGCTGGGACCTGTCAGAATACCAGAAAGCCTAAGTGGTAAATAAATAAATAGTGATTTAAGAACTCAGGCAGATCTGCAGATTACCAGTGGTATGTATTCCAAAAGCTTACCTTGTAAATTGCTTGTTTGGAATTCAAGACACATTTTCCCATAGAAACAATGTTCTAAAAGGTGATTAAATTCCCAGGCCAACCCAAAAAAGCCTATTTAACCCATAATATAGTAGAACTATAGTCCCATTAGTACTAGCCTGAGTTCTGGGTCCTGTGAGCAGGAGGGAAGAGGAGGAGGAAGAATTTCGTCCCCCTTTCCAGGATGCAGGGCTGGCCCTAGGCAAAATTTTGAAATAAGTAAAGTTTGTCCTTGACATTTTCCCACTTCCCCCACCTCTTGGTGCCCCTCTTTATCAGGCCTCCAGATCCCCATAACCCTCATGCTCACCCAAGCCCCCCACCACAGCAATTCCCCAAGTCTGCCCTAGCCCCAGTTGCCCATGCTTCAGACTTACCTACATACACTCCTTTCAGCCTCCCCATTCCCCAGTCAAACCCTCTCTTTCCTTGATCTAGATGCAACTGGGCCAATAAAGTAGTCTGACTAAACTATTTATAAATGGACAATTCCTTAAGGTTTTTGGGGAGATGGAGACAGTGTTTGCATTTCTAAAGTAAATATTTGGTAACCCAACTTGATCTCTAATTGGTAGATTATTAGGTGGAAGGTGAAGCCATGTAAAATCATGCTTTCTTGAGGAATAAGGTGAAATGAAAAAAATTAGGTAATATTTTGTGAGAAGCAGAAAATCATTAAGGTAAGCAGACCAGCCATACCTGAAAATCTGTCCCTCATAGAACTAGGAATAATGGGAGCGTGAGGAAGGAGAGGGGAAGAGAAGTGAATAAACATTTATATAATGCCTATTATGTGCCAGACAATTTGTAAGTTTTATTTCATTTGACCTAAACAATAATTCTTCTAAGTAGATGCTGCTAATAACCCCATATTAGTGTTGCAGCAAATGAGTTAAATGACTTGCCCAGATTCACACAGCTAATAAGTAACTAGTGATTGCATTTGAACTCAAGTCTTACTGCTGTACAACCACTGCTCCATCTATCTAGGGAAATATTATATAGAAGAAGATGTAGGATTGATGTAAAGACAATCTACCTAACAATGAGAATTGTCCAAAGATGTACAGGCTGCCTCAGGACATTGTGAGTTCTGTCCCTGAATAACTTGAAGTAAAAGCTGAATGATTCTTACTTGTGGAGGGATGTTGGAATGGGAATTATTCTTCAGGTGTAACCTCTGAGATAATAAGCCTTAGATTGTGTGATCTTGAGTCAGAGGGAATGGACAGTAAAAGCATGTGAAATTCTGCTGTTTGAGTTCTTGGAAGACAGAGCAAATTTTACCCCTGGAGGCCTGTGTGAATTGACTTCCTATGTGAATTTTATTTATTTATTTATTATAATAACTTTTTATTGACAGAACCCATGCCAGGATAATTTTTTTTTTTTTTACAACATTATCCCTTGCATTCACTTCTGTTCCGATTTTTCGCCTTTCTCCCTCCACCCCCTCCCCTAGATGGCAAGTAGTCCTACACATGTTAAATATGTCGCAGTATATCCTAGATACAATATATGTGTGCAGAACCAAAAGTTCTCTTGTTGCATAGGGAGAATTGGATTCAGAAGATAGAAATAACACAGGAAGAAAAACAAAAATGCAAACAATTTGCATTCGTTTCCCAATGTTCTTTCTTTGGGTGTAGCTGCTTCTGTCCATCATTTATCAATTAGGTCTCTTTGTCAAAGAAATCCACTTCCATCAGAATACATCCTCATACAGTATCGTTGTTGAAGTGTATAATGATCTCCTAGTTCTACTCTTTCACTTAGCATCAGTTCATATAAGTCTCTCCAAGCCTCTCTGTATTCATCCTGCTGGTCATTTCTTACAGAACAATAATAGTGAATTTGAGCAAGTCATGAATTCCTTTCCTGCTTGCTCCCCTTCAATCCATGAGTAAAGGAGGGAGAGTCACATTTGTAACAACAAACTCACTGGCTTTTGATCCAATGATCCTGGCCCCCTGAATGTTCCATGAACATGACATTATCTCTAGCCTCTGGGTATTTTTTCTTCCTGTCTCCCAAGCCTGGAATGCTCTTCCTCCTCAATTCTGCCAATTGATTGTATTGGCTTCCTTGAACTCCCAACTAAATACCCAACTTTTACTAGAATCCTCAACTCCTCCTAATTCTAGTGCCTTCCCTCTGCTAATTATTTCCAATTTATTCTGTAAATAGTTTGATATATATGTGTGTGTGTGTGTGTATACACATACATACATATAAATAAATATATATGTGTGTGTATATATATACACACATATATTTTTATTCCCAAATAGATGGTATGTTTCTTCTGGGCAGGGATTATTTTTTGCTTCTTTTTGTATCCCCAGAATAAATGTTTATAGACTGATTGGTTATAGAATACATTCTGCAGTCTGTAACTTATTATTTAAATAGGAGCTATATTAAAATTATTTAATTTTTGTGACCAGATCCAGGCATCAGGAGAAGCAGAATCCCTGGCCTTCCAATATCTGTTACAACTCTCGAGGGTCTGCTCAGCTACTATAGGTTTATGTCCTGGAGGTGTCTGAGACTTAATAAGACTGAGGATTAAGAATGATTTTTGAGCTTTTGAGTATGTGACTACCTCAAACTCCAGCTATTAGCAGCAGGGTACCGTTTAAAACTGTTTTAGTTTTTAGTGTTACCTGTTTTTTGTGTGTGTGTGTATTCACCCAGACACTCTTGATGTTACCTCAGTAAACTCCCTCCACAAATGTGGATCAGCACCTGCTCTACAATTTCATGTCTGAGAGACTGGCCAGGGACACTGAGAGATTAAGTTATTTGCTTAGGATCACTCCCTGTTAAAAATCCCCAGATGTGTGTGAGGTCAAATTTGAATTGAGGTCCTGACTCCAAGACTGGCTTTCTATACATCATACTTTGTTTTTATATAATAATATAGTGTTGAGAACTTAAATTCCTATAGAATTTATGGCTTATAAATTATTTACCCCACAATAACCTTGTGATCCAGTAAGAGAAATATAATCATTCCCATTTTAGAGATAAAAGAGAGATTCAGAGAAATTAGAGAATTTGCTTAGGATTACACAGTAATGAGTATCAAGAGTTGGTTCTGGAATCCAAGTGTTCTGACAATTGACGTTCTGTAGCCATTGAACCAATTAATTTCTATGTATGCTTGTATGTTATACATGGAGGGATCCATTTCTTTCTCTCTGTTTCTCTATATATATATGTGTGTGTGTGTGTGTGTGTGTGTGTATGCATATACATATATGTATGTTTATGTACATATATGTGTGCACACATTTATGAGTAAATTTGTATCTATATTTTCTGGTTAAAAAGTACTTAAAGTACTTCTTTAATGTCTTTAATAAGGAGGTGAGTCTGAGATCTTGAAGACTATACCAGCTAAGCATAATCTCTGTTAGTTTTTACTGAGCTGAAAAGATTATGAGAGGCTAACTATGTGTCTGTATCCTAAATCTTTGTAGTTAAGTGCAAGTAGGGTTATTACCAGAAGATCATCCACTATTTGATTTGCATTTTTAAAAAATCCCATCAGGACATCAAATTATCTTCCAAGACAGGAAAGTGTTATAATTCCTTCAATAGTGGGAAGACCCAGAATAATGAAATCAAAGTTCTTTGGAACTTATGATGTACACATTTGTTAATATATTTTATACTATGGGTTTATTTGTAGTACTTTTATGAATATTCTGCAGTTCTCAGGAATCCTTATGTATAGGGTACTGAAAATTGGCCTGTTTCTCCTACTTAAATTTCTAAGTAACTATGGAATATTTTCCCCTACTTTTTGACTTGGTTAAGCAAAAGCTTAGGGAAAAATTTAAATTGGCTTTTGCTCAAAATCAAATTCATATCTAGTTTTCAAAGTTCACCCTTCTCATCCCCACCTCCCTACCAAGAGGGTGTGGTGTTCTTTAAACCCAGCCCTCTTCTTTAACAGAATTAATTCTGCTCTGAAGAATTAAAAGGTGAGACAACCTTCAAGGTCAGTGATCAGAAACTAATCTAGAGGAAATGTTCTGAATACAGAGACGGATTGCTTTTTTAGTGAGTGGTTCAGGTTTCTGATTACATTCTAGCCCAGTAATGAAAAAAGCTTCCCCTGAAACATGTTCTCACAGTCCACAATCCCCCCTCCTCAATGACAATAACAGGGCACAGACGGGCTTCCTAGGTGCCTTGCTTTACTTTAGAACAGGGAATGGCTAAATCCTTGTCTGTAAGACAGAATTACTGTTGGTGGGAACTGATTTCACTCAGAGTGACACAGAGCTAATGAATAGAGTTTCATTGTCCCTGGACAGATCCTCTGCTGGTTTACACTATGAATAAAAGAAAATTACAATTACAAAGAAAATGACTTCTAATGAGATTTGACATCCCTGACTCTTTGGGGCATTATATTTGGGGCTAAAGAAAATGAGATAAGTATTGCCAACTCGAGACTGAATGAGTAAAGTTGCATTTGATTTGAGTTATTTCTCCTTCATTTGTATTTAAAAGTTCAAAAAGGGAGCCTTTGAACAGTATGTCCCAGTCCCCTGAGGAGTCCAAATAACAAACATGTCATTGGAAGATTAAATATCTCAGTTTCTAAGCTAAAATCAAGTGGACATGGCAGATCAACAGAAAAGGCAGCAATAGAGTGGTCATTGTGAAGACAAAGGACATTGCTGTCCATCAGCCCATTTTGCAAAACTGACTTCCTTTCTTTTACTCCAACCAGGAGGCAATGTGGTACTTGATTTGGAGTTGGAGGATCTGGGTTCAAATAGTTGTTCTGCCACTTCCTACCCATGTGTTCTTGGTCAAATCACTGGAATCTCCAGATTTTAGTTTCTTTATATGAAAAATGACAGGATGTACTGGATTTTCCTGTACAGAGTGATGCACTAGTCCCTTTCAGCTCAAAATTTATGATCCTATTAAAATGTGTAGGTGAATAGGGAAAAAAAACAATAAAAAGTACACTTCACCTTGAAATGGAATTTGGATTTGGGTATTTTGACAACTCTAGAGTTTAAGAATAGATGTTGAATGAATGGATGGATGGATGGATGAATGAATGAACTAATGAATGAAAAAAAGAATTATCATGTATCTTACAAGATCTACTATACCAGCACTATGATCAACAAATTACATCAGGAAGTATGAATCTTCAAAAGGCCTTCTCCAAGAATGACTGGGGAATAGACAGGAACCCAGATGCCAAAAGGGAATCTAAAAATAATAATCATTTTGACTTCACTAGACAGGCTTATCCTTGGACAATAACATCCTGGTCCACAAGAAAGCTACCAGATGCTTTAGCCCACCCAAGATGAGACATACAATCTCTTCCACATAGGATCAACATACCAAATTGACCAGAAGACAATTAAGTCCCTAACCAGCAAAAACTAGAGTTGCTGATTCTATCAAATTGAGTTTGGAACATTGTTTGAAGATGAAAAACAGAAATAAGGGAAAAAATATTTCTTTGAGTGGTTTACTTAAACATTCCCACAGGTTCTGTAGAACCTGAAGTTCACATTTACAAGAACTCTGCTCAGCAATGAATTTATAATTCTGACAAATACCAAATTCATTACCATTTTTTTACTACTTTCAGTAAAGAAGAAAAATCAGTCAGTTCCTTCCTTTTTTGTAAAACTTATTCTAAAAGAGAATGAATTGAAAAAGTCAAGAATTGTATTTTATTTATTTTTCTGTGTTTTCTACTAGTGACCTTTAATAACATGATTATAGGTCTAGAGCTGGAAGGGACCTCAAAAGCTGCCTTATAACAACAATCTTTTCTATGGTGAAGGAATAAATTTTGCTTTTTTTTTTTTAAATATTACATCAAATCATATGGCTCCTTGAGACTTTACTCAAGAATGACTGCTATAACATGGTGACATTCTTTCATAGAAAGTGAAAGAGAAGATGGTGGAATTTGGGAAAAGAAGTGAAATTTTGCTTTTGATCCTAAATTTGAACTTGGTTCATTTCTGTCACCTTGACTGAATATTGATAAAAATTTTCATGGCACAGTAAGACCCAATCATTTATTTCACAGGAATGGAAGCCATTGTCAAGGAAACATTTCAAGTTCTCTACTGGAGCTCTCATGTATTTGTTACGGGCACATGTGTCTAATAAAAACATTTCTAAACAGAGAAACAAATAAAAATGGCTTCTATGGAAGTGTATATCTGGTATCTTGTTCTAGATTTCCTTAGATAGATTACCATGTGATGTATCTATTCATGACATACTCTTCCCTGCTTCCATTGCTATATCCTTTTTGGGCAATTAAGATACTAATCCCTATTTCTTCCCAATCTTATGGGAAAATTAAGAATATAAGTGAAATGACTTAGGGCATCGCTACCATATTTATTGTATCATTTGTGATTGTGTAACTTTTTAAACTTAGGTTTCTTCAAAGCAGGGACTCCATTTAAATTTCTTTTGCATCTTTCATAGAATTTTATTCAGGGCTAAGTAATTAGTAACTAATCAATAAATATGTATTGATCACTTGATCCACTAAAGTCTTTCATTTCAACATTAATCTAGATCATGGACTAGGATTGAAAAGTAAGCATTTCTTATGTCAACCTTGGTGTTGGTGAATAATTAGTGATATTATTCCCTTTTATATATAGGGAAACTGAGTTACAGAAAAGTTTAAAATAATTTGGACAAGCCAATGCAGTGTGTTGATGGAAAAGTCTTGTCTTCTACCTAAGTTTACTTGTCCCTCTGAACTTAGTACATTTGTTCATACTAGATAGGGTTTGAAAATTGTGCTGTGTGTGTGTGTGTGTGTGTGTGTGTGTGTGTGTGTGTATTTTGCAACACATACTGCTACTTATCAAAAAATAAAGGTCTACATGTCAAAAACACATCAAAATTTTATTTCTGGCATCAGAATAGAAGTTTTAAGACTTTTTTCTGCTTACCTTGAATACTAGGATCATATATCTAAAACTGGAAAGGGCCATAAATGTCATATAGTCTAATATCCTCATTTTTGAATGAGGAAACTGACCCAGAGAGGTTGAATGACTTATCCAAGGTCACATAAATCTGAAGTATAAGAAGTAGATTTTGGACCCATATCCTTTGACAACAGAACCAGTGTTCTTTCACCGTACCATGCTATCTTCCCTCCTTGTGACCTTTATGTTTACTCTGCTTGCTAATTCTTAAGTATATTTGTGAGAGAGAATAACTTACATAAAAGGGGAGAAAGTATTATTGCTACAATTGTTTTTGACTTGAGATAATTATATTTTCTGACTTACTACTCAAAGATAAACACATTGATGGAGGCTCATGAACTATAGCTTTAGGAGTGTGGATCAACGGAAGGCCTTTAACCTAGTGTAATTGTTGTTGAGGGAACTGACCTATAAATTTGAGTTTGGGATCAGGATGCTTCTGTGGTGCTACCTTAGTGCTGGACCTGGAGTCAAGAAGATCTGTGTTCCAAGCCAGTCTCAGGCACTTATTAACTGTGTGATCCTGGATAAGTCACATAATCTCTTCCCCAGTTTCCTTAAGTGTAAAATGGGAATAATAATAGTATCTACTTCTTAGGGTTGTTGTGAGGATCAGATGAGATAATCTTTGTAAAAGGCACTTAACACAGTGTCAGGCACATAGATGCGATATAAATTTTTATCACCCTCCTTCTTGTCCTCTCTCCCCCACTGGAAATAGAAAAGAAAAGCCTTGTATCATTTGTTTGTTTCTCAATTTTTGCTAATGATCTTTAATAGTAGTAATGTTGTCATGGTTAACAATAACAACAATGAAATAAAAATACTTGTCACACTTTTCTTGGTTATTATTTTTTGTGAGAATAAAGAAAATGATTTGCAGAGTTGCAGATTATGCAAAGTACTTTTCAAATATTAAATCATTAGATAAATGAGTTATTATATTTAAAATTTATACAGAACTTTGTTATTATTAGTGTTATTTTAGTTCCTTATTTAAAACAAATCCCTAATTTAGAAATAGGAAGAGAGTAGAATTTTATAATTCTTTTCTAAAATCCTTGTTCATTTATTTTTTTCTTCCTTTCTCTTCTAGAACTTTAATTCAGCCAATATTAATATCCATCTATGGATCTACTCCATTTCACTGGATTCAGCACTTACACTTCTTTTTCAGAAGGCCACCAGTTTTCCTCTTGCCTATTTATAGTCATTGATTCTACATCTTGTCTGCTAAATGCATGTCCTTTCTTGGGATATTGGCTTAATACTGATGGAGTCCCCATAAGTGTTACAAAAATTGGCTTTTTGAACCATCATCTTGAGATGTGGAAAGTGGAATCAGCCAGTTCTCTTAGGATTGGGAGAAACGCATCCCTGACAAACCAAAAAGTTCCTTTGACTTTCTGGGGAGAGAGAGAGAATGTGAAAAATATAAAATCACCTATGCTTTGACTACTTTTTTGTTTTAATCATCACTAATAGCACTTGGTTTTTTTGATTTTGAAAGATGATGTTTATATATTCCTTGATAAATTTATTTAAAGTTTCTTAAAGCCACTTTAACACAGCAATCAATGCTCATCTGAGTAGCTGAAGTTGTCCTCTTTGGCACTCTTTGTTTAGCTAGACTGAATTTCACCCTCTGTTTTCCATTATGTGGAAACTTTTTTCTTCTACTTAAAAAATCAATTCTGTAAACAAAGAAAGACTGATTATAAGCAGTCTTCACTTTTCATCACTCCCCAGCTCCCCACTCTGTTCTTTGTATACCATTTAATAAAGGTCAATCCTTCACTTTTCATATTTGTTTTTATATTTCATATTTGTCATATACTGGTTTCTATTAAGATCTACACAGAAGAAGGTGAAAGCTCATGTGTCAGAATTCCATCCTTAAGATAGAATTTTAGGAATATAACTCATCTAAAAATGAGGGCAATCTATGTATAATTGTTCCAAGATAGTTACATCCATATAGGTACCCAGATTAGATTCTGGTGATCATTATTCTTGGCCTACCACTAATAAATTACTTTCTAATCTCCACTGAATAATAGCCCATTTCTGGCTATTTTCATTTGCTATGTGATGTGACTGAACTTTTGAAAAGCTAGGTAACTTGTATGAAATCCCAAACCAGTAAGCATCCATGTTTGAATCCAGGTCATGAATAAAGCAAACAAGAAGTAAGACAACTCGGCCATACCAGGGACCTAGTTGTTACAGGGTATAGGGTTTAAACGGGAGAGAGAAAAGGCTCAGCTTATAAATTCCAAACTGGAATCTGATTTAGGAGGGACAAAGTCAATGGGAAAGATGAGGGTAGAGAGAGGACAGAAGGAAGAGGAGGAGGAGAAATGACCAACTTGTCATGATACAATTAGGTTGGTTGGGTTTGTTTTTTTCCTAAATGCATTTATGTATCACCATGGAGCCAATGATGGCTTAGAACCATCCTTAGAAAGTTAATATGAAAAGCAATGAGATAGAGACAGATTTAAAGCATTCAAAAAGTCTTTAGATACTTGATATAATAATGGGGAAATCACTATCTTCTTCTGAGTCTCAGTTTCCTCATCTGTGAAATGGCAATAATAATAATGTTAATCCTTGTAATACCTACCTTACCAGATTGGTGTGGGGAAAAGTACTTGATAAACCTTAGAGTTTTCTACAGATGTCAGCTACTGTTTACCTTCCTATTTCCAGACATGATTCTGTTTGGAAATTATTTGGGATGTTTCCGTATTTGAGCATCCTTCATCTTTTCGTTTCCTTTTTATTCATTTTACTCTGGAGTATGAAGGTGGGGAAAACCATGGTGGTTCAGAGAGGTTAAGTAATATGCCCAAGATCACACAGGTCATTGATGACAAGGTTGGGACCAGACCCAGAACCTTTGACTTCTTTTGCCCAGCACTCTTTCCCCTACACGATAGACCTTTGAGGCAAGATAAAACTAGAGAACTTGGGTTACGTCTCTGACCTCCTTTGGCCCCGCCTCACATTCATGGAGTACTAGAGCTGAAACCTCCCTGTTTTTCTACTAGTAAATTTATTTACATCCCTGATAATGGCCCTTGATAGAAGAGGTGGGCAATATGCTGAATGTAGATTTACACCATGGAGAGCTCCAAAGCAGTGAACCCAGACTGCTGTGCTGGAGAGCTCTGGGGCTTCTTACTCAGAGAGGTTAGGGATCACTTAAAATAACTCATTTGGCAGCTGAGGAAACAGAGGCATAAAGAGGTAAACCGACCTGCTCAAGCTCATGCAGTTACTAAATGGTGGTGATTCTAGACTAGAATCCAGCCCCTTGATTCCAAGCCCTAGACTCCTTCCAGGACACTCTTTGTCTTATCCCACTCTCATGCCCTCCAGCTCCATTTTTGGCATACCCACTAACAATCCTGAAATCGATAGCTCTAAATATAAACACCATCCATTTGTTCTTCAATTTTTATGGACACTTAATGCAATGGTGAGCCAAGGTTACCCCATGCTACATGGCCCTGTACATCAATATGCCAACCAATAAATACTTAATAATTGCTTGCTACATACTAGATACTATGCTAAGTCTTTCTTATAGTAAGGTTTTTTAAAAAAATATGGTAACTTGATATTGTCCACTAAATTGTGTGTCTTTTGCCTTTTTTTGTACACCTAGCATTTAGCACAGCTTGGCTAGCTAAGTTTGAGGCTTATCACCAGATTGGCTGAGGATGATCTTTTTCTTTTTGGGGGGGGGGGCGTGTGAAACCACATTAGAAAGCTATCAGTTAATTTATAAAAGGGTCATGGGCTGTGACAACAGAGAGAATACCTGCATTAATGAAATTCCAAGTCCTGAAATATGTAGGAGTGAGTCAGGGATAATATAGTTCCCTGAGGGATTCAACTTTTAATAATGGAGTGATGAATGATTTTAGAATCTTAAACTCTTTCCTCACAATATTTTATTGTTTGTTGATTTGATTTGTTGACTTCCCAACCTACTTTTCCAACTTATATTTTATTTCCTTTACCACACTCTATAATCCAACAATTTGGTTTTTCCTCCTCCTTTTTTCCTTTTAAAACCAGCCTCTGCAAGTTGGTAACAAATAATTTTTAAATGCTTACAATGTTCTAGCACTATGCTAAATGCTAAAGATGCAAAGAGAGGCAAAAACATCGTTTCTATGTTCAAGGAATTCACATGCAAATGGGGGAAATGACATATAAATAACTGAAATTATTAATTATAATTATATATATAATTATGGATATATTCAAGATCTATACAGTGTAAATGGAAGGTATGGGAAATGACTCCCTGCTTTTTCATCTGATTGTCTATCATGTCTAAAAATCACTTCTTCACCTCTACGTTTTAGAATAGCTTGTTTCTTTTACAATTTGTCTTGTATTATTTTTTTTAAAAAAGGCTGTCTTACCTAGGCTTCCAAGTCTGATACTACTGCTGATTAATAGAGGAACTTTGATCTATTCCATTTCTACCTGGATTGATTTACCCCTCCGTGGGCATCCTAGTTACTTCCTGACCCTGGAGGCTTGTTATATTAGTTCCAGACAGTATAGATACACAATCAGCTTAATGCACCACACATTATATTTGTAAAAAGTATTTAGAATGGTTCTTGGCACATAATAAATACTATATAAATGTTCTCTCTTTCCTCTAGTTCATATCTCCCAAGCTCAGCCAATCCACCAACTTCATCCTTCTGTTAAGAAGTATGAGCCACTATATCCAGCTTCAAGTGTTGTATCCTACATAAAACTTTCTTGACTTCCTCTTCGTTTGCTATATGAATTTGGCATATACTTATGAACATATACGTATACTTTAATAGGATTGAAGCTTCTGGATGGTAGGAACTTTTAAATTTTTTGATTCTTACTCTCTTTGACACACATTAGATTTCTGAAGCTTCCTTCATCTCATAGTGCACATAGAAAATTTCAATTTGGACACATAGTGGCTAGATTGCTCATCTTGGAATTAGAAAGACTCCTCTTCTGGAGTTCAAATTCTGCGTCAGTTTTTAGCTAGGTGAATCTGGGCAAGTCACTTAACCCTGTTTACCTCAGTTTCCTCATCTGTAAAATGAGCTGGAGAAGGAAATGGCAAAAAACAACAACAACAACAACAACAACAACAAAAAACCACTCCAGTATCTTAGCCAAGAAAACACCAAGTGGGGTCCCTAAGACACAGACACTACTGAACAACAACAAAATTGATTAAATGACTTTGTATTCACCTTGCCTTAAATAAAACATATTATAGGCACTTAATGAAATATATGTTGATTGAAACATTATTATCAACTCAGGCAAATCACTAAATCTCTCTTTGCTTCAGTTTGCTCATCTATGATTTTTAAGACCCCTTCAGACTCTAGATCTATAATCCAAAAATTTTGTCTAGATACTTATTCTTTCCAAGAAGCCATTGATTCTTGTCCCTTAAATTGAGATATTTCTGTGGAAACTTGCTGAAGGTCTTCATATTTGTTCTAACTTGATGAAGATCCTGACCAGGGCTGACAATTCAAGCATTGTTTGAACCAAAGCTACACCATGCTCCATACACACTTCGATATTCCAGCCAATTCCATTAATAATTACCTAGAGTTTGAGAATGCCCTATATTCATAAAATACATGAACTTTAGTGAGATGAGGGATTTATCTTCTCCTGAACTTAAGTTGCCTGGTTTCCAGGACCATCTTTGCAAGACCCAAATCCCTCTGAATCAAGGAAAGTCTTCCTGGAAGAATGGAGGGCAATAATGTTCTTACATTGATGGTTTGGGGCACCCAAATGATTTAACAACTGTTCTGACAACAGATCTCATTAGACCTATTTACTGTTTAGCCTGGTCCTTAGTTTCTTTATTTGCTACTACCTTATTTCATAATGTCTAGAATAAGGTTTTTTTTGGGGGGGTTTTTGGTTGTTGTTGTTTGTTTTTTTTTCTTTTTTGGTCTAGATCTGTTTTTATTCATGGTCTAGAGACTTCCAGGTAAAGGAAATACTTTCCAGAAATTCTGGCTGATAATTGGTCCACAAGGGAGTCAATCTTAGAATATTGCTTGGGGCACAAAGAGCTTACAAGACATGCCCACAGTAACACACAAAGGAAATTCCTGAAGTAGGATTTGAACCCAGATTTTTCTATCTCCAACATTAGTCCATTGTCCACTATAACTTGTTTCTTTTCCCAGAACATGGAAGATTTAGGAGTGTGGGTGACTTTCCTTCCATAAAATATTTTGTCAAATTGATGGGCCAAAATTTGACTTGGATTCATTGAGGAAATAGCACAGAACCAGTCCCAGTTCTGTGCTTTATTCAGCAACTGTGCTTCTCACTGCACAAATTAAAGTTATATACCACTCCCCTCTAACCTCTGCTTCATATTTGTAATGTACATTTTGAATATATTTTTGTGGCACAAAGTTTGGAGTCTAAACACCTAGATTGAGATCCCAACCCTTTCACTAAGCATATACGTGTGTGTGTGTGTGTGTGTGTGTGTGTGTGTGTGTATATATATATATATATATATATATATATATATATAAATCATGGCAGAAGCACTTCACCTGTATATTTCTAAGGACTTCTCTACTTTAAAATTCCATATTCCTTCTACCAAAAAAACAAGAAGACATTCTGTCTTCAGTAAAGTTTACTAAAAATATCCTGAGTGTTTAAAAATGAAAAATATTAGCTCCTCACTTGGGGAGAATAACTGTTCTTTGGCTTTATTTTTTTCTGCCCCCTAGCCCATTATCTTTATATCTATGATGTGAAAGAAGTCAAATTAAAAAAAAACCCACCACATTGTCTGAGCCTGTTCTTTCCCCCTTTCTTAGGGTTGTGGAGGTGCTGGTAAATGTAAGTCTGCATCCCAGTGACGAGATTCATACCGGTTTTGTTCACACAAATGTCTTGGTGGAAGGTACACCTAATGAGAAGGCTCTTCCTTTTCCTCTGGTGACTTAGTGACTATACATATCCTTGATATAGAGTCCAAATGGTCTCCCTGACTGTCAGTAAGGTCTTTTATTTTCCCCTCTTTGTTAGTGTCTTCTTGTTGTTGTTCCTACTATTGGGTATCTGTCAGCAAAAGCAATGAAACAGGCTTCAAGCCAAGTTATCTTTCCCAGCTCAGTTCCCACAGCTCTTAGGAAAAGCATCCCTAGCAACTTCACTTGTATTATGAGAGAATCACAGCACCAATATGGTAACTGGGTCTTTAAATACAGGCATCCTCTTCCTTTCATTAGTGATCTTGGTTCTTTTCACTGACTTCTTTGGGAGCCTTCTACATATTCTGATTTCTCTTTGGATTCCTCATCACTTCTCTTCATTCAGGCTTTCTACAAACAAGTCTATCTTACAAACAATACCCCTCTGAAGGCCCCATTTTAATGGTCTTCTTTACTTCTTCCTTAAGAAAAAATAGCCAACAAGAAATACGAGTGCTCTTGAATTATTATACAGTATACATCAAGGACACTTTAATGACTTTACTACTAGAGAGGTGACAGAGTCTCTGCTTAGAAAAACTGATCCACTCTGAGTTTCAACTAAGTTGTGTGCTATTTATGAATATCCAGCATTGATAATGGGACTCTATTGAGAAGTCTAGAAAAGTCTTCTATTCTCTTCTTTTCACTTCTCTACTTTTCCCTTTTTTTTTCTCTCCTCCTCACTTTCTAACATGTCTCACAAGACCTCAATTATTTTTAGACTGCTTAAGATTGGGGTTTGTAGCAAAACATAATCCACTAGATATTTATGAAATGGAAAAAACTTTCAGACTCTTCTTCCTTTCAAAGTAATAAGCTACCAAAAGAAATCTTATGATCTCATTATCAATTCCCTAGCCAAATACTAATATCTCTTCTTTGAATAAGTCCAAACTCAAGAAAACATGTCATAATTGATAGAATTATAAGTTTGGAGTTGGCTTTATGACTTGAGTTTGAATAGCACATTGACAACTTTGGACTGCAATTTTCTCATCTGTAAAATGAAAAAGTTGGACCTGATATCTAGTAAGGACTTTTCTACCTCTAAATCTATAATCCTATGATTAACCAACCAACTGGTCAATCAATTAGAAATTAACATCAGAGCCAGTATTATCAAAATCTGTTTGCTCAAATTTTTGTGATGCTAATGACCCTTTCACTTAGATTTCATTTTATACTAGAACAACTTAGATTGTTATTTATATTTTGGTGGATGTTTTAATTTGTGTTTGTAATTTGTTGAATTTTTACTAGTTTATAGAAGACCAGTTGTAAATTACATATAAGCCTGAAATCATGGCTAAGCCTGTGTTTGCAATTGTGACAAAATTCTTCATAGTGATATTTTAGCAAAACCTAATTGACGTCATTTTTGGGAAGTTATTGAAAATTGGGATATTCATTTTTTACAACAGTAGCCAATTTAAAGGTTGTATTCTAGCCTAGTAAAAATGCTAAATATGAAAATATGATAGTGCCTTTCTTGAGTTAATGTTTCTTGGAAGTTACAAAAGAAAATGTTGTAGAACTTCAGTCAAGTAAAATGATAACATTTCATTAATACAGATTAGTATTCACATGCTTCTTACAATGCAGAATTAATAATAGCTTGAAAAGTTTCATAAGTTTAGAAGTTCAGAAGAGTTCTATGAATTTTATAAAGATGTGAATGAAAGAGTCCTGTGTGCAAGGGAAAGTGTTGAACAAAATAAAAGCATTTTTTTTTTCATTGAACTTTTGCAGCTCTTGCTTAAAGAGCTCCCCTTCCCAAATAATTCTTCCTTTGGTTGCTCAGCTCTGATATTTGGCTTTTGCCCAGCAACCAATGACCCCATAATTAACACTGGAGACCTGTATCTCTCCTTTTTTGACAGGCTAATTGCACTTTTTTTAAAGTGGAAGTGACATCGTATGGTAATTGCATTTTGGCAGAATCCAGTTTGCTTTTTTAAAGAATTGCTCCTGTCTAATAGTTATAGTTCCATTCTGAATAGTCATAATGATAATAACAATTCTGTACATTTATATGACTCTTTATAGTTTACACAGCACTTTGCCATTTATAATTCACTTGCTTCTGAAATACTTTCTTTTCTCTATATAAACTACGACCTAGCAAAACATCTAATGATGTTCCCACCAGATTCCCACATGTGTACTACATATCATCCCAAACAGGCCAACAAACTGCTCTGTTATAAATATCTACAAATCCAGAAGAAAACTGGAGATAGCCTCCTAATCACTCACAATTAGCTCATCTGATAACTTCCCTGGGCTGCCAGAAGCCCTGGAGAAACAAGATATACTTCTGGGATCCAATGACTTACCCACAATGACAGCGGTGACAGTGAGTAGAACAAAGGCATTCCGAAATAGATAACTTTTAACATCTTCCTTTGTGATGCTCTGTACTTTCTTCTTAGCCAAGAGTGTCCGTTTTCGGACTCCTTGTTGGAACCGCTCCATTCTACCCCCAGGTCGGGGCTCTTCTCCGTTGCTTTTAGTCATTGAGCTTCAGGGAGTGTTGTCTTCTCTGAATTTTTTTTTTATCCGAACTGCCAAATTTCCTCTCCAGAAAAACCCAAGGTGTTTCCCTTCCTTAGTATTGGACAGCACAGCTAGAATACAAGAGGTACAGAACACTGTCATACACCTCAGGAATGATCAATCAGTTCTACTCACTTTTCTCGTCTGTAAATACATTGTATAACATCGTCTGGAGTGGGAGAGAAAGCCTAGTGTTAAAAAGCGGTGCAACTTCTCAGGTGCCAGGCTTCAAGAACACACTGTACATATTTTGTTTGAGTGCAAGTATGAAAATCTAAATGACGCTGGCAGGGACTATTTTCTATTTCTTTCTTAACTGCCATGGTATACAAAAGGTGCTTGATAAATGTTTGATGGTTTACTTTGTATATATACTGCAAATATATGTAGAGTAATATAAAATGTCACAAGATTTAAAAATTTGGAAGTCACAGTCTTTCTGCTACATAGATTAAAATACAATGGCTTCCCTTTTTTCCATTGAGAAAAAGTCAGAATATTTATTTCAACTAATAAATATGGAAAGAGAGGGAGGGAGAGGAGAAGGAGGGGAAGAAAGAGAAATAGAGAGACAGAGAGATAGAAACAGAAAAATAGTGACAGATATATAGATATATCTATCTATATCTATCCATCTGTCTATCTATCTATCTAGAGATCATGTTAGTGAATACATGGATACATGATATACCAAGGAAATAGATTTGGCAGTTTTATGTGGGTAACTATTTTTTTCCCCATAAAAAAAATGTGTAAAGTATTCTGAGCACATCTGTAAAATATCAGTGGCTAGAATTTATTTTCACTTATTATAACTACAAACTAGAAAGTAGCATTTGTTTCTGTTGCATAAAAATACACCGATGAGGAAATTTTATCGTTGATTTGCTTAATTTGGGGGCTTTCCAAATGTTTTTCTTTGATATTTGAACTTTATGTGGATAGTTTCTAGGACCATTGATCATTCAAAAAAACATTTAAGCAAAAACTTTTTTTCCTAGGTGCAAGTCAATTGTTCTGATATCCAGGGCTCCATTCCACTGTCCTACGGTATTTTCCAATTCATAGCTGATCCTCGCCAGGATGAATCAAAATCAGAATTGGAAGCATCGGTGGACGTCTGAGGGTGATACTGCATATAGCTAGGGGGGATGTAAATTGAGGCATTCTTCAGCTGCAAACAAGGAGTATGGAAAAGACAGCTGTCTAGCAGTTTGGACTCTTAAATAAGATTGCAGGTGGTGAGTATGTGAGGGGAGGGGGGGAATGACTATGCAGGACCACGTTCAAAAGTATTAGATAAACGCGTCGCTTGGGGGTGGGGTGAAGGGGAGAAGAAAGCGAACAGATCTTTTACTTAGTAAGAATCTCATCCTCAGGAACTTTACAATGACCAACCCATCTTGGTCCCTTCCCGCATCTTTGGCCACGATTTGCCCGCAGCCTCGCCCGAATGATAAATACGGACTCGGAGAGGCGATTGGAACGATTGGATTCAAATACTACCAAAATGGCTAGTTAGCTCACTCTCCCCACTCCTTTGCCCCGGAAAACAAACCACTTTGGCAAAGCCAGAAGATGAAAAATGAAACCGGGGAAGAGTTACAGGTAGTAAACTTACCTTTTCAGATCCCGCGGTGGATTGGAGCCCCGGGAGGCGAGGGACGAGGCAAAAATCCCCCAGCAGGTAGAGCGGGCGCTAACAAAATTCGGGGAGAAAGGCGCAGGCGAGCGCTGACACTCCGCATGTGCTCCGCTCTGAAACAGCCACTTACTATCAGGGCAACTTAAGAAAAGGGGCGGAGCCTGGGATCCGCGCGAGGGGAGTGGGAAGGGGGTGGCGGGGAGCGAAAACATCGCCGAAGAGGAAGGGAGGAGCGGGGAACCCCAGGGGCTCTGGAATATTGATTAGCCTCGGCCCTCTCAGGGCTTTGTTGTCCCCACTTCCACGCTTTGTCAGTTCGCCTTCCTTGGAAATGCAAAATCAGGACCAGGAAGAATTGCCGAAGAGACCCACACATACACATACACACGCACGCACGCACGCAGAACACTGGAAGCCTTCAGGATCGGACGTTCCATAGCGGACTTTCAGAACACGAAATTTAATTACATAACATCTCGCCGTTTCTCGCTTAAAGAAGTAGGAGAGTGTATTTTTTTTTTTTTTTTGCCCCGGCGGAACAACCAGCCGTGTTGAGCAAGACTCCTTCTCCAGGCTGGGGAACGAAACCTGACATTGCTCCGGAAAGACCTGGAACGTGACCAAGTATGGAGAGGGGGAAAAGCCTTGCTCCAAACTCTCAACTTTGCCTAAAGTTTCTCAAAAACAAGATGAGACCTGCCGATAGGAAAAAGCCCATTATAACCCACGTTGGCTGCCCTCGCTCCACACGCTGCCGGCAGAGCAACGAACCTCAGTCCCTTCCAATGCAGAAAATACATTAAAAAAAAAAAAAAATAAGTAAGTCCTTTTCTAAGGGCAGTGCGTACAAATGCAAAGGCCAGCTTTTCCTGGGAGGAAGTTTTGGGTTTCAAAAGGCAATTTGGGGTTTAAATGGCCCAGATGAGAAAGGATGCTAAACTATTTTCAAACCTCATTAAACGGGGAATGTAACTTTCCGTTGTAATATGCTTTTCTCAAAAGGAAAATGGATGGAGGGCGGACTGGGAATCAAAATACTTTTTTAAAGCATGGATCACCCCAAAAGCTCACGACCTGTTGGGCAGAGAAAACAGTTCTATAAAAATGAAAGCACGGGCTCCAAATCACAGTAATCATCTCGTATTATTGTTCAAAAAATTTGCAGTGTTACCGTGTGAAATCTGACCATTTTTACCTGTTAACTAAAAAGCGTGTCGGTTCTTTTTTTCTACAGGTAAATTTGGAGAAATGGTGGAGAAGAAAGGGTTTACCCAGGACTGTCTCATTCTTAACAAGAAATCAGAAATTGGTAAATGATTATAAACATTGAAATTATAAAGGGAAGACAGGGTTCCAATGTGTGATGTCATTAATAGAGGCAACTCTGAGTGACGGGACTGCTTTTATCACTGCCAACCAATAATTGCTTTTCAACTTAGTAAATTGCCTGTTAGATGACTTGCCCAGGATCACAGGCAAAACTTGAAACAAGCTTCTTGGCTCTGAGGCCTGTTTCCTAAGCTAACCGTTCACCGCCTCTCATAAATATTATAAAGTACAAATATTAGCCTCAGTTTAACAAAAACCTTTGAATTATGCTAAGAAACAAAAAACCCACAATATCTTCTGAGCCAGAAATCCCACTGCTAGACAGATGCCACAAGGAGGTCACATATATATATGAAAATTCATAGTAGCATTCTTCCTACTAGGGTAAAACTGGGGTGATTTAATCAGTGAACCAAATCAAGTTGGGTCACTCCACTTTCAGGATGCCCAGTAGATTGTTCAATTTTATTGATAGGTGATAAACTAAGTATTAAAATTTTTTAAAGCTATTGAATGAAATGAAATGATTGCTAGTCTCTTCCAGGTGGTTAACAGATTTTTCCATGCCCTCTGGGACTTACATAAAAGTTTCAAGATAGCTGGAATGGGAGAGCTCTAGCAAATGATTAGTGGTTCAATTAAAAAAAAAAATTCTTTGGAGGAAAGGAGAAACCTTGGTTCCTCCTTTGGCCTAGGTTGGAAGATGAACTTGTGAGCTTCACAATGTCCAGAAGATGTTGGACTTTATTTGTTCTCACTGAGTCTTTGTGTCATTCCTGGGTCAATTGATTCAGTTCCTGCTTTGAGAGCCAAGAATAGATTGGATCTAAACTGAGACTTGGGAAAGACCTTCATTGAAAAAGGCCAAGATCACCACTGCACACTGGGTCATTGCCAGTTATATATACTTTTCTCTTGCCATTGGAACCTGATGATTCTGGATGATTAGTCTGACTAATGACTTTGAGCAGCTTTACCTCATTTAAATCCAATTCAGGGGCCGGTCAGGATCTTACCCTTGTGAGGTCATTGCTTCTCTTCAAGAAGGACCAGCAACAGGTTGTACAAGGATTTCAGCAAAGATACTATCCCCATGTCTAAGGGGACCTTCTTGAGCACTTTATGGCAGGCAAGAACTATGAGGTAATCCTGTTTCAAATCTTCTCCAAGCTTGAGCCCACTTTTTTCTGGACTTCTTGTATTTGTGGAAGAGTAGGTCTCAAGATTTTAGAGGGGAGATTTCTATCATCTGTTCTTACTCTTTCTCCTTAGTAAATAGACTTTTCTAAAGTCTACTTAAGATTAGTTGATTAAAATGATTCTCTACTGATCATTTTGGAGGGAAACACTCCTTATTTCTTTGGCATACTCTTAGAATTGTGAGAGGGAGAGGTAATAGTTCTCTTGCACCAGGAGTATTCTGAGGCTCAAATGAGATAATGAATAAAAAGTACTTTTCAAATTTCAAAGTGCCATATGTGTCTATTATTATTATTATATCTTTCAGTTAGCAGACCTCCAGTCTGATGATGACTTTGCTCCCTAAACCTTCTGCTACCTTCCTGCTATGTCAAACAATGTTTATAGATCAATTCAGGGGTCTGCTACTAAATGTTTAACATCCCAACTCTTGAGGAGGGGGAATGTAAGCAAACATTTAAATTTATTCTGCATTATTAATGCTTTTTGTGTCTAGAAATCAATAAAGCAATAAATCAAAATCCCGATTTGTAGTGAATTCCAATTTCTGAATTATAAATATCCACAGTAAAAATTTAACAATAAGCATTGGCAAGTCAGTTGGAGCAGGCTCCAGCATAGCTCTGTCTGGAACCCTGTGAGAATGGGAGTTTGCATAAGAATCCTTTGGGACAGTGTAACAAAGGACTGGAAACAAAGATGCATTGAAAATCTAATAGAATTACCTTCACTGTAAAAAATGAATATAATGAAAATACGGACCAACTTGGAAATATCTTTATGAACAAAAGATGAAATAAGGAAAACACTATATGTAATGACTACAAGAAAACAATGACATTGTTTTATTTATATATATTAGTATATATTATTAATATATTATAATAATGATAAAAATGATAATGGCAATAGCATGCATTTGCAGTGCTTATTATGTGCTAGGTATCATACTTTACAAATATGATCTCTTTTAATCCTCATAATAACCCTGAGAGGTATGTTCTGTAATGATCTCCTTTTAATAGGAGACTGAGATAAACAATGTTAAATGACTTGTCCAGCATCACACTACTAAGTATATGAGATCAAATTTGCATTGGGGTATTTAAGTATTTCCTGACTTCAGGCCCAGCACAGCACAACAAAATCATCCAAACTGAATGTTGGTAAATTACGGTAAAATCTTGGTTTAAAAAAAAAAAAAAAGAAGAGTTATAAGAAGGCAGATTCCTCTCTTCTTTTAAGAAGCAGGAAATTATGCCTGTGGAACCTTTCATACTGTGTCAAAATTGATTGAGATGTAGATTGTTATATTGAACTTCTCCCCCTCCCCCCCTTCTCTCTGTCTCTGTTTCTCTCTTTCTTTGTCTCTCTCTCTCTCTGTCTCTTCATCTCTCTGTGTGTGTCTCTCTGACTAATCTAATCTAGCTGTCTCTCTGTCTATTGCTCTGTCTCTGCTTTTTCTCTGTCTCTTTCCTGCCCTTTTTATCTTCTCCCTCATCTCCATCTTTCTGTTTCCCTTTTGGTTCTTATAACAAGAGATGGTTGGAGTGGAGCAAGGTGCTATATTGAAAATGTAGATGATTCATAAATGAGATGTTAATAGAAATTAAAAAAAAACTCATAACTTCTTATCTTGTAGTTTAAACATTCTTGTCTTTCCCTATCAAACTCCTCCAAACTCTGCTAGTTTTTATATAGTTTTTCCAAACAATGTAGCATTTTATTCCATTTTTATTATTTATTATTGTTTCATGTTTTAATTTTATCTTCCCAACTAGAGGTTAAGCTTCCCGTGGCTAGGGGCAACATCTTAACCCAGTCTTATCCTTCTTCTGTATAAACACTTAAGGTTTGGCAAAATTCAAGGTTGGATTTCTTAATAAAAAAGATCTAGCCCTAGCTTGGCAATTTCTCCCATTTCTCTAGACCTCAGATCTCATCTGTGAAATGAAAGTCAAGCAGCCAAACTCTAAGGTCTTCCGTTCAGCTTTAACATTTTATGATTTTTATTATAAAAGCTTATGATGTCAGCCTTAGATTCAGAAAGACCTGCATTGACTCTGATAAATGCCAGCTATGTGACTGTGGGCAAAACTTTTCAGTGCTCCACCGCTTTAGATTATAATCCAAATTGCTTCTCTGAATCTTTAAGACTGTTTCCATTTTGGTGGTAAAGTGGAAAAAGTACTGGGTTTGTTGGAATTAAGAAGACTGATGTTCCAATTACCAGCTGTGTGACTCTGGGCAAGTCACTTAACCTGATCTCTCAGATTCTTCTTCTGTAAAATGAGCTGGAGAAGGAAATGGCAAACCCATTCAAATATCTCTGCCAAGAAAATTCCAAATAGGGTCAGGAAGAACTGGATATGATTGAACATCAACAACCATTCTGGGAGCTCCCCAAACTAATGAAAGTCTAGTTCATAAGTCCAGAGAAAGAAAAAAGTGATGTGCACAACAATCATTTAAGGGAATAGCTGATATGGCTAAGAAGCAAAATGGTCTTGTGGAAAGATTTGTGGATTTGGAGTCCAAAGTTCTGGGCTAAAGTCCCAGCTCCTTCCCTTATAAATAGGTATGACCTTAACCAGGTTACTTTACTTCTGAATCTCAGATTCTTAAAATGGGGGGTAACAATTCTTAAATTACTGACCTCATGGTGTTATTGTGAGGATCCAGTGAGATCATGTACATAAAAATATTATGCAAATGTAAGCCAGAGGTGACTTTATGAAATATCCAATTGTACTATTTATAAATAGACTGCATATTGCAAGGATATGAAACATGATTATATTTAACTCTCCGAGCCTAAATAAATACTACCTGCTGCAATTCAATATTCTCTTTCTAGGTCTGGTGTGTATAGCATTTTCCAGTTCTCAGCACAGTATCTATTATACTTTTAAAAAGTACTTTAAAAACAATTTTTCTCCTTAGGTAAGTAAGTATTTAATGCCCCTCAAAGAGCTTCTGACCTTGATGGTTGGCATTTTTTAGTGGTGTGACTTTTTTTTTCAGGGAGCTTTGGAAAGAAATCCAGAAGTTTGGTGCAATAGTAAAATGGGCTAGAATTGGTGTCTGGGGATCTAGCTTTGCATCCTGGATCTACCATCTATTCGCTCACAGAGAAAAGTCTCACTCTCACTAGGATAGATCACTGGACCTTTCTGGCAAAATGAGGGGGAATATAGCAATGGCAATATTATTTTAAGAATGACATTGATCAAACAAGTCATTTTGACTATTATAAATATCCAAATTAACTATAAAGTACATTTGAATAAAGACACTACATATAGAGAAAGAAAAGATAAGTAGCAATTTGTATAAAATAATTTTACATACATACATATTTATGTTGAGTCCTAACCATCACTAAGGTAGTGATCTAGGGAAGGAAAAAAAAACAATTATATGATAACTATATTATATATTTAAAAGTAATAGCTAGTTGTACATAATAGATTTGCAATTTCATGTGCAATCATCTTTTTTATTATATTACACCATGAGATACTTTAAAAATTCTATAAATTAAAAATAAAATAAATAATGTGAAAAAGTAAGGGGCACTGGAAAAAAAGGATAAAATTACATGGAGACTAAATGATTAAATTCATTAAAAAGATGAATGGGGTTAGACTAGATAACTTCCAAGTCCCTGCCCTGCTCTTCAGGTTTTAATTGAATGGCATGTCAGAATACTCTCTTTTACTAGACAGGAATGAGAAGAAGCTGAAGTACATCCCTTGGATTAACATTGATATGGGAGTAACTGATTGTTCCTTTTTTCCCTAAGCCTTTTGAGAAACAATTTCAGTATTTTCTATTGAGGAGGCTTTGTGGGAGCCTAGGGTACTATTGAGGAGAGAAGTAATTCACCATTGAAAGTTTTGTTAGATGCAATAAAATATAATGAGAAAATGAGATGGAAAGAGTCTTAAGTTCAAAGTTCATGCTGGTTACAAGGTTTTAGTCCTGGCCAAGAGGGTTCTGGGAATTCCTTAGGGAAGATCCACTAAAAATTCATCTTGGACAAGTTGTTGATAGAATATATTTTTCTCCCTATTTCTTTGTAAGTGAGACATTACTTAAATATTTATTACATTTTCTCTAGCTATAGAAATCTAAAGGAATGGAAGACTGGAATACTGAATACTCTTTGTCATAGACCATTTCATTTGAAGTGAGAGACAGATGTAAAGAAATTTGGTTAATGTCAACAGAAAGGCAGGAAAGTAAAAGCACATTAATGTAGTTGTTAGTCTTCTGTGAAAATCTAGTGAGGTGTCTTGTTTGGGGATTAAAAATTAAATCATTATGTGGTTTCTTTTGTGGGGAAAGAATGGGATATCCATCCCAATATAGAGTATCCAACTTTTCTTGTCTGAAAAGGGTACATGCAGACTGCAGTTAATTCCAAGAAGATAAAGGTAAAACACAGCACAGATTAAAACTAAATTTACTTGAATGTTGCAATATTTATATAATTACATTTTAAAGCTTTAGTTAACCAGAAAACTCTTTTTTGTTAATTATATTTGAAAATCTTTCTTAAATGTATGAATTCACAAGCTTTTCTTTTTAAAATATTAGCTAGTATATGCATTTATTATCTTTTCTTTTCACTGACCCTGATTGAATTTTTTTTAAAGAAAAAGAAGTCATAAAATTTGCATAGTCTAGAAAACTAAATTCCCATATTCGCCATGTCCAAAGATACATGTCTGATTCGGAATTTTAAATTTCTCATCTCTGGCAGGAGATAGATAGCAGATTTTATTTTGAGTTTTCTGGATGAGTCCACTTTCTTAGTTTAGTTGAAAAACACAGAAAATAATTTAATCTTTCTTTAATGATTCATAATCTTATTGCATCACAGTTTCACTGTGCAGAATTACCTGTGGAATTGGAGGGGAATGTTATATTGAACCTGTACAAATTGCAAGAAAATGTCTAGCAGTTTTTTTTTAAAGACTATAAATCCTTGATATCAGCTTATGCTTTTTTAAAAATTGAAAACAGACCCCTTTCCTTTGCCCCCTGAAAACTATTCCTTTTTCCTCCTTTGCCCCCCGCCCCGCACCCTCCAACTCTGGTCAATTTAAAGTTCTGGTTCATTGGTTTGAGGTTATTATAAACACTTTTGAAGTGCAACAAATTCCGTTGTAGACAGATTAGTTGTAATTTAGTGATATGTGAAAGCCTTTGTAATAGCACATTCATCACAAGATGGCTGAAAATAACATAAGGAGGGTATAAATTCTGTTCTTTGGACTGAACTTGGGTTTCTCTCTTTAATACATCTTCTCAATATGTCTGGTAAAAATAAAAAGGGTTCCCTTGTGAAATGTGGATTTCAGAAGTGCAAAATGTGGAAATTCTTATTGTAAGAAGTCATTCTTTTTTAGCTGTTGGGCATAGGACAGACCTCAAGAGGATTTGAGTTTTGGTTAGGGGAAAGAATGGAGTTCTCAATAGCATTAATGACAATGGATGTTTTTGAGATATTTCCCAATATCTTTCTTTTTACTTCTCTAAAGACTGGACCCATTTTACAGAAATAACAAAAATGCTAATCCAGGAAGCTTAAAAATCAGATAAGCAATGCAGTCTTTGATTTGTGACTTTTAAAAATGAGTTATTGACCTAGCCCTCTGCACCCTCCTTGGGTGGTTACAGAGCTGAAACAAATAGAATTTCAGTTCTGCCTCTCTATCTCTTCAATATTTTTATCATGATGAAATGAGGTTAAAATAAACTTTGGGATAGGAGGGCAAGCTGGAAAGGACAAAGAAACTTCAGAGGAAATGTGCATTAAAATGGGGAGTCCTGCATTTTACCTTGGTGTTTGTCAATGGGTGGGGGAGAGGAGTCACTGAAAGATCATGTCTATGCATGTAGCTTGTGTCTTTTTATTATATTAGCTCATTGGGAAGCATGGTGGAGGATTAATGAAAATAGGGTAAAAAGGTTACTTCACAATAGTAAGGACCCAATTAGGGAGGGATGAAGGAAGGGAAGGCAGAAGAAAGGAAAGAATGAGTGAATGAAGGAACGAAGGAAGGGAGAGAGGGAGGGAAGGAGAAAAGGAAGAAAGGAAAGAAGAAATGGAAGAAAGTAAAAGAGAGGAGGAAGGAAGGAAGGAAAGGAGAGAAGGGAGGAAGGAAGGAAACAAGGAGTTAAGAAGAATTGTCAATAGACTTTGTTATTGTGGTTATATACCTTACTCTAGTAGTATTCAGTAGCTAACAATTAGAGATGATGAGGATCACTTAAGGTTGAAAGTTTGTAAGACCTGAGTAACAAAATAAAAATTCTATGGTTGGTATAGCATAGGAGACAGAGGTGCATATCATTGTGTGACCCTGGCTAGTCATATAATCTCTTCATTTTCCAGGTAAATTTCTAAGATGTAGGGCTCCTAGTGAAATCTATTAGTAGAAAAAAATTCTTCAGAGGTCCAAATACTTCCTTCATCAAATAGTGTTCAAAATTTGCAGTTTTTCATATGCATTATGTGATATGTTCAAGCGCATAGAGGATTGAAGGTTGGAAGACAATGAATAAGTAAACTGATTAAACATAATGTTTAGAATGTGAAAGGAAAAAAAAAAATGACTCCAGAGTATAGTGGCCTACGAGAATAGACATGATATGGGAAAACTGGAAGTTGTGTTGAAGATGAAAAGTAAGTGAGTGAGGCAGGGGACAAGATGGAAAACCCAGGAAACCATGATCAGAAAAGGAAATTTTTGAGATCTAAAGTTTGAGGGTAAGGGTAATGATGATATCCAAGACTTTGCTATCCTTGAAGATAACTAAGGAAAAATTGAGGTATAAGTTATATCAGTGTTCAAGAGGACTTTACTATGAATATTGACACTTTTGGGTAATGAGAATTGGAAAAACTAGGAATCAGATAATCTTGAAAAAGTATTGTACCACAGAACTACACTTCTGGACATCCCCACTTTGATGTTTGCTTAAGTTTGAAGAGCTAAATCCTGGAGTTGGAAAAGTGATCAGTTTCTAGCACCTATTTTTCAGTTTTGATCTTTTATTTAGTGCTTACTATGTTTCAGTCACTGTGTTCATCTATGAAAATACAAATATAAACTAAAAGAAAAATAGTCCCTGCTCACAAAGAGTTTACATTAATGTAGGAAGACAACCTACATAATATCAGAAAAGAAAAATAAAGGAAGAAAGGAAGAAGGGAAGGAAGGATAAAGGGAGGAATGAAGGGAGGAAAGGAAAGCAGGGAGGAAGGCAGGAAGAAAAGATGGAAAGAAGGAAGAAGAAAGGAAGGAAAGAAGGAAAGAAAAAAGGAAAGAAGGAAAGAAAAAAGGAAAGAAGGAAGGAAAAGAGGAAAGAAAGAAAAAGGAAGGAAGGAAAGGAGGAAGGGAGGAAACACGCATTTATTATATATTTACTATATGTCTTGCACTGTATTAAAGAGTGAAGGGAAGTAGAAATGTACTCCAGAGGGTCAGTTGCTGAGCTAGGTAAGAAGTGAGCTAGACTGGTTTAAGTGTTTCCTCAAATGGAAGTTAGGAAGAGGAACTCATCAGTCAAAGGAAGAAACTGCAAAAGTGGAGGCAGCACCAGAACAGAAATGGAAAAGTGATCCAAAGATAGAAGCTGAGAGGAGTACTTATCTGAGAAATGCTCTCTAAATGGAGAGATATAGGGTAAATAATGCCATAGCTCCATTAAAGAAGGATAATAAAACTTAGTGCACAGCTCTTATGCTATAGAAGGGCTAATTGAAGGATGTGGTATAGCCAACCAGAGAATATAATTGCTAAAGCCTTCCTGTTCCCTACTAAAATGCTTATTTAGGGTGCATAGCTAGCCAACACAGTAAATAGAGTAGTAGATCTAGAGTCAGGAAGATCTAAATTTAAATCTAATCTTACACATTTACTAGATCTGTGACTTTGAGTCATTTATTTGATCTAGCTCAGTTTCTTCAACTCTGAAATGGAGATAATAATAAAAATAATAACTTCTATCAAAGAGTTATTGTTAGGATCAAAGGAAATAGTATTTGTAAATTATTTAGCACCGTCTGGAACATAATCGATGATTAATAAATGCTTTTTTTTTGCTCCTTACAAAATGTTTATGTAGATGAGGAAATAGACATATACATCCATAGTTATTGATATTTTTCATCACTATTTTTCAACATTAATGTGGGATTCAATCCCACAAAATAAAATAAAAAATTTAATAGAACAAATGCCCCTCAAATTAATGAGATCTATGATTTTTTTCTCCTTAGTTTTGACATTATCTTTTCCTTCAGATACTTTTAGAATTGTTCTTTCAAGGTCTTCACAATCATGCAGCATCCAGCAGACTTCCTTTGAGTGTCCTTGCTCTAGTACAGTCGTCTTTCCCATATTTATTCTTTCAGTGTCATTTCGATTTTTCCTAGCAGCATATTGAGTGCTATTATGTCAGAATCTAAGTATGGCATTCCTCTCTCTGATGATGAAAAGAGTTTATTATAAATACATTTTGTGGGTATTTTTTGTTATTGTTTTTTTCTTTTCAGTTTCTTCAATACTCAAGATGACTTTGCTTAGCTGAGTGTCTTACTAAGTTTTCTTTAAATTATTTTTTCTCCACTGCTACTTATTTTATGAGAAATACTGATGATAACAAAATGTTATCTGTATGATTTAACAAAGAATTAATATTCTAAATCAGTATTACCAATTGCTTTACACTTGTTCAGTTTCCATATGGTCTATATCTATGTATTTTCCTTTATCTATATTCTATTTTTCATCATCCATAATTTGTTTAAATAGATCAGGATGGTGGCATTTTAATTCAATATTATATCCTATTTTTATTTTTCTAGCTTCATCATACTTTTGGTCTGTGTTCTAATGAGTAGGTGATCTTATAGAAAGCTGATTCAGAAGTGACTCCCACATCATAACAAACCTATTCTTTTCTGTTAAAATAAAATTAATTTCATTTTTTGGTAATGTCATTCAGTGCTTTCATGTCTAAAGTCATTTTATCATCTTCTCAAAGAAAATATTGATTACATATGTGAAAAGCTGATATATAGTCTACAAGTCTTTATCCCTGTTAATGATTCATATTTTTCATTTCCCTCAATTACATGTTAAAACAATTTTTAACACTTTTTAAAGTTTTGAGTTTCAAATTCTATCTTTCCCTCCTTCTTTCTCTCCCTCTCTCCTCAAAACAGTAGGCAATTCAATATAGATTATTCACATGCAATCATGTAAAATATATCCATATAGATCATTTGATACAAGAATGAAAGTTTAAAAATAGTATATGTATGTATATCGAAATATAGTAAGCAGATAGCATGCTTCATCATGAGTCCTTTTTCAATATTTCTTATGATCCTAACCTTTCCCCACATTTGCATAAAATTAATAACCAAATATTTTATTTAAATCTTATCCAATTCTTTGTAGAATTTTTCTGTTGCTAAATTCCTTGCATCAGATTGGTTTATAAGCTTTTTTTAGTGCTCTTTTGGCAAAAACTTATCACTAGTCCTATGAAATGATGGTTCTTGTGACCTTTGGACTCACTATAAAACCAACCCCTCCAACTTTATTTGTCTCTCATAGGAGAATTGGTAAACCATCTCTTGATTTAACTACTATTTCTTTATTTTGATTTTGCTGATAGCATTAATGTCAAGATTGATATGATTCAGTTCCTCCAGTGGTATAGCTACGCATTAGTCATTGGACAAGGATCTTGCATTTGGACTGCCAACAGCTCTACATTTAACTTTATGGTTATCTGAAAACTATGTGATTCTCAAGACTCTCCTCTCCCTGAAAAAACAGAAGGGAGTCAAACAGGATTATAGGCCATTTTTGTATTTTTCTTTGTTTTATAGGTTGCCATGGCATGTATTTGCCAGAACTTGCCCTCTGGTGGGCATATTTTTGAAGATCCAAGGATCACTTCCATATTATAACCCAACAACAGAAAAGGAGTTTATGGGACTGATCTAGAATCAAACATAAATTCCTTAGCCTGACATCTAAGCCCTCCACAATCACGCTTCACATTGCTTCCCAAACTTATTTTATACTCTCTTTCTATGTCAGCCAAACCCAAACATTAGTTGGTTCCCCAGTCTATCCCTTGCTGCCATGCTTGTTTCCATATAAACTGTTACCCATGCTTGCAGTTAAGATCCTTTTCTGGCCTTGTTGCCCCATCTTTCTGTTCCCTCAATAGAATTTCAGGTTCCAGGGTAAAACAGCAATCAGAAATAGATTCATTCAGATTGCTAGAATTAATTTCAGAGCCTGAATTTCCTAATCTCTAAAATAAGAATACTAATACTTGCATTTTGTTACTTACAAATGATTGTGAAAATCAAATGAGATAATTTATTTACTTTATGTTGTCTTTTAATTTAAAGATTTTAAAGGCTTTACTGCTGCCTTTTATTGTACAATTACAGCCCTTTTGGAATATGGCCTCTCAGAATCCCCATCCTCCATTATCATTAACAAAGAAAAAAATGAATAACAAAATATCAGTGGTCTGACAATGCATGCAACACTGTTCCTCATCCCCACCCCCCCATATTTTTCAGGAGGGTGTTGTCTTTCATTATATATTCTCAGAAAACAAGATTGGTTATTTTAATTACTCAGAATTGGGCTTTTTAACATTCTTTTCATTTGCATGCCATATAAGTTCATATATGTCTTCTCATATTCCTTGTTTCTTATAGAACAATAATGAAGATAATTGATATATGATATTTGTTTATATGAATTATATGACAACTAATAAAATACTTTGTTATCATATATTTCTTTATTTGATGTCATCAATATGGGGAGCTCCCTACTTCTGTGGACTCTGGAAACCATCTAGGTTGATAAATCCCAGTGCCTTTCCTGAAGCACCTAATAATCCCCAGATTACTAGTAATCCACAGTTACTTCAGAACTCAAAGGTCAGTACCCCACTAGACCGAAATGCCCTCTGTACTTTGTAATTTAAAAAACCCAATATATTTTTATTCACCATTATTATTCTTTTTCTGGACTTGTGATTTAATTGGTGTAGTAACTCTATTTGCTGACTCCTTCTACCAGTGTAAATTGACACTTGAGCTACAATTTATAGGTTAAATTGGCTTGCCCCAGAATTACATAGCCAACAAAAAAACCTATTTGAACCCAGTTTTTCACGGCCAGAGACTTGACCTCTATCCACTATGTCATGGTACTTCTTTGTGTTCATGTTTAGTATTACTTATTGACTGATGAATTGTTCAGAAAGTATCCTGCCAGAGTCATATCACTGAAGGTTGCACTCATTCTTTTCCCTCCCCCCACCCTGTTATATAATTTAATATATGGCTTCAGCTATTTCTTATGAACTCCACAGACAAGAAACATGAGTAATGGGGATAAGATTCTTTCTTAATCCAGCTGTTTTGTATTTTCTTTGCCTAGCACAGTTCCTGGCACATACTAGATGGTTTATAAATGTTTACTGAATGAGTGATTTTATCTACAAGTCAAAGAATTCTGTAAATCATAGAAATTTAGATTGGAATGCAGCTAGGGAGAATCTACCTCTTTCCCACCCTCTGCCTCACCTTCGCATTTTACAAAATAAGGAACTGAGGCCAAGAGAAAGGTACCTTATTGTTCTTTAATGAATGCTTATTTTTCCCATCTGAATTCCAAGTTCAACTATAACATGTTTTTTTATGCAATGGAATCTATAAAATGAGGGTTTTGGATTAGAAATCTAATTAGGGATGGGCTAGGGATGTTTAACAATCTTAAAATAAGGCTTTTTTTTTCCTGTCTGAAAAAACATTCACACATAGGACAGATTTTTAAATTTTATCTGCATTATTAGCATTTTTATTTTTCTACCTTTGAACCACTTTTGGTCTTTGATCTAACAAGCTTGTGGTCTTACCACAGATAGCTGGTTCAGTAACATCAGTAACAAGTCATTTTCTGTCCTAAAATACAATGCATTTCACTCTTAAATGTAGATAATAAGCAAAACAACAAACTAAGACCTGATTTTTAGTGTTTGCAGATTTCTGAAATGAAAGTGCTCAGGTTGAAAATTTAACAATCAGCTTTCAAACTGGCTCTAGCATACCCATGAATGGAATTCTCTTATCTCTCTTCCTTTAAACAATTCTCCATGTGGCTGCCAGACTAATGTTTCTTATACACAAAGATGATCATTTGAATTCTCTTCAGTGAACTCTCCAGTGGTTCCCTATTACCTACTTAATAAAATCAAAATTTCTTAACATTTTTCTAAATCTTTAAAAGGAATTTTCTTCAAGGTTCTTGTCTTCTTTCTGTCTCTTTGTAAATTCTGTCACTTTTATTCATTCTTGTACTTTTACAACTAGCACTATGTAAATGATTCTTATTTTTTATCTTTAATTCTAATTCAATGGTTCTAAAGCCAGTTCTGGTCCTAGAAAAGAGTTGAAAAGTATTCTTCACTCCATTTCTTTGCAGGGGTTAGGGACTATTCATGTGGACTTTTCAGATTAATTTGATGTATTTGATTTACAGAGCTATTTTTCCCCTTTCTTCTTTGTTATAAAGATTGGTGTTGTGAAGTGAAGAGAAGAGAGAAAATATTTGAAAATCAAAATCAAAGATATATGCTGTGAAGGTAGAAAAAAAGATGTGACAATGAATTAAGTATATCATGAGCATATTTAATTAAGCATAAGAATTATACTTATATATAAGAATTAAATATATAGTGAGAGTGAAGGGTTGAATATGAAAATGAAGTTACAAACTTAGGTGACTGGGAAAGATAGTAGTGCTCTTGATAATAATAGGGAAGTTAAGGGAAAAAAAGCTTTTTGAGGGAAGATAATAAATTGTTTATGTCTACAGGACAGCTAGTTCAAGATGTTTAAAAGGCAGGTGGGCAGTTAATTAACATTTATTGAGCATTTACTATGTGCTAGGCACTGGGCTAAGCTCTGGAGTCATAAAAAAAGGCACCAACAGTTCCTGTATTTGAGGGGCTCACAATCAAAGAGAGCGAGGGGAAGACAACATTCCAACAGTGATATAAAAACAAGATATAGAAAATAATGTCTAAGGGAAGCCACAAGGAATGGAGGTGAGTAAAGGGAGGACTGGGGAAAACCTCTTGCAGAAGAACAAATTTGAGTTGTCTTGAAGAAAGTCATGAAAGCCAGGAAACAGAGCTAAGAATGGAGAGCATTCAAGGTATGAGAAAGGGCAGGGATTTGGGAGATTGGATATTGTGTGTAAGAAAAAGAAAAAAGGTCAGTCTTACTGGTTCTTGGAGAATGGGAAGGGGAAATTAAGTGTAAGAACATGGCAAAGGCTGGAAAGGGTCAGATTGTGGAAGATTTTCTTTTCTTTTCTTTTTAATTAAAATTATTTTAACAATAGCCTTTTATTTTCAAAATACATGTAAAGATAATTTCCAACATTCATCCTTGCAAAACCTTGTGTTACAAATTTTTCTTCTTTCCTTCCCCTCACCTCCCTCCTCTAGAAAGCAAGTAATCCAATATAGGTTAAACATGTGCAATTCTTCTAAAAATCTTGAAATCTTGTGAAGGGCTTTGAAAGTCAAAGTTTTTCTATTTGTTTACCAAGTGCTAAAAACTCATTAGAGTTTACTGACTGTGTGTGTATGTGTAAGGGGGAGAGAGAGGGTGATGTGGTCAGAGCTGTGCTTTAAAAAAATCATCTTGGGTCTTTTTCTTTTCTATTTTATTTATTTAAAACTTAAAGGCAAAATAAGAAAAAAATAGAAAAAAGAAAGGCAGAAAAAAGGAAAAAAAAGCACTATCACGTGCCCAGCAGAACATTGGGCAAAATTCAAAATATGTAACAACAAATTTCCATTTCAAGAAAGCAGATATAACAATAGAAGACATTATATTCCTAACTGGTCATTTTTCTTTGCTTTCTTGTAGATTTTCTTTTGATCTCTGCTATGCACCTTTTACTTTTTTCTTTTTTTCTTCTTTATTTGATGAACTGAGTATGGGGAGAAGTTGAAGATAATAACAAGGTTGTGACGTGTGCACTAAGAAGATGGTGATGTCCTCCATAGCAATAGGGATGTTGGGAAGAAGGGAAGATTGAAGGGAGATGAAGAACTCTATTTTGGATGTTTAAAGTTAAGCTACCTATGGAATATAAAGTTTTAGCGGTCTAATAGGCAATTGATGAGAGCGTAGAAGTCAGGAGAGAAATTAAGGCTGGATAAATGAATCTAAGAATCATCTACATAGAAATGAGAAACTCAAGGGATCTAATGAGATCATCAAGGAGATGGTAAAGATTGAAAAGAAAGAGAGGGCCAAGGCCATAGTTTTACATGATACCTATAATTAGTGGTGGTGACCTAGAGGAAACTTCAGCAAGGTACACCAAAAAGGAGCAGGCAGAGAGGCAAGAGAACTTGTAGAGAGAGAACAGATGACACAAAAACCTAGGCGGAGGAAGGTATCTGGGAGAAAATGATAATCAATAATAGCAAAGACTGCAAAAAAATCAAGGAGAATACAGATTACATTTGTAAAATGTAATATGTGTAAAAGTCATTACATTTGGCAATTAAAAGATCTTTGGTAAGTTGGAGGGGGGAGAAGTGGATCTTGTTGAATAAGACTGAAAATAAGCTGAAGATGACTTAGAAGAGAGTAAGAGGAGAGGAAAGTAGATGTATCAATCATGGAACATTTTTTTTCCCAAACAATGAAAGAGAGGAGTATTATGGGATGATAAACAGGGAAATGATTTTGTAAAGTGAGATTTTTTTAAGATAGTGGAAAAGTGAGTGCATTTGTAGCTGCTTGGGAAGCAGCACATAGGGAAAGAATAAAGATTAGAGAGAAAACAGGAAAGCTACAGGGGGCAATCTGTTGGAAAAGACAGGATGGAATTGGGCCAAAAATCCTTTTAGAAGAGTTTGCTTTAGCAAGAAGGACAATTTCATTTGCATCCAGGATGGAATAGGAAGCAATGGGGGAAGTCATCTAAATGATGTGAGATGAGATGAAAGACTTCTTGCCAAATGGCTTCAATTTTTTTGGTGAAGTATGGTGTAAGAGAGGAGAAGGGAATACCATGTGAAGCTTGAGGAGATATGAAAAAGTTTGGAAAATCTGTTGTTGTTAGTAGGATAATGAATTTATTTAAGGCTTACCTTGCTGAAATGAAGTCCACTTAAGATTCTATCATAGAAATTTGTATTAATCTCACTCAGCATGGTTTTGTGATTTTCTCCCATTCTTTTGAGCAGCATGTGAAGGGAAGCAAAGGCAGTAGATGGTGGGAATAATTCAGGTTTTGGAAAGCCATGACTGATGACAAGATAAATGATCAAGAGATGCAAGCATATAGCATATTATAGGTTTGAACTAATTTACCAATAGGTAGACAAAATTAAGAAGAGTAGTATATAAAATATGGCCTGGGAAAGAACAGACAGTGCAGGGAAAATGGCTTGGGAAAGAATGGAGGAGTAGGGGGATTGGAAGTTACAGTGAGGATGAAGAATGGGTTAGGGGTCTTAAGGCAGAAGGAAAGATCAAATGATAAAACATAATCAGATAAAGAAAATTTGGAGTTTGTAAACATAGAAATACAACATTTGTGAATAATGGCAAAATCAAGGGGTTTGTATGTAGTTGAAGAAGAGTAGAAAAGTAGGACCTAGAAATTAAGCAGATTGAGGAAATGATGTAGTTGAAACTCTCTAGTATGAGAGCAGGCATCTGGATGGAGAAAAAAGCTGTGTACTTATTGAGGAAAGGCTTGTGTCCTGAAGGAGAAGGGGAATTCAATAGATAACAATTACTAGATCTTGTTGGGGGGATAAATTTGTATTGAAGGATCTTCAAAGAAGGAGAGGTGATTCAGCAATGGTGGTAGATGGAAATACTAGAAGTGGCAGTGGGGAGCAAGGAGTATTCCAACTCTTCCAGTTTTCACATATATAAAAAGAGTAGGGACTGTTTCTTTGTTTTTTGTCCTTTCTCCTATTGCCTTGCACATAAAAGGGCTTAATAAAGACTCATTGAATTGAATTGCCCTTGTAGAGGCTTAATGAATGGTTGCTCACCAAATCTCCAAAGTCTCTTCCAGCTCTGACATTCCACAACTTCTAACTCCCATAGGATTACTAGTAGGCTGACTGTTGATGTATTTATGTTAATCTATTTACTTCAATGCCATAATTTGTATGTACACTAGATAATTAATGGTTTACCATTACTTTCACTGTCACTTCCTTCACAATATAAATACAAATATAAACACTCGTTTAAGGAAGCTTATTTAAAGACACCCCTTTATGCAGTAATGACATGAATTTTGATAAGATTTACCCAATCATAATTACAGCAATCAAGTTGTATACATTTTGTTAAAAGAAAAAAAGAGATGATTATAATTTGAAAGCCCACAGCTCAAAGTTGCCATCACAATAGCAACTATTATAGCAACTGTTTAGCATTTGGACATTTTTTTGGCAGGCACTCCTAGCATTGTTTATTGTGAGTTAGGAACAGGCAATGAAAAAATATGCAAATTGTTTTTGAGCAAGGGAAAATGCAGCTTCATTTTTAGGAAAGTGGATAAATGGCAGAAACTGTCTGGGCATTTAAAAAAACCCACCCATAGCTGTGGAGATGATTTTAGGTCATTGGTCCTTCTTATGTTACAGTAATAATGGGATGTGTTCAAGATAGGTCCTGTTTCGGCAAAGTTTTCATCCAAACATTCTTAAATCTATGTTGTATTGTGCGGTAAAGTTCTCATAGACTCCCCTATCATAAAATCATAGATAATAAATAAATCTTTGAAGATCACAGATCTAGACCTAGATAGGACCTCTAAGGTCATCTCACCATTTTATATTCTGAGGTCAATCAAAGCGAAGTGAGTTATTCATGTTACAAGGTAGTGAGCATCAGAGGCAACATACTCCATCCTAAGAAAGTGCTATTCTAATGTATAACACTGCCTCCCAAATATCTCATTTTGGAGTGATGTGGCCATGGTCACACAGTAGTTAGATTTATCAAATTGAGGTTTGAACCCAGGAATTTCTGCTGTCAAGTATATGCCTCCTGAAGCAAAAGTTAAAATGCAATCAAAAGAATGTTTACAACACTTCCAGGCCATTACATTTCTTTCCCTACACTTAAGAAATAAAACAGTACTTCCATAGCCATAACATAGAAAAAATAAGATGATTGTTCAAGAAATTGCAAATTAGTGATGTATAACTTGCTATTCCTTTTAAATATATAATAAAATTATCATGTAACTTCTTTTTTCTTGTTCTTCTCTTCTACATCCCTCACTTTAGAGATGGCTATATTAGGCATAAATATGTATAGATATATACATATATATGAAACCATTCTATACGTATTATTTTTATCAATTCTTTCTCTGAATGCAGATAGCATTTTCCTTCATAAGTTTTTTTGTAGTTTTATTTAGGTATTTATTACAGTTCAAATGACTTAAAAGTTGTTCTTAAATCAGTATTATTACTATATACAATATTTTCTTGATTCTGTTCATTTTTCATTATTTTATGTAAGTCTATCTGTGTTTTTCCAAGATTATTGAGCTCATCACTTCTTATTGCACAGTAGTATTCCTTCATAATTATAGATCACAACTTGTTCATCCATTTTCTGATAGACATGGTGCTGCTAGTAGTGGATAGAACCTGGGACAAAGAATCAAGAATACCAGAGATGGAATCGTGCTTTTAATACTTGCTAAATATGTGATTCTAGGCAAGTCAGTGAACCTCTCTGTTCCTCAGTTTCCTCATCTGTAAAATGAGTTGGAGAAGGAAAGGGCAAATCACTCCAGTATCTTTGTCAAGAAAACCTGAAATGGGGTTATAAAGAGTGAAAAAAAAAAAAAAAAGAACGGGACAACAATAGCTAGCATTCCTATGGTACTTAAAGCTAGTAAATGGTCAGATTTTAACTCTGGAAGATGAGTCTTCTTGGCTCCATACTTGGGGCAGCTTCCCCTTCCTTACAAAAAACACTTCTGGAACAAGATACAGGCAAAAGAAAGCCTGACTTTCTTTCCAAGATCACATCCAAGGACATGAAATTAATTTGGGATAGCTATTTTATTAACATTGGTTGCCTCCAACTGCAAAAGATGTATCTATTTTCTCTTTAGAAACTTTTAAGTTTTGGAGATTTTTAGAAATCTCTTCTTATTGACAGATGCAACTTCAAAAGGCAATACAGAACAGTAGGAAATGCACTGAGCTAGAAGTCAAAAGACTTAGATCATCATCTCAACTCTGCCATTAACTATGTGTGTAATATTGCAAAAAGCATTTTATTTCTCTGGCTCTCAGTTTTCTCAAATTCCGATTTACTGGATCACAGGAGAGGGGAAGATGAGGAAAGAGAAACTCTGAGCCTCTAAAACCCAGATTTTCTGACTACCTGTTTTTCACTCTTTCCACTATAACAATTATTTATATTTACATAAATTTTTAGGATTTAAAAAAATAATTATAATCACAACATCCCTGGAAGAGATTTCAAGTATTATTATTTCCATTTTGCAGATGAAGAAATTAAGGCTGTGAGCTAAGGGACTTTCCCATGTTCTTGGACTCAAATCAAGTTCTTCATGACTTGAATTCAGCACTTTTTCTGCTTTGCTATATTGTTTGTGGTACAGTGAGTAGAGCACTGTATTTGGAATCAGAAAGACTCACCTGAATTCAAATCTGGCTTTAGACACTAGCTCTGTGAACTAGGGTAAATCTCTTAATCCTGTTTGCCTCAGTTTCCTTATCTGTAAAATGAGCAGGAGAAGGAAATGGCAAACCACTATACATCTTAGCCAAGAAAATCCCAAATGGGGTTTCTGAGAGTCAGATATAACTGAACAACTACAAATAGTGCTTCTCCAAACCAAGGTAAGTTAAATTATTTTGTCCTCATGAAAATCTATGGAAAACAAAATGTTCAGATAAATTTGGACTCTTGTTATTAAAATTACTTGTTATTCCCGAACAACTTGATTAACATCTTCTGGGGAGTAGTGCTCTTAAAAAAAAATTGGCTTTTGATGTTTATGTCCCCTATGGCTCAAAGAGCTCCTCCTCTGGACACTGGCAGCTGGGAGACTAAATAGAGAGTGGATTGAGAAAGTCTTCATATTTAAGGCGTGTTTTTTTCCTCAAGGAAGGATGGTAGCAAGACTTGTACAGAAATAATTTGATCACATGTTTTATATAACTATTGAGTAAAAAGCAATTGAGAAATCACTTCAGATACACATCAGTTTTAGAGCCTTTATTAGGCAAAGTGATAGTATCCATAGTTCAATTAATAAAGCAGAGGAAGACTCAGACAGGAAAGTTTTTGTACACTTTGGATTCTTGTCCCATAGAAAATACACCTCCCCCAAATTCCCCTGACGTATTTCTAAAGAAACTCCTGTTTTCTTCTATCTTAATCAGCCTGTGTGGTGGAGGTTGTCCAGTGTTAAAGAGCCATAAATTAGTTCATTAAAGTGAATTATTGGGTTTTTTTTCCCAAGGGATTAAGCAAAGACCTAATGAAGTCTTTTTCCAATTACAAAAGAGTTTTGTAGTATTTTGTTTTTCAATCCATTAGCTATGCCTTGCCCCAGTTAAACGATTGTTCATTTATTGTAGAAAAAATAAGTTTGGGGAAAATTATTTTTGTATGTGTCTATGTCCATGGAGAGCAGAGTCCACCAAGACAGAGAGAGAGAGAAAGAGAGAGAGAGAGAGAGGGAAAGAGAGAGAGAGAGAGAGAGAGATAGATACAGAGACACAGAGAGACATATCTTATCTTTCTCCCAGTGCATTTGTCTTTAATTTTACTTTTTTTAGATTAACATCCTATCACATTCAACTCACATCTCTATTTTCTGTGTATCTATACTTCTTCTATCTGCCCTAATAATAAGAAAGTTTCCAGGTTATATTTTTCCATATAGAAATGTAAAAAGTTTAAGCTTATTGAATCCCTTATGATTTCTCTTTCCTGTGAACTTTTTATGCTTCTTTTATATCTTGTATTTGAAAATTAAAATTTCTATTCATTTCTGGTCTTTTCATCAGGAATGCTTGAAAGTCCATTACTTCATTGATTATCCATTTCCCCCCTGAAGGATTATACTGGGTTTTTTTTTTTGGGGGGGGTAGGTGATTCTTGGTTTTGTCTTAGCTCTTTTGCCCTCCAAAATATCATATTCTGATTCTTTAAAGTAAAAGCAGCTAACTCTTTTTTTATCCTGACTGTAGTTCCATGATATTTGAATTCTTTCTTTTAGGGTTACTTGCAATATTTTCTCTTTGGGTTGAGAGGTCTGGAATATTGGGAGTTGGAAGGCTATAATATTTTTGGGAGCTTTTATTTTGGTATCTCTTTTATGAGGTGATTTGTGGATTCTTACAATTTCTATTTTACCCCTGGTTCTAGAATAAGAGGACAGTTTTCCTTGATCATTTCTGGAAAGATAATTTTGAGGCTTTTTTTTTTTTTGATGATGACTTTCAGCTAGTTCCAGTAATTCTTAAATTCTCTCTCCTGTGTCTATTTTTTCAAGTCAGTTTTTTTTTCTAATGAGATTTTTCTTCTATTTTTTCATTCTTTTGATTTCGTTTGATTGTTTCTTGAAATCTCATAAAATTATTAGCTTCTATTTGACCATTCTAACTTTTAATTAATTATTTTATTCAACAAGCTTTTGTACCTCTTTTTCCATTTGACCAGTTCTACTTTTGAAGGACTTTTTCTCTTCAGAAAATATTTTTGTATCTTTTTCCACTTGGGCAATTCTGATTTTTAAGGCATCATTCCCTTCTTGTGTTTCTCTTACCATTTGGCTTATTCTGTTTTTTAAGAAGTTATTTTCTTCTGTTTGTGTCTCTTTTGTCAAGCTCTTAACTTTTCCCCCTGATTTTCTTGTGTCACTCATTTCTCTTTCAAACTTTTCCTTCACCTCTCTGATTTGATTTAAAAAAATCTTTTTGGGCTCTTCCCTATCCTGAGACTAGCTCATAGTTTTTTTTGAGGCTTTGCATGAAGGAATTTTGACTTTGTTGTCTTTGTCTGAGTGTGTTTCGATCTTCCTTGTTACCATAGTAACTTTATATTGTCAGAATTTTTTTCTGTTTGCTTATGTTCTGACTTATTTATTGACAATGAACTCTATGCTAAAGTGGGGCTCTGCTTCCCAAGTAGAGAGAGTACTGTCCCAAGTTTTAGGTTTTTTGTGTAGCTATTTTCAGAGGTGATTCTGGGGAGTTGTAAATTTTTGGAATGATCTAGGGAAATATGTGTTTTACACGCTCCTGAACCATGCACTGGTCTGTAAATTATCATAAGCACTTTTTTCAACCATGGAACTGTGACCTAGGTCCCTGTTCCCTTGTGCCCACAAGCTCTGCAGTGCTAGTGCTCATTCTCACACTGGGACTATGATCTAGAATTATAACCTAGATCCAAGTATAGGCAATGTAATAAAGTCTTGCCCCTGATACCAGGAAATCTTCATAAAATACCTGTAAATCTCCTTTTAACTTGTTGTCTGATCCCCTTAGTCTTAGCCCTAAAAGGCAACCATTCTGTCTCACTTAAGTCATTTTCTATTACATTTATCCTACCTGGGATCCATGGATTCCTTGTGGATTCATTTATTTCCTTCATTTAGAAAAAAACCTATTCCACTGATTTCACCAAATTGTTGGGAATTCATAATATAAAAACATTAAAAATCCCTGATTTAGAGGTTTTGATAATTTTTGCTCATTCTCCCCATCCTCACTGATTTCTCTGCACCCTTTGATACTGTCAATCACACTTTCCTCCTTGATACTCTCTTCTTTCACAGTTTTTGGGACCATTTTTTCCTTGTTCTCCTCCTACTTATCTGACCCCCTTTGTTGTAAGATTCTTTTCCGTATCATACCTTCTAACTAATAGTGTCCCTCAGGGTTCTGTCCTGGGTCTTCTCTTCTACTTCTAAATTACTCCATTTGGTGATTTCATCAGCTCCCATGGATTTAGCTATCATTTTTATTCTTAAATCTATCTTTCTTACCTCAACTTCTCTACTGGCCTCCAATTTTGCATTGTCCACTGCCTTTCACACATTTTGAACTAGATGTCCAGTAAACATTTTAAATTCAATATGTCCAAAAACGGAATCCATTATCTTTTTCCTTAATTCCCCAGTCCCTCAGACTCTCAGCTTCCTAGACTCCTCACTATATCTTATCTTTCTCTCCTTTGACATTGCTACTGTTCTGGTATAGGGTCTTATTACCTCATGCCTACTAGTGGATCTGCCTGCCTCAAGTCTCTCCTCATGACAATCCATTTCTTATTATACTACTAAAATGAATTTTTTAAAGTACAGTTTATTATGCATAAACCTTCTCACACATACTCCCTAATATGTGCTCTTCAATACAATGATATTGACTTCCCTGCTCTTCCACAAGTAAGACATTCCATTTCTTAGCTCCAGATATTTTCTTCAATTCTTTCCCATAGCTACAATGGTCTTCCCTCCTCATCTCTTCCTACTAACTTCTCTGGCTTTCTTTTAAGTCCCATCTACAATCTTATCTTTTACAGAGTGGCTTCCCTAATCCTTCTTAATTATAGTGTCTTCCCTCTATTAATAATTCTTTATTTATCATATGTGTACATATCATATATATACATATATGTCTCTTTTTGCATTTGTAGGCTCAAGACAGTGTCTGGCATATAGCAGGCACTTAATAAATGTCTATGGATTGATTGATGGAGTGATTATTTAGACACTAAGAGTAATATTATAGTAGAATAGAGAGAAAACTCCAGCTCAGAAAAACTCCACCTGAGCTGCCAACTGAAGGAAGATGGGCACTCGCTAGCAAATATAATTCCTACTCATTCCTTGTCTGGCTCATTATATTGAAGATTGAGCAATTACTTCTAGCCTTTCACCACAATCTGAAATCAAAGTAAAGTCAGACTTTAGCCCCAAAGTTTTGAATTGCCAATTGGAACAAAAATCATTTGAACCTTGCCTTCTTCCCCAGGGAATAACTTCTATTATTATATTTCTTCCCTAACCCAAGGCTCCATTACACCTCCACTCTTTGTCTCAGGATTCTTTGGAGGACTTGCCCCTTCTCTGCTCTCCTCTCACTTTACAGATAACAAAACTGCTAGACTTTTTCCTTCTTTGTCAGACTTTGCCTTTTAGAATTCTGCTTTTCTTCCAGGCTCAGTTCAAACCCTAAATGCTTCACAAAGTCTTTTCTTATCTCATCACTCTATGCACCACTTGCTCCCCCCACCCTACTTATAATTTTCTTCTTTAGTTCTAGTTTTATCACCTATTAGAGAAAAGCTACTCTGATCCATGTTGGGGAAAGGGAAAGGAGAAACCCTAGTAGATATTGGTCTTAAGACAATAGTTAAATTCAAGCTGTCTTTATTATAAAATTATTTTACAGACCAATTCCAATGACCTTGTGATGAAGAGAGCCATCTATACCCAGAGAGAGGACTGTGGGAACTGAGTGTGGTTCACAACATAGCATTTTCACTCTTTTCATTGTTGTTTGTTTGCATTTTATTTTTTCTCATTTTTTTCCTGTTTGGCTTGATTTTTCTTGTGTAGCAAGATAATTGTATCGATATGTATGCATATATTGGATTTAGCATATATTTCTATCATGTTTAACATATATTGGATTACTTGCCATCTAGGGGAGCAGGTGGAGAAGGGGAGCGAACATTGGAACACAAGGTTTTGCAAAGGTTAATGTTGAAAAATTATCCATGCATAAGTTTCGAAAATAAAAAGCTTTAATAAAAAAATTTAGACTACAATTCCTATCTGCCCTTTTATTCTTATCCTTCCTTACTCTCCAAATTTTCTCTATAATATTCCTCTAGCTCTTACAGAGCTTAAGGAAGATAAATTTTTGTGTGCATTTTCTTAGGTTACTCATTGTTGGGGGTACTTGGCTATATATTGTCTTTTGTTCTTCATTTTTGTGGAAGAACTTTGAGTTCACACCAAATAAAAAAGCAAAAGAAGTGCAAATGTTAAGCTTGGCAAAGAGAAGACTTAGATAAGGAGTGAGTAGATGGGATGGAGTTGGTACTATCACTGTCTTTAAGAAATTGAAAGACCACCACATGGAAGAAAGATTATTTTGTTCTCTGATTCTAAATTTACTCATTCTTTACAGACCTTCAGTAAATGCTTCTCTGAGTGTGATATTTTATGTCTAACTTTCCTACAGTTTCCTACATATGTCTACATTTCCTACATCCTGACATGGACTGGCATCTCCTTTTTTCTCTCTGAAACTCCCTAGATTCCTTTAAAGGACATCACAAGTACCATCTCCTACAAGAGGAGTGACCTTTCCTGATCTTTCCCTCTATCCCTCATTTCCCCCCAATTATTAGTTTATCTCTTTGCTGAAATTACTTTAAATATAGGACACTTTTCTCTCTTTATCCTCATACTTGTTGTGCATAGATTATAATTTTTGCCCATTATCTGTGAGTGTTACTTTCTCACTCTCTCCAAACCTTCTCTCTCCCCCAAATTATTCTGGGTCCTCTTTTCTTCTTTTTTACGCTGTCATCTCATCAGTTTCTAAAAGATTGATTATAATTTCCATGCAAATGATTTTTACATCCATGTTTCCTGCTCTATTATCTCTCCTGAATTTTAGTTTTGTATCACAGGCTGTCTATTAGACATTTCCAACAGGATATCCTGGAAACACCAAAACAAAATTCATTAACTCTATTCCTCCCTTCAATCCCACATTCTCTGTTTCTATCAAGGGCACCAGGAAGCCACTGAACAAGTATTCATTAAATACTTATTAAATCCAGCAGTTGTGTTACAATTGAACATATGCTTCCCCCAAAGCACCATGCTTTGCAGATGTACAAAAACCACAGAGCTTATGGGGGGGAGATGATGGGGTTAATGGCACAAAACTCAAAAATTTCATCAGTGACACATTTAAAAAATATAGGAACCTAATTTTTAAATGTAACAATTTTGTACATATTAAATAGTTAAGAAATAGTTATCTCTCATATATTTGCATTATGCAAATTTGACTTGACTAAAGAATTCTGAAAGAAATACATATTCCAAAAATAACACCTCTGCTAACTTTACTGTACAGTACTGAGCTGTCTCTCCATTCCTGCTCTTTAGTGCTTCCCCCCAAAAAAACCCAACAACAAACAATACCCAAAAAAACTCAAAATCCAAATCCCTCCAAGTAAAAACAGAAGAATGATGTATGCAAAAACTCACTGCCTCAGCTGCCTGAGGAGAGGCTTGACTTTGAGACCTATAGGCTGGGAGTGGAGACCTTTCCACGTCCACTCCTTACATGTTTGTCTTTCATTTGTCCCCATTGGGATCCATTCATGTTTGGGTGTTGCGTGTCTATCCCTATTCCTTCATGTTAATCCTCCTCTTACTTCTTTGACCCCAATCCCCATGCCTTTGAACCTTGTGTTTGCTCCTTCCCTCCATGGAGTTGGATCCTTTTTCAACTTTTTCCCTTCCCCACTCTATGGGCAAATTCACATTACTTAAAAACAGCTTTTTGTAGGGGTCTGTGGAATGATTCATTTATATAAAACTAGAAATATCTGTACATAAATGATGAAATAAATAGTATTCAGTCAGTCACAATTCCTGGCCTCCCAAGGAGACCATGGCAGAAATAGGGAGGTCAGGGTGAATTGTGTGTTTGGTGAAATCAGTCCTTCTCCTCTTGCAGATCTTATTGCACAAGAGCATATAGAATAACTATAACATATTATCTTGACAAAAACATGTTTTCTAAGTTCTCTCATTTTTTTCAAGGAAGAAATAAAAAAATCAAGTTCAAAATTCAAATTATGCTCAAAACGTTCCCTACTATATCAATCATGAAGAAGAAAAATTATATATTTGAAACAAATCTTTAGAAAAATTAGCTGTACAAAAAAGCACTATAGTAAGTGCTTGGGTTATCATGAAAGGCAAAAACACTTCATAGAAGAAATTTTTAAAAAAGCTCAAAATTCAAATTATGCTCAAAATATTCCCTAATATATCAATCATATTGAGAAAAGATTGAATTTTTGAAACACATATGTAGAAAAAAAGTACACTTTTTGTGTACTATGCTAAGTGCTTGGGATATAATGAAAGGCAAAAACACTATTTCTACCCTCAAGAAGATGACACCTTAATGGGGAGGGAGACACAAGATGTAAATAACTCTGAATATATAAAGTATATGCAGAAAGTAATTTCAGAGGGAAGACAGTAGCAGCATAAGGGAGTGAAAAAGTCTTCCTGAAGAAAATAGCATTTAAGTTAAGCTGGAAGGAATCTAGGGAAGCCAGGAGGTAATAAAGATGAGGGAGAACATTTTAAGGTATGGGGGAGAGGGTTCAAAGGCATGGAGACAGGAGATAGAGTGTTTGGTGTGAAGAACAGCAAGTAAATCTGGTAACCAGCTCATAAGTAGTATAAACCAGAAAGATACTCCATACAGAATCTAGGACATAGACTGCATTCACTCATACCTTTGTGTGAGATCCACTCAAAGGTAGATCTGGAGTCAGAAAAATCTGAAAATCTCAAATGTTTGCTAGTTGTGTGATCCTGGCCAAGCCATTTAATCTTTACCTACCTTAGTTTCTTCAACTATAAAACGGGGCACATAGTTTGCACTTAATAAGTGCTCTTTGCTTTCTTCTTGCATCTAGATATGATTCCCAAAAAACTGTGGGAGGTGAACATAACTGAATTGAAACTAATCACCCTAAGTCTCATCACTTCTCATCTAGACCAAAATATTCTTCTCTCCCTCCCAGGGTTATTAAGAAGTTCTTCCTTAGGTATGGCTGGTTTTTAATCTTTGTTTTTGTTTGTATTTTTTTCCTAGACTCCTCATGGAGCTGTGAACCTTTAGCCAAAAAAGGGGGTGGAAACAGTCCTAGGACAATGTTGAAACTAAGCCCTCTTCTTCCCTCAGGCTGCTCCTCCACGGGTGATTTCCTGGAATACTACATTCATTTTAACCCCTCAAATGACTCTGGATCTAAACTGGCTTGTATACAGTTTCTGAAAATTGCTCAGATTTCTTCAACTTATCTGAATATGATTTCTGTATACTTCTTTTCCAGGGACTTTTTATACTTAAGTTAAAGATGGATGTTAATTTATTAGATATCCTACCAATGACTTTAAAAGGATCAAAATTGTTAGTTAAATAAATCAATCCCACGCTACCCTTTATATTGTTATTCAGTCATTTCTGAAGTGTTCAACTTTGTGACTCACTTTTAGTTTTTTTTTTTTTAAATGCTGGATTGGTTTGCCATTTCCTTCTCCAGCTCATTTTGCAGATGAGGAAACTAAGGCCAGAATTAAATGATGCCCAAGGTAAAATATCTAATACTTGTGTGAAACCAGATTTGAATGCAGCTTTTTTAAACTCCAGGTCCAGTATAAGCTCAACAGTGTCTCTACTGGGCTTATATCCCAAAGAGATCTTAAAGGAGGAAAGGGAAATGTGTAAAAATGTTTGTGGCAGCCCTTTTTGCAATGGCAAAAAACTGGAAACTGAGTGGATGTCCATCAATTGGAGAATGGCTGAAGTTAGGATATATCAATGTTATGGAATATTATTGTTTTATGAAAAATGATGAGTGGTTTGATTTTAGAGAGGCCTGGAGAGACTTACATGAACTGATGGCAAGTGAAGTGAACAGAATTAAGAAACATTGTACATAGCAACAAAATTAGGTGATGATCGACTGTGATGGACTTGGCTTTTTTCAACAATGCTGTGATTTAAGGCAATTCCAACAGACTCAGAATGAAAAGTGCCTCTGTATCCAGAGAGAAAACTATGGAGACTGAATGTGGATCAAAGCATAGTATTTTCACCTTTTTTGTTGCTATTTGCTTGTTTATTTTTTATTTCTTGTGTCCTCTCTCTCTCTGTCTCTCTGTCTCTGTTTCTGTCTGTCTCTCTCTCTCTCTCTCTCTCTTTTTGCACAGCATGACAAATATAGAAATATGTTTAGAAGAATTGCATGTTTAACTTATATCAGATTGCTGTGGGGAAGGGAAGGAGAAAAATTTGGAACTCAAAGTTTTGCAAAGGTGAATGTTGAAAACTATCTTTGCATGTATTTGGAAAAATAAAATACTATTTTAAAAAATGTAAACTCCTTGAGGAAAGGGCAGTTCCATTTTTTATCTTTGAATCCCCAGTTCCTACCACAGTTTCTGATATATATTAGACTCAATGAATACTTGTTGATTAAATGATTACTTCTTTTGAAGAGAAACTGAATATCATTAAGAATACTAAGAAATTCCCCAAATCTAATCCAGTTCACTGTTTTCCTCCTATTTAATTCTGGCTCCAGTTTCTTGTCCATGTTCAATATCTATCAATGGCATATCTCAAGGCCTCTTTCTATTCTACTTTGAAAGCTTTCCGGTTTATTAATATCTTCCTTAACCTATGGTACCAATAAATGAACAGACTCCTACAGATTTGTTCATAGTATTTCAGATGTATTCAACGTGGATTGCGATGGGAACTTCATATTATTATAAGTTTTGACTCTTAAAGCAGCCCAAGACAACATTTTCTCATTTTTGGCTACTACATCATTTTTCATATTTATTTTTTGAACTTGTAGGCCAATTAAACTCCTCAGGCCCT